>NC_138776.1:139150876-139780876 GCF_965119305.1 Pelophylax lessonae
TTTGGCCGGACGGCCAGCTCTAGGAAGGGTTCTGGTCGTCCCAAACGTCTTCCATTTGAGGATTATGGAGGCCACTGTGCTCTTAGGAACCTTAAGTGCAGCAGAAATCTTTTTGTAACCTTGGCCAGATCTGTGCCTTGCCACAATTCTGTCTCTGAGCTCTTCAGGCAGTTCCTTTGACCTCATGATTCTCATTTGCTCTGACATGCATTGTGATCTGGAAGGTCTTATATAGACAGGTGTGTGGCTTTCCTAATCAAGTCCAATCAGTATAATCAAACACAGCTGGACTCAAATGAAGGTGTAGAACCATCTCAAGGATGATCAGAAGAAATGGAAAGCACCTGAGTTAAATATATGAGTGTCACAGCAAAGGGTCTGAATACTTAGGACCATGTGATATTTCAGTTTTTCTTTTTTAATAAATCTGCAACAATGTCAACAATTCTGTGTTTTTCTGTCAGTATGGGGTGCTAGGTGTACATTCATGAGGAAGAAGAATGAACTTAAATGATTTTAGCAAATGGCTGCAATATAACAAAGAGTGAAACATTTAGGGGGGGTGTGAATACTTTCCGTACCCACTGTAAATGCATGTACATGCACCTAAACGCTAAGCGCATTCTGCACTTGAGCGTTTATTAGTTTCAATGGCCAGTCAAATGAATAAATGCCTGATTGCATCTAAACGCCCCTTAACCACTTAAGCCCCGGAAGATTTTACCCCCTTCCTGACCAGGGGGTTTTTTGCGATTTTTTTACTGCGTGACTTTAATGGACAATTGCGCGGTCGTGCGACGCTGTACCTAAACGAATTTCATGTCCTTTTTTTCCCCCACAAACAGAGCTTTCTTTTGGTGGTATTTGATCACCTGTGCGATTTTTTAATCATGCGCTATAAACAAAAAAATAGCGTAAATTTTGCAAAAATAACAATATTTTTCACTTTTTTTATATGAAATTCCCCCCAAAAAAAAGTAAAAATCAAAATTTTTTAACATTTTCGGCCAATTTGTTTTATGCTACATATGTTTGGTAAAAAAAAATCGCAAAAAGCGTATTTTGATTGGTTTGCGCAAAAGTTATCGCGTTTACTAACAAAGAAAGATTTTTGTCATTTTTGGTGTTTTTTTTTAACGAGTAATGGTGGCGATCTGCGATTTTTTTTTGAGGTACTGCGACATTGCGGCGGACAGATCGGACCCTTGACTGACATTTTTGACACTTTTTGGGGGTACCAGTGACATTACTGCAGTAATCAGTGCTATATATATGCACTGTTACTGCAAAAATGACACTGGCAGGGAAGGGGTTAACTATATTGGACAGGGAGGGGTTAAGTGTGTCCTAGGGGCGTGCTTCTAACTGTAGTGGGACATGTTTCCTAGTGTAAAAACACAGATCAACGGTTCTACATAGTAGAACCGTCTGATCTGCATTTTTACACAGGGAGAATGACAGGCGGCTTGTTTTTTCAAATAAATTTTTTTATCGAAAATTTTTTTCAAATAACAAATTAGCAAAGAATACAGTAAACGACAACTCAAAAGGTTGAATATATTCTGCAATGAAACAAGAGAGATCTAGAATACCAGAAGTATCAAATCCTATAGCAGGGGGGGGGGGGGGGGGCTGGGGTAGGATAACCTCAGGTGGGGGGTAAAGGTGAGAGGGGGGGTGTAACGCTGAGCGCTCCGGTCCCTGCTTCTGGACTGGAGCGCTCACGGCGTTCCTTCCAGATCCACTCACCGGTGCCCGCTCAGGCTCCTTCCTCCGCTCCCCGCTCACGTGGTTCCCAGCGCGTGCGCCCCTGCACCATAGGGCGCGCGCGCGCCGGTTGTTTGAAATTTAAGGGGCCTGTGCACCAGTAATTGGTGCCTGGTCCAAACCTCCCTTCCTGTTTCCTGTGACCTGTTTCCTGTTTCCTGTTTCCTGTGACCTGTTTCCTGTTTCCTGTTTCTTATATAAACCCACTCCCCCTTCCTGTCCTTGCCGTATCTTGTTGCTTGAGTGCCTTGAGAAAGCGATTTGTGTTTGCCTTGCCTGTGTATCTGACCTTCTGCCGTTGACCTCTGACTTCGAACCTTTGCCACCTGCCCTGACCTTCTGCTACGTCTGACCTTGCCTTTGCCTTGTCCTATTGTATCACGCCTGTATCAGCTGCCAGTGAGGTTGAGCCGTTACCGGGGGACACGACCTGGTTGCTACCGCCGCAGCAAGTCCATCCCGCCGTGCGGCGGGCTCTGGTGAAAACCGGTAGTAACTTAGAACCGGTCCTCTAGTACGGTCCACGCCAATCCCTCACTGACACAGAGGATCCACCTCTAGTGCAGTCATCTGCCGCCAGTCCGGACCCTGACAGTAGATCCGGCCATGGATCCTGCTGATGTGCCGCTGCCTAGTCTCGCTGACCTCACTACCGTGGTTGCCCAGCAGTCCCAGCAGATTGCCCAACAAGGACAACAACTGACGCAGTTGACCGCCATGATTCAACAGCTTCTGCCATCACAGCCAGCTTCTGCATCTCCTCCTCCCCAAGCTGCCGCTGCTACCGCTAGAGTCCACTTATCTCTCCCGGACAAGTTTGATGGGGACTCTAAGATGTGCCGGGGATTCTTGTCCCAATGTTCCCTGCACCTAGAGATGTTGTCAGACCAGTTTCCCACAGAATGGTCTAAGGTGGCGTTCATGGTCAGTTTATTATCCGAGAAGGCCTTGGCCTGGGACCGCAACGATCCTGCCACTAACTCTGTCCAGTCCTTTGTTTCCAAAATCCGCAGTGTCTTAGAGGAACCTGCCCGTGCCTCGTCCGCGGAAACAGCCTTGCTGAACCTCGTCCAAGGAGACTCTACAGTGGGCGAATATGCTATACAATTTCGCACTCTGGCCTCCGAATTGGCCTGGAACAACGAGGCTCTCTGCGCGACCTTTAAAAAGGGTTTATCCAGCCATATCAAGGATTGTCTGGCCGCACGAGAAATACCTGCCTCCCTGACTGAACTTATCCACTTGGCTACTCGCATAGATATGCGCTACATTGAAAGGCGTCAAGAGCTCCGCCAGGAAAAAGATCTTGGTCGCGTCAGGCGATACCCACGCCTGGCTCCTCTCTTCCAGCACCCTTTGCAGTCTGCTACTGTGCCTTCCACCGAGGAGGCCATGCAAGTGGATCGGTCTCGCCTGACCCAACAAGAGAGGTCTCGCCGGAGGAACGAGAACTTATGTTTATATTGTGCGAGCTCTGAACACTTCTTAAAGGACTGTCCTCTTCGTCCTCAGCGTCCGGGAAAACGCTCGCACCTAGTGAACGTGGGAGAGACGTCACTGGGTGTAAATTCTTCCTCTCCACGCCTGATCGTTCCAGTACGAATTTCTCTAGCCACTAAAGTCTTCTTCTCTGCGGAGGCCTTCTTGGACTCTGGTTCTGCAGGAAACTTCATTAAAGCCTCTTTCATCAACCGGTTTAACATCCCTGTTATCCGTCTCGTCAAGCCCTTCTTTATTTTCACAGTTAACGGAGAGAATCTGAACTGCACCGTGCGTTACCGCACAAAACCCGTGCTCATGACCATAGGGGTTCTCCACCAAGAGACGATTGAATTTTTTGTTCTGCCTAACTGCACTTCTGACATTCTTCTTGGCTTGCCTTGGCTCCAGCGCCACGCTCCTACCCTCGACTGGACCTCTGGGGACATTAAATCATGGGGCCCTACCTGCCACACTCATTGCCTCAAGTCGGTACCCACCAGACAAATCACCTCTCCTTTGCTCAGCCTTCCTAAAGCCTATCAAGACTTTGCTGACGTCTTTTGCAAGAAACAGGCAGAGGTCTTACCACCACATAGACCCTTCGACTGCCCCATTGACTTACTTCCTGGTACCACACCACCTCGTGGCAGGATTTACCCTCTCTCCGCTCCTGAAACCAAGGCCATGTCGGAGTACATTCAGGAGAATCTCAAGAAAGGTTTCATCAGGAAGTCTTCCTCTCCTGCCGGAGCAGGATTCTTTTTTGTTGCCAAAAAAGATGGGTCACTACGCTCTTGTATTGATTATCGCGGTCTCAACAAAATCACGGTAAAGAATCGCTACCCGCTACCTCTCATCTCGGAGCTCTTTGACCGTTTGCGCGGAGCAAAGGTCTTCACTAAGCTTGACCTCAGGGGCGCTTACAACCTCATCAGAATCCGTGAAGGAGATGAGTGGAAAACCGCTTTCAATACCAGAGATGGCCACTTCGAGTATCTTGTCATGCCCTTTGGCCTGTGCAATGCTCCTGCAGTCTTCCAAGACTTTGTCAATGAGATCTTCCAGGACTTGTTGTATACCTGTGTAGTGGTCTATCTTGACAACATACTAATCTTCTCCTCCACTCTGGAAGAACACCGTCTCCATGTTTGTCAAGTGCTCCAGCGTCTCCGTGTTAACCATCTTTACGCCAAAATTGAAAAATGCCTCTTTGAACGTAGCTGCCTTCCGTTTCTGGGATACCTAGTTTCTGGACAAGGTCTTCAAATGGACCCCGACAAGCTCTCCGCAGTCTTGAATTGGCCACGCCCCTCGGGACTTCGCTCTATCCAGCGCTTCCTCGGATTCGCCAATTACTACCGCCAGTTCATCCCCCACTTCTCCACTATGGTGGCGCCTATTGTGGCACTAACCAAGAAGGGAGCGAATCCGAGATCCTGGCCTCCCCAAGCGGAAGAAGCCTTTACTTGCCTTAAGACCGCCTTCGCCTCCGCTCCAGTCTTGTCTAGGCCCGATCCGCTGAAACCATTCTTCCTGGAAGTAGATGCCTCCTCTGTGGGAGCTGGAGCGGTTCTTCTTCAAAAGTCCGCTAAAGGAAGAAATGTCACCTGCGGCTTCTTCTCTAAAACTTTTTCCCCTCCAGAAAAGAACTATGCCATTGGAGACCGTGAACTACTAGCCATTAAGTTGGCACTAGAGGAATGGAGACATCTCCTGGAAGGATCCCTTCATCCTATCACCATCTACACCGACCACAAAAATCTCTCGTACCTTCAGTCTGCCCAGCGCCTTAATCCGCGCCAGGCCAGGTGGTCATTGTTCTTTGCCCGATTCAATTTCCAGATCCATTTTCGTCCTGCTGATAAGAACATTAGAGCGGATGCCCTATCACGCTCCACCGATGCCTCCGAAGACGAAACTGTCACTCAACACATCATTCCTCTTGAGTGTCTGATTTCAACCGCCCCTGCTTCACTGGTACCAGTTCCTCCAGGGAAAACGTATGTTCCTAAACGTCTTCGCCTCCAGACTCTCAAATGGGGTCACTCCTCTCACCTGGCGGGTCACGCTGGAATTAAAAAGACGACTCAGCTAATTGCCAGACACTATTGGTGGCCTTCCTTTGAGAAAGATGTAAAGGAGTTAGTTGGGGCCTGTACTGTCTGCGCACGTGACAAAACTCCCCGCCAGAGGCCTGCAGGTCTTCTCCTCCCTCTGCCAGTGCCCGAACAGCCTTGGTCCCACATAGCGATGGACTTCGTCACTGACCTTCCCGTATCCCATGGCAACACAGTCATATGGGTGGTTGTTGACAGATTCTCCAAAATGGCACATTTTGTCCCGCTTCCTGGTCTCCCTTCTGCGCCACAGCTGGCGAAGCAATTCTTTTTACACATATTTCGTCTCCATGGTCTCCCAACACATATCGTCTCCGATAGAAGTGTTCAATTTATCTCAAAATTTTGGAGAGCACTCTGCACCCAATTAAAAATCAAATTGAACTTTTCTTCCGCCTACCACCCTCAGTCCAATGGACAAGTGGAGAGGGTTAACCAGATCCTTGGTGACTATCTACAACACTTCGTCTCCTCCCGTCAGGATGATTGGGTCGACCTGTTGCCCTGGGCCGAATTCTCATATAATTTTAGAGACTCTGAGTCATCCACCAAATCTCCATTTTTTGTGGTGTACGGCCGTCACCCGCTGCCCCCCCTCCCCATTCCCACCTCTTCTGGAGTTCCTGCCGTTGATGACTTGACCCTGGACTTCTCCTCCATCTGGAAAGAAACTCAAAAGTCGCTCACCCTGGCCGCTTCTCGCATGAAGAGACATGCAGATAAAAAAAGAACTCCTCCTGTCTTTGCCCCTGGTGACAGAGTGTGGCTCTCTGCCAAATACATCCGGTTTCGGGTCCCCAGCTACAAACTGGGTCCGCGTTACCTCGGGCCTTTTAGAATCAAAAGCCAAATTAACGCTGTCTCTTACAAACTCCATCTTCCTCCCTCTCTCCGTATTCCTAACTCCTTTCATGTATCCCTTCTCAAACCTCTCATTCTTAACCGATTTTCCCCCAAGGTCACCGTTCCTGCTCTTGTCTCTGGGTCCTCTGACGTCTTCTCAGTAAAAGAGATCCTCGCCTCCAAGGTCGTCAGAGGTAAAAAAAATTTTCTTGTTGACTGGGAGAATTGTGGTCCCGAAGAGAGGTCATGGGAGCCCGAGTCCAATATCCTCGACAAGGAGCTCATCCACAGGTTTCTGGGTACCAAAAAGAGGGGGAGACCAAAGGGGGGGTACTGTAATGCTGAGCGCTCCGGTCCCTGCTTCTGAACTGGAGCGCTCGCGGCGTTCCTTCCAGATCCACTCACCGGTGCTCGCTCAGGCTCCTTCCTCCGCTCCCCCCTCACGTGGTTCCCGGCGCGTGTGCCCCTGCGCCATAGGGCGCGCTTGTGCGCGCGCGCCGGTTGTTTGAAATTTAAGGGGCCTGTGCACCAGTAATTGGTGCCTGGTCCAAACCTCCCTTCCTGTTTCCTGTTTCCTGTGACCTGTTTCCTGTGACCTATTTCCTGTTTCCTGTTTCCTGTGACCTGTTTCCTGTTTCCTGTGACCTGTTTCCTGTTTCTTATATAAACCCACTCCCCCTTCCTGTCCTTGCCGGATCTTGTTGCCTTAGTGCCTTGAGAAAGCGATTTGTGTTTGCCTTGCCTGTGTATCTGACCTTCTGCCGTTGACCTCTGACTTCGAACCTTTGCCACCTGCCCTGACCTTCTGCTACGTCTGACCTTGCCTTTGCCTTGTCCTATTGTACCACGCCTGTATCAGCTGCCAGTGAGGTTTAGCCGTTACCGGAGGACACGACCTGGTTGCTACCGCCGCAGCAAGTCCATCCCGCCTTGCGGCGGGCTCTGGTGAAAACCGGTAGTAACTTAGAACCGGTCCTCTAGTACGGTCCACGCCAATCCCTCACTGACACAGAGGATCCACCTCTAGTGCAGTCATCTGCCGCCAGTCCGGACCCTGACAGGGGGTGAGGGGTGATGGGAGTAAGGACTAGAAGGGGAAAAGGGAAGAGAGAGAGGTTAGGGTGACAGGTAGGGTGAGTAAAAAGAGGGAGGGGGGATGTAAGGTAGGGTCAGGTGGGAAACCTATAAGAATATTCATGGGAAGCACATTCATGTCCGATGAATAACAATTCTAGCCCAAAGTATGGCATTTCTGAGGTACCAAGTATAGACATACAGACATGCACGACACATCCAATAAGACTCTGCATCCTAAACGTGTGTAGTACTGGTGCACGAGGAAGGTGCACCCATACCGTAGGGCACGGCAGTGTTGAGGCACTCAGGCTAAAGTATCTCACATCAATAGATAGTTGTATTAAAGGTCATCTCAGACTCAAAGGGGGGAAGCGTTTGAGGGCAATAACAAATCAACTGAAAGGCACTGCGGAATGGCAGGTGTAGAGAATTGGGTAGGCGTCCAGGAGATGGATGAAGAATTGGAGGAAGCTGCGTTAAAAAGGGAGGCAATCCAGGATGAGCAGGAGTAGGTCGGGTATGTAATAGAGATGTAGTTACCAAAAATTAATATCCGCGCTGTGATGTATAATTACTTAAAAAAAGTGAATAAATATATATGAAACCTGAAGCTGCTGCTCACTAGGTGAAATACCAGAAATTATTAAAAGATATAAATAGACAGAGCTAACAGGTAAAAATTAATAAATATATGTGTATAAGTGCTATAAAATTAATAAATATACTGCAGCAAAAATACATTCATAATCAATGAATAAAAAATATATCAATAAAGTGCAATAATGTGCAGTAAATAAGTGTCCATACAAAAACCATATAAAGTGCAAGTGGATTCAGTGCAGTCCAAAAGATGGTTTCTCTCAACGAAACTAAAGTGCCAAAAAGGTGCTCAAATCCTTTAAAGTGCCCAGGTGCTCTTCAAGAAACAAAGGGGGGCCCCCAATGGGGATGCACTCACCAGATAGAAAATACAAATGAGCCTTGAGCGTATATGATGTTCCTTGTTCGGGTTGCAGGATAAATGCAGCTACCCAGGCATATAAGATATCCCTTATGTGGATGGATGGATAAAAAAATAGTAAAGTTACGAAATAAATTAATAAAAATAGATAAAAAACTGATGATAAATGAAAAATAATAAGAAATGAAAAAATATGTAAAAAATGAAAAAATGAAATGAAATAAAAAAATGAATGAAGATACGAGCATCGATGGAGTCTCTATTGAGAAGCTTCGTAAGTTCAGAAGTAACCTCTTGCAGGGTAGGAGGGCTGTAATTAATCCAGTTATGTAGTATGGCTCTTCTGGCTAACATGTAAAGGGTCGACAGCCATGTTTTATTTGCAGCAAGAATTGCGGTTTGGGTTTTGTCCAAGCCCAGTGAACGGCCATCTAGATAACCAAATAGCAGTATAAGCGGGTGTCCAGTTGGTGTAAGACCCGTGATCCGTCGGGCAAAAAGCTCCACCTCTGTCCAGAATTTCGAGGTGGCAGGACAAGACCAAAACCTGTGAGATAAAGTTGGTCTAATCGTCAAGCACCATGCACATTGCTGCGGAGCATTAGCGGTAGGGGAAAAAGTAAAGGGAGCATATGCCCGCTGAACGATTTTCAGTTGCTGTTCCTTCCAAAACTCATTTGTGATGATTGAGCATGTAGATCGGTATCCTGCCAGAATGCAGTACGGAAGGTTTGCAAAGTGGAAGTCTTTTTCCCAAGGTGATGAAAGAGTCAGTGCTTTTTGCAAAAGCCGGTGACGTTGAAGAGGCTTGTAGATGTTTGAAATGCTTGGCTTGGGGATGCAGGCGGCTTGTTTACATAAGCCGCTCTGCCTTTCTCCCGTTCTACCAACGATCGTAGTGTGACCGGCGGACATCGGGTCCGCCGGTCACACTCCCGCACTCCTCCGTGAATGAGCCGAGGCGGGCGCGCGCTCGCCCGCTATTGGCTCTAAAGCGGATGACAGGTGAGTGACGTAGATCTACGTCACTCTGCCTGGCCGGGGCTGACTGCCGCAGTAAATATACTGTTGGCAGTCGGCAACCGGTTAAAGAGGTTGTAAACTCATTGCATACTAGCTCATTATGTGTTTCTCTTTCAGGTTGGAAAAAAAATTTTTTTAATGAGTTTACAACCTCTTTAACCGGTTGCCGACTGCCCACAGTATATTTACTGCGGCAGTCGCATACTAGCCCATTATGAAATACTTACCTTAGAACGAGCCCCCGCCGTGCCGCCCCCTTACCTGTATGACCGGCGACATGTTCAGTCGCCTGTCTTCCGGGATCGTGGCATCCGGCCATCTGATTGGCCGGACCCGCGATTATGTCATGTGCGCGGGAGCCGACGGTCACGGCACGGGGCTCTGAAGGAATGGCACCAGCGGCCGTTCCTTCAGAGCGCATGCGCCAGTGATGTCACTAGCTGCATTTAAGGTAAATATCTCCTAAATGGTACATGTTTAGGAGATATTTACAGTACCTATAGGTAAGCCTTATCATAGGCTTACCTATAGGTAAAAGTTGCAGAGGAGGGTTTACTTCCTCTTTAACACGTTTTAAAATGTGGATTTAGGCTTGTTTTTAAAGCTGCTTTTTCCTGTCAGAAGAAAGGTGTTCCGAATAGCCTAGTGTGCATAAAAGTTATCTCTAGCACACCCTGCTGGATCTAGCTCAACACAGCATGTGAGAGAACCCCAGCTAGCATCAGACACAGCGATGCCACCAGGAAGGACTTCCACTGCTTTGCAATTTTATAATACCACTTGTATTAAAAAAATATTGGTATATATCTTACTCTAGGCTGCCTAATGTTGGCCTCACACCTGTAGAAGTTTATACTAATGTTTGGTCAAAAAACTATAAAAATCACTGGTCTGACCATTGAATGATGCCTTTATGGACTCAACTGATTTTGAGTACCATTGTCTTGATTTTGCAGAGGGAAGTTTCTTCCAGATTAACTTTGAGCGCATGTGCAAGAGACTAGTTACAATTTTTCTCAGCCAGGACCGAATGCAACATTTAGAAATGTGTTCGTTCCCATTCGTTGTCCTTTGATTTTTTCAGCTCACTCAGTTTGGTAGAAACCTATTGTCAAATTGAACACTTTAACCACTTTACCACCGGAGGATTTTGCTGTCTTACGTCCAGGCCACTTTTTGTGATTCGGCACTGTGAGACTTTAACTGACAATTGCGCGGTCGTGCGACGCCGTTCACAAACGAAATTTACGTCCTTTTTTTCCCACAAACAGAGATTTCTTTTGGTGGTATTTGATCACCTGTGCGATTTTTACTTTTTGCGCTATAAACAAAAAAATAGCATACATTTCAAAAAAATAACAATATTTTTCAAATTTTTTACATGAAATTCCCCCCCAAAAAATGTAAAAATCTAAATCTTTTTAAATTTTTGGCCAATTTGTTTTCTGCTACCTATGTTTGGTAAAAAAAATCACAATAAGCGTATTTTGATTGGTTTGCGCAAAAGTTATTGCGTTTACTAACTAAGGGAAAGATTTATGTCATTTTTGGTGTTTTTTTTTTTTAACGAGTAATGGCGGCGATCTGCGTTTTTTTTTGCGGGACTGCGACATTGCAGCGGACAGATCGGACCCTTGACTGACATTTTTGACACTTTTGGGGGTACCAGTGACATTACTACAGTAATCAGTGCTATAAATATGCACTGTTACTGTAAAAATGACACTGGCAGGGAAGGGGTTAATTTTATTGGAGAGGGAGGGGTTAATGTATGCCTGGTGCTTACTAACGTGTGTGGGGGAAGGTGACTGAGTGACACAGGGACAGATCGCATGTTCAGCTATGCTGAACCCTGCAATCTGTCACTGTTTGTCACTTAGGAGATCCGCCCGCTTTGTTTACACAAGCGGGCGGATCTCCAAACTCGATTCCCCAACGATCGGGGAAGAGCGCCGGTCATCACCGCCGCTCCTCCCCTGGCCCGACTCCCGCTGTGACTGAAAACAGCAGGAGCGAGCCTCCGGCCGTGCGCGAGCGCCGCCCACAAGGGGAGGAGTCCAGCGACGTAGGTCTACGTCACTGGACGGAATCGAGCTACTTTGCCGCAGTACAGTCCCAGTGACTGGTCGGCAAGTGGTTAACTCCTGGTTAGTTAAGCGACTGTAGCACTGTCCCTGTAGGGCTTGCTGTGTGATGACTTGTTGGTCCTCCTCTGATTACCAGCAGAAAGTCACTTGGGGTACAGTTCACACATTCATCCTTCCCAATGGCTCATTACTCAATAAACAGTCCAGGGATATTGGTTTTTAGTATTTATTGTGGAACTTGGATGGGAGAAGGGAATAGTGGGATACTCCAACTGGAACTATATACAGTTGATAACTCTCACTTGGCTTCACCAGGTTACTTGTGGAAGCAGTCACATTGCTTAGACCATTTTTTTCTCAGAAAACAGGTACAGGAACTCAATCACAACCCCCCCCCCCCCACACACACACACCCTCCTAACTGCATCAAATAGCGGGCTAGTGGGCATGGTAAAATTTCACTAACATTGGGAGGGTTTTAAGAGGCAATAAATACCAGGAGTGTATTACGCACAGAGTGCACAGTTCAAGGGGGTTTCAAATAGAGTGCAGAGTTTGGGGGTGCGTTTGTACATAGTGCAGAGTCCAGGAGTGCACTGCATACATAGTACAGCATTTAGCCTTCTTCCACAGCTGCTTATCTCTGCATCCCCTATCCACATCTCAATTTCACCCCCCCTCCAATGCCCCCATCTTCTCCCCACCTCTTTGAAAGCTCCACCATCTTCCATGTCTTGCTTTTGTTGCTGTATTAAGCTGTAGAACCCAGTTGGCTCTAGTACTTCCCTGCACACTGTGGTTGGCTCTGCCTCTCCCACTTGCAGGAAGATTATCCCCTGGAGTTGTCAGGATCTGCACTGCACCCCAGGCACCTGCATCTCCCTTGTCCCGATCCTGCACTCAGTGGGAGAAACTCAGGAGATCAGATCTGTGGGAGCCGTTAGGAGACAAACTGTCACTTGTAAATACAGAAGATGGACTTCTGTGTTTACCAGTGATGGTGGTGAGCAGGGAGAAAAGGGCCTGAGATAAAGGTGGTGGAACTGAGTTCCACCAAGTTCCATCTGAAAAATAGACCTGCCGCTACGTGTATGGAAAGGGTTAAATATCTTCGCTCTCTCTCCAGCAACAGACTTGGTGAACTACATTAGCTTCAGGATACTCTCTAGCATCCCCTTTACTAACACCCGTCCACTGACTCTTCTAGATGCAGGGATGACCCCCCTCAGGTCAGGCCCCTTGACACAGATCTGTACTCACTGCAGAATCAGATCCTTCCAGTGTCTCCCTTCCAGTCAGCTTTACAGGACCTTCAGGTTCAGTGCCTCTCTGGCACTTTAGGCCCTCAGGTCACACTTCTTCAGAGGAGGAGGCAGCTGCTCCCTCCCTCCGGGACTCTGCTCTCCAGCTGAAAGACCCTGAGCATATGTGCTTCTGGCATTTATACAGTATCAACATGTACTGAGGCACATACCTCTGCCAATCACCAGGGCTGTACTAAATGCCTGTGCACTCATTTGTCAATTTTCCTCCCACTGTCCAGTATGCCTCTCTATTGAACCAGTGTTAAACACTTCAGACAAACTGAGCTGCACCTGAGCAAAAGGAGTAGACCTCACTAGCAGATCCTGCTCTCTGGTAGGCAGTGACATAGATTTACCTGGCAATCCTTCTGGTAAGCAGGATCCAAAACGTCATTCTCTCTCTGTAGCACCTATCTAGGAGGGTGCTTCACAAATATTGTGAAAACTATTTTCTAGTAAAATTCTACAGGTGTAAGACCACCTCAAATCTCTCTAACGATCATTAAACGACATAATTAGAATTTCGAAAAATAATACATCCCTGCAGCTGACCTAGGCATTTGAAAATGATGCCTGTTTTTTTACTTGCTCCAACTCTTTTACCATTTGTTTAAAACTCTACAAGAATCTTGTGGAAGAAGAATGTTGTTGATTTTGTGATAGGATGGGTGAAGGATCATCTGAAGCATCAGTTGAATGGGTTAGGATCAATTGAATGATCAGACAGAATTTTTAATTTGCAGTTTACTAAACAAGGGCAAAGTTAGAATAAAAAATGCAAAACAGGATTCAAATGGCAAAGAGCATTCACAAACATTGACTCTTCACAATAATGTCTCTGTGGCTCATTTAGGGTAACATGTGGCTGTATAACATAGCCTCTATAAGACCCTTTTGCAATGGATAGTCTATCTGAGAATATTTATTTCTGTGAAACAGTTCAGAACACACTTTCACTTACCCTCATGAACAGCATAAAATCAGTGAAGTCCAGGGTAGCTCTGATAATACAGGTAAACAGATAAAGGGATCTAAGGCCCAAGGACCCATTGTCTCTCCACTGGAACTAGAGTACCCTAGTAGCAATTTGGGAGGCTTCCGACAGTAACTGGGTCTTACAGGGAAGTTGCATGCTATTAGGCTTCTGCCTGGCTGCTCACGTGGTGGTTCTGACAGTGGAAGCAACTATAATTTCATACACAGATCTGTTGTTTATTTCTACAATTAACTAGTGATCAGTGAATTAAACTGGGTTTGTTTTGCGTTAGCATCCTCAAACCCAGCCTGAAATCTGCACACTTAAAGCCCAAACTTCATTGAAGTATATGGCAGCCAAATCTCATCTTTATCAAGGTCAATTAGTAGGCTATTGGTAATAAAGCGCATGGGTAATTGGGCACTGCCACTGGGGCAAATGTGCCAATTCAAAACAAAAATATTCTTCTCCCTGCAGACCCCCACAACCAGGCCTAGGATGTGGGGATGAGTTTCTTGTCCTATCAACCTAGAGACAAAATGTTTCAGGATAGGGACAGTGCATACCTGAATAATCTTCTGGTATAGCTTTTTAGGATAAGGGTCTGGTATGAATTTTGAGGGGTCTCTAAAAAAAAGAAGCATAGGGTACCCCCAAAAGCCATGCCAGGCTCTTATTCTGGATAGGAAGCTGGCGTGGATTTTTAAGAGGGACTTTTCCCTCTTCAAAACCATAACAGACCCTTATCCCGATGTTGCCTGGGTGGGGACAAGGGTTTCATCCCACATACCTTGTGGATCCCATGTTGATGTAAGTGTCTGCGTATGAGGGGGTTGAATAATAAGATTCTGAAAGTCCCGTTAAAATGGAGGTCCCAGATATAAGACCCACTACCTAAATGAGCACAGGGTATCCCTTTTACTCTACTACCTAAATAGCCTTATTTTAAAAAAGACAAACATATCCATTTTGATGTAAATCTAACATCAGTCATGTGATCTAGCAATATAGATCTATCATCAATCATGATGAGTGATGATCCGTCAACATGATGACCTGCACCATGACAATCCTTTTTCATTGCCACTTCTGTTACAAATACAGCTCTCCAGCTGGCTGCTGGCTCCTGGCTGCTGAATGTCAACAAACCAGTTAGGGATGCTGGATGATATTATTGATCATATTTGGTCAATGTTGTCCCCCAGGATCCCTACCAACGTACGGTATTTACAATTTAAAACAAGCTATTTCAGAGATCTGAAGAAGGGCTTGGCCCGAAACATGTCATTTCCCTCCAATTGTGGCATTCCCCAATAGCTCCGCCAGGTGATCCTTTGGTTGTGTAAGAGCCGGGCCGTTGGTGAGCTACCTCCACACTTCCGGCTACATCGTTGGTTCAGCCCCTGGTGCGCACGTCGGCGCTAGGCACCTGGTGACGTCATCTCCCGGCGCCGCGTCAGCAGGGACTGACGAGCAGCGGCCGCTGCCACCTCGGGCGCGCACCGCCACCGGAGCTGTAGGTCGGGTTTTGAGTATTCTACCCTCCCATCAACCTCTTCTCACCCCAGGCATCGCCCCATCCGGAGACTCACCCGCAGCGAAGGTTCCCGATTCGATCGAGGCTGTCAGTCCATCAACAGGTGACACACCGTCCAGACCTTACAGGTGGTAAGGCGTTGTTTTCCTGCCTCTGGGTCCTCCTTGCTCTTTGAGTTATCTCCTCTGGTACCATGTCTACATGCCTAGTACTACATCCTTGGCACACCATTGGTTTTCCCCTGACCAGGAGCTTATTTTATTGATTTTAATAAACAAGCTTATCATCCAGATCCCGAGCAGCATCCAAGTTCTTTCTTTCTTTTTATGTCATTTTGTCCGGGTGCGCCATCATACCCGTTTTTTTTTGTGTTGCTATTTCAGACAAGATACAAACATGCACTACGCTACTTATAATAAATCACCACCCAAAACATTTTCGTTATGTCAGTTTTGCATGGTGAATAAGGATTAGAACCTATGTCAAAATTAAAATTTTCTGTATTCCCTTAAAGTGGAAGTAAAGCCATCGGGTTAATAGTTTAAAAAAACAGTTACATTCCCGGCATGCCGGAAATGCTAACTATCACATTGGCTGTGCTCTCAACCAAACTGTCAAACCGTCCAATAGCAGGTGTCATAACTGATCACATGTGCAGCATCAAGGCAGTTGATGATTGAATATAGAGGCAGACAGTGAGATGAAAAAGGGGTTGAATTTTGCTGTTGCTTCCGGTTCTGGTGGCAGTGATGGAAATGTCCTCAACAAACATGGAGACACTAATAAAAACCTAATAGGTGTTCTGACCGTTCTATATTTCATATCACATGAAACAAAAGAAAATGATACACTTATTGTAATACGGAAAATTAGCTATGACAGGAACTAAGGGAAATTCTTATAAAACTAAATAAATTGTTCTAAAAAAAAAAAAAAAATACAATATAAGTTACTTTGTTTATGTTTTATTGTATTTCAGTATTGGTTTATTTTATTTTCCTAATTTATTGTGCATATAGGAACAAGACAGGACACAGTCCCTGCAGAGAAAACGGTGTGCTGTTATATCAATTCAGAAGATATGCTAAGGGTATTGTATTTATTTGAAAATCTATTTATTCACAAAGTTGTACAAATGCAAGGCAATTTGTTCCTGTACATTATCCAATATTTACACATAAAGCTTTTAGATACGCATTTATATTGTTTTATATTATATATATTTTTAAAATATTATTATGCAGTCCTTTTTTTAGCCAGTTGTTAGAGTTCTACTACTCGTTAGCTAACTCGTAGTGCTTTGAAAATACTTTTTCTGAAGAAATATAAACTTAAAAAAAGGTAATTAACATTTACCAAATATACAGTAGCCTTCAGGGCCAGTCTATATATGGCTGACTTTTCTCCCAAATTTTTGAGATGGGCTAACTAGTCTATCAATAAGGTGTATACGTGAAACTGGGTTTATTTGATTGTTTCTGGTGAATCACAATTTTAGAATTGCCCAAAATGTGTGTATGCAGCCACAAAAATGATAAATCCAGTGTGTCTAATTTTTGGGTAAATACTCATGTCTTCCCCTTCACAATTTATTGTAGGCTTTGAGTAACAGAAATGGTATCATGTTCCCCACAAATTTAGATTTAATTACATTAACTGAAAGGATTATAATTATGGTAGTTTGTCACATGGTTGCACATGTTGTAAGAATTGTTCTTCTACTTTATTACTATCTAAAAGATTTGTATTGTATGCGTAAATATTTATGTTGTATGCGTGGATAGAAATTTACACATTTAGTACATTTAGTAAGACTACAATAGTAGAGAATCATAAGCCAACACAATCTAAAAAAAAAACAATGGTTACATATAAAATGAAAGAGGACCTGAACTGTGAAAACTGTGCCAAAAAAAGGCATGCAGAGGGCCAGGGACTAGTTTACGTTATTATCTGTAGTTTCCTTGCAGCTGATTTTTCCCCACAGTGACTTACAATGGTTTGTTCTGTACTGTGTCTATGTGTGCAGGAGGCTATCTTGGTAGAAGAGCAGGGCTTTGCTTCCTCATCACAGAGCTGCCCTCTGATAACTGGCGGTCTGGTGACTGAAGAAGGCATAATCAAGTAGCAGCAGGGGAGGTTCAGAAAGCAGAGATCCACAGAAAGTAGGGAGATGCATGCACTGCTGGTCTTCAGGTATATTCAGGTACTTTCTGTGCTCTCCAGCAAGCCCCCAAGAGAACAGTGAACTGCACAGTAATGACAACATTTCACACTATGGATACACAGCAATGAGGCTGCAGGCTCAGGAAATGCCTTGGTATTTTCTTATTTTTAGGTACTGCTTAGACATAAATAATGTCTTATGATCTAGCGAAGTAAGTGTTCACTTTATGAGTTCAGGTCCTCTTTAGGCTAACACCTTATTACATTATGAAGATCAAACACACTGCAAACTTTACCATGATATTTGCCAAATTGATATATTGGTGTATCCAACCTAAAACGCATTCCTGACCAATTACTGTTCCTTTAATATCAAGGGGAAGATAATAGAACATATATTTAAAAGTGCAAAAACAGATTCCATTTTGTTGGTAGAAATTCGGCATTTGATTTGTTTAAAAACACGTTTCCAAGTCTTTCGCTAGATCTGTTGCTAGATCAAGGCACCCTTTAAAAATTATGGACAGTCTAGAGGCACCCTATTCTAAAATGTAAAAAATATTCTAATAGTTTTGCATAACACAGCAACATACACAAGTAGGACACCCAACTTTAAAGGTGATTTATTCTTCCATAGCAAATAAACTTTTGCAAACTGGTACTGACTAGTATTCCGATGTTTCTTTTCTCCCTCAATTTTTCTCCATTACTTAGCTAAGGTGCCCCCAAGAAGTTTGTAGTGGTGCCCAATGAAAACCTGTTGCTATGTAAAACTAAAAGGCAGCTATAGCCACACCTTGCTTCTATACAGTTTTGGGGCAATTTATAGGCATTTTGCCAAGGCACCCCATTGTTGAAAAAGTCTTCACTAGATCATAAGACAAGATCCCAAACTCTGGGGCTCATAGTGGGCCTGACTTGATGGCTATGCATAAATACTGAAGTAATGTGTAATATGTATGTACATGTTGCAAATTTGCTACAGGAAGAAAGTGGGAATTATATGGTTACCTCTCAAATGTTAATGAAATGTCTTTATTTTTTTACAGGGTTATGTAGATGAAGGTAAGAATTTCCATCAGATAAGTGAACAAATTAGACAGCATTGGCATAAATGAAGTTTACATTTCATTTCTACTTTTCTTTTTGACAGAACAATTTGTGAAAGAGCAAAATGAAGATCCAAAGGAAGAAATTTGCAAGGATACTGTAAAACTGGTATGGCAACAACAGCAATATTGAGTTGTTTATATATGATCAAAATACAGACATGGAAGCAAAGTAGCAAAAGCCGGTAGTGATAAATCAAGCAACTGTTAGAAAACAAAAAACAATTTTTTTTTTTACCATTTTTTTAAATCATATTTGGCTTTACAATATAATTGATTAAATACATATGTTGACTGAGAGATCAGTCTGAAAGATGCTGAGAATTGTTTAAAAGCCTATAATAGCAAGATCCAATCAAGCATTTGTACAGGGAAAATTTTCTGAAAATTGCATGTATTTGACAACTTTTGGAGCTTGTGAAAAAAATATATGTTAAAATCTGCGCTAAATAAATAGGTGTAAATGCTACCTGCAGCTGCTGTACACTTAGATACCACTAAGAAAAAATAGATAGCAAATATTAAAACAGTGCTACCAGGTAGATAAAATATAAATATAAAGTGCACTATAATCCTCTAAAATATTGATGTAAAAGTGCATCAGTGCTGAAAAAAATTATATGCTCATAAATTCATACAAGTATATACCAATAATGTGCCACGTATATGGTTAAAATCCAGATATATATGCAATAAATATAAAGTGACAAAATGTGCAAAAAAATGTGCAAAAAAAATTATAAATAAGGTGCAGTCCAGAAAAAGAAAGTGAATAGTCCACTTATAAATAAAGTGCTGAATATCGTGCTCCACACAAAGAAGTGCCCAGTGCTTCCAAAAAGCCCTCTTGGGGATCCACTCACCAGACTTTGGAAAGTCAAGAGCCTTATGTATGACAAGCAGACACCTCCAGATCAACCTCCAGCCTCAGAGATATGGTGCTATAAAGCCTTGGTGTCCCCCAGGATGACAATGGGAATAAGCCTCCAAGGGATGTCTCCAAGATACCTTTGCACACAGGGTCTCAGTCAAAAAAAGGGGAAGGAGCCGAAAATAGTGAAGCCCGTAGGGTAATTTATTATAAAAAAGCATAAAAATGTTACTCACAAACATACAAATTGTCTAAGCATTGTAGAAATCAGTAGTCACAATCATCCGATGCACTTCTGGGTACGCTGCCGGCGTGCGTTCCACGGTGATTTGCGGAAGTGACGTGGTGTGACGAATAGCTAACAGGAAATTACGTCAATGCGTTTCGCCCGCCTATCATGGGGTCATCAAGGGCATGTAGGATGGGCGTCATCAAGGACATGTCCTTGATGACGCCCATGATAGGCGGGCGAAACGTGTTGACGTAATTTCCTGTTAGCTATTCGTCACACCACGTCACTTCCGCAAACCACCGTGGAACGCACGCCGGCAGCGTACCCAGAAGTGCATCGGATGATTGTGACTACTGATTTCTACAATGCTTAGACAATACGTATGTTTGTGAGTAACATTTTTATGCTTTTTTATAATAAATTACCCTACGGGCTTCACTTTTTTCGGCTCCTTCCCCTTTTTTTGCCTGAGACCCTGTGTGCAAAGGTATCTTGGAGACATCCCTTGGAGGCTTATTCCCATTGTCATCCTGGGGGACACCAAGGCTTTATAGCACCATATCTCTGAGGCTGGAGGTTGATCTGGTGGTGTCTGCTTGTCATACATAAGGCTCTTGACTTTCCAAAGTATGGTGAGTGGATCCCCAAGAGGGCTTGTTGGAAGCACTGGGCACTTCTTTGTGTGGAGCACGATATTCAGCACTTTATTTATAAGTGGACTATTCACTTTTTTTTTTCTGGACTGCACCTTATTATTTTTTTTTACACATTTTTTTTGCACATTTTGTCCCTTTATATTTATTGCATATATATCTGGATTTTAACCATATATGTGGCACATTATTGGTATATACTTGTATGAATTTATGAGCATATCATTTTTTTCAGCACTGATGCACTTTTACATCAATATTTTAGAGGATTATAGTGCACTTTATATTTATATTTTATCTACCTGGTAGCGCTGTTTTAATATTTGCTATCTAACTTTCTCTAGCGCTCATTGACAGACGTAGTCCTCGGTGATACACCACCTTCGGGTTATGTTGCCTCCACAGGAGCAGGACTAGACAGGAAATTAAAAAGTTCTGGCCACACCCTAGGGGCAGTCCCAGAGGGTATATCCTCTCTCTCTCTGCCTCAGCAAATCAGTTATTTTCTGTCTAGTTAGGAGTAAGGACCTAGATACCTTGCTGGGATCTTAGGTCCTGGCAAGAATTTTTTCTTAAAGGATTTTTTAGACAGCTTTTTTTTCTCCAGTGTTCCTGTGAGATCTTCAAGCAAGAAAGCTGAACTGGGCGACGGGCTGGATGTTGAGATCCGGTGGTCACCCCAGTTCAGCCTACGAGCGCGTGCAGGCCATAGCTCCGCGCTGGGTCGGCCGCGACAAAGTCCCATTAAAGGACTGACCCCGCGAGTTAAACGTCTCGCTGAAACGCCAAAGACCATGAGTCACGGCGTCCATATCGGTCGACAGCCCTCCCGCCCCGGTGGAGAGGGGTACTGTCAGGAGTTGGTGCCCGCCTGGTTCCGGTATGGTGAGTAGTATGTTCCCCCTTTTCCCCCTGACGGGTCTTGTGGTGAACGCGGGCCCCTCTCTGTATGGTAAGATAGAGTCCCGAGTGCAGAGGGTCTCTATCCTATAAATGACACAGATCCTCCTACTTTGAGTGTGATTTTATGTGCAAAAAGCCAGGAGGCTTGGTTTGGGAGCTAACAATCTAATTGTATACATGTTAAAAAGATTGTAATCTGTGGCATTCTGGGAATCTTACGGTGATAAGAATAAGCTACCTACCAGTCAGAAGCCATGGACATGTAGACTGTCTTCCTAATCAGATCTCCAGCTATTAGCAGGCCTCCCGAATGGCCATGCGGTCCGCCAGGGCCGGTACCGCCAACCACGCCAAATCCCCATGCAGAGAGAGTGTTGTGTGCCCTGCAGCACACCGCTATTCAGTACAGGCCGCCGCCATTTTTTTTGCTGGATCGCACGAGCCGCCATTTTGGCGTAGCCTCGTGTCTCCAGCATGGGGGCGGCCATGTTTGAGGTGATCAAACACCTCGTGGAGCTTGGGGAGGCGCCGGAAGGCGTGCAGAGGGGCGGAGCCGCCTCCTTTCTTCCTGGGCAGCCAGCCAAAAGACTTCCTGTTTGTCAAGACAGCGCTGTAACCTGTTGCAGTTAAACTCTGAGCATCAAGTGGTGAGCCTGGGGGTCTATCTCTCTCTCTCTCTCGATCGATAGGGATCCCTAGCAGGTAACACTAAGGGGCTTTTTGTGGCGCTGGGGGTCGGGAAAAAAAAAAAAAAAGTTTTTTATTTTTGAATTATATTATCCAGAAAGTGACTGGAATTATCATGGACCCTGCCACACATATTCCCCCACCTGTTTCCCTCGAGGGGGCCACGGGACCCGCCGGTGCACAGAGTGTAGAGTCATTTACAGCAATTTTGGAGTCTATGGTGGCTCGGGTGGAGGCGGCCTGTCAGGGACGGGGGTCAAGGAAGCGACCCCCGCCTACCCCTATACTATCTATCTGACACCTCTGACTCAGATTCAGAGATGGTCACTGCAGTTGCAGATTCCTCTGCAAGGGCTGTTATCCCAGGTAAAGCCCCCTCAGACAGTGAGGAGGACGCTTCTTCTCCTGCTATAATTCAGGAAGAAGCATTAGTGGACGCACTAGTTGTGGCAGTGCAGGAAACCTTAAAACTTGAGGCTTTACCGGCAGAGGCAACTGAAACAGAGATTCCTTTTGGTACTAATAAGCCCATCAAAACGGTGAAGGTTTTTCCTGTACCCAAATGTTTCGGTAATCAGATTAAAGGAGAATGGGAGCATTCTAAACGTACCTTTACTATTTCCAAGCGTATTGCTAGACGCTATCCGTTTGAGGAATCCATCATTAAGAAATGGACGGTACCACCAGTGGTGGATCCACCTATTTCCAGGCTGAATAAAGCCACGGTTATCCCAGTGGAGGACACTTCGTCCTTTAAGGATCCGGTGGATCGAAAGATGGAAGCAGAGTCCCGCACCATCTTCTCTCTGATAGGGTCAGCATTTAGACCAGTAATTGTTAGTGGTCTAGTTTCCCAGACACTTACGGAATGGGCGAAAATGGTACGCCAAGACCTTAGGGGAAAAGATATTCCCCAGGAGACATCTGATTTGATGGAACAGATTATACAAGGGCTACAGTTTATCTGTGACGCAGCCTTGGACACTACTCCCCTATTAGGGCATGCATCTATGTCAGCGGTCATCCTCAGACGTGTGCTGTGGTTAAAATGCTGGTCAGCTGACCTAGGTTCCAAGAAGACCTTGACAAATCTCCCTTTTCAGGGGAATCGTCTATTTGGGGCCAACCTAGATGAAATCATTAAGGATGCCACTGGGGGCAAGAGCACTTTTTTGCCACAGGCTGCTAAAGCTAAGGGACCTCGCAACAAGCGAGGACCTTTCTTTACCGCCCATAAAGGGCGCCCGGCTGGTACTAGCGGGAAAGGCAAGACTCCTCCAGGAGGGTTCAAGAAGGGCTGGTCGGACAAGCAGAGGACCAACCCAGCCAAACCCGAAGCAAAGGAGTACACAGCCTGAAGGTGCGCCCCCACCCGGTTTCAGGGTGGGGGGACGTTTTCACCGGTATTCAGGACATTAGATCGAGCATCAACCACTACTACCGGTGCGATTCTTCCCTTCCAACATTTAAGTACTACAGGAAGCGGTAGTTACCGTTCCCTGAATAGATCTTTTCCTTTACCTTTTCCTAAGATTAGTCCCTATACCTCACAGGAATCGGATCTGGTTGACCAGATAGGCCAAGTAGCCTCTAGTCGGGTGACTTCGGTCCCTGAGGTTCAACCAGAAAAGATCACCCTTCCTGATAACAATCAGGTATCTGATAAATGTGTGGGAACAGAAAACGACCAGACTTTCTCGGATGGTCGGGGCCAGATACATCTAGGGACGCCTGGTTCAGATTCTATCAGTGCCAGTGGTCCTAGAAATTCTAGGCTGGCCTCCTCAAGCCGGCCTGGCCAACTTGAACATGCTAGTCGCAGACGTTCCGTGGGAACTTCGTCTCAGGGAGTGTCTGTGGTCTCAAGGACCAATTTACCATCATGCTTTACAGTCGCTGGTTTTAATGGCCTGGCCATTGAGACCCAAGTACTGAAGGACAGAGGTTTGTCAGCTTCAGTCATTCCTACCCTTATTAAAGCAAGGAAAGCGACTTCCAGCAAGGTCTATTATCACACATGGAAGACTTATATTGCGTGGTGCGAATCTTTAGGATTTCCTCCACGTACCTATTCGGTGACTCGAATATTGGCCTTTTTGCAACAAGGGGTTAAGCAGAAGCTAGCCTTGAGCACCATCAAGGGTCAAGTTTCAGCATTAACAATCTTCTTTCAGAAACCTTTAGCTACCAAGTCCTTGGTGCGGAATTTCATCCAGGGGGTGCGGCACCTGGCTCCTCCAGTCCGCGCGCCCTTACCGCCCTGGGATCTTAATTTGGTTTTGTCGGTTCTACAGAAACCTCCCTTTGAAAACATCAGGGAGATTCCCTTGCTTACTTTATCCCAGAAGGTGGCCTTCCTGGTGGCTATTACTTCTGCTCGCAGGGTGTCAGAACTGGCTGCATTATCATGCCAGTCCCCATACCTAGTGATTCATAGGGATAAGGCAGTACTTCATCCTAAGCCATCCTTTCTTCCTAAGGTGGTTTCAGATTTTCATCTGAATGAAGATATTGTACTACCTTCCTTGTGTCCTCAGCCCAAGCATCATCGGGAACATGCGTTGCATTCCTTAGATGTGGTTCGGGCAATCAGGGTATACCTGAAAGCTACGGAATCATTCCGTAAGACGGATTCACTTTTTGTGATCACGGATGGCCCCAGAAAGGGTTTGCCTGCATCTGCCGCGACCATTGCCAAATGGATTAGACAAACGGTGGTACAGGCTTATTCTATTAAGGGTCAGAGTCCTCCGTTCCCTGTTAGGGCGCACTCCACTCGAGCGCTCAGTACTTCCTGGGCCTTTCGCCATCAGGCGTCAGTGGTCCAGGTATGTAAGGCGGCCACCTGGTCGTCGGTACATACCTTTACAAAATTCTATAAAATTGATGTGACGGCATCGGCGGATGCCTCATTTGGCCGCAAGGTTTTGCAGGCCGCAATTTGAGGAGACCGGTGGTCTACCTCGAGGGTTTTTTTCTGTTTGAAAAAAAAAAAAAAGGCATCGGTTGGGCCTTCTAGATTGGGATTTGATTTCATTTTCCCACCCCTCATTTGTGATACTGCTCTGGGACGTCCCGAAGGTGGTGTATCACCGAGGACTACGTCTGTCAATGAGCGCTAGAGAAAAATGGATTTTTGTAAAATCTTACCGTAAAATCCTTTTCTCTTAGCTCATTGACAGACGTAGTCCCCGCCCCTCTGTTTTTTGAGTTGGGTTGGGTTAAATCTCTAAAGACTGCTTTTTCACATAACTGATTTGCTGAGGCAGAGAGAGAGAGGATATACCCTCTGGGACTGCCCCTAGGGTGTGGCCAGAACTTTTTAATTTCCTGTCTAGTCCTGCTCCTGTGGAGGCAACATAACCCGAAGGTGGTGTATCACCGAGGACTACGTCTGTCAATGAGCTAAGAGAAAAGGATTTTACGGTAAGATTTTACAAAAATCCATTTTTTGGAGCTTGTGTGTTCCCTTTGTGTCAGTTTTCTGCAGGTCGAATGGGACTTGGCTAGTTTACCTTGAAGCTGTCAAAATGATTGAGCAAGTATCCAATGCAAGGCAATAGGTTATATTTTTGAACCTTGTCACCAAATTATGAAAATCTGTGGATTAGGATAACACAAACTTTTGACACTCAAATTATTTAATACTTTTCTAAAGTAAAATCTCAAAATGCCCTAATCATCAGAGACAATGCCTAAATCTCCTCTTTAACTTGCTTTTACTAGGCCATGTAAGTCTTGGAGTTAAAACTTTACTAGACTTCATGAGTTTGTCAGTGTATACAATTGTTACCTTAAAAAAGGTTCTCATTTTGAATCCACATGCATTCATTAAGAATGCATCTAAAGTTTTTTTATATTTTTAATTTGGATGAAATAGGGACCGGTTGGAGCCTTTGTTATGGTTTTTTTGCTGTCCATGTCCCCACTAGGGAGTTATTCTATATTATTTGTTTGTCCCCTTGACTACTGCCACTAGAAATGAGATTAAAAGAGATGTTTGTGTTTTTCTTTTTTTCTAATCATACTTAACTAGATGGATGCAGTATCAGTCCGATGCTGCATCTGTTCCCCACCGGCTCTAAGGCTGAGAACTGCGCGATCAAGGGTCGCTAATCACTCGGTTCTCAGTGCTCCATGAGCAAAGAGTTGGTGACTGTCATTCACCGGCTCTCTGCTGTGCCTCATATTGTTGCAATCTTTCCCCAGTCTGGACTGGATCTGTGACATCAACTGACAGTGGACTTCCCACTCCTGTGATCCACAGGAGAAGTACAGCCAAACAAGCTTTTCCTTTAATCTGTCTACATGCTTCTACTGCCTGTCAGCACTTTTTTTTCTGAATGTGTACACTGAGCTGTACATGAGTAGCTTGGTGTACAGTCTTGGTACGATTCTATACTGGAACAATATAACTTCTGTGTATGTATGCAGAAGTTACATCTTCCTGGCCAATTAAGATTGGCAAAAACTAAGAACCTGGAAAAAGACCAGAAGAAGATGGAAGTGCAAGCAAATGCACCTCTGCACACCGGAAACTTCAGCTGACCCTTTTTTGGGAACACAACTCAAGATAACGTATTGTAGTTTGTTACCTGCAGCATGCTGCAAAGCAGATGCATTACTTTAGCATGTTGGGGTGCCATTTAAAATGAATAGCACTGCAATTAACTAATCTGTGCATTGTGTGGCACCATGAATACAGTAGTGCATGTGTGATCCTGCCATAACACTACTTGTGTTTTGTTCTATGGAAATAGATTTTGTGTTCACACTGTTTTATGTTACTTAGGTAAATGACCAGCTTATTGAGACAGTCACAGTGAAAATGAACCTGAATACTAGGAGAAAACTACAGCAACTAAACCATGAAAACATTTTAACTGTGAATGAAATAAAGAGTGTGCACTACAAGACCATTCTGGTATGTCGCTATTGCTACATTTAGTATTATCCTGAAATAATACACTATTACAGTAATAGCTGAGAATGATCACATTTTCTTTCAGCATGTAATGAAGCCAGTGAATTAAGATTACAGCTCCAGAGCCAGTAACTCCCATATTTCTGTACTCGTTTAAAATTATGTTGACAGTTCATTCTAAAATGGGAAAAAGAGCAAAGCAGGAGTTATTAACACTGTAAGGGTTCAGGCTAAATCAGATTCAATACCTCTTTACAGTGCCATTTGCCATTAGTTGCCACTGTTTGAAGTTTTATGTATAGTATATGCATTGGTACTTGGGTGTCCCTAGAGTTTTTGGGTGTTCCTAGAACTAGCTGGACTATGGTAGTGAAATAATAGCTATAACAGTGGCTGAACTACCAGGGTTCTGCCACTGTCGGGGGGCCCCAGCGGGGTTTCTGGCCACAGGGCTCTGAGCTGAGAGAGTTTCTCTTATAAAGCCCAGAGCCTGCACTGATAGTTCCCCCTCCCTCCTCCCTCGCACGGATGGGAGAGGAAGGAATCGATCTGCATCCTCTCCCAGCTCCTGCCCCACTCCTCCTGTGTGCACCACGGGAAGTGTGAAGCCAAGCAGCTGAATTTAAACATTAAATTGATCGGCTCTCTCCTCCCCCATCTGTGCGAGGAAGGAGGGATGGGGAGCTGTCAGTGCAGACTATGGGCTGTATGAGAGAGAAGCTCTCAGCTCAGAGTCCTACTGAGGAGGCACTGATGAGGAGGCACTGACAGGCGGCAATGATAGGCAACACTGATATGTGGCACTGATGGGCACAGATAGGCGGCATTGATGAGCACTGATAAGTGGCATCGATGAGCACTGACACGCAGAACTGATAGGCTGCACTGATAGGCACTGATAGGGGGTCACTGATAATCAGGGCACTGATGATCAGTGCCCTGATCATAAGTGTAAACAATTTACTGACAATCTTGCTGGTTAATGGCTCTCCTCTCCTCACACAGACACAGTGTGGGAGGAAAGGACTGCTGACAACCGTCAAGTCTGTTTACAACTGATAACATGGTAAAGGGCCACTGTGATTGGCCCTTTACCGTGATCTGTGGTCAGCTGTGTTTGAAAGATACAGCAGCTACAGATTGAGCTGGATGCGTGCCCCAGGGGGCAGGCGGGAGGCAGGGTTCTGGGAGGGTGTCCATGAATGCCCTCCCAGAACTGGAAGCCCAGGGCTGGGATGGAAGGGGGGGCAGGGGGCCCTTCATGGTTTCTTGCTCCAGGGCTCTGAAGGTTCTAGTTATGCCTCTGGCTATGACCCCGGTAAAGTTCAGAGGGATTAGGCATGTGGCATGTCAGAGACAGGGCAGAGGCCAGAACCAAATAGAATGAGAAAGTAAGATTCGACAGAGCAGAGGTCAGGGCAGGAGGATAAAGGTTAGAGAATCAGGTACAAGTTGAGAACTACAGGAAGCAAAGATGAAATAGATGGACTAACAGCACTCCTAGAGCAGTGACTGACCCACTAATATGCAGCAGCATCAAAGCAAGACATGAATAAATATCTAGGACAGTCAATGGGGAGCACAAGACTTGAGTACATATATGTATGGAAAAGTGTGCACATGCACGGGTGAAAAAGCACCATAAAATTCATGTCATATTTTCAGTTCTGGAAATAGGAGAGATGCTTAGGTATCAGCCTCAGAGGAGTTCATAAAAGTGCCCTGTACTACAGAATTTAGAGCAGCTTACTGTTCAGAAAAAATAACTTTTTACAAGAAGGTAGCAGTCCTTTCACTACTTGAAAATCAGTTTTTTTCTTTTTTGACCAAAGTTTATCCATAAAAGCAACATCCATTTGGAACTGATATTTCTGTGATTTGAGACTTTCAATGGGGCAGCCTTAGTTACTGTTTTCTTTTTGTTTCACAGATTTCAAAACTATGTGATGGAAATAGGTGCCAACTGAGTAACATCAGTTCCGATACTGGTATAGAACAGCTGTTTTCCTACCTTGAGCAGATCACTTTGGCTTTGTTAGAATTACACAACCACAATATTGTGCACTGTGATTTAAGATGTGATCACATATACATAAATAAAAAAAAGGTTGGTGTCGTGTTTTTTTTTTTTCATAGAGAACTGACTACAGCTTTGGAAATACTAACACATTCTTTATGTAACCCTGTGTTTTACCAATGGAAGGCACATACTTACCTTTCTTATGCTCCCCTGCTGGAAGTAAGGAAAAATAACTAGTACTTCCAGTAATGGGGAACATGTGACTCCTACATGAAAGAGCTAGTGCTTGATGGTTGGCTGCACATTGCTAGGAGAGCATCCTTAAAATTGTGCTTGGCCCAAGTCATGACATTGAGCTTAAATGGAGCCCCCTATCTTTTCTCCTGGAGGCCGAATGACGTAATGGGAAAACAAAAATAAGGTAGCAGCTGGTGGGCCACCTTTAATGTGAACCTGTTGCTCAGTATTGCATCTGCTGTTTTTTGCGCCTCAATTTTTTTAGTAAAAAAACAATGCACTCCCCTGGATAAAAAAATCCAGCACCTTAAGCACATGAAATCATATCTCTGTATTTAAGAGCCTCTGCAAGCAACTTGCTATATTGATTGTTTGCTTGTCAAAATGGGGACAGAGATGTAAGCAAAAGGGGCATTCAAAAACTAGCTGGGTGTTAAATGAAATCAGGTTCTCCTGTACCTCCAATACCTAGGGGGTGATGTAACGTACCTGCCCCCAGGATGTAAGAAGCATATCAGGCATATTCTGGTAGCAGTTTTGCATTAGTTGCCCATCTCTAGTCAAAAAGTCTTGTGGTCAAGATAGTGGATAAAAAGCTGGGGTTTTGACAAATTGACTAATGATTAGCAGCCAGCAGTAGGAAAGCAAAGTGATTGGGCACTATAGGGCACAATTGGTTGCTTTAGGGAAGTAGTATAGGGCTGCAGATGCATATGTCCAGAGAAAGCATTGTCCAGGGAGTTATCAAGGTTGTATTTTCCATTGGTGGGGTTCTTAGTAACATTGGTTTAGGATATTTTGCATCAGTTCATTGAGGTAACAGAAAGAGTGCACTAGTTTGCAGTCATATTTGCACCTAATGCACTCTGCATTACAGCACATGTGCACCATCACCACCTATCTTTTACGGAAGGATGCAAGGAAAGTGATTTACTAAAGGAGTTGGAGTTGGGAATTTTCACTAAATAAATTGTGTCACTATAGTGTGTGTGTGTATGTGACTATTTCCTTCAAATTCCTGTTTTTTTATTATATCTGCACATGCATTCGAAGACAACAGGGTTTTGCTTTTCACATGATTGATAACTGAAGTAAATATTCACACAGTTTATTCAGTGTAGATTTTCAAATCCTTTAGGAAACTGGACCAAGAGACTTTGTTTCAGCTTTACAGTCACTTCTCGTATACTGATGATGTTATAACTAAGCATGCTAGGTTTTAGTTTCTCAATTATTTGTTTTACTGAATGTGTAAACAGTTGAAAATGTATTAAATACCTTAATTTAAATTCCTATGTATTCTAACACAATAGGGTTCTGTGAAGGTCAGCCATTTTGCAAGAGCCATGTCTCTGGAAGGCCGACAGACACATGCTTTTAAAATGATGCCGCGTGATGCTAAAAAATGGTACTAAATCTTTTATTTTTGTTTGGTTTGCATGCTTATTTGTTTTCCATTTTAATTAAATAATAGGAAAATAAAACTTTACTGAAATACAAAAAGTGTTACTAAAGTCAAAACATTTTCTTTATCAATTAAACAATATGTTGCGCTGAAAGCTCTCCTTACCGTCAAACCCACAAATATTGTGTTTAAAAATACACATTAAATGTTAAACCAAAAAAGTAAAATTGAAACAATGTTACATGAAAGTAGCATTCCATGAATCACACTCTCTAAGTGATGCAGTGAAATCCCTCAAAAGTCTGTATATTCATTTTTTGAGTTAATCAGCCACACTCTATTCAAGGTAATTAGTCCATGTACACCAGTGATCTCCTCCATCTCTTATCATGCAGCCTCTTACCAACAATTGAGACCCCAAATTATAGGTGGTCTCATAGGCATTTTAAAGTTATCTGGATCTTGTAGCACGGATAATGGGCAGACATATTCAGCAACCAAATGAAGGACTGCAACTCTGGTATTTGGTGTTGGAGAGGAAGACTAAATCTTTTATTTTTGTTTTTCAAATCCTTTAGGAAATCCTTTAGGATTCCTTTAGGAAAACTGGACCAAGAGACTTTGTTTCAAATATTGTGTTTAAAAATACACATTAAATGTTAAACAAAATAAGTAAAATTGAAACAATGTTACATGAAACTAGCATTCCATGAATCACACTCTGTTAAGTGATACAGTGAAATCCCTTAAAAATCAGTCTGTATATTTAATTTTTTGAGTTAATCAGCCACAATCTATTCAAGGAAATAAGTATCGTCCCCAGGAGGAGAGGTGGAAGAAAATAGAGGGTGCGGGTGTGTGTGTGTGTGGGGGGGGGGGGGCAGGAAATCGACACCCCTGAAAATGTCAGTTTCTGAAGATTCTTGGACCAGCCCTTTCCCTTAACCACAGCTGAACTAGTGAGATAGACTAATATTCAATGTCTTCTTTGTAGGGAAACCCTTATTTTTACATCTATTTTAGCAAATTGCCTATAAGGTAGCCACATTTGTTGTTAACTTTACATCAAAACAAAAACATATTTTTACTGTAGCAGATTGGCCCACCTTTCATTGGTGTTCCATGTTTCTCTTCTTTTCATGATCACACTTAAGAATCTCCAAGTTTTATCCAAGATTATTCTTCAATTTAAAGAACAGCCTTTTCTAAAGGTTGATCCACTTCTAGGGCTTTAGAGCACTTTAAAAACATTCTTCAGACCTATCACCACCATCTCCTTTTCAAATTGATTTTAGAATATCAGGCAGAGCAAACTAGAGGAACTTCACTCCCAGGACATTCTCATCCACCTTCTGTTCTGGCATCTTTACATAACCCCATGTTAGTGCGGATATGCCAGAGGTCTCTGCTTGGTCCCAAAGAACTGCGGCACATCTGTGCATGCACAGGGGATTCGCAGTCATGCTGCGAGTCTCTGCAAATACCTGGCAGACAAGGTGCCATGTGTTTGCATGCACAGAATCTTGCAGTGACATGCACTCCTCAACAGCACTCTGCTTGGATATTTCAGGAGGCAGTGGGGGGCCCTACATCATTCTCGTCTAGGTGAGAAGGCAGTACTGGCCGGCAGTGCAAAAAAAAGGTAATACATTTTTCTTTAATAAAAAGGGGGAAATGTTCTCCAAGCATGTAGGAGAGAGAGAGAAGCAACCAGTATAGAAAGGGAATTTTCATGGGTGAAGGTCTGCTTTAGTTTTCTTCAGTGGCTCTGTCTTCACATAGGGGCTGATTTTGGAAAAGGATGCTAACATCAACATGTTTTTTGTGTACATAGCAACTAATCAGAATTATTGTTTTAATTATGTGCAATAGAAATTATTGCTGGAAGCTGAAGTGAGCCACTAGATAGTGCATGCTTTTTATGTATCTGCCCCTAAATATCAAATTCACTGAATTCTAGAAATGTATACACTCAGACTAAAACTTTTGGCCATAATGGACTCTCACAAATTGAGGGTTTTCACCTCCTCAAATTTGTGTTTAAAATCAGGAGATTCTAATTAAATTTGCCATTTTGGTGAAATGCTTTAGAGTCAATGTTGACGGCAGAATTAAATGTTGTTTTTGGTGGTTTTTAAGAGTGCAAAGGACTTTAAATGACTCATGACATTATATAAGCTCCTTCCAACTATCTTAGATCCAATTTTGTGCCAAAAACAGCCCATTGTTAACACTACAGTCTACAAATGAAAGACCATACATAAAGCATTGAAAACAACAATTACAAAGAACACTAAGGCATCTATGTATTAATGTTTACACACAAAAGAAACACAACTTTCGCCCATAATTCAAACATTTTTCTAATTGAATTCAATATGAAAAATGTCTGAATTCTAGGTGAAAGCTGTGTTTTATAAATAAAACCCTAGATTAAATAAGTTATACACCCCTCAGGCTGGGTTCACACTAGACATCGCATGTGATTGGCACCTCATTGCTGTGCACATCACATGTCTGTGCGATGCGAATTCAGCCATACAAACTGTATGGCTGAATTTGCATCGCATTCAGGCACAAATGGTGCAGGACCCTTTTTTTGGTCCGCACTGGAATCGCATCGCATGGTTGTAATCTGGGGGTGTCATTATCTTTGTATTGACACCCACAGTGGTTCACATAGGGCAATGTGAACTGCCTGCCAGAGATATGGGATGCAGGAACCTGCACTGAAATCACGCTGGTCTCCGCATCGCAAGAGTGTGAACCCAGTCTCAAAGCTAATTTTGCCAAAGTAGCTCAATACAATACAAAAATACACTCTGTTTGGGTAAAATCCCTTTCAATAACATAATTTGTTCCTTCCTGCTGATTAACCAGCTTAGCGGTATCCCCGAGCGTGACTCGGGGTGGATTTTCCATGCTATTATTGGTATCCCCGAGTCACGCTCGGGGTGGATGTGCAGAGCGTGCAGCGGTGTCTCTTACCTTCTCCTGGCGATCCAGCGATGATCTCCCATTGCTGTGATCGCCAGCCGAGATCCCCGCTGCTCCTCCGTCGGTCTGATGACTTCCTGCTTCCGTTCCCTGCAGCAGCAATGGTGCATGGGAGTGGAACTAGGGAGGGAAATTCAAATGTTGCACAAAACACAAACACATAACATTTATATAATATATATATATATATATGTATATATGTGTGTATATATATAATATAATGCATAAATTATAATCTAATCAATAATATCATTTTATTATATAATATTATATATATATATATATTATATAATAAAATTATATTATTGATTAGATTATAATTCATGCGTTTGTGTTTCAAATTTATCACATCTGGGATGTCTACTAGTCTTGTTTTGGTCAGGTTTAAGTCAGTAATTACTAAGAATTGTTGGCCTATAATACATAACGCCAAATTTCCATGCAAAAAATTGTACCGCTTTTGGTACATAATTCCTGACATAATCATACCGCCAGGGAGGTTAAACAAATATTACATTTGTGTTTGCTAAACCTCTGTTTATGTAAATGGGATAAATCAATCTATTACGTACCTGGACTGCATTGCTGTATTAAAAAAAAAAATCATTTTTTGGTTTATTTTTTTCACAGGTCAGCACCTGAAGTGAGAGCTAATCAAATGTATTCAAAAGCATCTGACATCTTCAGCCTGGCAGCTGTGTTTTGGGAAGCAATAAGCAAACAGAACATGGAAATATATGCAAATCACCCACTGGAGCCATTCCATCAATGCAAAGGATACATGGTAAAAGATGCAAAAAGATTGAAAAAACTGTTATCCACCTAATAACCTTATTGTGAGTTTAAAGTAACTGTTATGAGAAAAGTATAGAAGCTCGCATTATTGACCTTCTTTGGAAAACGCTAGTATACTGTCTTCAATACTTTTAAGGGATAGGTTCAGCTTTAGAACATGTTACACCCATATCAGGTTCCAGCACAGGGATCTGTGAATGAAGAAATTACAAGTCCTGTCTTCCACCACGGCACATGGCTTTTAGCTCTTAATGGACTATGAGAGTGCTGATCAGCACACTTGTAGTCCATTCACGCTTTCTCCAGCTTTCTAATTAAAAGCCTGTATGGAGTTATGGCTAGAAAGGAGGAGTCTAACATTGCACCCACGATCCACTTATAGTGGGTGCAATGCTTTCCTGAAGAAAAAAAATAAATACTAAATATAAAAATATGTGCATTTATTTTTTTTTCCTTGAAGGTGAACTTACCCTTTAAAAGAGAAGTGTGACAGAAGCTTTTTTCTTCATACTTCTCTTGTGAGTCACAGGAGTGTACTTACTTGTGCTCTCTCTTGACCCAAAATCAGCTGAAGCCCGCTGTCGGTTGACGATACAAAGCCACTCCAGGCTCTGGAGAGATCCTGACCACATTGTTGGAAATCACCCAGCTGTCTGATTTACAGCTGGCTCCAGCTCTGACAGTCACCATTCTCTGACCATGAACTGAGCAGTCATGTGATCACTCAGTCCTCAAGTTTAGAGCTGTTGGGGGACAGCTGCAGCATCACACAGATGTGAATATGTATTTTTTATTTTTATTTTTTACAAACCTCAAACTTCTACTTTAAATCACAGACCCATAACAAGAATGAGCGTCCAAATTCTTTATTGCTATATTTGTTCTAGATTAGAGACTATAAAAGCCAAGGTTAGCAATTGCAGCCAACATACACCATCATAGTCATTTTAGGACAAATACAGAGGCCAGTAATATGTATATATATATATATATATATATATATATATATATATATATATATATATATATATATATATATATATATATATCAACCTCCTCTCCCTTCTCCCCCTGGATCCTAATCTGCTGCTTGGGAGTGACCACCACCTTCTCCCCCCTGGGCCTCCAGAAACTGCCGCTGGTGTGGGGCAGAGGTCTGCAGTGCAATGCCTGAATGCCGCTTTTGTGCTGTAGGCTTACTGGGTTGTTCTTCCCCAGCAGAAAAATCTAATAAATCCCCAGTCTCTGGAATTTTTGAAAGTCCAGGGCACGGGTTGGTGGCCCTTGGGCCCAGCGCCAATACTTTGACAGGTGACTTATTATCCATAACATCCTCCGATGAAAAGTTGATTAAATCTGTGATCCATGGCTGGGGAATGAGGATGGCTTCCTCTTCTCCTGTATGTTTATGCAGCTGCTGGACAAATGCATTCCTCCATCCAAGCTCGTCCTGTGCAGAAACAGGTTCATCACGGTGAGTCAACACTTGCTGCAACCGCCATAAGAGCTCTGCTTCCATAGCTGCAGGTGAGCAAAGCACACTGTTACTGTGCCTGATTGTTGATTCTTCAGTCAGGATTTCTGGACTGTCAACTGGTACTTCTGGATATTTCCAGGCAAGGGGAGCCTAGCCCTGGTGCTGCGCAGAGTCTAGCAGCCGTCTGTAAGCAATACCCAGCTCCCATTCCTGAACAGCCAGAAACTCCATATCTTGCAGTGCCCAGAACACTTCCTAGATGTTTAGGATCTCTTCTCTGTAATCCAAAATTTCCTCTAACTGACACTTCAAATCGATCCCAAAGCTAGGGTTCCTGATAGCTTCCTGTACAACAGTCCCAGGCTGCCGTAGCCAAAGCCTTTCGTTGGGCTGTCATCCGCTATCCAAGGGCATGCTTGGGATACATGCCCCCGGAGGGCTCTATAGCTCTCTTCCAAATGCATCTCTGTCCAGACCAGCCTGTTTAACTCAGCTGTCTGCTCCTTGTGCGGTTATTCTCTCAAAAACAGCACCCGCAATCCATACTGTGACCAGTACCTTTCCTGGATGGAGGGGGGGATTTTTCCCTGGTGTCACTGCTTACGGGCTAGCGTTTCCTTCCAGAGTTCCAATCTTATTGAATCAGACCATCCTAGCAGGACCTGCTCTGACACTGGTCCCTGTGCTGTATCCGCAGCTCTCGCAACCTCCTTTCGAATTCCTCTTCCATGGCGGCTGGTATCTGTACCTCTCCTCTTCTGTTATCCGGACCTGGGATCCCAGTGGAGGTTTGGAAGTCCCAGACTGCAGGAAGCACCCCACCGCTTGCCACCAATGTAATGGAACCGCGACCCACACTTTGTTTGTGGGCTTCCGTCAGAATACCGCTTCCTCCAGTCTGCACATAGATATCAGATATTCCAGCCGCCCCCATACAAAACTAGCATTGAATAGCCTTTATCAATCTGGAACCTTTAATGAACAAACTCACACACAATATATGCCACACAGGAGGACACCCCCTCCTGATCAGATTTCCCCACCAGGTCAAGTGCGTGATTACATTATGCTATGCTGATGAAATTGTGTACAGAAATATAATCAACCTGAACTAATTACCTGGCCATCTGGACAGAAGCAATATGTGAATAGGAATGCAGACCTAGATAATGTTTTCATTAATGTGTTAATTAACTCAGCACTGCAACAGGGCTAAAACAAAATACATTACACATTATCATAAGTATAAACACAGAACCCACAGTACATAATAGATGAGTAAATCAGCATAATCAACAATGTGTGGAAGACAGGTGGTTGAGCTGATGATATTAGCATGAGTCTGACTGTGTGAAGCAGTCTTTAATTGGCAATAGGCAGCTAGGCCTAGAGTCCCAGAGTCTTCATATATTCCTTGAGATACAGCATCTCACAAAAGTAAGTACACCCCTCACATTTTTGTAAAGATTTTATTATATCTTTTCATGTGACAAAGCTGAAGAAATTACACTTTGCTACAATTTAAAGCAGTGAGTGTACAGCTTGTATAACAGTGTAAATTTGCTGTCCCCTCAAAATAACTCAACACACAGCTATTAATGTCTAAACCACTGGCAACAAAAGTGAGTATGCCCCTAAGCAAAAAAGGCCAAAGTGGGCCCACATAACCATTTTCCCTCCCCGCTGTCATGATGTGACTCATTAGTGTTACAAGGTCTCAGGTGTGAATGGGGAGCAGGTGTGTTAAATTTGGTGTTATTGCTCTCACTCTCTCATACTGGTCACTGGAAGTTCAACATGGCACCTCATGGCAAAGATCTCTCTGAGGATCTGAAAAAAAGAATTGTTGCTCTACCTAAAGATGGCCTAGGCTATAAGAAGATTGCCAAGACCTTTAAACTGAGCTGCAGCACAGTGGCCAAGACCATACAGAGGTTTAACAGGACATGTTCCACTCAGAACAGGCCTTGCCATGGTCGATCAAAGAAGTTGAGTGCACATGCTCAGTGTCATATCTAGAGGTTGTCTTTGGGAAGTAGACTTATGAGTGCTGCCAGCATTGCTGCAGAGGTTGAGATGTGGGTGGGGGGTCAGCCTGTCAGTGCTCAGACCATACGCCACACACTGCATCAAATTGGTCTGCATGGCTATGGTCCCAGAAGGAAGCCTCTTCTAAAGATGATGCACAAGAAAGCCGCAAACAGTGTGCTGAAGACAAGCAGACTAAGGACATGGATTACTGGAACCATGTCCTGTGGTCTGATGAGACAAAGATAAACTTATTTAGTTCAGATGGTGTCAAACATGTATGGCAACAACCAGGTGAGGAGTACAAAGAAAAGTGTGTTTTGCCTACAGTCAAGCATGGAGGTGGGAGTGTCTTGGTCTGGGGCTGCATGAGTGCTGCGGGCACTGGGGAGCAACAGTTCATTGAGGGAACCATGAATGCCAACGTGTACTGTGACATACTGAAGCAGAGCATGATCCTCTCTGGGCCACAGAGCAGTATTCCAACATAACGACACCAAACACACCTCCAAGACGACCACTGGCTTGCTAAAGAAGCTGAGGGTAAAGGTGGTGGACTGGCCAAGCATGTCTCCAGACCTAAATCCTATTGAGCATCTGTGGGGCATCCTCAAACGGAAAGGTGGAGGAGCGCAAGGTCTCTAACATCCACCAGCTTGGTGATGTCATCATGGAGGAGTGGAATAGGACCCCAGTGGCAACCTGTGAAGCTCTGGTGAACTCCATACCCAAGAGGGTTAAGGCAGTGCAGGAAAATAATGGTGGCCACACAAAATATTGACACTTTGGGCCCAATTTGGACATTTTAACTTAGGGGTGTATTCACTTTTGTTGCCAGTGGTTTAGACATTAATGGCTGTGTGTTGATTTATTTTGAGGGGACAGCAAATTTACACTGTTATACTAGCTGCACACTGTGTCATTTCTTCAGCGTTGTCACATGAAAAGATAGAATAAAATATTTGCAAAAATGTGAGGGGTGTACTCAATTTTGTGAGATACTGTATAATGTTGACAATTATTACTGTCCCATTTGAGTAATCCAAACCATATTCTCAGTGTCCATTAAGTCCATAATTTTCTTGGTCACCCTGTGTCCCTAATAGACACAGGGGGACTTACACATAAGAGGGGCCTAGGGAGCTGAGAGAGGGATTTCTCAACCTCTCGAAGGTAAGCTGGGTTCCACGGGCCCCCCAACCAAAGTTACTCCCATCACAGGCTGGCATGCAGGGGAGTTTAGAGGCAGAAAAAAAAAACACCAGGTGCCCCTAGGAGCAGCTGTAAAAATGTCCAGTGTGTATGAGAGTGGCGTGTATTGAATAAATGCAGAGTAGGGATAACAATGCAAATAAGGTTATGAAAGCAACAGATTTTCATACAGTACCTAGTGTAAAACAAGTAATGTAGCTTTTACAAAACCGGAGCCACTAGAAGAAATGCCCAAATAGGTCACTAGGTGGCAGAACAGTTCTGTTTTTCATAAACTCGATAGAGACAGAACACAGAGGGGGATGACTAATAAAATAATGCAAGCAGTAAAGTATAAACGGCTATTCACATTTCCCTAATAACAGTATCCCTCTGACTGTGAGGTAGGTTGGGTTTGCCAGTCCAGGTGAGCAGCTGGAGGGATCCTAGAGCCGAATCCAAAGGTAAATGGCAGAAGGAGCATCTAGTCTGGATACAAAGGCAAATGGCTGTAGACAAAGGACCATCCCATTTCTGGCTCAGCAAAGTTGGCACAAGTTCTATGCAATTGAGTCTTTTCATGAAGTTGTGTGCTATTGTGCTCCAAGTCAGCTGCCCACACCCAGGGACTAACAGTGGAGTACCTGGAACTTGACCATATATTCAATCACTCAGGTGTAATACCTCTGAGCACCTAAGGGTGGGAGAGCGAGCAACTGCTCAGGGGCTTGTGAGAGCACAGGGGTTTATGGGTGTCAAGAAGATTGTAGGAGGAATTAAAAAAGCCCAAGCCTGTATCTGAGCTAGAATTCCATACACTAATGTAAACATTACCACAATTCAACAGTACTAGGAACTATTACACATACACCAGCTGCTGTATTACAACAACCAAACATTAGTGTCAAATAATATGGATTACTGCATATACAGCGCTTACCATGTGCATCATTCTTTAACTAATAAATGTCATACAACACAACACCAAACATATTAAAGCGACATTAAATTTTTATTTAAAAAAAAAAAATTAAAATAACAAACATGGTATACTTACCTGCTCTATGCAATGGTTTTGCACAAAGCAGCCCCGATCCTCTAGTTCTGAGGTTCTCTGCCAGTGCTCCAGGCTCCTCCTCTTTGGTAAGTGCCCCCATGAAAAGCCGCTTTTCATGGGGGCACCTATTGACACAGAGCAGGTGGCTTGGCCCTGCCCCCCACTGATTCGACACAGCATTTGATTGACAGCAGCAGAAGCCAATGACTCAAGTAAGAATAAGGGGGGGGGGGGCTGGAGGAGATTGTGCACAGAAGGTTTTTGCATAGGAGGCATTATGATGAAAAACGTATAGGCTTTAGTAACACTTTAAAGTGTCCGTGTATAAATACATTTCCAATGAAAAATATTTCAAAAAGTGCCCAGTGCTGTGCAAAATTCCTCCAGAAATATTATGCCGTTTGTTATATTGCTTCCTGTGCTTATCGTCTGTGAATAGCATCCGTGATCCTCCACCCTCATGCCAGAAAACTCACCAGATCACCATGACCACCTGTGATATGATTTGTCATTAAACACTTATGTTTCCCCAAGGGGGTTACAACTTCCAGGGTTACTCTCAAGCCAGGACCTTCTTCACTTTTTTCACCAATGAGTCTCCATACACCTAATAAGTTTTCATAGAGAAAACAAGAGAGACCGCTATAGTGTAATATCTTTTATTTTTTTAATTTAAAACTTGCCCATTAAAAACACATAGGTAATGCCCACTGGCATTATTAAGTGATTTTCCCTGCACAAAGGTAAAGAAAGCTTCATCTCTTGTGGGATACCAGCTCCATAATCAGCGGCTGTCTATTCAGACCTGACTTCCAGGTGTACCAGCGTCACTTTCTTGAGTACCGTGTGCGATTAAGTAATTTCCTGCTCTGCCCCAACACGTTTCATCGTCCTGACATTTTCAAGAGCCTCAGCAGAAAGCTCCTACCACTAACTATATTGCATCCATCCAACTGTATTTAATTCATACAGTTCACATTTCTTGAAGGCATATGAGCTGGTAATCTTCCTTATTGAATCAATACATGTGCAGATAATTATTCACTTTTCTTTTATCATAATACCAAAATACATAAAATATTAAGAAAATTACAAAATACAAAAATACAAATATCATACCTTGAACTTAGGCTTAGCATCCTTATTCTAAATGCCTAGTAATTAGTAATGAAACAATTTGATATGGATTTCGATATTCAATCTAAATAGTGTTAATATGTCCAAAGTATAAATCCTTTGGTTTCGTTCTGTTATACGTGTTTTCTTTGATCTTTCCCTCTCCAATGACCTTGCACTTTATCGATCCCATAAAATGTCAACTTTCTAGCATCTTTATTATGATGTTCCTTAAAATGTTTTGACATGCTATGCTTGTTGTTTTCCTTTTTTATATTGTTTATATGCTCACTGATCCATTTACTCTGTTGCCTAGTAGTCTGTTCTGCATACTGGAAGCCACAGAGGTATTCCAGTACATAGGTGGCATGGGTACTACAACAGGAAATAAATGATTTAATTTTATATTCCCTGCTGGTATTACATTGATATAATCCTTAGGTATTCAAAAATGTTGCTTTTTTTTATTAAGGGATCAATGACATTTTTAACCACCATATTCCTCAGTTTAATTGCCCCTTTGGAAATAGATTTTTGATGTTTGGAAAAGTTCTACCCAGTACCTTTTCTTTTAAAAAGATTGACTAATGCTTTGTGACAATTTATTTTCAATTCATTTGTAATATCTGTTTGATTCCATTACAAAGGGAAATTCCATATTCCTGTTATCTTTCTTAGTACTCTTGTTCAATAATTCCCCTCTGTCAATGCTTCCATCATCCTCTCCTACCTGTGCTAACTTCTGATTCTTATACCCTTTCCTTAAAAATCAATCTTTTAAGATATTGCTTTGCTCATTGTAATCAGTATCCAGGTCACAATTTCTCTGCATTCTTATTATTTGCCCCTTAGGCATGCTATTTACCCATTTTGGGTGATGGCAGCTATAGGTGGGTAGGAAGCTATATCTGTCTGTTTCCTTTAAAATGCATTTAGTACAGGACCTCTCTCCGTCTGTAAATATTGTTTAAAAAAATGCACCTTTTCATAGCTCCATTTCCTGAGAATTAAATTCCATATCTATTTCTATTGATGTCTCCTAGGAAAACCTCTAAGGATTCCTAACTTCTTTCTTATAAAGTAATCATGTAATCTATGAAGCATTTGTAAAAAACCAATTCTTATCACTTTTTCTTTTAAATATCTTTCGCCAGCCACACTCTTCATCTGGAAATAATATTTAATTCTATACCAAAAATATTTATTTTTCATGGTGAGGTCTTAGACACTCCAATATATACTCTTTTTGTTCACTTTTGAATTATGCATTTCAAGCCCCATCAAATCTTCATCATGTCCTCCTGCCATATACTTGTATACAATGCATTAACATCGATTGTGACCAATACATAATAGCTCTTCCAATGGATATTTAGCATCTTGATGAATTCTTTGCTATCCTTCAAAACAGATGGTTTATTGGTTACTATTTTTTGCAAAGACAAATCAATGTATACCTATATAACATTGGAAAGGAGTAATGCTATGTGTAAACTGAAAAAATTGGAAAGAGAAAGAAAGAAAGGAAAGAGATGAACCACCTTCCGCCCAGTCTATTGTAATATGATGGCAGAGCGGGAGCTCTCCAATCCTGGGTAAATATAATATGACATCCTCCCAGGATTGGGCCATGCTGTGGTCCAATCTGTCACTCGCAGTGCTCACTGGACACAGTGGATGACAGATCAGTGTACAGGGCCACTGCTGGTACCGTGTGATTGATGTGACCAATCACAGCAGATCACATGACAATGGTACACAATGGATGGCTTCCATTTATACCATTCGTTGTGTACTATTGTGTTGATCTCTGTGATTGTTCACAGTAATCACATGGTGCAGACATGACCAATCATAGCCCATCTGTACCATGCGATTAACTGTGGCCAATCACAGCAAATCACAATAGTACACACTGAATGGATTTCTTTCAGAAAAAATGGTTGCTTATAACAGTGATTTATCATTTGTTAAATAAACAAAACCAAGTGATGTCCCAATTGATATGGTAATCACATGGTTAGCAACCACACTGACTAGTTCTTGGGCATCACAACTAGGATTGCTGTAAAAAGGAACATAAATAAACAACTTTAGAATGTCAGATGTTTAGCCCCAACACTAAATGAACCCTTAAATATCAAAAATTTCAGTCTGTTCTACATTCTGATTGCAGCTCCCCGTTTCTAGCCTAGAACAAAACGTTTCAAGGTGATGCAATTTGCATATTTATATGAATAAATATTGCAGGCTGGAATTAATTGTATATTTATACACACAATTATCTTTCTTTAACTGCTGAAATACCTTGTTTTATAAATACCCAAATAACTAAATTTCTAAACACTACCTATGGCAACCTAATTCTGCCAAGTTGGCATCCCACTGAATCATGTTTTACATATTATGTAATGAAGTTATCAAAGTGGTTCGCAAGCATTTGTATGTATTTTTGTAAATTCCTGTAAATTACATTTTTTTTTAGGAAGAGTATGCAGAAGTCAAAATTCATGATAATTGGAATGATAAGATTAACAAATTGCTAAAATGCATGCAGAAATGTTGGCATCCCAATCCGACAAAGAGACCTACACTGAATGTGATTCTTGAAGTGATTCAACAAATTAGGGGAAAGAATGAACAAAATAGGTAAGCTGTTGTTTATTTAGGCATTCCAAGGAGGATTGACAAAGAGCAGTACAGGCATAAAGCATTTGCCACTCTTCTAAACTGTGAAAACGGGGGCTGCAGGCCACTGTTAATTAGAAGTGAACTGTTTCTTTTTCTATACTGAGTCTGCACCAGGCATGCCATAGAGAACAAGAGAGCTCTCCCTGCATTGCCCTGTTTCCAAGCTCAGCTGAGAGTAAGGGAGGGGAAAAGGAAGGCTGTTAACTCTGCATTTGTTAATGTTAACTGGCAGGCAAATAGGTATGGATAGGAGTTTGGCTTACTCTACAAACGATTGCAAGAAATTGGGTCCTAGGCTAGCATCATTCAGGTGAAGTTTCTTCTTTGGACCTTGTAAAGTTCCCTCTGGCATAGATCTTCTTTGTTGTTATGTCATTATGGAGCCCTCCAAAACTACTTTTCCTGCTCCTTTGTGCTCAGCACATAACTGAGTTCAAGTCCCTCCCCCTACTTCCTGCCAACATCACTTTCTGTTCCAAAAGTTCCATGAACCAAAAAAGCATATGACTAGGGGAAGCCCCGCTTCTACAAACACTACATGGTAATCAAAATGCATCATCCCATACATATCCTATAAAAAATCACTAAAATAGCCATAGTAACACATCATGGAAGGTGGAAGTTGCAGCAATCAGCTTGGCAGTCTGCAATAGCACCTGCCAGTTGTAGGCAAGCACAGAATGAGCCAGGATTGGTGTTCACATTGTTGCAGTGTAAATAATGCAGCTGGATGTTTCCAACAGAAAGAGGCATGTGGGCGAGGGGGGTGCAATAGGGGAGTATGGAGCGTGAACAAGACTTTTAATCTAAGCCTGAACTTACCCTTGATTGTTTTTTTTTTTTTTTCACTTCCAGAGCCCTAATAAATAGTGTGCAGTACAAATGATATTTGTTGGGGTGGTGGCCCTGGGTGGAGATATCCCCCATTAGACCTTGAACAGAGAGGAACCCACAGTAATTGACTGATGCTCAGCATTATATAACTACTTGTTCTCAATTCAAAACTGAAATCGCAGTGCCCAGTACGAACAATTCTTCTTTATTCATCTTCTTTTGAGGCTCTAAGATGGTAAAGAACCAAATGCAGATAGTTGCAAAGTCAGTGCTAAAATCATGCAAAACTGTGAGATGTGTTGCTTTAATTTGTTAACGGAAGCTGAATGATGAGGACTAATGTTTAGTGATGAGAGAACCAAGCAAAGTTCAAGCAATGGACATGTGCAGAACACTTGCATACCCCAAACATAGTGCCTGAAACTATAATGAAGTCTATATGCATCTTGGATTGTCCAATTTCAAGGCCAATTTTCAAACTTTTGGTAAAAACAAATGGCACGAGAAACCAGGTACTGCCATGGGGGATATGTACTAATGCAAAAAACCAAACCAAAAAAAAAAATAGAAGAAAAAATACTGTTCAGTGGGTAAATGGGGGACTCATAATCAACCAGAAACCTATTTTTGATAATGATTTAGCATGTTTAATTATTTAGGTAAGCCCACAGGGTTTTCACTGACCAACAGTCAATTTAGGAGGTGAAATTAGCAATGCCTGAGCTGAAAATGAACTTTGAAATTAGCACTTGTCCAAATTAATACTAACTATAACGTAAACCTCTGAACCTGACACTAATCTTAATCTTAGTTGAGCTCTAGGTTATTCTAAAAATTCCAATGTATTTATGTAGGGAGGGTCATATGCAACCTCTTCTTTAATAGTTATTTTGCAAAAATTCTCAAAACGTGTTGGTTTTGTTAAGTATTTTTTTTTTTTTAATACAAGCTTTCCAACTTGTACTTTACCATCTGAATTAGCTTAACCTTCTCAAATCCTTACTTACCTTTTTTAGGTTCTGAGGGAGTTTTGCCATCCTGGCCCCAGGTCAGCATTGTTATAGTGTAGCTTCCTGTACTGCACCAAGATCTGAGCACTGAAAACAGCTGATTCAAGATTAACATTTTAAACTATACATAATTTAGATTAGCAATTTTTATCCCAAAAGAAAGCAAAACTGTTTGCTGTAACTGCTTGTATGAGCTGGAGTTTAGCTTCAATTTGTTACTGAATCTAAATATGCTAGCTCATCTAACACTCCCCTACCCCCAGACTGACAATGCTGCTGTCCAAACATGCCCCCTGTGCTCATTCATCCAGACTAGGGGTACTCTAATACAGGAGGTTTGTTACTGGTCAGATCACCAGGTGAAAACAGAGGGGAAAAAGCCTGAAAGAAGAAAACGAATGCAGCTACCATATCTGACATTTAAAATAAATTTTTGGTTTTGGATTTAATACTGCTATAAATAGTTTAAACCTTTAATGCCACTAACATTGTTTTGTCTGTTGATCTGTGTAGGCTAACTGAGGAAGAACATGAACTAGAAGAAGAATATGGAATAGAAGAGACTTACTTAGAATATGTCTATGACACTGTTATTGAAAATGCAGTTTCTGATTTCGAAATTCACTATGTTTGGAGTAAAATTGTTAACGAGTTTCAAACTTCTCACGGCATTGAATCTAACACTACTGCTTTTATTGAGGTCAAAGAACCTTTAAGTTATGAGGATGTTGGACTTCCAAACACCAAGGCTATAAGAAGATCTAGCCCAATCAATCTTTTGTAAAACCCTTTTCATTTACAGTCAATTATTAACAGTGAAGGAAGTAAATGCAACTATGATGGCGTCTTTTAGTCAGGTATAAGTGATCATCTGACAAACAAAAAAAAAAACACCATCCAGCGCTCAAACACAGGACTTCCCCAAAAACAGGACTATGGCAGACAATGGTTTCAGCGATGCATCCTCCTCAGACTGGGCAGCAGTCCTCCAAACACTGCAAAAACATACACAAGAGGGCACAAACGCCTAGTGCATTACCACCACAACCATTTATTAAAACACACAAACAGTGATGTACTTGAAAAGTAGAAAAAAAATCAAGTCATATAGGCTGCTCCAGCTGGGGAGAGTGGCTTAGCTCTGGGGAAGAGAGTTTGTACCCCAAAACGCATAAGCTTTTTCACCATGTGTCTATAAAGTCACTTGCTTTACCAGCTGGAACGGCCTATATGACAAACTTGATTTTATTTCTACTTTTCAAGTATATCACTGTTGTGTGTTTTTAATAAATGGTTTGGTGGTAATGCACTAGACGTTTGCGCCCTCCCGTGCATGTTTTTTATAAGTGATCATCCTATAGAAAATTAAAATCTAAATGCCACTTCTGTTCTCCTCTTGGGAGATTCTTTCTCCAGTAATGAACTCCACTAAATTATTTTAACAGATGGCTAAACAACTTCAGCAACCTTCTGATACTCAGTTTTACAACATTACCCTTTCTTTCTCTGTGTTAGTTGGTGTAGGAGATTTCGCAGGTTTTAGGACATCCTCCTCCATTTCACTTGACAGTGTTCAGACCCACAATTGACCAACCAGACCCAAGCATCCCGAAAGGAGGTCCTGTGCTCCCTTGCACCAAAAAATAGCAGGTATTATGCAAAGACTGAGAATAGGAGCAGTAAGGGAGCAAGCAAGAAAAAAGTGAGTGTCAATGGGTGGAGAGTAAGCTTTCACTTTGTCACTTAGGGATTTATTTATTAAACCTAGAGAGGGCAAAATTAGTCCAAATTCTGAAGAGAAACCAATCCGCTTCTAAACTCTGTTTATGTAAGCTTTAGCAATAAAACCTGGAAGCTGATTGGTTTCTCTACATAATTTTGCCCTCTCTAGCTTTAGTAATTAAACCCCTTAGTCCTGAAGGCAAAAGTGACTAAGACCTGTTACCATGCATAGTACCAAACTGTAGTAGTATATTGAAGTACCCTAGTTCCTGAGCAGTGCCCCACTACACTGTTTTGCAGTAGCTTTTATAGATTTTATACTCCTATTACATATCACATTTTTTGTCGGCAACTTACTGACCCCATTCAATCTTTTGCCAACTTTTGCTATATTAATCATCTTATTTAGCAGAACATTTATTCCATAGAAAACATAAGCATAAAATAAAAATTAAATACATATCAAGCATCCAACATGCAGTCTGCCATTCCTGACATCTTTCTGAAAATACCAGTTACCTGGTTTTCTTTGGCTTCAATTGTTTTGAGCTATTAGCCAGGAACAAACATGTAGCAAATGAAATCAAAGAGAAGTCTGGACATCTAATCTGCACACTTGTCTGGTGTTAGTGACGCAAAAAGCACTGAAACCAGAGATTTAAAATGGAAGCCATAGCGCTACAATTTTCAGAATGAATGTTTAGCTTCTTACAGTGTGTATTGGAGGCTGCAGCAAGTCAAATAGAGTCTGCCTCATTTCCTGGCTGCCCAGCTTTACTGTGCCTAGTTTGCTCCTTTCATTGGATTTCAGTTATTTCAAATGTGGAGGCTCAGCATCACATGTAGATATTACCTAGAGCAGTCTAAATGTAAATGCAGCCTGTCTTGGAACACAAACAGACATCCACCTATCTTTGTATTTTTATGTTTGCAACTCTTCTGAAAAGCCAGTCCATTGATTGCATAGGAGAGGAGGAAGGGCCATTATTGAAAAATATGGTTGATAAGCGCTGTGAAAGTACCAATACATTTATCGTGAATTTAGTTTTGTTACAAGCGTTTTATACTTTTGTACATATCAGTTTGTATATATACTGTGTATGTATATATATAATGTGTTACATTTTGTTTATAATTATAATATTTATATCTGTGAATAAATGTTCTGTATAAGCAGTTCTAACTTCTTAGAAGTGGTTACTTAACCACTTCTGGACTGGAAGATTTTCCCCCTTAATGACCAGGCCATATTTTGCGATTCGGCACTGCATTACTTTAACAGACATTTGCGAGGACGTGCGACGCTGTATCTAAATAAAATGAATGTCCTTTTTTTCCCACAAATAGAGCTTTCTTTAGGTGGTATTTTATCACCTCTGCGATTTTAATTTTTGCGCTATAAACAAAAAAATAGCGACAATTCTGAAAACAAACAATATTTTTCCCATTCTGCTATATAAGATTACAAAAAAAAAAAAAATGTAAAATTAAAACTTTTTAACATTTTAGGCCAATTTGTTTTCTGTTACATATTTTTGGTAAAAAAAAATCACAATAAGCGTATTTTGATTGGTTTGCGCAAAAGTTATTGCGTCTACTAACTACGGGAAAGATTTGTGTCATTTTTTATTGGGTTTTTTTGGGGTTTTTTTTACTAGTAATGGCGGCGATCTTTGATTTTTTGCAGGACTGCGACATTGCGGTGGACAGACCAGACCCCTGACTGACATTTTTGACACTTTTGGGGGGACCAGTGACATTACTACAGTAATCAGTGCTAAAAATATGTACTGTTACTGTAATAATGAAACTGACAGAGAAGGGGTTAACAGTGTGGGTGATCGAGGGGTTAAATGTGTACCTAGGGGCGTGTTTCTAACTTGGGGCGTGGCTTGTGAAATGATTATAGAGACCTGTGATCCTATATAGAAGGATCACAGGGGCTCTGTGATCATTCCAGGGAGAAGAACAGTCAACTGTGTTTACAACAACTGACCGTTCTTCTTTCTCAGCGAGGAACGATGGCGGGTGTCAGGCGGAAATCAGAGTTACCTGCCCCATGCATCGGCTTCCCGCCGCTGGCGGCGCACGCTCGCCCCCTAGCTGCAGGCGCGTGACCGACGTATACCTTCGCCGGTTTGCGCAGGAGAGGTTGCCTGCTGCAGTATAACTGCGGCGGGCAGTCGTAAAGCGGTTATACTCTGTAGCTCCTGCTGGATTCTGCTTCTAATCCCCTTGTGGAGGCTGCTATTTGTGGATGGACATTTATGGTTAAACAACCTATCACATTGCTATAATCTTTTTATATGAAATATAAACTGAAGGATTTATGAATAAATGGTTGTGGAATGAATCATCTGAGTTTCCATTATTTCCTATAGGGAAATTCGTTTTGATATAAAAGTGCTTTGGATTACAAGCATGTTTCCGGAACGAATTATGCTCGCAATCCAAGGTTTTATTATATATATATATATATATATATATATATATATATATTTACTGTATATATACCCATACACAGGAGCCCATTCCTCCTTATGGCAGCTGAGGGCGTTTAGTGTGTCCCTACATCAAATCCGAATGTAAGACTCTCAAATATAGAAACTTTACAGAGGAGCTTTGGCGAGGCAGTTCGGCTTCCTCAAATATTTCCAAATGCGTACAACTAAAACCTCCTTTTTTGTTTTCTTTTTCACTATGATTTTTATTGGGTTTTGTACAAAATTACAAACAATATAAGGATATAAAAGACACAGACTCATATTACAATCCAGACCAGCATAGAAAAAGGTTAATAAGGTCTAAATATACAGTATATACAACCATCAGAGATGCCACCATAAAATATACAATTAAGAACAAAGAGCCCAATTGAGATATATGCTATCTTAGTTATGAGGGCCAAATTGCGGGCACTGCTTGAGGCTCCAACAGGTTCTCTTCTATAATAAACAACCGGCAGTGCAGGCGAGGATGAGGCTCGCCCCAGCTCGGTGGATACCAAGACAAAGGGAGAAGTTCATAAGCCGCGCATCACTACAAAAACTTGTGTGTGAAAAGTGAAAAAAGCCTCAGCCCAGGCTCTATTCAGGCCATTAAATAAATAATATTGCTGCGCTAAGTGAATAAATGGTAACCAATATCGCTTAAATTTGTGACAAATAATAAATAATATGGTGATAATAATAAATCAATATGAATCAAAACAAACCAAGATGTTAAATGTCCCAATAAAAATAAAGTGACTTGATATTGTATGTGCAAAAAAGTCCCAATACACAGTGCAATCTCAGTGACAGATAAATAAATCAATCTTCATCTGTGCAAAACAGTGCTGCATGCTTCACTCCAAGTGCTCCAGTGACAGATAGTGAGATTAGCAGCTCACCTCAGACAGAGACTCAAATGAGTCAAAATAGGCACATAGATTGACATCCACGGTCGCCTGGTGATCCCCTCTGCCTTCACCTCCAATCAATCCCTCAGGACTCAAGCACGTGGTAGATGAAAAACATACAAAAGGAGATCTAGTGCTCTCTGTATTTGTAAAGGGGCTATTTATTGATAAATAAAAGAATCACACTTACATTACTAGGCACTACAGCCGTGCCAGCTCACATAAGCCTTCCAAACACTTCCTGGAACCTCCGGACCAACGTAGTGACGTGCAGGCTCCTCCCCCGTACGCGTTGCATCATCGACTTCGTCAGCGTAGTCAGCATATTACAATCCAGACCAGCATAGAAAAAGGTTAATAAGGTCTAAATATACAGTATATACAACCATCAGAGATACCACCATAAAATATACAATTAAGAACAAAGAGCCCAATTGAGATTATATGCTATCTTAGTTATGAGGGCCAAATTGCGGGCACTGCTTGAGGCTTCAACAGGTTCTGTTCTATAATAAACAACTGGGAGTGCAGGCAAGGATGAAGCTCGCCCCAGCTCGGTGGATACCAATACAAAGAGAGAAGTTCATAAGCCGCGCTCCACTACAAAAACTTGTGTGTGAAAAGTGAAAAAAGCCTCAGCCCAGGCTCTATTCAGGCCATCCTCTGTTCTCAATTACTTTGTTTAGATTACTGATTCATTTCCCAGGAATGGAATCCCCTCTGTTCCCAGAGACCCTGTCCTGGGTGGAGGCACTGACAACTTTTTTTATCAAACCCACTCGTCCACTTTTGAAAGTTCTCTGGTGGGCAGGGTACAACGTGTTGTAGGGGGTGGCCTGGATGGAGCCCGGGCTGAGACTGTTTTCACATTCCACACGCAGGTTTCTGTAGTGATGTGCAACAATACTTTTCTTTCTTTGTATTGGTATCTTAATTATCAGGGTGATGAAGTCCTTTCTCAAAATCAAAAAAAAGGAGGGGAGAAGGATGCAAGAAAGAAAAGCGAGTACTACCAAGAGGGTGTTGAGAGTCGAATGACTGAAACTTAGGTCAGGTCAGTTGTTTGTTTTCAGGCCCTTGAGAGTTCAAGTTTGGCAGCTAAGAGTGTGTAAGTTACTAACAATCTTGTGGGGGGGGGGGGGGGTAGATATCAATGCTATTCCTCAAAAGTGCTAGGGTCGGAGTTTTGAGGTATATGGGTAACTGAAAAAATAAATTGAAATACATCATCCCAAAATGGGGTAATAATATGGCAGTACCCCCAAATGTGTAGTAAAGATTCTTCTTAGCCACATTGCCTCCAGCAAAGCGAGGGCTGAATTGAAGGGAAATGAGTTGCTAAGCATGAAGGAGTAAAACACCATCTATGAAGTATTTTTTGTACTGTCTCCCAGTGGGAGAGACAGTTTAAGACTTTCTTGGGCCATCAAAGGGCATCTAGTCATTGCTTGACATTGGTTTTCAATGTAACTTGTTAGACAGTATCATTTTGTTTTTTTGTTTATGTTTTTTGTTTTTTTTGTACGCTAGATGGTAAGTATGCTGGAAAATCTTTTGTTTGTCTGTGTAGTAAGGTCACCTGCTGACTTGGAACCATCCACAGGCAGCTTAACTCTTCTGTTAGACCTTGTTCACAACTATGCATTTTTTAGCACATTTCCTATGGGTCACATTCACATCTGTGCATTTTATGGAAAGGGCCAGGGACATTTTTATGGTTTTTGGTTCCATAGAATTCAATGGATCAAAACCGTGTATTGAAAAATGCAAAATGCACCTGGAATATGCAAACTGCATCCTTCATAGGTGTGAACCAGGCCTAAGGCACAGAAGTTGAATCCAATGCAATATTACTTCATCTAACTGCAGTACAGAAGATGATTTTCCAGTTTTTATACCTGGTTCACACCTATGCATTTTTTTAGTATGTTTTCAGTTTTGCAGAAACACTACAGCCCATTTAACATGGTTTCCTATGGGTCTTGTTCACATCTGTGCATTTTATGGAAAGGGCAAGGGACCAGCGGGTTGGTTTTTTTGTTCCATGGGCTTCAATGGATCAAAAAATGTGTATTGAAAAACGCAAAATGTACCTGGAATATGCATCCACTGCAACATGCATAGGTGGGTACCAGGCCTTAGATGTGTTAGAAGACAATGACTTTCCTAAGTCCGTCTCTGCAAATTACAACCACTGACTGAGGGAACATGGAAAAAAATGTGAGGATTTAGTGAGGGCTAAACTAACTAGCATGAAAACAGGAAGGCAATACAGAGGAAGAAACCAAAATCGTATTAGTTAGCAAGTTGCAGTGGCCCAAAACCGCTACTAGATGTCTGCATACTACAGGAAAATGGTAACCTAATGCAGATGATTATGACATAAAAAATACCTATAAGTGGTGCAGAGCAATATTCAAACTGGCAATTCCCCTCAAAAAAAACACAGAGACTTTGTGTGGATAACCAAATGCAGCGTGCCAGTGAAAATGAGCCCCTTAGCCACCTCCTGTTTAGCCATTGTATATATACAGTCAGGTCCATAAATATTGGGACATTGACACAATTCTAATCATTTTTGGCTCTATACACCACCACAATGGATTTGAAATGAAACAAACAAAATGTGTTTTAACTGCAGACTTCCAGCTTTAATTTGAGGGTATTTACATCCAAATCAGGTGAAAAGTGTAGGAATTACAGCAGTTTGTATATGTGCCTCCCACTTTTTAAGTGAACAAAAGTAATGGGGCAATTGGCTGCTCAGCTGTTTCATGGCCAGATGTGTGTTATTCCCTCATTATCCCATTTACAAGGAGCAGATAAAAGGTCCAGAGTTAATTTCAAGTGTGCTATTTGCATTAGGAATCTGTTGCTGTCAACTCTCAATATGAGATCCAAAGAGCTTTCACTATCAGTGAAGCAAGCCATTATTAGGCTGAAAAAACAAAACAAACCCATCAGAGAGATAGCAAAAACATTAGGCGTGGCCAAATCAACGGTTTGGAACATCCTTAAAAAGAAAGAACGCACCGGTGAGCTCAGCAACACCAAAAGACCCGGAAGACCACGGAAAACAACTTTGGTGGATGACCGAAGAATTTTTTCGCCAGTGAAGAAACCACCCTTCACAACAATTGGCCAGATCAAGAACACTCTCCAGGAGGTAGGTGTATGTGTGTCAAAGTCAACAATCAAGAAAAGACTTCACCATTGAGTGAATACAGAGGGTTTACCACAAGATGTTAACCATTGGTGAGCCTCAAAAACAGGAAGGCCAGATTAGAGTTTGCCAAGCAACATCTAAAAAAGCCTTCACAGTTCTGGAACAACATCCTATGGACAGATGAGACCAAGATCAACTTGTACCAGAGTGATGGGAAGAGAAGAGTATGGTAAAGGAAAGGAACTGCTCGTGATCCAAAGCATACCACCTCATCAGTGAAGCATAGTGGTGGTAGAGTCATGGCGTGGGCATGTATGGCTGCCAATGGAACTGGTTCTCTTGTATTTATTGATGATGTGACTGCTGACAAAAGCAACAGGATGAATTCTGAAGTGTTTCGGGCAATATTATCTGCTCATATTTAGAGATGTATAGAACTGTTCGCCGGCGAACATATGCGATGTTCGGTCCGCCCCCCATAAGACATCATTGAGGCAAACTTTGACCCTGAACTTTACAGTCAGCAGACACATTTGCAGCCAATCAGCGTACCTCCCTCCCACACCCTCCCACCTCCTATAAATAAGCAAGGGCAGCATCCATCTTAGATCATTCTGAAGCAGTGTGTGTAGTGAGAGTAGGGAGAGCTGCTGCTGCTGCTGCTGCTGCTACTGTTAAGCTAGGGACAGTTAGTCAGTGTTCCTGGTCTTGCAGTGTTCTTGGTCCACTACTGCTGTAATATCAGCACCCCAAAAAGCCCTTCTAAGGGCTGGTATTTGTGTTTTTTTTTTTATATATATATATATATATATATATATATATATATACCTAGCGTCCCCAAAAGCCCTTTTAAGGGCTGGTAATTGAGTTGTTTCTTCATATATATATATATCTATATCTATCTAGTGTCCCCAAAAGCCCTTTTAAGGGCTGGTAATTGAGGATTTTTTTATTTATATATATATACATATATATATATATATAGTGTCCCCAAAAGCCCTTTTAAGGGCTGGTAAGGTAATAGATTTTTTTCTTTATATATATATATATATATATCTATTGTACACTGCAGTTGCCTGCCCGCTATGTGTGAGAGGCCACAGACCTACCACAGACTGTACTGTGTGCACACCACACTCATTTCGGGTGGCACAGGCACAGTACCTGGCATTTTAAAAAATATTTTTTTTTCCTCTGTCATAATTGCAGTGAGTGCTGTGTCAGGTCCACAGAGTGCACTGTACCCACTGCAGTGCACTGCCCACCACTGATATATATACGTTGGCACAGCATCTTGTTGCAATAAATTGAAAAAAAAAAATATTTTTTATTATTGCAGTTGCCTGGGCTGCCAGTGACTGTCAGGTCCACAGAGTGTACTGTGCCCACTGCAGTGCCACTGTGTGCCCACCCACCACTGATATATAAGGTGGCACAGCAGCTTGCAAAGTAAAAAAAAATATATATATTTTTTTAAATTGCAGTTGCCTGGGTGCCAGTGACTGCTGTCAGGTCCACAGAGAGTGTACTGTGCCACTGCCCACCCACCACTGATATATAAGGTGGCACAGCAGCTTGCAAAGTAAAAAAAAATATATATTTTTTTTAAATTGCAGTTGCCTGGGTGCCAGTGACTGCTGTCAGGTCCACAGAGAGTGTACTGTGCCACTGCCCACCCACCACTGATATATAAGGTGGCACAGCAGCTTGCAAAGTAAAAAAAAGATATATATTTTTTTAAATTGCAGTTGCCTGGGTGCCAGTGACTGCTGTCAGGTCCACAGAGAGTGTACTGTGCCACTGCCCACCCACCACTGATATATAAGGTGGCACAGCAGCTTGCAAAGTAAAATAAAATATATTTTTTTAAAATTGCAGTTGCCTGGGTGCCAGTGACTGCTGTCAGGTCCACAGAGAGTGTACTGTGCCACTGCCCACCCACCACTGATATATAAAGTGGCACAGCAGCTTGCAAAGTAAAAAAAATATATATATATTTTTTAAATTGCAGTTGCCTGGGTGCCAGTGACTGCTGCCAGGTCCACAGAGAGTGTACTGTGCCACTGCCCACCCACCACTGATATATATGCCTGCAAGAGAAAAAGCCAGCCGCAGAGAAGCCGTATTCCTGAAAATATAAGAAAAATGCTTTTTTTTAGGGGTTCTGGACATGCTACAGAGCTGAAACTTAACAGGTACACTTTTTAGACCCCCCAGACACTAAATACAAAAAATGACATGCCTGCCTAAAAAAATGCCCGATAAATGCCTGCAAGAGAAAAAGACAGCCGCAGAGAAGCCGTATTCCTGAAAATATAAGAAAAATGCTGTTTTTTAGGGGTTCTGGACATGCTACAGAGCTGAAACTTGACAGGTACACTTTTTAGACCCCCCAGACACTAAATACAAAAAATGACATGCCTGCCTAAAAAAATGCCCGATAAATGCCTGCAAGAGAAAAAGACAGCCGCAGAGAAGCCGTATTCCTGAAAATATAAGAAAAATGCTGTTTTTTAGGGGTTCTGGACATGCTACAGAGCTGAAACTTGACAGGTACACTTTTTAGACCCCCCAGACACTAAATACAAAAAATGACATGCCTGCCTAAAAAAATGCCCGATAAATGCCTGCAAGAGAAAAAGACAGCCGCAGAGAAGCCGTATTCCTGAAAATATAAGAAAAATGCTGTTTTTTAGGGGTTCTGGACATGCTACAGAGCTGAAACTTGACAGGTACACTTTTTAGACCCCCCAGACACTAAATACAAAAAATGACATGCCTGCCTAAAAAAATGCCCGCTAAATGCCTGCAAGAGAAAAAGCCAGCCGCAGAGAAGCCATATTCCTGAAAATATAAGAAAAATGCTGTTTTTTAGGGGTTCTGGACATGCTACAGAGCTGAAAATTGACAGGTACACTTTTTAGACCCCCCAGACACTAAATACAAAAAATGACATGCCTGCCTAAAAAAATGCCCGATAAATGCCTGCAAGAGAAAAAGCCAGCCGCAGAGAAGCCATATTCCTGAAAATATAAGAAAAATGCTGTTTTTTAGGGGTTCTGGACATGCTACAGAGCTGAAACTTCACAGGTACACTTTTTAGACCCCCCAGATGCTAAATCCAAAGAAATTTTTTATTTTTATTTTTTTTTAATTTTTCCAATAATTGGCTCTCTATCAAAAAATTATAATTTTTAAGAACTTTTTTTTGCGTGATCCCTCTCCGGCATGCCACAGTCCAGGTGTTAGTCCCCTTGAAACAACTTTTCCATCACTATTGTGGCCAGAAAGAGTCCCTGTGTGTTTTAAAATTCGCCTGCCTATTGAAGTCTATGGCGGTTCGCCCGGTTCGCCGGTTCGCGAACATTTGCCGATGTTCGCGTTCGCCGTTCGCGAACGGCGAATTTTAGGTTCGCGACATCACTACTCATATTCAGTCAAATTCTTCAGAACTCATTGGGCGAGGCTTCACAGTGCAGATGGACAATGACCCGAAGCATACTGCGAAAGCAACCAAAGAGTTTTTTAAGGGAAAGAAGTGGAAGCCAGCCAGCCACCCACACAACAGGGTGACCCCAAGCCAGCCCCCCACCACAGTGTTCCAGCAAGCCAGCTACAGTGTTCCTGCAAGCCAGCTACCCACCACAGTGTTCCTGCAAGCCAGCCACCCACCACAGTGTTCCTGCAAGCCAGCCACCCATAACAGGGTGACACCAAAGCAAGCCAGCCAGCCACCACAGTGTTCCTGTAAGAAATCCACCCATAACAGGGTGACACCAAAGCAAGCCAGCCAGCCACCCATAACAGGGTGACACCAAGCCAGCAAGCCACCACAGTGTTCCTGCAAGCCATCCACCCATAACAGGGTGAGACCAATCCAGCCACCCACCACAGTGTTCCTGCAAGCCATCCACCCATAACAGGGTGACACCAAGCAAGCCGGCCAGGCACCACACAGAATGTTCCTGAAAGTCAGCCACCCATAACAGGGTGAGACCAATCCAGCCACCCACCCATAGCAGGGTGACACCAAGCAAGCCAACCAGGCACCACAGAGACTGTTCCTGAAAGCCAGCCACCCATAACAGGGTGAGACCAATCCAGCCACCCACCACAGTGTTCCTGCAAGCCATCCACCCATAACAGGGTGACACCAAGCAAGCCAACCAGGCACCACAAAGACTGTTCCTGAAAGCCAGCCATCCATAACAGGGTGAGACCAAGCCAGCCACCCACCACAGTGTTCCTGCAAGACATCCACCCATAACAGGGTGACACCAAGCAAGCCAACCTGGCACCACAAAGACTGTTCCTGAAAGCCAGCCACCCATAACAGGGTTACACCAAAGCAATCCAACCAGCCACCACAGAGTTAGACTGTTCCTGAAAGCCAGCCATCAATAACAAGGTGACACCAGTCACAAAGCCAGCCAGCCAGCCACCCACCCATAACAGGGTGACCCCAAGCCAGCCAGCCTAAACAAGTGTTCCTGCAAGCCAGCCACACATAACAGGGTTACACCAAGCCAGCCAACCAGCCAGTGCCACCCTAGTGTTCCTGCAGGCAGCCACCCAAAACAGGGTGACGCCAGCCAACCACCACAGTGTTTTCCTACAAGCAAGCCACCCACAACAGGGTGACACCAAGCCAGGCACACTTCCATGCATCAGCAACCAACCCACAACAGGGTGCCAGTGCCAGCATCAGCAGCATCTTCAGCTTCAGCAAGCCATTTCTTTAATCTTTTTTGTGTCTTTCAAGTTGAAATGGAGATGGATGAGGAGAGAAAGAGTAAAAGTGTGGTCTGGGACTATTTATCATCTCCAGGAAAAGCAGCAGTGTGCAACACATGTACAAACAACATAAACATGGGATCAGTAACTGCAAAAAACAAAAATACGTCTAATCTTTGGGCCCATCTAAGAGTTCATCATATTGAATTGTATCATGCAGCACAGAAAAAACAAAATGAATATCAATGTGATTTTGATTCATTTTCAATACCTCCTCCACCATCCCAGGCAACAATAACAGATGTTTGTAAAAAAAAAAACAGATGTCACTGTCTAGATTCAGAGGGAAGATCCCAACTGCTGGACAGAGAAATCACAGAGATGATTGTCACTAATAACCAGCCATTTACAATGGTGTCTGATTAAGGATTTAAGCGGTTGATGTCCATGCTTGAGCCAAGCTACACACTGAAGAGTGAGAACTTTTATCGAACCGAAATGCTGGCAAAGCTACACCAAAAAGTCGTTGACAAAGTAAAGGCTATGCTGCAACCAGAGAATGCTGGCAACTCACTATCATTCACGATGGACTGCTGGTCACAAACAGAGTCCAAGTCACTACTCATTCTTACATGCCACTTCATTGACAGCGGATGGACAAAAAGGCAATTGGTGTAGAATACAAAAGTGATGCAAGGATCCCACACAGCTGAGTACAGTAGAGAAATGTTTCTAGGCATGCTTGAAGAATGGGGAATCAACAAAGACCGAGTGATGCTTGCACAACTTAGAGACAGTGGAGCAAACATGCCTAAAGGAATGAGGCTTGCTGATACATTAGACCTCTGTGTCATCATGGCACACAACACCCTCCAACTTTCAAATGATGGTCTGTCAAGCCAAAGAACTTTGATTGATATATGTTTTGAGAAGCATGAAGAGATTAAAAATGTTGTGCTTGCAAGTTTTTCGAATCCTCAATACAAGAACCATGCTTTCTCTTCTGATGATGTATTGGATAAGGCGAATAGAGTTGAGCGGACACCTGGATGTCCGTGTTCGTCGGGTTCGGCCGAACTTGAAAAAAAAGTCCGGGTCCGTGTCCCGGACTTTTTCCGAACTTTACCCGGACACCGAACCCCATTGAAGTCAATTGGGACCCAAACTTTCAGGCACTAAAATGGCTCTAAAACACCAATGGAAAGGGCTAGAGTGCTGCAAATGGCAGCAAAATGTAGTTAAGAGCATGGCAAGTGCTGTGCAAACAAATGTGGATAGGGAAATAACTTAAAACAACAAAAAAAAAAAACTGAAAAATAAAACAATTTTCTTCATCTGTGAAGGACGAGGCCCATATGGAGTAGGAGGAATTGAGGTGGCGGTGGATGTGGCGGTGTAGGTGGAAGCGGCGGTGGAGGGGGACGAGGTAGCTAACACTGCTTTTTTTCAGTCATTTTAAATTAGGGTACACCCCAAAAGAGTGAGAAAGATCAAAAATATAACAATGGCTGGGTAAGGTCGGTATCCATCTCTATTCTGCACAAGGTACGGAAAAGTCCTGTGGGATCCATGCCTGGTTCATTTTAATGAACGTGAGCTTGTCCACATTGTCTCTGGACAGGCGGCTGCGCTTGTCTGTGATAACGCCCCCAGCCGTGCTAAATACACGTTCAGATAATACACTGGCTGCAGGGCACGCCAGCACCTCCAAGGCGTAAAGGGCAAGCTCAGGCCATGTGCCCAATTTGGAGACCCAGAAGTTGAAGGGGGCAGACCCGTCATTCACTACATGTAGGCGTGTGCACACATACTGCTCCACCATGTTGGTGAAATGCTGCCTCCTGCTAAGACGTTCCATATGAGCTGCTGGTGCTGCTGTTTGTTGTAGCGTGCTGACAAAGCTTTTCCACATGCTAACCCTGCCTTCTGAGGTGCTGGCGGTGCCCTGGTTGCGTTGGCGACCTCTTCCTCCTCCTCCTCTGCCTTGGCCTGGTGCTTCCACTGTGGCTCGGCTGTCAGGTGGAAATGCCAGCAGCATCGCGTCTACCAGCGTGCGCTTGTACTCGCACATCTTGCGATCACGCTCCAGTGAGTGAATTAAGGACGGTACGTTGTCCTTGCAACGGGGATCCAGCAGCGTGGCCACCCAGTAATCAGCACAAGTTAGAATGTGGGCAACTCGGCGGTCGTTGTGGAGACACTGCAGCATTTAATCGCTCATGTGTGCCAGGCTGCCCAGAGGCAACGAAAGGCTGTCCTCTGTGGGAGGTGTATGGTCTATGTCCTCTGTATCCCCCCAGCCATGCCCCAGTGATGGCCATGAGCTGGCCTGGGTGCCACCCTGCTGTGAACATGGTTCCATCTCCTCCTCCATCTCATCATCCTCATCCTCCAGAACTGTGCCCCTGCTGGACAATTGTGTTCCTGGCGTTTGTGTGTGCAGGAACCCACCCTCGGAGCCACTTGCGAATGACTGCCCTGAAAGCCTTGGAAATGTTACCTCTTCATCCTCCTCCTCCTCCTCATCCTGTGCCACATCCTCTTCCATCATCGCCCGAATCGTTTTTTGAAGGAGGCATAGAAGTGGGATAGTTAAGCTGACAACGGCGTCATCGGCACTGGCCATGTTGGTGGAGTACTCAAAACAGCTCAACAAGGCACACAGGTCTCGCATGGAGGCCCAGTTATTGGTGGTGAAGTGGTGCTGTTCCGCAGAGCGACTCACGCGTGCGTGCTGCAGCTGAAACTCCACTATGGCCTACTGCTGCTCGCACAGTCTTTCCAGCATGTGCAAGGTGGAGTTCCACCTTGTGGGCACGTCACATATGAGGCGTTGAGCGGGAAGGCCGAAGTTACGCTGCAGCGCTGACAGGCAAGCATCAGCAGGATGAGAACGCCGAAAGTGCGCACAGATGGCCCGCACTTTCTGCAGCAGCTTTGACATATCGGGGTAATTTTTAAGGAACCTCTGCACCACCAAATTCAGCACATGCGCCAGGCAAGGGATGTGCGTCAAACCGGCTAGGCCCAGAGCTGCTATGAGATTTCGCCCGTTATCGCACACCACCAGGCCGGGCTTGAGGCTCGCTGGCAGCAACCACTCATTTGTCTGCTGTTCCATGCTCCTCCACAACTCCTGCGCGGTGTGTGGTTTTCCCCCCAAACAGGCAAGTTTTAAAACTGCCTGCTGTCGTTTACCCCTGGCTGTGCTGAAGTTGGTGGTGAAGGTGTTACGCTGACCGGATGAGGAGGCAGTAGAGGATGAGGAAGCGGAGTAGGAGGAGTTAGGAACAGGAGGCAAACTGAAGCGCCCTGCAATCCTCAGTGGTGGAAGGACATGCGCCAAATTGCTATCCGCCTCAGGCCCATCCGCCACTGCATTTACCCAGTGTGCCGTTAGGGAGATATAACGCCCCTGACCGTGCTTACTGGTCCACGTATTGGTAGTTAGGTGGACCTTGCCACAGATGGCGTTGCACAGTGCACACCTGATTTTTCCCCCACTTGGTTGTGCAGGGAAGGGATGGCTTGCCTGGAAAAGTAGTGGCGGCTGGGCACAACGTACTGTGGGACAGCCACCGACATAAGGCTTTTAAAACTCTGCGTCTCCACCAGACGGAATGACAGCATTTCAAAGGCCAAGAATTTTGAAATGCTGGCATTCAGGGCCAGGGATCGCGGGTGGGTAGGGGGGTACTTTCTCTTCCTCTCAAGTGTTTGGGAGATGGAAAGCTGAACGCTTCCACGGGACATTGTGGAGATGGTTGGTGACCCAGGTGGTGGTGTTGCTGACAGATCGTCTGTTTGTGGGGTGGCAGGTGCCGGTATCACTACAGAGGTGGATGAAGAGGCAGAGACTGCAGCAGAAGAGGAAGCAGGAGGAGCCAGAGACCTTTCTTGGTTTTGAAGGTGTCTACTCCACTGCAGCTCGTGCTTTGCACTTAGATGCCTGATCATGCAGGTTGTGCTCAGGTTGAGAAGGTTTATGCCTCGCTTTAGGCTCTGATTGCACAGGGTGCAAACCACTCGTGTCCTGTCATCAGCACATTTTCTGAAGAACTTCCACGCTAGAGAACTCCTTTGAGCTGGCTTTGGTGCGCTCGGTCCCTTGCTGCGTTGGGCAGTAGCAGGCGTAGTGTCTAGGGCACGGCCGCTCCGCTTCTACACCCTGCTCCCTCTTCTGCTGTGCTGGGGGCTCTGTGCGACCATCGCCTCTTCCTCCAAACTACTCAGGTCACCTGCATGACCTTTATTCCATGTGGGGTCGAGGACATCATCTTCCACCCAGTCTTCACCCCTGCCCTCCTTGTCGGTCTCCAGAATTCTGCGTGCCGCAGCAGTTGGCACCTGCGTTTCTTCATCATCGGAGACTTGCTGCGATGGTCCTTCCATGTACTCATCTTGAGAAATAAGTGGTTGGGCATCGCTGCATTCAATCTCTTCCACTTCTCGGGCAGGGCTAGGTGGATGGCCCTGGGAAACCCTGCTGACAGAGTCATCAAAAAAAGAAGAAGAGACTGCTGCATGACTTGGGGCTCAGACTGCTTGCCTGATTTGCAAGGGGGTGAGGTGAAAGACGGTTGAACATTGGCTGCAGGTGCCAACTCTGATCTTTCTGCAGTAGACTGGGTGGGAGACAATGTGAAGGAACTGGAGGCACTGTCAGCAGCAAACCAATCTACTATCGCCTCTACTTGTTCTGGCCTCAACACTTGTAGAGGCGCATGATGCCCTACCAAATACTGCTGCTGGTTCTGTTGCCTACTCACACTTGAGGAAGGTGTTTCACTTGTGTGTGTAGCTGGCACAGATCGACCACGTCCTCTCCTTGCAACAGGAGCTCTACCAGCAGCACCACGACCCAGGCCACGGCCCCTATTTGACGGTCTCCTCATATTTCTGTAATTTATGATCTTGCCCTAGAAAGGTGTTTATTGAATAGCGGAACAAAACAACAACAGTATCGCACGGGTGTATCTCACAGTCAAATATGCAAACTATGCAGCAATTTAATTTTTTTTACCCCAAAAGGGTGTTTATTAAATAGCGGAATAGAAAAACAGTATACAAATACAACGGGTGTATCTCACAGTCAAATATGCAAAGAATGCCGCAATTTAATTTTTTTCACCCCAAAAGGGTGTATATTGAATAGCGATTTTGTACCCTAAAGGGAGGATGAGGATGAGGAAGAGGAGTAGGAGGAGTTCGGAACAGGAGGCAAACTGAAGCACCCTGCAATCCTCGGCGGTGGAAGGAAATGCGCCAAACAAATTTAAAAGGTGTATCTCACACGTACCGATACAGACTATGCCGTAATTAAATTTTTTACACTCCAAAAGTGTGTATATTGAATAGCGGAATAGAAAAATATTTATAAAACGGTGTATCTCTAAAGGCAGGATGAGGAGTAGGAAGAGTTCGGAACAGGAGGTAAACTGAAGCACCCTGCAATCCTCGGCGGTGGAAGATGCGCCCCAAAAACTTGGAAGGTGTATCTCACACGTACCGATACAGACTATGCCGCAATTTAATTCTTTTTACCCCAAAGGGTGTAGCTTGAATAGCGGAATAGAAAATATGATATAAAAAGGTGTATCTCACACGTACAAACCCAGACTAGGCCCCGATTACAATTTTTTGTACCCTACAGGCAGGATGAGGAGTAGGAGGAGTTCGGAACAGGAGGCAAACTGAAGCACCCTGCAATCCTTGGCGGTGGAAGATGCGCCCCAAAAATTTGGAAGGTGTATCTCACACGTACCGATACAGACTATGCTGCAATTTAACTTTTTTTACCCCAAAAGGGTGTAGATTGAATAGCGGAATAGAAAATATGATATAAAAAGGTGTATCTCACACGTACAGACCCAGACTAGACCCCGATTACAATTTTTTTGTACCCTAAAGGCAGGATGAGGAGTAGGAGGAGTTCAGAACAGGAGGCAAACTGAAGCACCCTGCAATCCTCGGCGGTGGAAGATGCGCCCCAAAAATTTGGAAGGTGTATCTCACACGTACCGATACAGACTATGCCGCAATTTAATTTTTTTTTACCCCAACAGGGTGTAGATTGTATAGCAGAATAGAAAAAAGTATAAAAAATTGGTGATTTTTCAATAGCACATGTGAACACAGCAGTGTCTTATGTCACGGTCAGCTCAGCAGCAGGCTATGAAGGGAAAAAAAATACAGTAAAGTTTTCGGGTCCGTGTCCGGGTAGCAAAAATCCAATTATCCGGTACGAACCCGAATAATACAGTCCGTGTTCGCTCAACACTAAAGGCGAAACAATGGCTGACAGAAGATATGGAGGTGCAGGAGGTTCCTGCCAAAAAGACAAGTCCAGAACACTATTTTTATGCAGAACAGCATGCTGAAAAAACAGACAAATGTCCAAAAATATGTCAACGAACAGAAGAGAATCTGCTTCATTGTCGTCGAATAGATCAGGACATTTTCAGTGTTTTATTGAGACCTCATGCGGAGGATTCAATTTCTTCTGAATCTGCAACTATGAGCCTGGATGATGAACTTCATCTCTATTTGAAAGATGCTGTAATTGACAGAAGAAGTCATCCTCTTCAGTGGTGGAGTGAAAATGAGGCACACTACAAAAGACTTGCTTCCCATGCTAAAAGATACCTCTCTCTCTCTCTCTGCTCCTCTGTCCTCTCCGCCTGAGCATGTTTACGAAGTTGCAGCATTGTTTGAACAAAACAGAAGACCTTGAAGAGGTGACCATGGACATGCTGAAATGTTCTGCTTTCTGCATTATAATATTGTTCTACTTAACTGGGAGCATTGAAAGAGTAGTGTCCACTTGACTCCACTCCTCCACTCCACTCCAATCCACTGTCTAGCTGTTGGCTAGCTTTTTTTCTAGCAGTTTTGCACTGACAGCTGTAGTTGCATTGAGTGCCCTACTGCAGAGGTAGTCCACTGAGTGACTCCAATCCACTGTCTAGCTGTTGCCTGGCTTTTTTTTATAGCAGTTTTGCACTGACTGCTGTAGTTGCAGTGAGTGCCCTACTGCAGAGGTAGTCCACTGACTCCAATCCAATCCAATGTGTAGCTGTTGCCTAGCTTTTTTTTCTAGCAGTTTTGCACTGACTACTGTAGTTGATGTGAGTGCCCTACTGCACAGGTAGTCCGCTGAGTGACTCCAATCCAATCCACTGTCCAGCTGTTGCCTAGCTTTTTTCTAGCAGTTTTGCACTGACTGCAGTAGTTGCAGTGAGTGCCCTACTGCTAAGAGTCCAATCCAATGTGTAGCTGTTCCTAGCTTTTTTTTCTAGCAGTTTTGCACTGACTGCTGTAGTTGCAGTGAGGGCCCCACTGCTAAGAGTCCAATCCAATGTTTAGCTGTTGCCTAGCTATTTTTCTAGCAGTTTTGCACCGACTGCTGTAGTTTCAGTGAGTGCCCTACTGCAGAGGTAGTCCACTGACTCCAATCTAATCCACTGTATAGCTATTGACTTGATTTTTTCTAGCAGTATTGCACTGACTGCAGTAGTTGCAGTGAGTGCCATACTGCAGACAGAGTTAGTCCTCCACTGACTCCAGTCCAATCCACTGTGACATGTGTAGCTGTTGCCTTGCTCTAATTGAAACTCCACGAGGTGAGATCTTGCATGGAGCCCCAGACCGAGGGAGATTGGTAGTTATTTTGTGTTTCTTTCATTTGCGAATAATTGCACCAACTGTTGTTACCCTCTCACCAAGCTGCTTGGTGATGGTTTTGTAGCCCATTCCAGCCTTGTGTAGGTCTACAATCTTATCTCTGACATCATTAGACAGCTCTTTGGTCTTGGCCATGGTGGAGAGATTGAAATCATATTGATTGTTTGATTGATTGCTTTTGTGGAAAGGTGTCTTTTATACAGGTAACAAGCTGAGATTATCCCTTTATGAGAGTGCTCCTAATCTCAGCTCATTACCTGTATACCTGTTTACCTGTATAGAGGACACCTGGGAGCCAGAAATCTTGCTGATTGATAGGGGATCAAATACTTATTCACTCATTAAAATGCAAATCAATTTATAACTTTTTTAAAATGCCATTTTCTGGATATTTTTGTTGTTGTTCTGTCTCTCGCTGTTGAAATAAAGCTGCCATTAAAATTATAGACTGATCATTTCTTTGTCAGTTGGCAAACGTACAAAATCAGCAGAGGATCAAATACTTTTTTCCCCCTCACTGTAAAACTGGGGTGCTGTGTTGCGGCCTCTGTGGTTTATGCATGTATTTGCAAATGTGTGCAAACTAAACCCCTGTTTTTAACGTGAACTGTTAGACCGGATACCTTGGTTTGTTGCAGGCTGGCTGGTTAGTTGAGCTGGTAATTTTTCTTTGTTGTTGTTTATTATTTGTCACCCATCCATGTGCTCCTTGCTGTTAAGGCCAATTATAGGTTTGGTCAGTTGCCGTTTGTTTGTATTCTATGAGTTAAGTCCAAGGAGGTGCTTGACCTTTCCTAGACTTATCTTGTTTATTTACATCTGAGAGGTTTATAGTACTTATAGTACTTCCGGAAAATGGCTATCACTGTATTTCTGGGAACTCGATGCTGAGACTTCTAAACCCTGTATTTTAATACAATACAATACAATACAATACTGGCCGACACTTACTTCTGTATCCTGTGAATGCCTAATGTACCTCCAGCCACCAAATACTACAGTCTTAGCTGTCAGGTAAACCCATGTGGGCTAATTTTTGGGGCCTATATTGGCCGATACTTACTTCTGTATCCTGTGAATGCCTAATGTACCTCCAGCCACCAAATACTATGGTCTTAGCTGTCAGGTAAACCCATGTGGGCTAATTTTTGGGGCCTATACTGGCCGACACTTACTTCTTTATCCTGTGAATGCCTAATGTACCTTCAGCCACAGAATACAACATTCTTAGCTGTCAGGTAAACCCATGTGGGCTAATTTTTGGGGCCTATACTGCCTGACACTTACTTCTGTATCCTGTGAATGCCTAATGTACCTCCAGTCACAGAATACAATGTTCTTAGCTGTAAGGTAAACCCATGTGGGCTAATTTTTGGGGCCTTTTATGGCCGACACTTACTTCTTTATCCTGTGAATGCCTAATGTACCTTCAGCCACAGAATACAACGTTCTTAGCTGTCAGGACAACCCATGGGGGCTAATTTCTGGGGCCATACTGGCCGACACTTACTTCTTTATCCTGTGAATGCCTAATGTACCTTCAGCCACAGAATACAACGTTCTTAGCTGTCAGGTAAACCCATGTGGGCTAATTATTGGGGCCTATACTGCCCGACACTTACTTCTGTATCCTGTGAATGCCTAATGTACCTCCAGCCACAGAATACAATGTTCTTAGCTGTAAGGTAAACCCATGTGGGCTAATTTTTGGGGCCTTTTATGGCCGACACTTACTTCTTTATCCTGTGAATGCCTAATGTACCTTCAGCCACAGAATACAACGTTCTTAGCTGTCAGGTAAACGCATGTGGGCTAATTTTTGGTGCCTGGAATGGGCTACATTTACTTATTTATCCTGTGAATGCCTAATGTACCTTCAGCCATAGAATACAACATTCTTAGCTGTCAGGTAAACGCATGTGGGCTAATTTTTGGGGCCTGGAATGGCCGACACTTACTTCTTTATCCTGTGAATGCCTAATTTTTGAGACTGGAATTGAAAATCAATGGGTCTGTAAACGTTCTGCCAAATTGTGCAATGGATGCGGACCCATTTTACAGATGTGTGAATGGACCCTATATGTATTTGACATGCATTTACCGGCTGCTGTCAATTCTGGCTGTCCCAAGAACCAAATAGTTAGCAGCCACAGAAACCAAAGTACACAGTCCAGGGACAGCTGGGTATGCACTGCTCAGTCACTGCCACAATAAACTGCTAACAATGTCTAGTCCTTACTGTTTAAAGTGGCTAGTTTAAAAAACAAAACAAAAAAAAAAAACACCTGTAATGCAATGGCATAATGTGCTAGTATGCATCACATACTAGCACATTATGAAATACTTACCGTAGTTAATAGCCCTACAGCGGCACGCTGTCACTGCTGAAAGGGCTGACATCTTCTCCTGGTCTTTCTTCTGGGTTCGCACACTCCAGCTGTGTTATTGGCCGGAGGCGCAATGATTTCACAAGAGCCCTCAGTTCCGGTACGAAGCTCTGAAGTTCCGGCAAGGTATGCTGGACCTTCAGAGCTCATGTGCCGGTGATGTCACTGGCTGCACCCAGGGTGAATATCTCCTAAATGGTGCACATTTAGGAGATATTCATTTTACCTACAGGTAAGCCTTATTATAGGCTTGCCTGTAGGTTAAAATCACAAAGTAAGCTTTACTACCGCTTTATTATGTGTTTGATTCCACAGTTCTCTCACCAGAAAAGTATGTAACACATACCAGCTTGTTTAAGTCCAGCTCCTGTGTACTCCTGCTTCTCTCACTTATTCCTGTCTGTATTCTCATCACAGGAAACAGCTCATCCTCTTCCCTACTACCTGCTGTTGGGTGATCTGCTATCACTCCTGGATCCCCAAGCAGGAATGATCCTGCTGTTCAGTTGATGGTGGGGGCAGGCAGTACAGAGGAGGCAGTTTATGGTGGGGCAGGTAGTACAGAAGGAGGCAGTTGGTGGTGGGGACAGGTAGTACAGAAGGGGGCAGTTGGTGGCATGTGATGGTGGAGATAGGAAGTACAAGGGGGGCAGATGATGGTGGGGACAGGCAGTACAGAGGGGGGCCATTGATGGTGGAGACAAGCAGTTCAGAGGAAAAAGTTGATGATGGGGACAGGCAGTAAAGGAGGGGGGCAGGTGATGATGGGACAGGAAATACAGAGGGGCACAGTTGATGGTGGGAGAAGGCAGTATAGGGGGCAGCTAATAGTGGGGGAAGTCAGTATAGAGGGCAGTTAATGGTGGGGGCAGGCAGGTGAGAGGGGGTCAGTTGATGGAAGGGCAGGCAATACAGTGGGAGCAGTTGGTGGTGGGGACAGGTAGTACAAAGGGGGTGTTGATGGTAGAATTGGCACTACAGAGTAGGCAGCCGATAGTGGGAACAGGAAGTACAAAGTGGGCAGTTGATGGTGGGCATGGGCAGTACAGAGGTGGGCAATTGATGGTGGGGGAGGCCGTACAGAAATGGGCAATTATGATGGGGATAGTCAGTACAGAATGCAGCAACTAACAGTGGAGAACAAGCAGTACATAGGTCAGGAGGAGGCAGTACCTAGGTCAGGAGGAGGCAGTACACAGAGGCTCCATCATCCTCCCCAAGTCTAAGTTGCCCTCTATCATTGACACCACACTGACCTTTTTCTTGGGTTTGGGACCCCCCAACAGTTGGTAGCATATCAGTCTATTCTTAGACTTTGGGGCTGTGCTCTCTCTCCAGCCCTGGTTTACATAAGTCCATGGGCAAGGGCTGCCGATTCACCCAATAATGCTGTAGCTTCCTCTTTTCTGCCCCCTGTTCAAGGGCACATTGTCCAATCAAGCAGCAGGGACGATAGGGATCCAATGTGGCAGTCGCTATTCCCAAGCTGAGTGGCTCCTAGCCATACATGGATCGCCTATGAGCTGCAGCCGCATGTAACAGGCTGCAGCTCAGGTGTCAGGACAACATAAATGTGTGCAGTGAGTTGGTGCACTATGAGCCCCATTACCCTTGAGGGCCCGTGTACTCTGCTTACATTGTACACAAAGAGGGCATAACATTGGCTTTTATAGATTTTTCCATGTTGTCTGTACTTTCTGTCATGTAAATCAAAGGATTAACACATATGAAGCCTTCCTGACACCAAGGATGTAACTAGAGATGAGCAGCTCAACAGTATTCATATCTTCTATCCTGTCACGAATAATAACATTTTCCTTTTCATGCTGATTGGATCCAGCTGTCGGTGCTACCCTTGTGAATCTAAATGCTGGGGTATTTTCTTGAAACAAATTATAACTGAAGAAGTGGCTTAGATAAGCTAAAAAACATCTTCAGTTGAATGTGACTTCTACTAGATATACCATGATCTGGATAAAAAAGAACCTTCACAGACACACTGATAAAGTTAATAATTTGCCACTCATGGCAAATATGCAAAACAGAGTATTCCCAATGACATATAGCATTCTTCATATTAGAAAATATAGTGGATGTTACTGAAGCCTGGATTTTACATTAAAGGTAAAACCCAGGTATGAGTGATTAATCAGATAGGCATTCGACTGCATATTTGTATTTAATTATTGTACAACCTGCTACTCAAAGTGCTATACTGTATATTCCTAATTCCTGGCCTGTGGTTATGCTATTTCGTTTGGTTATGTATCCCTTAATTACCTTGTTTTTCTTTTTTTTTTTTCCAAAAAATATATGTATCTTAATACATATGCAATTTGTACAATTTTTCTTTATTACTTCTAAATGAAGAACTAACAAAAAAATAAATAATAGAAATCCCCATTTGGCAGCAACTGCTCACAAAGTCTGAATGATTCATATCAGTTAACTGGCAGGCAATCTTGTTTCATAAAAGTCCTCTGATTCTGGAGAGTTCTCATAAATGGCATCATCTCTTCTTGGAATAGGAACATTTTCATAGATTTGGTTTCCAGGAATCCCTCTGACATGCGGAGTTCTATTTGGATATAAGTCGGTTGGGTGGAAGTCTTCATGTTTATCCTGTAGTAGAAAGAAACAAGTTAATTTGATCAGCTGTGTTGAAATATGGCACTGTCTCTACGGAGAGAGTCATGATTAAAGCGGAGCTCCACCCAAAAGTGGAACTTCCAATTGACGACCCCCCCCCCCCCCCGGATCCTGTTTGTGAAACAGAGCTTTTGGGGAGGATGGGGGAAGCAGGTACCCGATTTTGACAGGTACCTGCTCCTACTTCTGTTCCGGTCGCCTTAGGCTTCTTCCCGAAGTCTTCTGGAACACATGACAGGTCCTAGAAGAGTTTAGGACCAGTCACAAAGCACAGCCCCACTCACACATGCACAGTGGGCACCCGGCTGTGAAGCCACAAGCTGTCACAGCCAGGTGCCCATAGTAGAGATGCCAGCACCACCAAGGGAGGACACGGGGTGAACTCAGCTGGGGTGATTACACCGCTGGATCGTGGGACAGGTGAGTGGCTGTTTATTAAAAGTCAGCAGCTACAGTTTTTGTAGCTGATGACTTTTAATAAACAAAAATAATTACTGGAACTCCGCTTTATCACCAAGGCTGGACCTAAAACATGTCTTCCTCTCTCCCTCTCTACCTCCATTACATAAGGGGAAGGGTGTAATGGGATAGCTTACAAAAGAAAAATGACAATTGTTTTTCTTCCAGGTCATCTCACAGGAAGCGACACAGGCACTGCAATTCTAGCAAGATCAACGAGTATTTTCTATATTTGATAAAAATGTTCTTAGCCAAAAAAAATAGGCATTGATTTTAGAAATGCTTAAAGTTTAACCGTAATTATGCAAAACTCAATTTAGTAACATGCTGAGGGGATTCCCTGACCCAGTCTGTGAAGTGACACATCTGTCCTTTATAACCTACTGTAGCAAAAATGACAGTTACAAAGAAAAATGTTTGTTTAACCACTTAAGCTCCAAAAGATTTTACTCCCTTTATGACCAGAGCATTTTTTGCTATTCAGCACTGTGCTACTTTGACTGACAATTGCGCAGTCATGCAACGCTGTACCCAAATAAAATTTATATAATTTTTTTTCACTCAAATAGAGCTTTCTTTTGGTGTTTTTTTTTACCACTGGGTTTTTTATTTTTTGTGCTATAATTGAAAAAAAGACCTAAAATTTTGAAAAAAGAAAACAATATTTTTAATTTTCTACTATAAAAAAATATGCAATAAAAAAAATAAATAAATGTCATAAATTTAGGCCAAAATGTACTCTGCTTCATGTCTTTGGTAAAAGACTATCCCAATGAGTGTATATTAGTTGGTTTGCGTGACAGTTATAGTGTCTACAAACGATGGTATATTCAGTGCTGTGAAAAAGTATTTGCCCCCTTCCTGATTTTTTTTTTTTTTTTTTTGTGTATTAGTCATATTTAAATGATTTAGATCATCAAACAAATTTTAACATTACACAAAGACAGCCTGAATAAATACAACATGCAGTTTTTAAATGGCCCTGTGTGAAAAAGTGATTGCCTCCCTTGCTAAATCATAAATGAACTGTGATTAACCACATTTTTTGGAAGGCTGAGTTAGATTTCCCTTTCCACACCCAGGCCTGATTACTGCCCAGACCTGTTAAATGAAGAAATCACTTAAATAGAAGCTGCCTGACAAAGTGAAGCACGCTAAAAGATCTAATAAATCAAAACATCAAGCCATGATCTAAAGAAATTCAAGAACAGATAAGAAGTAATTGACATGTATCAGTCTGCAAAGGGTTACAAAGCCATTTCTAAGGTTTTGGGACTCCAGTGAACCATGGTGAGAGCCATTTTCCACAAATGAAGAAAACTTGGAACTGTGGGGAACCTTCCCAGGAGTGGTTGGCCTACCAAAATTACTCCAAAAGAACGACGATGACTCATCCAGGAGGTCATAAAAGAACCCAGACCAACATCTAAAAAACAACAGGCCTCACTTGCCTCAGTTAAGGCCAGTGTTCATGATCCAACAATAAGAAAGAGATTGGGCAAAAATGGCACCCATGGGAGAGTTCCAATGCAAAAGCTACTGCTGACCAAAAAGAACACAAAGACTCGTCTCACATTTGCCAAAAAACCTCCCCAATACTTTTGGGCAAATATTCTGTGGACTGATGAGAAAAAAGTTGGACTTTTTGGAAGGTGTTCACCCCGTTACATCTGGCGTAAAACTAACACAGCATTTCATTCTGACAGTCAAACATGGTGGTGGTAGTATGAAGGTCTGGGGTTGCTTTGCAGCTTCAGGACCTGGACGACTTTCCATAATTAATGGAACCATGAATTCTGCACTCTACCAGAAAATTCTGAAGGAGAATGTCCAGCCATCAGTTCATGACCTCAAGCTCAAGCACACTTGGGGTATTCAGTAGGACAGTGATTTGAAACACACAAGCAAGTCCATCTCTGAATAGCTAAAAAAAAAAAAACGAAATTAAGGTTTTGGAGTGGCCTAGTCTAAGTTCGGATTTAAATCAGATTGAGATGCTGTGGCACGACCTTAAACAGGCCATTCATACTCAAAAAACCTCTAATGTGGCTGAATTCTGCAAAGAAGAGTGGGCCGACATTCCTCCACAGCAATGTGAAAGACTCATTGCCAGTCATCGCAAACGCTTGATTGCAGTTGCTGCCACCAAGGGTGGCACAACCAGTTATTAGGTTTAGGGAGCAATTCCTTTTTCACATAGAACCAGGCATGTTTGGGCAGTTTTTTCCCTTAATAAGTTAAATCTTCATTTAAAAAATACATTTTGTATTTACTTTGGTTATCTTTGTGTAAAATTAAAATTAGTTTGATGATCTGAATAATTTGTGTGACAAATTTGCAAAAAAAAAAAAATCAGAAAGGGGCAAATACTTTCACAACACTGTGCACTGAACTTTTTTTTGTACTGCTAATGGCGGTGATCAGCGACTTATAGTGATTCCAAGCGCGTCAGTCAATCGATAATAACTAACGCAATCAGTAGGGAACTGACTAACTGCCACTGACATCACCAGTGACACTAATACAGTGATCAGTGCTAAAAATAGGCGCTGTCAATGTACTAATGACAATGGCTGGGAAGGGGTTAACATTTAGGGATCAATCAAAGAGTTAACTGTGTGGCTAACAATGTTTACTGTGTGTGCTGTGTAATGTTTTCACTAATTGATGTGCGGTTTTTACTCCCTGTTTTACAGGGAGAAAAAAATGGCACATCACCGCTAACAGAAGAGAGCTCTGTGTTGCTGACCTGCACAGAGCATTCTTTCGTCATTCGATCAGTGGGTGCCGGACATAAATAATTGGGTGGTACCCGCTGATCCCCTTGTGCTGCAGCAATAGGCAGGCCCCCTACCCAGAAGCAGTGGATAATGTACATGTATGTGATCTGAAGCGGGGGGGGGGGCACTCTGTCACAGTATATCTGTGGTAGGCGTTTCCCAAATGGTTAAATTGCTGGCAAAATGACAGCTCCAGACCCCTTACTTCTGTTTGTAAACAAATGCTCAGAGATTTCCCTCATGTATTCCAGTCTCTTATCCTGGATGAGAGTCTGGTATAGATGTGGTAATACCCTTCCTGCCCATCCCAGCATCTCTTTACTCATTTCTGAACTCCCATGATCAGAAGTCAGTCCCGTTGGCTACCAATCTTTATTACAGATGAGAGCTGTCCTTGAAAGCTCAGTCTTGTGCTGGGAGCACACAGTGAGCGTGCTCTCAGCACACAAACAACGGCCATCCAGCAATGCATTTGTGTGGTATATGGGTGTTAATGCCCACCCTTTTGCCACCGCACATATCTTTTATGTGGTCATGAAGAGGTTAGTGGGGATTGCCCCCACACAAAAAAACACATAATGGGGGTACCCATAATATTTCACAAAAAAGTGTAAATAAAAACACAAACACAGTTTTGACAAGTCCTTTTTAAAAAAAAAAAAAAAAAACTCTGTAGATTTACGTCAATCACTATGGCTGACACCTGTCTAAAGAGAAAACTTGATGACCCCACCAGTGGCGGCTGGTGCTCAAAACTTTTGGGGGGGGGGGCGCAAACAGAAAAATGTAATAGGCATTGCTTTGCAGCAAAAAATGCGGTAAAAAATTGTGTGACTTTGAGGTCACAAAAGTGTGAAAGGGGCCTTCAGTAATCAAGGTATAGTGTGCCCCCTTCAATGCAGAGTGACCAGTGATCAGTGTGCCCCCTTCGATGCAGAGTGACCAGTGACCAGTTTGCCCCCATCAATGCAGAGTGACCAGTGACCAGTGTGCCCCCATCAATGCAGAGTGACCAGTGACCAGTGTGCCCCCATCAATGCAGAATGACCAGTGATCAGCGTGCCCCCATCAATGCAGAGTGACCAGTGACCAGTGTGCTCCCATCAATGCAGAGAGACCAGTGACCAGTGTGCCCCCATCAATGCAGAGTGACCAGTGACCAGTGTGCCCCCCATAAATGCAGAGTGACCAGTGATCAGTGTGCCCCCTTCAATGCAGAGTGACCAGTGTGCCCCCTTCAATGCAGAGTGACCAGTGATCAGTGTGCCCCCATCAATGCAGAGTGACCAGTGTGCCCCCTTCAATGCAGAGTGACCAGCGTGCCCCCTTCAATGCAGAGAGACCATCGTACCCCCTTCAATGCAGAGAGACCATCGTGCCCCCTTCAATGCAGAGATCAGCGTGCCCCCTTCAATGCAGAGTGACCAGCGTGCCCCCTTCAATGCAGAGACCAGCGTGCCCCCTTCAATGCAGAGTGACCAGCGTGCCCCCTTCAATGCAGAGAGACCAGTGTGTCCCCTTCAATTCAGAGTGACCAGCGTGTCCCCTTCAATGCAGAGAGACCAGTGTGCCCCCTTCAATGCAGAGTGACCAGCGTGCCCCCTTCAATGCAGAGAGACCATCATGCCTCCTTCAATGCAGAGTGACCAGCGTGCCCGCTTCAATGCAGAGAGACCATCATGCCCCCTTCAATGCAGAGAGACCATCATGCCCCCTTCAATGCAGAGAGACCATCGTGCCCCCTTCAATGCAGAGAGACCATCATGCCCCCTTCAATGCAGAGTGACCAGCGTGCCCCCTTCAATGCAGAGTGACCAGCATGCCCCCTTCAATGCAGAGTGACCAGTGCACTTACCTTATTTGCAGCAGCGGCTTCTCCTTAGTCCCCCGCATCTCCCTGCGTCTCCTCGAGTCCTCCCGCCTCCTCCTTAGTCCTCCTCCTCCTTGGCCAATGGCGTGGGTTCGCCTTTCAGCCAATCAGGAAGCGGGTCTCGGACCCGCTTCCTGATTGGCCAAGAGGAGGATCCGTGTGACAATAGCGATTTTTTATTCGCTATTGTCACACAAATGGGTGGGCTAGGGTGCAGTGCTCTGCGCCCCAGGCCCACCCTTTTCTGAAGCCTATTAGAGCCTCTGGCTCTAATCAGGTGCTTCAAAAAAAAAACCCCATTGAACTCTATGCGTCCGGCACCCCGCATGTAGATTAGGGGGCCGGACGCATGGATAGGGGGGGCGGCGCCACCAGCCGCCACTGGACACCACTTGCCAAATGACAGCCCACTGAGCTGTTACTAGGGAAGAGGTGGGCATAGAGGTGACATCATTGCCAAAATTTGGCCATAGCAATATTTGGGCAATGTTATTTCCCAAATATGGCCATGGTCCCATACTTACAGATGTCACCCCCTATCACTGTCCCTTTGCTTATGTGGCCAGGAAGTGAATGGGCCAGATTATGTCAGTGGTTGAAAAAACAGTGGGTGCAAGCACCTGCTGCTTCCTTAGCAACGGTTGACAGCAGGAAGCAGTCATATTTGCCCACACTGAATATCCTAAGTGCTTGGCGTTTAGAGGAATGTTCGAACAGCAAGTGTTTGGTCCGAAACTACATTTGGACCGAACACTCAGCTCATCCCTAGCAGCTTAGAACTGTCAAAATGCAAAATATAGAATATTTGTTTTTGGGTTTACATACGTTTTAAACCTTGCCTTTTCTCTGGTTTGCTACTTACTGAATCCTTTTCCTTCCTTTTCCTCCTCCGAAGAAAAATGAAGGTTACAATCACAGCAATGATCACTGCTACTCCACATGGTATTCCAACAGAAAGACCGACTATCAATCCCTAGGAGGTAGAATAGGAAAGGTGAAAATGATATTAAACAATGCTTTACTGCTATTAACTTAAAGTGGACTTCCAGGCTACGCCTAACTAATATTTAAAAATGCTCCCCCCCCCCCCTCCTACCACCTACACTGACTAACCTGTGTTACAAAGATGTTACATAGTTACATAGTTAGTGAGGTTGAAGAAAGACACTAGTCCATCCAGTTCAACCTATGACGAGTGTGTGTATAATAAATGTAATGTATACACTTACCTATTTTCAGGCTGCTCTGGTCCAGTCACATGATCTCCCGTGTCAGTCAGTTGCAGCTGCAAGGGAGAGGAGAAAGTGCTTGACAATGCCTGGAATGCCTGAGAGGCTCCTATGGCTCATCTGTTGTTGGCGCTCCCTCCTCTCCCCTTCAGCCGCCGCTGCCTGACACAGGGGAGTTGGATCACGTGACTAGAACAGAGTGCCCTGAAAATCGGTAAGTAAAGCATGGGAAGCCAAGCACTACCATGATAAACATGTGCCAATGCCAAAAAAAGCTCCCTCTAACAGCCCAAACACACAACATCAATATGGCTGCTGTGATCCCATTCTTTTATAGAAAAACTACTGGGTTGTTAATTTCTTCAAATTACTGCATTTTCTGACTTAGCTGACCAAGGACTAAAGATGGCCCTATAGAAAAGAGAGCGGGGGGGGGGGGGGCTAAGTGGACTTTAACCACTTTACCACTGGAGGATTTTCCTGCTTTACGTACAGGCCACTTTTTGCAACTTGGCACTGCGCGACTTTAACTGACAATTACGCGGTCATGCAACCCTGTACCCAAACGAAATTTAAGTCCTTTTTTTTCCCACAAACAGAGCTTTCTTTTGGTGACATTTGATCACCTCTGCGCTTTTCATTTTTTGCGATATTAATAAAAAAGTGAGTGAAAATTTTGCAAAAAAATTGACATTTTCTACTTTGACAGTTAAAAAATATCCAATATATTAAATTTTTGTCATATATTTTGGCCAAAATGTATTTAGCTACATGTCTTTGACAAAAAAATTGTTAATAAGCGTATTTTTAACCGCTTTAAGACTCGAAGATTTTACCCCATTCCTGACCAGGCTATATTTTGCGATTCGGCTCTGCGTTACTTTAATGGACAATTGCACGGTCTTGCGACACTGTACCCCAATTAAATTTATGTCCTTTCTTTTGGGGGTATTTGATCACCTGTGCGATTTTTAATTTTTGAAAAAGAAATTTTGAAAAAAAAAGGAATATTTTTTACATTCTGACATATAACATTCCCAAAAAAAATTTAAAAATCAACATCTTTTAACATTTTAGGCCAATTTGTTTTCTGCTACATATTTTTGGTAAAAAAAATCACAATAAGCGTATTTTGATTGGTTTGCGCAAAATTTATTGCGTTTACTAACTACGAGAAAGATTTGTCATTTTTATTGTTTATTTTTTTTTTACTAGTAATGGCGGCGATCTGCGATTTTTTTTGCGGGACTGCGACATTGCGGCGGACAGATCAGACCCCTAACTGACATTTTTGACACTTTTGGGGGTACCAGTGACATTACTACAGTAATCAGTGCTATACATATGCACTGTTACTGTAATAATGACACTGGCAGGGAAGGGGTTAACTTTATTGGTGATCAAGGGGTTAAATTTATGCCTCATGCTTCCTGACGTGTGTGGGGGAGGGGATTGTGTGACAGAGACACATATCGCAGGTTCAGCTATGCTGAATCCTGTAATATGTCCCTGTCTGTCACATAGGAGATCCGCCCGCTTTGTTTACACAAGTGGGCGGATTTCCTCACTCGATCCCCGATGATCGGGGAAGAGTGGCGGTGATCACCGCCTCTCCTCCCCTGGCCCGACTCCCGTTGTGTCTGAATACAGCGGGAGCGAGCCTCCAGCAGCGCACACGCGCCGCCGAGAGAGGGGAGAGTCTGGTGACGTAGGTCTACGTCGCCAGACGATAACGAGCCACTTTGCCGCCGTACCAGCTCAGTGAGCGGTCGGCAAGTGGTTAAAGGTACTGTCATGGACAAATAGTATACATGAATACAGTAATTAGTAAAATATCAAAAGTTTATTACACAAAACCACAATAATATAAAATTGTCCATAACAATACCAGCAATATTTACATGATTGGTGTTGAAAATGCCCTAAACTGACCACCACGGAGCTCCAGCTACCTCTCATGTCTGGCCGTGGCGGTCAGTTTAGGACATTTTCAACATCTGCCCCGTCCATTGTAGTTGATGTACCAATCATATAAATATTGCTGGTATTACTGACCTATTGTGTAATTGGTTGCTCGTAATGTCTGTTATTGACAATTTTATATTATTGTGGTTTTGTTTAATAAACTTTTGATATTTTACTAATTACTGTATTCATGTATACTATCTGTCCATGACGGTACCTTTAAAGTCCACTTAGCCCCCCCTGTTCTCTTTTCTATATTCAAATATTGGGACAGTGGTACCTGTTGCTGAATATCTCTATCTTGATCTGAGCTTTTCTAATACTAAAGCTGGGCCTAGACTAGTAGAATTTCATGCAACAAATTTTGTTTTAAGAACGTTCGTTCAATTTTCTAAAAATTAGTGGGGGTCAAATCTATGTTCTTTTTGGACTGCAGTGATGAAAAAGTTCAAAGTAGCATGATAGATAATCTTTCTTAAAGAAATGAGTTTCTGACAGTGAATGTGGTTTTCATTCAGGAAAGTCCTCCGTTCATTTCAAAATAGAATGTTAAAAGCAAGCAAAATTGTAATTTTGTAATTGTAATTGTAATTGTATTCTGTGCTTTCAGATGACATTCATCAAGATTTTTCATACAAAATGTTTGAACGCTTGTTAGAAAATCTAGTAGTGTATGGCCAGCTTTAGGCTAAGCACTACATTATAGATTGTCAATTATTCCTGGGGATGAACATGTAAAGTTTGCAAATCAGGAATACCAGGGATTTACCCTTGGTAGCAAGCGAACCCGATCTCCATTGGTAAGAGAGGGCAAGACAGATATAAGGCCTTACATGAGGAAGTAGACAGCATGTCAGTAGTCTGTGCGATAAGCTATTAATTTTATAAATAAGGAGGAGTTACAAATGTTATCATTTATCCCTGAAATTAACAATAAATCAGGTGCAGCAAAGGGGGCTGTTAAAACTAGAAGAGAACACGTTTACCTTCATAACAAATCTATTTGAATGAAAACAGTGTTTTATCTAAAGAAAAGATCCTTTCTACTAATTATACTGGTAACAGAGCAGCTATAAAGTGCTGGGTTTCCCGCTATGAATTCATAATCTAGAGTCTTTAGCGTCTTTGAGATTGAATAGTGAAAAATTGTTATTTGCTTTCTAAATCTATCTCTATATTATTCAACTTTTTATATATTTTTATTACAGAATGCTGTATGTATTTCATGTAATCCATACATATTACCTACAAATTCATTTTTACATTTATTATTAGCATAATAATTATAGTATTCAATTTTAAGTTTCGAGTACTACATTTGTACAGACATTTTATTGGCCATATTATATAAATATTAGTACTTCTCTTATAACATTTAGTGCTGCTATACCATATTATTGTTGTTTTTACTCCCACTCTGCCCTTCCCTTTGAACCTGAATCCCCTACCTAACCCTATCTCGCCGAATTATAAAAGGATTGCAGGTGATGAACTACCATCATCCAATATTATAATGTATCCAAAGCAGTAGTCTACTTATCAAGTCATTTTTGTGTAAAAAAACAAAAATGAATAAAAATGTTATTTGCATCCTTTCTTCTTGCGGAAATCTTCTTTGCCCCTTCTTGGAACCCCTGAAGAGTTAATTCCTCAGACTGCTTGTGCACTTGCCCAGTAAAAGCACTGGCATTGGCAAGGACTTGGTTGGCTTCTACATGTCACAACGCACCTTCAAGTGCTGGAGAGAGCCCACATATCACTTTTTACATTTCTGTCTCATTCTGTCAAGTGGTGTCAGTGACCAGCCTGCGCAAGCATAGGAGTTTAGCTGTAGAAAAGTGCACCAACCTTGCACATTACCCAAGTGGTGTTTATTGACTTAAAAAGAAAGGAAATATACTCACAAACAAGTCAATCATAAAAGCATTTCAAAGTCCACAATGGACAGAAAGAGACCAGGTCACTGGGACCGTGTCAAGCACGCCGGAGGACCTTCCAGATGGCTGACGCTTTTCGGGAGGAGATCCTCTCTTTCTCAGGCTCTGAGGAAGAAGGGATCTCCCCTCGAAACGTGTCAGCCAGCCATCTGGAAGATCCTCTGGCGTGCTGGACATGGTCCCAGTGACCTGGTCACTTTGTGTCCATTGTGGACTTTAAAATGCTTTTATGATTAACCACTTTAATACCAGAAGATTTCCCCCTTAATGACCAGGCCCTATTTTGCAATTCGGCACTGCGTTACTTTAACGGAAAATTGCGCAGTCATGCGATGCTGTACCCAAATAAAATTGATGTCCTTTTTCCCCACAAATAGAGCTTTCTTTTGGTGGTATTTGATCACCTGTTCGACTTTTATTTTGTGCGCTATTAACAAAAAAAGAGCAACAATTTTGAAAAAAAAAAAAAAAACAATATTTTTCACATTCTGCTATATGACATTCTCAAAAAAAAAATTAAAAATCAAATTTTTTTAACATTTTAGGCCAATTTGTTTTCTGCTACATAGTTTTGGTAAAAAAAACGCAATAAGCATATTTTGATTGGTTTGCGCAAAAGTTATTGCGTCTACTAACTACGGGAAAGATTTATGTCATTTTTATTGGGTGTTTTTTTTTCTTACTAGTAATGGCGGCGATCTGCGATTTTTAGCGGTACTGAGACATTGCTGTGGACAGACCGGACCCCTAACTGACATTTTTGACACTTTTGGGGGTACCAGTGACATTGCTACAGTAATCAGTGCTAAAAATATGCACTGTTACTGTAATAATGCCATTGGCAGGGAAGGGGTTAACAGTATAGGTGATCAAGGGGTTAAATGTGACCGTATTGAAGTGATTCCAACTGTATGGGGGTTGGGTTTCTGAGATGACCATAGAGACGTAATCCTATATACAGTCAGGTCCGTAAATATTGGGACATTGACACAATTCTAATCTTTTTCGCTCTGTACACCACCACAATGAATTTGAAATGGAACAAACAAGATGTTCTATAACAGCAGACTTTCAGCTTTAATTTGAGGGTATTTAAAACAGGTGAACGGTGTAGGAATTACAACAGTTTGTATATGTGCCTCCCACTTTTTAAGGGACCAAAAGTAATGGGACAGATTAACAATCATAAATCAAACTTTCACTTTTTAATACTTGGTTGCAAATCCTTTGCAGTCAATTACAGCCTGAAGTCTGGAACGCATAGACATCACCAGACGCTGGGTTTCATCCCTGGTGATGCTCTGCCAGACCTCTACTGCAACTGTCTTCAGTTCCTGCTTGTTCTTGGGGCCTTTTCCCCTCAGTTTTGTCTTCAGCAAGTGAAATGCATGCTCAATCGGATTCAGTCAGGTGATTGACTTGGCCATTGCATAACATTCCACTTCTTTCCCTTAAAAAAACTCTTTGGTTGCTGTTGCAGTATGCTTCGGGTCATTGTCTATCTGCACTGTGAAGCGCCGTCCAATGAGTTCTGAAGCATTTGGCTGAATATCAGCAGATAATATTGCCCGAAACACTTCAGAATTCATCCTGCTGCTTTTTTTCAGCAGTCAAATCATCAATATATACAAAAAAACAGTTCCATTGGCAGCCATACATGCCCACGCCATGACACTACCACCACCATGCTTCACTGATGAGGTGGTATGCTTTGGATCATGAGCAGTTCCTTTCCTTCTCCATACTCTTCTCTTGCATTACTCTGGTACAAATTGATCTTGGTCTCATCTGTCCATAGGACGTTGTTCCAGAACTGTGAAGGCTTTTTTAGATGTTGTTTGGCAAACTCTAATCTGGCCTTCCTGTTTTTGAGGCTCACCAATGGTTTACATCTTGTGGTGAACCCTCTCTATTCACTCTGGTGAAGTCTTCTCTTGATTGTTGACTTTGACACACATACACCTACCTCCTGGAGAGTGTTCTTGATCTGGCCAACTGTTGTGAAGGGTGTTTTCTTCACCAGGGAAAGAATTCTTCGGTCATCCACCACAGTTGTTTTCCGTGGTCTTCCGGGTCTTTTGGTGTTGCTGAGCTCACCGGTGCGTTCTTTCTTTTTAAGGATGTTCCAAACAGTTGATTTGGCCACACCTAATGTTTTTGCTATCTGATGGGTTTGTTTTGTTTTTTTCAGCCTAATGATGGCTTGCTTCACTGATAGTGACAGCTCTTTGCATCTCATATTGAGAGTTGACAGCAACAGATTCCAAATGCAAATAGCACACTTGAAATGAACTCTGGACCTTTTATCTGCACCTTGTAAATGGGATAATGAGGGAATAACACACAACTGGCCATGGAACAGCTGAGCAGCCAATTGTCCCATTACTTTTGGTCCCTTAAAAAGTGGGAGGCACATATACAAACTTTTGTAATTCCTACACCTTTCCCCTGATTTGGATGTAAATACCCTCAAATTAAAGCTGAAAGTTTGCAGCTAAGGCACATCTTGTTTGTTTCATTTCAAATCCATTGTGGTGGTGTGTAGAGCCAAAAAGATTAGAATTGTGTTGATGTCCCAATATTTATGGACCTGACTGTAGCAGGATCACATGAGCTCTGTGATCATCCTAGGAAGAAGGAAGATTGGCTGTGTTTACACTGACACATGCATCGGCTTCCCCGCTGACGAGTGGGGGCGGGAGCGCGCCAGTGGCGGCGCACGCTTGTTCCCTATCTCCTCCCAGGCAAATCATGTATGCATACATGGTTTTGCCTGGGAGAGCCACTCTGCCGCCGTATATATACAGTATGCGGTCGGCAAGTGGTTAACTTGTTTGTGAGTATATTTCCTTTCCTTTTATATCAATAAACACTACTTAGGTAATGCGTAAGGTTGGTGCGACCTCTTTTCGTTTTTTTCTACAGTGTTTTCATTGGGTCTCCCCTGACTCTTGGAGGGCAGCAAGGTCTGTGCATTTACCTGGAGTCATTGAGATCCTAGGTAATATACACTGCCGTCCCATTACTTTCAAGTGCAGGAGAATTTGTTTGTTATAGAAGTTTAGCTAACTCTGGAGGAGTGGTTTACTTGGCTGGCCAGTTCTACCATAATGTTTAACTACCCTTTTCCATAAACATTGAGCATTTGCACTTGAACCAGCTCCCTATAAAACAATAAAGATAAATTCTGCTTCCAGTAGTATGGCCTGGCCATGTGTGTTGCATCCATATTTGCTCTAAATAAGCAGCTCCTGGCCACCACTAGAGATTGCTGTTTGTAGATTGGAGATCTGATTCGCAATGAAGAACCCATCCCTCAGGAGCAAATTTTCCAGAGCACAACAGAACTTCAATTTGGTAAAGATAACCTTTCATAACGTTATGCTGAAATAACTGGCCAGAAAAGTCACAAAATGTGCTCATGGTGTAATTTTTTAAAGCCAAGAAACACCACAAAATACCATCTAATACACAGTACTGTTCAAAAGTTTTAGGCAAGTGTAAAATAAGAATGCTTTCAAATGTATATATATATATATATATATATACTTTTTTTATTAAATATTTTTTCTTAAAAGGTTTGTAGGTTTTACAAAAACACAAAAAACACAAAAAACTATATATATATATATATATTAAAATATATAAATATATATATTTTAATAGTTTATTTTTATTAACTTACAAAATGCAAAGTAAGTGAACCGAAAAAAAAATTTAAGTCAAATTGATATTTGGCGTGACTGCCGTTTGGCTTCAAGTGGTGATATGATATGATATGGCATGATGGATAAGTACCTGCCTGTATTTCTCAGCATTGAGAACACCATTAATTGGGGCAACGTTGAGGACTGCAGAGACAATAGTCAGTTAAGGAAACTTATTGGAGCAGATGAAAGACACATCATGCATACTTCCCTTCCACATCGGAAGATGTCAAGCAGCAACATTTCGCACAGAACTGGCGAAAACCAGTAGAACCCATAAACACCCATCTGTTGTAGTAGAAGTCTGGCCAGAAGTGGTCTCTATGGAAGAATTTTGCCCAAAAAGCGACTCAATTAGGAACTGAGGTGCAGAGAAAAGGCAGCAGGTGCTCTGAAATTTTAAACATTTGGCTGTAGCAGAAGGAATTTTGTTTGCCAAAAGGCTGAAGAGCGGTACAATAATGAGTGTCTACAGGCAAGAGTGAAGCCTGATGGAGGTTGCTTGCAAGTTTGGGGCTGCATTCCTGCAAATGGAGTTGGAGATTTGGTCAGGATCAATAGTGTTGACAAGATTTAGCCTGCAGTTTTCCTGCCTGTGTAATTCTTACCTCCTTGCTGCAGTGCTTCTCCTAGTCCTCTGATTCCTTTCATATGTGTTGTTTATCTTCTGCATTCACCTATGGCTGTCACCTGCTATTCTGTGGGTTTACATTTAATTTCCCTTCCATCACTTCCTGGCCCACCCCCTAGTTTGCTTTCCTACATATACTGTGCTCAGTGTCACCCACATTGTCTGAGAGACTTCACAGTTCTCGGAGCTCCTGTTTCCTTGCTATTGCGTGTATTCTGTGTCTGACTTCCCATGTACTGACCTGGCCGTCTACCATCTGTGCTTGCCTGCTGTCCACCCTGGCCTTGACTTGATGCTGCAAGTCCATCCCCACCATCAGGGACCCTGGTGGAGAAGCAGGCTGGGGCTTAGACTCTGTGCCCTGGGGAACCCCAAGTTGGCGATCTACAATGGCTTACTATCCCACACTTCTGACAGTTTGCTTAGACATGGAAGGGAAACGAAAATATAAACCCACAGAATAGCAGACGATGGCTATAGTTGAGCACAGAAGCAACACATATTTGAAAGTATTCAGAGAAATAGGAGAAGCACTGCAGCTATGAGGTAAGAATCACACAGGCAGGAAAACTGCAGGCTAAATCGTGACATGTGTCCTCAGTGCTGAAAAATACAGGCAGATACTTATCCATCATGCCATACCATCAGGGAGGTGTGTGATTGGCCCCAAATTCATTCTGGAGCAGGGCAACCACCCCAAATATACAGCCAATGTCATTAAGAATTATCTTCAGGTTAAAGAAGAACATGGAGTTCTGGAAGTGAGGGTTTCTCCACCACAGAGCTCTGATGTCAAAATCATCAAGTCTGTCTGGGATTACATGAAGAGACAGAAAGATTTGAGGCAGCTTACATTCATAGAAGATCTGTGGTTAGTTCTTCAGGATATTTGAAACAACATCTGCCGAATTCCTTCAAAAACTGTCGACAAACACTGTGTGTACCTCGAAGAATTGATGCTGGTTTGAACCCAAAGGGTAATGACACCAAATATTGATTTGATTTGGATTTCTGTTCATTTACTTTCTATTTTGTTAATTAATAAAAAGAAACTAACACTTCTATTTTTGAAAACATACTTAATTTACAGCATTTCTTCACACCTGCCTAAAACTTTTGCACAGTACTGTATATCTCCACTGTGGACTGTTCTTTTCATGGGAGTCTTTTTTTCTGGATGCTTCGGCAAAACTTTTTAAGGAAATAGTTTTCCAAATTTCAAAGAAAGAGACCTATAGAATTATTCCTGAAAAAATATACATTATGTGTTTCACCCTAATGTCACTTAATAGTAATCATCATCATCATAATTTATGTAAAATTTGAGAAATATAAACATTTTGGATCTTTAATGTATTTTTATTTATTCATTTGGTTAGTTTATATCTATCAATGTGAAAACGATATCTTGATATCTGCATGCATAACATACCAAGTTGGAATTATTTTCAGGAATGGCAGTAGTGACCTGTAATACAAAAAATATACATAAATGCAGGCTGATCTCTAAATGGGAATTTGTGAGAACAGAAATGTGAGCTACCATTTCTGACATGTGTGGAAAATCTATATCAACCTTATCCTTCATTCAGTGCTTTGGCAAGATACTATTTGGTGAATCAGGGATAAGAATGACAATCCTGGAACTCATTCTTTGAAAAGAGTCATCAATTGCTGTTCCTTTACATTTATCTTTATAAGTTATTTTAAAGTCAACCTATGAGGACAAAAACATGTGAGTTGCCATTGATAATTTTGTGTTGAATGTACTATCTAGTTCTTATCCTTAATTCCTTAAAGTGATTGTAACCCCCTCATTTTTAAAAAATTAACAAACATGTTATACATGCATGTTCTGTGCAATCGTTTTGCACAGAGCAGCCCGTTCCTCCTCTTCTCCAGTTCCCTGCAGGCGCTCCTGCCTGCTATGGGGGCAATGCTGCAGGCTTGCTACTGAGCTGGCTGTGTGTGTCCAGTTGCTCCCATGGCCCTTGAGGTTCCCACAGCTAATGCCTCCCCCTACTGTCTCTGATCCGATGAGGTGAAAGAGAGCCGAGAGAGCCACTGCTTTTGTGCACATTGCTGAATTGAGACAGGTAAGTATGGGGGGGAGGGCTGGGGATGGGGAGCTGCATGCGGATGTTTTTTTGTTTTGCATTAATGCAGAAAAAGCATTAAGGTAAATCTGTCAGCCTTTACAACTACTTCAAGTATTAGGTACTAAACCAAAACAAGGATTTGTATGCTTACTGTGAAATCTGAAACAAATCTGATCTTCCATCCTCCAAGCTTTTTTCAGGTCAGTGAATCCCAAATGAATTTAGCAAATCCAGATGAAATCCTTGGAGCCCGCTTCTTTAGAAACAAGTAATCAATGGCAGCTCACATATTTCTATCTTCACAAAAATGCACAAACACCATTAAACTGGCCATAGACAGATCGGTTCAGCAAGAACCAGACTAATTTCAATCCGTCTATGGGCAGGCTGGTTGTCGATGGATCAAATTCAATAAAACCAGCCTGTTAGGTTTTTTCACCCAATTACTGCCGGCACCTATAGCCACCAGCAGTGATCATTATATCTGCTGATGGAAAAGGCCCCCTGCGCTCCCCATTGGCACAACATAATAGCACTGCGGGAGGGATTCATCCATCAACGCTGACTGTGTTGATGGGGGAATCAAGCAATTTTCATTCCTTCAACATGTGTTTGCCTGCCTTAGAAATTCCATCCATCTATTTCATTATTTTCTACATTATCTGCATGCACAGCTGCAGGTACTTACATCAAAAGTGGTAAAAATGGTTGTTGCTACCTTGAAAGAGAAATCACAACGTTAATTTCATGACATGACAATCATACATGACATGACTGTGACAAAAAAGAAAATTGTCTATCATTGATAAATCTCATTGACCGTGTATTGTCCTTGGCTACAGAACTCTGTACCGGACATACTTTGCACTGATACATCATAGCTTTTTATTTGGGAAGGCAAAAAAATATCTAAAATTAAAACATTTACAAATATATACTGTATATACTGTATACCCCCAAGGCAAAATCTCACCAAAAATCTCTTACCAAAATTTCACCAAAATGCAAGAGTGTAAAAAACAATAAGACCTTAAGCACACAAGATGGATTTTTTTTCTTTCCTGGGCAGCTTTGCCCCTGGCAGGAAAAAAAGCAGCTTAAAAAAGTGCCTAAAGCAACATTTTGCACACATATTTAGGTGTATCAAGTGTTTGGTTGCTTATTGATTCCATTGCCCAATTTATTCTGGCAATTGGAATGAATGAACTCTCAAGTGCTAAATGCACCTAGTGTTTAGGTATGTTTAGACGCAATTACATGCATTTAGGTACGTTCAGTGTTTTTTTATGTCCAAACGCTCTTCTCCTGAATGGGCTGGTGTTGCATTTTTTTCCAGCCTCTAAACGCTCCTCTTCTAAAAAAAAAAAATTCAAACACCTGTAAAAGTGACATATTTTTACATCCTGTGTGTATGAGGCCTAATATTGTATCAACAGTGAGTCTCGTTCCAAAACACCTTAACTAAAGTGAACAAATCTCCATTGGGTCTGTTTTTTCTTTACATAAGCACAAATGGATGAATATCCACTTCTTAATGGCCCTATAATCAATTTCATATTAAATGTTTTCTGACTATATTCTTCTTTCTCCTTCTATCGTCCTCCATGAGATCCCATCTCTCTCCTTTTCCCCTCACTTTTGTTTGTTTAGAACAAGCAATGCACTTTAGTTGAGGTCATGTGCACTGCTCTATGCACATTACACATTTCATAGTCCATAGTTCATCTCGGGAGCAATCAAGAGAGGGTGGCTACATATCTACATAAAGTGGGACCATGGAGAATGAATCAGAGTATATCACTATGTTCACCCTTCTGTGCTGTGCAGTATGTCTCAATGTGTTATCAGACTCTAATCTTTACATGTTGGTATACGTGGATAATGTACACCTTGTTCCCCAACAGAAACAAGGAAGCTATATACAGCAGCACTAAACAGAGAAGCACTGATCCTGACTGAAAAGTTCCTTGTCAACACTAAAAAACATCTAAACAAGGCTCTGAAGAAGAGAGAAACCTTGAAACGCATTAGCCGATATGACTACAAGTGTTGTGGATTTTCGCATATGGATTTAAGCAGATGATTTTATGATAATACTATGACACAAGTACTGGTTTGTGAGTACATTCACCTCTATTTTTCTTAATAAAAACATGTATTGAGGATAATGCGCTAGCTCTACATGCCCTCTGTGTTCTTCCATGCTTTCAGTTCACATGGAGAATTAATGTATTCTCCCTCTAAGAGAAAGTCAGACCACAGCACCAAAAAAAAAGAAGGAGAGATTTAGAGGAGGCTGGGAGCAATGGAAAGTACTTTTTTAAGTTCAGGGTGTGTTCAACTGTTAAAAGTATAACATTTGCATTTCAGCCTAAAGGGCCTTACACATGGGCCAAATATATCCGACAGCATCGAGCGGTTTAATAGAAAATGGCGGACATTTGGCCCGTGTATACGGCAGCCAGTCTGATAGAAGCTGGCTTCTGAAGAAGGGGCAAGATCAAGAAAAGGTCTGCCGATCTGCCTGACCTGTGTGTTCTAGCAGGGGAGGGGAGGGTTGGGGGGTTGCGTCCCCCTGTCAGAACACAATAGCTAACTGGAGAGATTGCTGTACTAACATTGCATAGTTAGTACAGTGTCTTCTCCCGCGCTCTTTAATTTTTTTTTCCATCAACCCTCTGGGTTGAACGAAAAGAAGCTAATGGTGTGTAGCAGGCTTAACAATGAGTTATTTCAATATTAATGCTTGAACATTTATTAAAATATACTTACGGTAGTATATACAGCATCTGTTGAAGTCTGTAAAACATGCAATGTATTAATAAAAAACAAAAATGGCCCAATTATTTAAACTTATATTGCCTACACATAACCTAAATACAACATTACCTCTTGACACATGAACTGTTAGACAATGATGTCCAGATAAACTGAGCTCTGGAATATGTGCCCAGCAAAAGGTAAGCAGTGAACAAAGAACTAGTCAGCAGTATTGTCTGTGGTTTCCCTGCAGCTAATCTTTCTTCATACCTGACTAACCATTTTCCTGAGTGTCTGTGTGGAGGCGGCCATTTTGGAAGAGGCAGGGCTTTGCTTCCTCATGTCAGAGCCTCCAGCAAGGAGTACAGTGTTTCTCAATAAACTGGCCAAAATTTGCTTCATGGGTTGCCCTGTCAGTCACCTCCCATGCGACATCCTTCGATTGAAAAAAAAAAAAACAAGTCAGGCAGAAAATTGATGCCCAGACACTGCCTGCATTCAGCGAAAGGCAGGCACTGTTTGGATATTTTCACAGCTGGCAGGGCAGGCTGTTAAAGTGGAATTTTAGTCAGAAACTTAAGTTCTGCTACATCACTTCAGGCTGGCCCCTTTTGCAGGTATAGCTATGTAAAATAAGAAAAATAAGTACCTAAACGGTTTAAAATCCAGTAATACATTGTCTCACCCTGCTCTGCACATGCTCAGTTGCTCTCCATTTTTAGGCATTTTTAGGCACTGCTGAGTTTGTAGAGGCCGATCTGCTGATAGCCTTGAAGCGCAATTAAATCCTCCCATCCCTTACAGTCAGGGAAGCTGCTTCTTTTTGATCTGCAACTGCCATGATGTTGCACATGTGATCAGTTATGACACCAGACATTAAATGGTTTGACAGTTTGGTTGAGGACACAAACAAATGTGACAGTTAGCAATCCCAACATTACAGGAATGCAACAGTTTTTTGAAACTGTTAAATTGATGGGTTTAGTTCAGCTTTATGATTTACTGTTGTTCAGGGGCTTTGGGCAGCCTCCAATAATGCCCCATACACACGTTCCGATAATCGTACGATAAAACTCGCTTTCGACCTGATCGCGCGATAATCTAATCGTTAGTAAACAGCTTTCGACAGCAGATCACGACAGTTCATCCACAGACAGTTCATCCAACAAAATCCGAAGGGGCAAACAGGAAAACTTCTGTCGTATGATAGCCCCGCGAACGACAATCGTTTCATCAGTACACTATGCGTCTGCTAAAAATCGATCGACAAAGACCGCACAAGATCAGAAACACTAAAATAGCACGGAAAACGCCTGGCTGCCATTGTTTTTGTTTTGCACCATCTGATACATAGCTAAGCAACCAGGAAGCTTTTCCCGAATCGTACGACAAATATCCTATGTTTAGTACGCATTGTTGAATTCGATGTTAGTATCATGCAACAAAATGCAAACGATAAGTCCTCCGATTATCTGAACGTGTGTACGGGGCTTAAGAAGAAACAGGAGCAATGTTGGAGGCAATTTACAACACACACTAATTTTGGTAGCATAATTATTAATGTGGAATGTATGTTCCTTGCTAAAGAACAATATTTTTTTATCAAGTTGTTATGGGTAGAATAACTGTAACATATTCTTTAATCAACCTGCAGGCTGAACAGAAAAAAATCCATACGTGTATGGTCAGCTGTAGATCCCACACTGCAGATATACAGCTATGAGATTGTGGGTGTGGGAGTAGCTAGGCACCCTCAAAAACCAGGAAGTGCACTGCTATTTTCAGTAGGAATTCCACACAAGAAAAATGTATTTACACTCAGCCACTAATCCTCATCATGAAGACATCCAGACAATAGAGATTTTTTTATTTAAATAGTCAGTTCACCAGAAGATATTGTGGCTTACCTCATGAAATCCTGTGGTACTCTAAAAAGATAAAAATAGGCATTAATACTGTTTGCATAAAAATATTACAAATAAAATGAATTGTTTGCTCCTCTTTTAGTGTGCCCCTTGGATAGTTTGTTCTTTGATAACTCTACTATTCACTTTTCCCCTTCATTTTTACTTGCTGATCCTGCTGGTAAGACATTACCTGTGCTCAGGGCTTTTTTTTCCCCACAAAGAATAGGTGCAGGTATACCCCCCATTACGAGCCACCCCTTGTCTCTGCCCACTACCCACCTCTGAGCACCATCTCTGTGTTCCACCCACTACCTACCTCCCAGTACAGCCCCTTTTGGAGAAAACAAAATCAAGTTACTTTTTTTGATGCTAAACAACTTGTGTGGAATTTGCTAATAATAACTAGCAAATAAGAAAAGCAGTAAACTAGATCCCCTGCTGCCAGCAACAATAGCACCCCCAGCAACTATGTACCTACAGATAACTATAGCTACAATAGACCCCCCTGCAACAAACTGCCCCATCAACAATAGACCCACTTCAGCGACAATAGACCCCCTCCAAGAACAATAGATCTTCCAGCAGCCAGCATCAATAGACCCTCCAGCAGCTGGTAACAATAGACCCCTTTCTCAACAGTGGATCCCTTCCAGAAACCATTGACCCTTCAACAACAATAGACTCTCTCTCAATAACAGACCCCCCCTAATGACAATAGATCTCCCAGCAGGCAGCACCAATAGACCCTCCAGCACACCCCAGTACCCCTTGCCATTACATACATTCATTGCTGGAGGTGCCAGGACCACTTTCCCCATGTTCCTACTAAAAAAAAAAAGCCCTGCATGTACTAGGGTGAAAACGCTCACTTGTTGTACTGTACAGGTGAGAGCTCTGTGGTCACCCTGGGGCAGGAATGATGAAAGGACTACAAACTATCCCTCTTCTCGTCTTCATAACATGTTCCGATGTCCATAGAGAGAGCTGGGAACAATGCTAACTGACAACAGTCAGCTCGAGCAGAGAGCAAAGAAGGTTATTAGCTCACTAAATTTCGGGCAGGATTACCAGATTTTTTTTTTAGCATTTATCAAACCGATTTACCAACTATATATTTAACAAATCAAAAGGCTGCAAATATAAGAAGTTTATTGTTAGGGTTTAAATATACATAAAGGGGAAAGGGTTATGAATTCATTATTTAGGGTTGATAAGGGTTGGCTAGGGCCTAATAGGGGTTTTATGAAAAAAATCAAGAACTAGTGTTTAATAAACTGTAACAATAATACCAATACAACTTATCAATCGGTGATGCCTGCAAACAGTCTTCCTTGGTTGTATTCACAAAGGAGCTTCTGGAACACAGAGCAGGACCTGGCTGTCGGAATGACACCCAGGTCTCTCCAATAACAGCAGCAGAATGAGACAGGAAGGCCAGGCTATACAAGGCACACTGTAGGAATATACATTCATTTTACTAGATCCTATCTTAATGGCAAAGGTCAAAAATTAGTTACAGTTCTTGTTTTTTTTCTCCTAAAATGATACATTATGCAACTAATTTGATATAAATGTAAAAATAAAGTGATCGATCAATCAATCAATCAGGTGCAGCTCTCATATACACCAATCAGCCACAACTTCATGACCCCCCCCCATAATATTGAGTAGGCCCCCCTTTTTCAGCCCTGACCCATAGAGGCATGGACTTCACTAGACCTTTGAAGATTTGCTTTTGTATCTGGCACCATGCCATCAGCAGCAGATCCTTTAAGTCCTGCAAGTTGTGAGGTGAGGTCTCTATGGATTTGACATGTTTTTCCAGCACATCCCGAAGATGCTCAGTTGAATTTAGATTTGGAGAATTTGGAGGTCAAAACAACACCTTCAACTTGTGTTCTTTAAACCATTCTTGAACCATTTTTTAAGTGTGGCAGGACAAATGATCCTGTTGAAAGAGGCCACTGCCATCAGGGAATATCTGTTGCATTAAGGGATGTGCTTGAGCAGCAAATATGTTTAGGTAGGTGGTATACATCAAAATACCAGCCACATAAATAGGCCCAAGGTTTCCTAGCAGAAAATTACTCAAAGCATCACACTGCCTCCTCCTGCTTGCCTTCTTCCCATCCTGGTAAGCAACACACATGCACCCGGTCATCTGCATGATGTAAAAAAAAAACAGGATTCATCAGACCAGGCCACCTTCTTCCATTGCTCTGTGGTCCAAATCTGATGCCTATGTGCCCATTGTAGACGCTTTTGGCCGCTGTCACAGTGAGGATTTTGAGGAGTACAGGCAGGTGCTCTTTGGTTACATGTTACACCCTAAATACTAGTGTAACATGTAACATGTTACCAAAGGGGAACTTTTATGGGTACGTTTTTGTATTCATTTTCATTAAATGTTTTAGGTGTTAAAACACAATGGGGGAGATTTACTCAAACTGTTGCTCACAGAATCTGGTTCAGCTGTGCATAATAACCAATCAGCTTCTAGGTTTTATTGTCAAAGCATAATTGAACAAGCTGAAGTCATGCTGGTCATACACTACACGAAAAATTGTTTGAATGCGTTTACAAAAAACAAACGCACGGTTGTAAGAGCAAACAATGTTGCCATCATGTAATGAATGAATTTCAGATGATAAATCATTCAATGAACATAAATTAACCAGTTTCTTGTTTGTTTTTTTGCTTCTGGGTAACAGATGCGCAGTACCGAGAAACACAATAACCTCTTAATTTATCGTCCATTCGGCAGTTGCTTTCCAAACTTTTCCTTCGAATTTTTGGCTCAAAAACTTCACTAACGATTCTTGATTTGTGCCAATTAACTGGACGAAATACAAACTGTCCAAATGACAGATTTTCAAATGATTTTTCATATAGTGTGTGGCCAGCATTAGGAGCTGATTGGTTACTATGCACATCTGTACCAGATTCTGTGTGCACTGGTTTTAGTAAATCTCCCCCAATATTTCAGCCTTTTATTTGTAGCATTGGCTGCCGAGAAAGGTCATGGTGAAAATAAGAGGAATGTCGGAGATGGAAAGTGTTGAATAATCGCTGCAGGCCTTTATACATAGGAAAGGTCACTAAGTTTTTGGTAAGTTGCATGTGAAAGTACAAGGTGCAGAATTGCACATTGTGGGAACTGGATTGCACACAGCAGTGGAGGAGGATAATAATTCTTAAGAAGACATTGACAGAAGAAGGCATGATTTAAAAGACCTGGATTTTTATTTATTATTTTTCTTAAACTGGACATTGATTTGCAATTTAGATATCGATACTTTAGGGGCAATATTTTTTATATTTTTGTTTTTACATCACAGAGACATATAGGTTTATGCACAAAACAATACATTTTATATTATGGTACTTTGTTTCATATGTACTCAAATAATAAAGGTGTGCTTGATTTCTTATTATTATTATAAGCTTTCAACCTTGGAATAGAAATGTATAATAAAATTCACCAAAAATCAATATAATTTTGTTTTAAGCAGAAAAAGCACAGTGATATGGCAACTGACATGCAGTGACAGAGGACCTCTTTCCTCACAACTTGTGTGTGGAAAGTTAAGAAAAAGTACAGCAATAAAATTTGACACTAAATAATTTTATTCAAAGGAACTGTAGGCCACAGTATCCATCTGCTTATGTCTCTTTGGGATTGTAAGCTTTTACGAGCAAAGTCTCCACTGTTGCATTATGTTTAAATATTGCAGATGTTAATCTGGTTTTATGAACAGCATGATAATATTATTTTCACTTTTGATGTTCTGTAATAAAAGGTCCTACAGCTCAGGTGAATTTTTCTTATTATCAGGTGGATTGTTGCTTCATTTTGGTGTTTGCACAAGAAGATTGGAAGTCTACACAAAGCTACATCACTTTCTTATGCATCGATTGCATAATACTTTTGTTTGCACAATACTTCACTTTGGGCTCATGTGTTATATGACATAAAGGGACCGCACTGCTTCATTGATGTATTTAAATTTGAGAATTTATAGCACACTGGTTGATTTACTAAATTAGTAGAGGCTGTTCACTTAAATGTTAACTTAGCAAATACTTTGTATTTTCACTTAGGTTAGCAAATAGCATGAAGTCATGCTCACTGCTGAATATCCAGTCACGTGCAAGGGAAATTAAATGGAGGTAAATATTCTTGAAACCTGAGCTGAACCCACAGAACCTTGAGCCCCAACACTGTTAGTAATCTAGCAAAAAAGAGAATAAAGGTCTGTGCCAATAGGTTTGGGCTTGTACCAATGGCATCAGTTTGACATAAGTTTGAAATGCTTCTGAGATCAATCTGAAGTTAACGACAGGTTGACCTTTTAACTTGCATTTTTCTTGATTCAGGTTGGTTTTATATTCGACTTGCATGGGAAGGCAACATCTGCTTGAAGCATACTGAAGCCTGTCTTTGAAAGCCCAATAAACTGCCACGTCAAATGTTTTAAGCCAGTGAACACTTTTCTTTTTTTCTATTACAGTCTCTCTGAAACCATCTTTCACATTTAACCTCATAGCTATCTCACAGCAGCCAGAGTACCAATTCTAATGAATTATGATGCAGTGGTCCTCTGTGGGTAAGGGTATGGTATGGCTGTCTATGGGGACCTTAAGGTCTATTTGATTTTTCTTACAAAAAAAGCAACGTCATGATGGCACTTGTGAAACCCATTTGTATTTATATAGCTGTAACCTGGAACACAGCTACTCAGTAGTGGGAAAACCAGTGGCATTGTTTTCCAGAGAAGATGATTCTTAAGCAATATGAAGAGCACCTGATGACAAAACAAGAAGGCTTTTGTAATGCCAGGGGATTGGGCATTGGTCCTATGAAAACAAAGATGTTATACTTGGAAATAATTTTAAAATGTGGAGCTAGTTGTCTGTACTCCATTAGCCTCATCCCAAGTGTTCCTTATCATATACAACCTGAGCCGTCCTTAAAGTGAAACTTCATCCAATCCTTTTCTAGGAGTTAGAACCTCTATCATGTTTCTTTTGCTGTGTCCTCAAGAGGATTACCTCACAAAAAATGTTGTCACCAGGATAAGGGATGAGAAGGGAGCATGGGACATCAATAAAATTGAGGAATGGTTAGAAACGGTGTCAGGCATATAAAAGGGGTTTGCTCTCTGTACACCTCAGGAAGAGAAATACAAACCTGAGAGGAGTACTAACCATCACTCTATTGAACATAGAAAGATTGTTTTTTATCTGTAATGAGAGTTTACCTACAATACATATTAAAACAGCCTTAGGTAAGTTAAGAATATGCTATTCAGAACAACACAGTGGCAGTTTAGTAAATGGGAACACTACCAGGGTCCTCTATAGCTGTGCAACATAAGAAGTAAAAATCCACTCTCTAGGTAGGCCAAGCAGAAATTACAGCCATTACATCTCACCACTGGATACTGGACGTTTTTATAGCTGTAGTTTTTGGCATCAGAGTTTTTTTTCTGCAGCCAGTAAACTCCCCAGCATGGTATCCTGTGTGTCCATTTACACATAGGCTGTTATCAGCAGTTTTTGGAAGGGGCATCTTCTGGCTGGAAAAAAAAAACCCAGAACTGGTTGGTTTTGAGGGGAGTTTTTCAGCTTTAAAAACGCTCTAACTCTGTTAAAAGCAGAAAAAGCCAAAAAATGCTGAAAAACGCAGCTATTTGGCAGTTATCAACGTTTTTAAGTCATACGTTTTTTTGGGAGTATAGTTTTGCTAAAAAAAAAAAAGCTAAGAAACGCTATAGCTGAAAAAAAGCTAAAATCGCTGAAAAACGCTACTGCAAGAAAGCTGAAAGCTGAAAGCTGAAAAACTCCTACAGCTACAGCTTTTTACTGGTGTTTTGATAATGTCCAATGTGCATGAGGCCTTAAAGCTCAAAGAAACCGGTCGAAAAATTTAGCCTAGCAGGGTAATCTATAACTGAAATATCACTGGAATTATCATTGAGATTGTTGGGATTTTCACTTGTTGGTCGTGCTAGGATGTAAACTAAGCTGACCATATTGAAATGGTTTTAACTACTACGAAGAGCAAGAGGCCTTCAGCAGATCAAGTACACACACTTTGGTGAATGTTATGTCATTTTCCCCAGTATCCTGTAACTACACTGCAGGTTTGCAACAACAAGTACATTTACCCCGGGGGTAATACTGATGTGTTTAAGGTTACAACTATAAATTTTTCATCATCAAACACTTTATCTACTAAGCTCAGGAACATTCACTTTGCAAAAATGAACAGCCTCTATACTTCTTTAGTAATTTACTCATTCACTTTGACGCGTTAAAATTATTGGGGTCTCACTTGCTTTAGGGATGCAAAATGGAAAGCACATTTGTAAATCACAACATTGTTTAAATAAAGGCACATTTTTAAACAACAATATAGCAGTGGTAACGGCATACCTCTGCCTTTAAAATGGGTCCCTTAGTGTTAAGAAACCTCGATCTGAAATTGTGAGATTCCTAAATTATATAAGTCATTTCTCCAGAGACCTGTCTTTCAAAAATTTGAAATACCTTTTATTTTATAAAACATACGGAATGAAGTTCAAAAAATATACTGTAAAATAATGTACATATAAAATAAAGTAATGTTACTGTGATTGTAAATATAGCGTATGCACAGGGTTGTTCACTTAGTACAGCACTTATACAAAGGTACAATAATTGGTAGAAAATATTTTACAGTGGTATTAGTTCATGTTTTACCTCATATGTGACAATTATTTGCTCAGTTCTCTGCAAAGCAAGCAGTAAAAAGGCAGAATTAGAAAATTTAGCAAACAATAGATTTTTATAACAAGTATGTCTTTGAAATACCAAATGCAATGATAATAGGCAATATAATAAATATGTGCAACAGTGTATACTGATAAACAGACAAGGAAATATTTTTCAGTATCTGTTTGCCTGTAAAGTAAATATCTGTAAAGTAATTAAAATCAGTTTCACAAGGAAGTAACAAAGTAAAGCATTTTTTCCTTAAGTTCAAAGGAAGTACGATTGGCAGCAATCAACAAATACACACCCATGGTTCTGCAGGCCAAGGTGATAATAAGTCTACTGTTCCTTTCACAGACAGGCATTGCCAACATCCCAGAAATCAAAACAGTATGTGTTCATGAATTTATAAAACGTACCACTGGAACATGAGTGCATGTCCAATACGTTTAAAGTGTATGTAAAAGCAAACCTGCCATAGATACACTTTAATCAAAAAGCAGTTTGCAGTCTATTGCCTGATTGCCTGTCCAATGTTATGCCTACAATCCAATTCATGATACCTATTTGACAGCACAGTATAGCATGCACAGATAAGAACAGTCCTACTGTTTTGTGGGAGCCTAAGCCAGCCATGGATGGATGGAGCAATTTTTTTTCCTGCAACTGCGGGTTGCAGGAATGAAAATCGCTCGATTCCCCCATAAACAGAGTCAGTGTTGAAGGGGGAATCCCTCTTGCTACACTATGGGTGTGTGTGTGTGGGGGGGGGGGGGGGATTGCAGGTAGCTGCTTCTGGGAGAACACATAGTATAGCGACTAGCAATAATCGTATGAAAAATCTGACAGGCTGGTTGTACACAAGTTGATCGATTGATCAACTTGGGTACAATCAGCCTGCCCTTACATGCTTTGAATCTTGGCTGGTTCAACAGGCCAGCTTTAGTTTTTATCTGGTTTTGGATCTGCTCAGCTTCAAATAATTAGTGCTTGAATTATAAAACAGTAGAGACTCTTCACCCAGCAAAGTAAATGTTCACCTTACCAACTGGGGAAATTTAAAAAAATTGCTAGCACATAATTGGGTACTTAATGGGAACACAGCTTCGCCTTATTTACTACATTCACTAAGTGAACAGCCTCTACTCTTTTAAGAAACCAACCCCTTTGACAATGGTTGCTTGACGTGAACACCTCTTTGTAGGAAAGTGTTGGTTCACTTAGGAAGCAGAGCATGTTCACTTAGCAAAGTAAAAGTAAATGTTCGCCTTACAAACTGTTAAGGGAAATTTAATAAAAATTGCTAGCACATGATTGGGTATTCGAAGGGAACACAGCTTCGCCTTTTTTACTAAATTTACTATTTTTCACAAATCAATCCCAATGGTTTCTTGACATGAACACCTCTTTGTAGGAAAGGGTTGGTTCACTAAAGGAGTAGAGCATGTTTACTTAGCAAAGCGAAGGTTCACTTACCTTAGTGAATATGGTAAACCTTATGTTCACTTTCAATACCCAGTCATGTGCAAGAGAGATAATAAACATGGCTGTTTTATTTTCTGTGATTTTCCTTCACTTGATGTCCCTATGACACCAAGACAAGAAAGTGGTTGTCACCAGGATATTCACCAGGCAATCACAGTTGGAAATTGTATAAAATAGTCAATTCCACCTACCTGAAAAGCAAAGTGTTATGGGATGCAAAGCTTATGTCTAATGTGTGTAATTACTTTATATATATCTGTATTGTCCCACAGAAATTAGATTCTCCTTTTTTAAGTTTGTGAGTGTCATTTATTGCTGTGTCTTTGTATCCAATTTAAAAACAACTCTTATTTAAGTTTGTTCAACTTGATAAATAAGGCCCACTTTCATTTACTTAGATTGCTCAGCAACCAGGAAGCTTTGATGCACTAATTCGTTCTTTGTAAAATAAACTTTTTTGTTGCAGTGTAAAAAATACTGGAAATGTATTAAATTTATAGTTTTGAATCTTTGAAATAATCCTGCAGTACATAATATTGGCTACAGATAAATCAATCTCTTTTCATTGGAAGATGCATACATTTATATCTTCCAAAGACATTGGGCCAATTTTCTAAAGGATATGCATATATGTTGGAGCTTTGATTATGCATCGACAACCAACTTATATCCTCACAGTACAGTATTTACTATGCAGCCATGTTATGTGCTACAGAACATGTAGCTCACAGAGTGCCTAAAATAAAATTTACATTTTTTCAAAGTTTTTTGTATGTGTCTAATCCCTGTTAACATTTTGCAAAAGAGAAAGGCAAATTTTTTAAAAAACGTTATAGAGGTGGTAAGGCCATAGCCCTGCTTTATTAATGGGTCCCTTAGTGTTTAAGCAGTAGTAAAGTCTTGTTCATTATTTTAAAAAATGATTCCCCGTGCAGGTTTAGGTCATAATGTACTAGTATGCCCTACATACTAGTACATTATGAAAGACTTGTAAAATAATCCCACCTAGCAGCGCTCAACTCAGAAAAATGCACACAATATATGTGAACAAAATAAACAAACAATTACTAACCCTGACCTTGACCCAAACACTAACGCTGGCACTGACCTAGATCAAACCTTGATCTATGTATTTTTTTTTAGCTTTTTTTTTTGTATTTTTTTATTTATTTATTTTTATTTTTTTCTTCACACATTTTTATTTATTCTTATGCTACGTTCACATGTTAGCGTAGCAGACCGCGGGCAGAATCACCGCGGTTCTGCCCGCGATTCGGAAATCATTGCCGAATCGCGGTAACATCGCGCAAACAAAATCGCGGGCCTAAAAAAGGTACAAGAGCTTCTTTAGGGCGTCATGCAACCCGCGATTTTGTTTGCGCGATGTTACCGCAATTCGGCAGGCGGAAATCGCGGCAACATCGCACAGCGTTTGGGGTGCCATTGCAAATCAATGGCAACGCACAGGCGTCCCGCGATTTGCAACGATTTCCGGATCGCGGGCAGAACAGCAGTGATTCTGCCCGCGGTCCGCTATGCTAACATGTGAACATAGTCTTATTCTCTGCAAGGACAGAGAGTGATACAATGTATCTCTCTCATTCATTCACAGAGACAGAAAACACAGGGGCAGGCTTCACATTGACTTATCAGTGTGATAGCCAATCCAAGGTTATCACAGAGATTAGGTGACCCGGAATCGGCCGTTCCAGGTCCTGATCGTTAGAACGGGACCCTTGCCTTTTGGTGAGAGCCTGGTCTTCATGTTTGGAGTGTGCCGTATAGCTTGCTCCCGACACAAAGGGAGATACGCAAATATGCGTCCCCACGAAAAAAAGCCCAGTCCAGTGGGGCAGCATATTTGCATACTGTCAGCGTGAAGGGGTTAACATACATGGTACTATTATCTTAAATACAATGTGTGCTCAGGGTTGGTTAAAGCACATACGGTATACAAAGGTACAATATTAGGTAGAAAATATTAAATAGTGGAATCAGGTCATGTTTTACCTCATATGTGACAATTTGCTGTTCAGTTGTCTACAAAGCAAGCAATGAAATGCAGAATTAGAATATTTAGCAAAATATGAATTTATAATATATATGACAAATGTATCTTTAAAACAACAAATGCAAAAATAATAAGTAATATAATAAATGTGTGCAACAGCAGATACTGGTGGACAAATAAGGACATTTTTTTCAGTATCTACTGTATTTGCCTGTAAAGTAAATTAAATCAGTTTCACAAAGAACTAACAAAAGTAAAATATTTTTTCCCTTAAAGTGATTGTAAAATCTATTTTTTTTTTTTAAATAATAAACATGTTATACTTACCTCCTCTGTGTAGTTGGTTTTGCACAGATCCGGATCCTCCTCTTCTCGGGTCCCTCGTCGCTGCTCCTAGCCCCTCCCTCCTATTGAGTGCCCCCACAGCAAGCAGCTTGCTATGGGGGAACCCTAGCCGAGTTGCAGCTCCATTTGCCCATTCATTTGCTAACTGACAACCGCTGGAGCCAATGGCACCGGGGCTGTTTCTCAGCCAATCAGGAGTGAGAGTCCAGAACGGCCGAGGGACTTGTGGACATCGCTGGATAGAGATGGGCTCAGGTAAGTATTAGGGGGTGCTGGGGGGACTGCTGCACACAGAAGGCTTTTTATCATAATGCATAGAATGCATTAAGATAAAAAAAAACCTTCTGAGTTTACAACTCAGTTTAAAGAAATTATGATAGCAAGAAATTCACACCAATCAAGAAATAAATTGAATTTATAGTGAAATACCCTTAAAAGAAATCCTGCAGTACATATTATTGACTACGGAAAGCTCCATCTCCTCCCATGACAAGATGCATGCATTCATATCTTCCAAAGGCATTTAGCTGTTTGCAGGATTACAGGTGAAAATTAAGCTAAAGAAGCAAACAAGAAGAAACAAAGAAGAAAACAAATGCAACCTCCACACTGAGAAATAGTAACCGGACATACAATATATTACATTTTTGGTTTTGGGTTTTGATACACATTTTAATATGTCATTAAATGTATTTTTTTTAAATGATAGCAGAGAAAGTACATACATTTCATTTGTTGTGGCCAACCTCCTGTGCAGCAGAGCTTAGAGTAAGAGAGGGAGAAACAGCACAAGAAGGCAATCAATCGCGCTGCAGTGGTCATGTGCTAACAAATAATATGTGGATAGCAGGAGAGAATGAGGGATGAGCTCATCACTCTGCTGCTTCTCCCTTCATTTTCCAGTCAGAGGCTGAGAGCAGTGGCGGTCCGCCCATTGGGGCGCAGGGGCGCCGCCCCCCTATCCATGAATCCGGCCCCCTAATCTACATGCAGGGCGCTGGACGCATGGATTCCAATGGGGTTTTTTTGTTTTTTTTTAAGCGCGTGATTAGAACCAGAGGCTCTAATAGGCTTCCAAAAAGGGTGGGCTCAGGGCGCAGAGCACTGTGCCCTGAGCCCACCCAGTTGTGTGACAATAGCGAATGAATATTCGCTATTGTCACGCGGATCCTCCTCCTGGCCAATCAGGAAGCGGGTTCTGAGACCCGTTTCCCAGTTGGCCGAAAGAAGCCATGCCATTGGCCAAGGAGGAGGAGGAGGGAGGAAATGTAGGAGACTGAGGGGAAGCCGCCGCTGCTGCCTGCCTGCCCTCAACATGGTGAGTTAGGCGACCCGGGGAGGGGGTATGGTGTGCGGGCTGGTGTGGTCCGGGGGGGTATGGTGTGGTCCATCTGCCGCCCCCCCTGCCCATGGAGCACCAGCCGCCACTGGCTGAGAGGCTCAGATGGGAAAAGAACTGTGAATATTCCTTATCTGCAGCAGGAAAAAATATGGTCTTCTGCTCTGCTAGACAAGGCTGTGCTGTGTAACAAGGTAGTGAAAATAATATGGCTGGGTAAACAGATATTAAAATCTTTAGGCAAGTGAAACCGCTCCCATATATATATTTTACCACCTGACAAACACAAATATGAACAAAAATGTGTGCTTAGGGTATGTATGTGTATGTAAGTGACAATTGTGCAACACATATCACTACACACATGAAAAATATTTGTAGGTCCCTCAGTCTGACATGACGTTTTCCTCGCCTAGATGAGGATTAACCACTTCTTTTACCCCCTTAATGACCAGGCCATTTTTTGCGATACTGCACTGTACTTATTTTAACTGACAATTGCGTAGTCATGGAATGCTGTACCTAAATAAAACGTATGCCCTTTTTTCCCAAAAAATAGAGCTTTCTTTTGGTGGTATTTGATCACCTTTGCAATTTTTATTTTTTGCGCTATAAACACAAAAAGAGGGACAATTCTCAAAAAAAAAAAAAAAAAAGCAATACTTTTTACTTTCTGCTATAAAACATTCCCAATAAAAAAATAAAATAAAAATCTAATTTTTTCATCATTTTAGGCCAATATGTATTCTGCTACGTATTTTTGGTAAACAAAATCCCAATAAGTGTATATTGATTGGTTTGCGCAAAATTCATCGCGTCTACAAAGTAGGGGAAAGATTTATGTCGTTTTAATTATTTTATTTTTTTATTGGTAATGGTGGCGATCAAGGATTTTTAGCGGGACTGTGACCTTGTGGAGGACACCTAACTGACATTTTTTACACTTTTGGGGGACCAGTGACTACTACAGTAATCAGTGCTAAAAATATGCACTGTTACTGTACTAATGACGCTGGCAGGGAAGGAGTTAACACTGGGGGCGATCAAAGGGCTAAATGTGTGCCCGCGTGCCCCCACTAGCTGTCCCGTGAAACATTATACACGTCATTTCGCGGCACAGAGACGACTGCTGCAGTACAGTGGCTGGTCGGCAAGTGGTTAAGGAAGTGGTAGCGGGCATTGTTCAAAAAAAGTACTCACTCCCCGAAATAAAATTGTAATTAGGAATGAGCGTGGGGGGAGGAAAATAATTAGGGAAACTTTCATTTTTTGTTGAAGGTCTGCTTTAATATCTCATAGGAAGCATAAGCAGTTTAAAGGTTTCATGAAATCTAGTTAACATATTTTTCGCTGCTAAAATTCCTTAAATCTTCTAACATGATGTGTACTTATTGCCATATAGAAGCAAAGAGTGATCAATGAAGTTGTCAGCACACAGTGATCTTATCATTTTACTGTATATAAAGTATTGCAGCAGGGTTCCCCCTTTAAGCATCATGCCCAGATACAGGCACAGGCCCCTTTAACTCTTTTCCCCATAATTCTCGGGGTTGTTGGACATACCCAGGAAAGATATGTTTTTCAACTTCCATCCCTCAGCAGCTCAGAGAGGTCACACCTGATGAGGAAGAGGTAGCTAGGAAAGTAATCCGCAGCCAGGTAACAGGTCCTCCATTACCAGAACCAGTGTGTGGGCAGCTGGGCAGGAGCCTCATAGCCGCTATCCAGAAGTCCCAGCTACTTCACAGCCACAGAGCCTCTCCCTGACTGCTACCAGAGTATTGCAGTTGGGTGGGGCTTTGTCATGGGACACTTCCAGCTTTTCATCTGTGTTACCAGAGCTACCCTGAACTTCATTGTAAGGGAAACTGTCTATGGGGTAATCGCAGGCAGCCACATGTTACCCTGATTTAGTCACAGGGACATTGCTGTGAAGAGTCCATGTTTGTGCATCTTTCCAATGTTTGTGCAGCTTTCAATATTCTGTAGTGCATGCATGTTTTTAGCCACCCTGAACCTGTATTGCATTGTTGCTTTTATCTTTACACCTGTTTATTAAACTGCAAAATTACAGTTACTCTCTGCCTGATCACACCCATTCTGTTAAATTTGGTGTCTAGAAGCAGAATCAGCCATGCCAGAGAATGGTGGTGGGAGTGGAGCAACAGAGGCACACAGTAGTACTACAGAGGAAAGCAGGCAACCTACTGACCCCTGATGGCACCCTTATTCCGGTCAGGATACCTGCTGCAATAGTTACCCAAGTATACAGGGCCAGGGCATGACTTAAGTGATCAGGCCATGAGATGGCAGGACCTGATCCTATTATATTGTACCCTGCTTGCTCAGCAGGCATAAATTACTATTAACGCCTCAAAAGTGTAATCCTGCACCTCCGAGCAGAAGACCAGGATTTCCTTGAGAAGAAAGTTAACCACTTAGAAGTGGTGTAGAGCAAAGCAGCAACATTAAGGGATGTTAGGGTCCACTTCATCTTCAGAAAGCAGAGAGTAGGAGAATCTATCCTGCAATATGCATTGGAACTGCAAGAAATAGGTCAGAGAAACCTTGCAAGAGAAAGATAGAAGTGACCCTAGATCAAAGTTCCACAAACTGTTAAACATGGTCATAGCATGTCAGGAGCATACACGTACAGACTTGGACTAGCCTATGTCCATCATAACTTGAACACACTATAAAGTCCTGGATTCAGCAGTGAAGATGCCTGTCTAAAATCCAACATTTAGTTAAAGACAAGGAAAGTTGTAATCATCAGACTTCAAGCTGGGGACAGAATACTAGTCCAACATAAAGACACAAACCAGCAAAAGTGCAAACAACATGGGAAGAGGTCCCTGAAGTTGTCCTGCAAGAGCTCATTCTAAGGCTCGGTTCACACTGATGCGATGCGGGAAGGCTGCGAATTCGCAGCCTGTTCCCGCATCGCACACGCACCCCCGGCAGTTCACACTGCCATATGCGATCCGCTGGGGGTGTCAATGTAATCTTAACGACACCCCCAGTTTGATCGCATATCGCAGTGCGATCGTGCAGTTCGCACAGGATCGGATCGCACAAGTGTGAACCGCTGTGCGATCCGATCCTGATGCGGCAGCAAAAATGCCTCCTGTGCGTGTTTGCTGCGGGTGCGATGCGAATTTAGCCATACAAACTGTATGGCTAAACTCGCACCGCACAGCTGATCGCATGTCATGTCGGAGCAGTGCGCTCCGACATGACATGCGAACCCCGCACACGCAGTAGTGTGAACCGGGGCTTAATGTTCCAGTCCAGTGTTTCTCAACTCCTGTCCTCAGGGCAAACTAACAGGCCAGGTTTGCAAGAAAAGATGAAATACATCACAGGTGATATAATTTGTTGCTCAGGCATTGCAGTATTTTAGTCTGCATCTCCCCCAAGGTAATACTTAACCACTTAAGCCCCAGCCCTATTTCGGACACTTTTTGTTTACAAGTTAAAACCAATATTTTTTCCTAGAAAACTACTTAGAACCCCCAAACATTATATATATTTTTTTAGCAAAGACTCTGGAGAATAAAATGTCGGTCATTGCAAAATTTTTTGTCACGCTGTATTTGCGCAGCGGTCTTTAAAACGCCATTTTTTTGGAAAAAATTAGAAAAATCACATTTCACTGCATTTAAAAAATAATAAACAGTAAAGTTAGCCCATTTTTTTTGTATATTATAAAAGATGATGTCACGCCGAGTAAATAGATACCCAACATGTTACGGTTTAAAATTGCGCCCCCCCCCGTGGGATGGCGACAAACTACGGTCAATAGAGATCTCAATCTGCGACGCTTTAAATTTATTTAACGGTTACCAGTTTAGAGTTAGAGTGTAGCTCTTTTTTTTTTAATTATTGCCCACGCTCTGGCGATCGCGGTGATACCTCACATGTGTGGTTTTAACAGCGATTTCATTCGCGGCTCGACTTGCGTATACGTTTTTTTTTGTGCGCGAGCTAACGGTGAAGGGGGTGGCTAAATTTTTTTTTTTTTCCTATTTATTTTTTCTTTTTTTTTAACTTTATTAAAGGTTTTTTTTTAAAAAAAAATCTGATCACTTTTATTGCTGTCACAAGCAATGTAAACATCCCTTGTGACACCAATATGTAGGTACACTTTATGGAGGGATCGAGGGTCTAAAAGACCCTAGACCCCTCCACTACACTTCCCTGTATGCAAAACGCCGAAAATGGCATTTTTGCATACAGCCGTTTTTCAAATCTGCCGCCTTTTGCAGCACAGTAACCCGGAAGTGACGTCATGGACGCCGCCTCCGGGTTACGTCATCGGAGACCCGATCGATGCCGTTCCTGGCATTCATCGGGACTCCATCCAGCCGGCGGACGTGCCGGCTGGGGGCTCGGGGCTCCCGGTGGGACGGGAGCCCCGAGCAAAGCCACGGAAGGCGGCGGGAGGGAGGGGGGCGTCCCCTCCTGCCCCCGGGTAACGATCGAGCGGCTCCCGAGCCGCATCGGTCGTTACCGACGGAAAGCCGACCGTCGGCTTCAAACCACGGTACCGGGATGATGTCTCTAGCTAGAGGCATCATCCCGGTATAAGCCCGCAAAGTTTACCGACGTAGCCCAACGTCGATATGCGGTAAGTGGTTAAAATCTGGCCTGTTAATGTGCCCTAAGGACCGGAGTTGAGAAACACTGTTCCGGTCTATGATATCCAGAAAGAATAAACCCAAGAAAAACCAAGACATCTATCTCCTAAACTCCTAAAACCTGGTAAGACCAATAGAATTGCCCACCTGCCCAAAATCTTCAGTAACAAATGTCTCAGTCACCAGGACTTTAATAGTGGTTCACACAAAAATAAAGGAAAAGAAAAAAGTGGGGTTTTGCAGGCCAAGATGAGATGGTCAGTCTATAGAGAAAAACGAAGGGGAAGGGGAAAGGGGGGGGGGGGAGACAAAGGGAAAAGGGGAAGATAGAGAAGGAGAAAAAAGGGGGAAGGAAGAGGAGAGAAATGAATAAAGAGGGGGGAAAATAAATTGGAACTGAATTGTCATGGGTGTTGTATGCTGGCTCTCCGTGTGTATATATGTGGCGATTGACAGGACCCATTTATTATTATTTTATTTTTATGGCATTGTATATATTATTGCATTGGCGAGCGTTTGGATTCCCTGTGCATAAGGTTTACTTCCGCCCGACTTCCGGTCACGGAATAATTGGCGGCATGCTGTACACACTATATAGAGGGCTGATGCATTATACACGAACAGGCAGCAGAGCGGTCGGCACGGGCACAAGAGATATGGAATTTATTCTTCTTTATATACTTCACAAACTCTTATAGATCTTTATGGCTGGATATCAGCAGACATTGGAGTAAGTCACACATGTGCAAGTCACAAGCAAGTCTCAAGTCTTAACCTTCAAGTCTCAAGCAAGTCCCAAGTTACTGTGGCGAAAAGCAAGCAAGTCAAGTCGAGTCCCTGCTAGAAGTCAAGCAAGTCAAGTCCTTTATTTTGGTCAAGTCACAAATCAAGTCAAAATACTGATCTACCCCAATTTTCACCTTTAAATCAGTTAAAAGTCAGTGGTGAGGAAAGGTTTTGTTTTATTTTCAACATTAACAAAACTGCTTAGTGCTTTTTTTCTTGGCATATTAAAAGAAACACTTTGAATGCCCAAACAGCTCAAAATCCTTTGTCCGGTCATGTTTCAACACCCCAGTCACTAAAAACATGTTAAGTATTTCCATTGTTAAACAGCCAGTGTCCTAAAAATCAGAATACACTGAGGTGTTTTAAGTGACTGGTGTCAGAAACATAACAGGCACATTCATTTTGCTTTAACACATTTTGAGAAAATGCAAATATTTAATAACTTAAAAAAGTAAAGTCATTTCGAGTCATATGTCTCAAGTCAAAGTCAAGTCTCAAGTCATGAATACGGAGTCAAAGTCAAGTCGAGTCTTTTATTCATTTTAGTCAAGCAAGTCTTAAGTCCTCAAACTGGTGACTTAAGTCTGACTTAAGTCAAGTCATGTGACTCGAGTCCTCCACCTCTGGATATCAGAAGTAATATTATATACCCTTATACTTTTCAAGGACTGTCCTTTGAGAGGAGCTTATAACTACTCCCTATGACATCCTCTGGTTTCCTCTCCCTTCCCCACTATGAACAAGGGAGTGAGTACTTGCCCGGGAATATTATTTAAATAACTACCTGCCTGGTTAACCACACAAGATCCTTAATGAGGTAATCCAAGTGCTGCTACTGCAATGTAATATGTATTACATTTTTCTATATTTATACAATGCCATTTTCTGATATTTTTATTTTTTCCTTTCTTTTCTTTTTTCTTTTTCCATTAGGATGAAACATATCATCTTATGGATGTGGATATGGTGATTTAATGTTATTACTGTTATAGTATTGGGGCATCATTAACGTATACTAATACAGCGTGTGCTTATATGTATGCACATGCACCCCAATACTTTGCATACATACAATATAAAGAGGGTGTAATCCACCATTCCATCATCATTGTATTTATACATAAAGTCCACTTCTTTTATACTATTTGAGTCTACTCATGGATCTGCCGTCTGCCCCATGATTTTACACACGAGGGGTCAGTATGCACTATACTTATTGATCATTATGATTTGTTATATATATCACACAGCATGATGCTATATGTTTTGTTATATGATAACTGTATACATATATATTTATTGCATTATTTTCTCATATACCTTATAGAACACTAGCAAAACACTAGCAAAACCAAGCAAAACGCGTTGGCTGCGCAGGGACCATTTTCCATCTCTCTTGTTGAGACCCGCATCTTGGTTATCTATATCCGTGTTCTTGTTTTTATGTTATTATATGGTATATGTATGTATGTCTTCAGAGCATGTTTGCACATGCCTTTTTATGAGCAAGTATTGATTAATAAACATGCGTTTTTAACAAATCTGCTGTGTTGTACCATATTCTGACCATCTCATCTTGGCCTACAAAACCCCACTTTTTTATTTTTCTTTATTTTTGTGTGAATTACATAGGGGGTGGCCTACTTTTTACGGTAATATTTTTCGTATAATTTTGGTGGATAACACACCTTTCTTCTTTCTTTGACCGTAAATATAATGAGATGATCACAATATCAAATAGCTACATGTGGAACTAATTTAAATCTATGGTAAACTTGTGTTTTTACACTGCTACATTATTTTCTTTCATTCGTTCAAAAAATGGATGAATATCTTGGCAACGAATGGGAGGGCTTTATGCTGAAAATCCAAAAGGATATTTCAGGACATATAGGAGGAGATGTAGAGGTTGACGTAGTGGCACAAAAGTTACAGCGAGCATTAGAGAGAAAGGCGGGTTTATTCTGGCACACTAAATACTTTGAAAAGTACATTGCGGAAGACATGAACCCAAAAGGATTGAGGGTTCAAGTCTTTCCCAACGTCTGGGACACGACCCCAGAATTTAAACAACAATGGGAAATGGCAATCCAACCACTTAAGCCCCGGAAGATTTTACCCCCTTCCTGACCAGGCCCTATTTTGTGATTCGGCACTGCGTGACTTTAACGGACAATTGTGCGGTCGTGCAACGCTGTCCCACAAGCAGAGCTTTCTTTTGGTGGTATTTGATCACCTGTGCGGTTTTTACTTTTTGCGCTATAAACAAAAAAAATAGCGTACATTTTGAAAAAATAACAATATTTTCACATTTTTTTATATGAAATTCCCAAAAAAATGCAGGGGTTAAGTGTGTCCCTAGGGGCGTGCTTCTAACTGTAAAGGGGTGTGGCTAGTGATGTAACCACAGAGACATACGATCCTACATAGCAGGATCGTATGATCTCTGCAGTTAGATCAGGGAGATTGACAGGCGGCTTTGTTTACATTAGCCGCCTGCCTTTCTCCCTCTCCACGAGGAGATCACGAGTGACCGGTGGACATCGGTCACATCCAGTAAATAGTCGTGCGGCGGTTGGCAAGCGATTAAAGACATGTTCTAAAAAATGATGGAACTTTTGATGGAATATTACAGGCAACAGAGTATTTCTGTTGATGGGGAAATTAATAATTCTGTATACAAACTGAACATAAATCAATACTCACTAAACCCGCCTTTAAAGAAAGAGAAAGAGAGATGAGAGAGCAATTAGAGGGATGCACCAAAGATCTTATACAAAAGAAAGAACAGAAATATACAAGAGATAAATTAGCCTTTGGTGGAGGTTATGCATATTCATGGCCCCAAACTCAAAACAATAGGAATACATGGAGAAAATTTTATGGTAGGAACCAACATCAAGCCAAAGAAAGGGATAGCTAATCAGATTCAAATGTCTCACAACTTTTTGTTTTCTCTCGTTTTTCTAACTACTCACGCTCTAGGAATCGGTCGTCAAGAGGGAGAAAGAGGACTAAAACTCAGGAGGACCAAGGAAACATGGACAAGAAAAGACTGGTGGAGGGTGATACTTATTCTCACACTTTGGGTAACTCCGGTAACTGTAATGTTAACTCTAACTTTTCTGCTCACATAGGCACTTTACCTCTAATTACTACTATGGACACAGGTAATCCTCAGATAAACAATAGAGGTAACTGTATACAAGGAAGTGGCGACACTTCAACACAACATTCACAACAAACATTGATCACTACTTACACAGGACCTATGTCCCCGAATAACACTGGTGCAACGCCAAAAATCAGGACTGATAAAAGAACATGACAAAATATCATAACCACTTCTGAAACACTTCTCACTCAGCACACAATAGCATTATTACACCACCAGATTCAGCACTTACAGTTATTAATTTATCTTCGTACACACTGACAGAGAGGTGTTATGCCGAGGTCTGAGCTTTTGCCCCGACGCTAACACTACCCATTTTGATGTGGTGAAAGATTTAAATCTTTTTGCCAGAAAATTAACATATAAATATATTTTCGACAAAGATAGGAAGGAAATACAATGGGATGAAGGAGCTGTGGAAAGATTTCACAGTGCGTGACTTCAGGGCACTCAAGGACCTGATCCAACTCCTCGACGAGAATGATGAGGAGGGATCAGATACTGATTATACCCAAAGTTCCGTGAATCCTAATCCTGAAATAGAAGTAGATATCCCTGATATCTACGATAAAACAGATACACCGGTAAACATCCCCTCCAGAAAAAAGAAATCAACCAAATTTCCCCCATTACAATCCAATCCCAATATCTGGACTTTCGTCAGTAAACCTACAACAGACATCAAACAACTACAAATATCTGACAAACGCCCTGATAATTTAAGTCCTGCATTGAATGAAGCAATAAAATCCCTCTGTAATAATGCACAGATAGTTATTAAACCATCTGATAAAGGTGGTAACATCGTTGTGATGGACCACTTACAATACAGAAATATGTGCTGGAGAATCCTCTCCAATGGAGAATGGTATAGACCGATAGACGAGAGTAAAGTACAGTCAGCTCACCTGAAATATACAACCATGATCAATGAAGCGCATACCCTAGGCGTAATAGATAAAGATACATATGAATGCATTAAGATAAGTAATCCACGTGTTCCCACGTTTTACGCATTACCAAAAACGCATAAGGATCTGCAAGATCCACCAGGTCGTCCAATTATTTCTAGTATTGGATCCTACACAGAATCCCTTAGTAAAATAATAGATCAATATCTACAGCCTAACATTACTGGATTACCATCATACATTCAAGACACCCCAGATCTGTTACGAGCATTATATGATAAAATTATGCCTTCAAATTGTATACTCATAGCCCTGGACATTGAGGCACTTTACTCATCTATTCCACACAAATTAGGATTGATGAATGTTAAAAAATTTCTGGATGAACGTGGTCCTAGTTCTTACAAATATAATAAATTTATTTTGGATGGACTTTCCCACATTTTGAACTACAATATCTTTACCTTTGACGGCTCCCACCTCATCCAGGTGCAGGGGGTAGCTATGGGCACTTACGCCAACCTGCACCTGGGTGGGTGGGAGCGTTCTGTCTTCACCAGCGAGCCCCTGTCGATGTACCTGAGCCACATTGTTCTGTGGCTCAGGTACATTGATGATGTGCTCATGGTGTGGGATGAGAGCATTGACATGTTTCACCAATTCTACCAGCAATTACAGATTAATTACTTTAATCTAAAATTCACCATGACTTGGAGTACGGAGAAAATTGATTTTCTGGATACTACCCTATTCTTCCAACAAGATGGAAGAATCGGGTCTACACTATACTGGAAACCCACTGCGGGTAACACAATTTTGCATTCGGAGAGCTCACATCCTCAAACTCTAATGCGAAGCATCACAATATCTCAGATTGAAACGAAATTGCTCGGATGAAAGAGGTTTTCAACGAGAATCCGATGCGCTGAGATCGCGTCTTCTCAAAAGGGGATACACATAAACTATGCTAAGAAGGGCCTTTAATAAGGCCAAAAAAGAGACAAGACACAAACTATTATTCAATAGGAAGCAGAAAGATGAGGCCAATACAATCAGATTTGTCACCACATACAATGAACAGCATGTTAAAATTAGGAACATCTTAACAAAAAACTGTAATCTTTTAACAAGTGATCCAATTTTGGCTAAATACTTAGGTCAAATCCCAAATATGACCTTCAGAAGATCGAGATGTATATGTATTGGAACTGAATTGTCATGTGTGTTGTATGCTGGCTCTCCGTGTGTATATATGTGCCGATGGCAGGACCCATTTATTATTATTTTATTTTTATGGCATTGTATATATTATTGCATTGGCGAGAGTTTGGATTCCCTGTGCATAAGGTTTACTTTCGCCCGATCTCATGACATCACTTCTGCCCGGTCTTACAATATCCTCCGACTCCAACTATTGGCAACAATGCCGCGTCACTTCCGACACCCAGCGGAAGTGATGAGGTTATAGGCGCTCCGGGGACTTCCGGGTCACGGACGCCGGAATAATTGGCGGCACGCTGTACACACTATATAGAGGGCTGATGCATTATACACAAACAGGCAGCAGAGTGGTCGGCATGGGCACAAGAGGTATGGAATTTATTATTCTTTATATGCTTCACAAACTCTTTGTAACGCTCCTGCGTTTTATGTATAATGTGGATTTACAGCTGCAGAAATATTCCACTTCAGTAATCATGTAGAGAAACGCTGAGACACCAATCCCAACTCCCAAGACTCATCATGTGTGGATAGTCTCAGTTCAGCAAGTAAATAAACACACTCAATAAGATGTTCCTAGAGTGACTTATATGTATAGTAATATAGTGATGATAGGCTGAAGAGACAGGTTGGGTAGAGATGGTAGATGACAGACACTTGAAAGGAATGTTCTTGAAAGTAAGATAGTAGCAGATGGGATGCAGATAGGTTTAGCAATCATGTATCGTAGCAGATGATAGAGTAGCAGATGAACATACAGGATAGACCAACCCAGTGCAAGAGCAGATGGTATTAGGCTCAAGAGCTAGCAATCTTAGTTAGTGCAGATGTAGTAATAGTCCTTAGTATGCAGAGCTAGATAGTGTAAGCTTTAGTATGAAGGTTATAGAGGTTTCCCCTGTGGGGTACTTATCACTAGTAGCAATGTAGTAGAGGAGAGGTTCGGCAAGAGCGGATGATCCGGTAACGGGATACAGGGATCAGCAGCGTGGTTCCGATAGCGAGGTATGCTTGCAAGCATGAGAGCTTCAAGGCAGATTATGCGGCGTTGAACGAACATGTGAGTGAGACCGCCGGAGGTTGAAATAGCCGCTCCAGCGGCGCTCAGTGATGACAGCATCGGTCTTAAAGGTGTATGCGCACCTTACCAAAAGAGAATGGTGGGGCGCATACACTTAGGAAAAGTGGAATTAGGGTACCAAAGGTACCAGAACATTACACTCTTATAGATCTTTATGGCTGGATATCAGAAGTAATATTATATACCCTTATACTTTTCAAGGACTGTCCTTTGAGAGGAGCTTATAACTACTCCCTATGACATCCTCTGGTTTCCTTTCCCTTCCCCACTATGAACAAGGGAGTGAGTACTTGCCCGGGAATATTATTTAAATAACTACCTGCCTGGTTAAGCACACAAGATCCTTAATGAGGTAATCCAAGCGCTGCTACTGCAATGTAATATGTATTACATTTTTCTATATTTATACAATGCCATTTTCTGATATTTTTATTTTTTCCTTTCTTTTCTTTTTTCTTTTTCCATTAGGATTAAATATATCATCTTATGGATGTGGATATGGTGATTTAATGTTATTACTGTTATAGTATTGGGGCACCATTAATATACTAATACAGCGTGTGCTTATATGTAAGGTACGCACATAAGAGAGGGCCTGGCGCCAATACAACCAGCCAGCAGAATCGCCAACCTGTGCAGCGGTATTGAGGGGGAGCAACAAGGAAGGGTCCGCTCGTAAGAGTTGGGACACACGGCGATGGTTTGTCGCATTCCAAGGCCCGAACTTCGAACAGGAGACTGCCGGGGGGGAACGCCGGAGTACCAAAAAAGGGCGTCATGGGACCCCGGGGACTTGAGAGTCGGCCAGTCCCATTGAGACAATTCCAAGTCCGCAGAGTCTGAGAAGTGAGGCTGCCTGGCGGCGGGTACCGATCCACGAAGGTGTAAGAGGGTCCACGGAAGCGCCCCGGAAATCCAAGGGGGTGAGAAGTTGCTCAATTTGTACCCACAATTTATTGGGGCCATTGTGGAACCAATCAACTAGGTGCGTCAGGGTTGCTGCATGATGGTAGAGGGCGAAGTCCGGAATACCGGTACCACCTCTGGACTTCGGAAGAGTGAGCGTCGCGTACCTCAGGCGAGGTCGATTATGGAGCCATACGAAACGGGAAAGCGCCTTGCGCAATTTATCAAAGAAAGGGGTCGGTATAGGAACAGGTAGTGCTTGGAACAAGTATAGGAAGTGAGGGAGAATGTCCATCTTCAGCACATTGATCCGTCCAAACCAAGTCAACCGTTTCGAAGAGTATGTAGAGAGATCAGAAAGGGTTTTAGTTAGGAGGGGGACAAAATTTTCAGTGAAAAGACGGGTTGGATCCGAAGGGAGAGTGACACCCAGGTAGCAGATGGAAGATGATCCAGTCTTAAAGGGGTACGTGCACGATATTCGGCCAAGGGACGACTTGGACAGGGAGATATTTAGAATTTCTGATTTGGAATGGTTCACTTTAAAGTTGCTCATTAGGCTGAAGTCACAGAACTCAGCCAGTATCGCAGGGAAGGATCGGTGGGGTGAGGTGACATAAAGCAGCAAATCATCAGCAAACAGCGCAAGTTTGTAGAGTGATGGCTAAGTGTTCCATCAAAAGGACATATAGGAGTGGAGATAGGGAGCACCCTTGACGCGTGCCATTATGGATGCCGAAGGCAGGAGACAGGGACCCGTTGATCTGAATTCTAGCGGAAGGAGAGTCATATAGGGCCATGATCCTAGTCAGCATTAGCGGGCCAAGGACGATTTTCTCCAGGGATAGGCGTAAGAAATCCCTGTCCACACGGTCGAAGGCCTTTTCGGCATCCACCGTCAGTAAACATAAGGGGACGTCATGTGTGCGGGCATAGTCAGTGAGAAGAAGGGTCTTCAGGGTGTTGTCCCTAGCCTCTCGTCCCTGAACAAAACCCACCTGATCCTTATGGATGAGCCCCGGCAGGAGCTGCTTCAGACGGGTCGCCAGGATCTTCGCATAGAGTTTGAGGTCCACTCCAATCAGGGATATAGGCCTGTAGTTGGAACACAACGAGGGGTCTTTCCCTGGTTTCGGAATGAGGGATATGTGCGCTTCCAACGTCTGAGGTGGGAAGGCATATCCATCAAAGATGGAGTTGAAGACCCGGGGGTTGATACTATAGCCGTCATTACCTCGTCCTCCGAAATTGACGTTTCCAGGTCTGCCACAGATTCAGGATCCAGGCACGGCAGGGCCGTCTTAGAAATATATGCAGCCTTAGTAGTGTTAGAGGCAGCTTGGGAGTCGCGGGGAAAAGACGCAGAGATGTGGTACAGCGTTTGGTAAAATTTGGTAAAAGACTGACCAATCTGAGTCAGGGTTGTTACAAGGGACCCAGAGGGGTCATGAATCTGGGTGATAAAGGTGGAAGGAGAGCGGTAGTAAGCGGGCGGCCGCATTTATCCTGAAACTTATACCTGTGAAGAGCTAGTTTCTGGTCATATGTGCGGGCCGAGGCTACATAGAGGTCTCTAAGTTGGGACCTGGCTGTAGACAAGTTGGAGAGGGCAGCATCAGAAGGATTCTGTCTATTAGCCGTCTCAAGTGTGCGAAGCCGAAGGATCACAGCTGCTATAGAGGCTGACCGTGCCTTCTTGAGGCGTGTGCCGAGTTGGATAAAGGTTCCTCGCAGTACCGCCTTGAGTGCCTCCCATTGTAGTGGGGGGGATGTAGGGTCGTCAGCGTGGTCCGAAAAAAAGTTTTTGATGGCAGTGGAGATCATTTCAACACAGTCTGGCGTTGCCAACAGGGAGTTGTTAAGTCTCCAGGTCCACTCCCGAAGTGGTGCGGTCAGGGGGGAGAGCGTTAGGAAAATCGGAGAGTGATCAGACCAGACCAACATCCCCACGTCGCAGCCATGATCCACGAAAAAGTAGTCTATTCTACTGTACGACCGATGTGCAGAGGAGAAATGAATGTATTCTCGGGATGTCGGGTGGAGAACCCTCCAAATGTCAACTAGGTGCATGTCATGTAGGGCACGCTTCAGGGCCTTCAGCTTCACATATGAGAGAGATGATTGGGAGGTAGAGGTATCTAAACCAGGGTCCAGGGGGGGATTGAAGTCTCCACCCAGGATAACCTTTCCTTCTGCGAACCCGACAAGAATCTCTAGGTACTGCAGAGCAAGGGCGACTTGATCAGTATTGGATAGGTAGAAATTGGCAACTGTATACTTCAAACCCCAGAGAGAAAACTAAACCAGTACCTACCTACCATGCGGGTCTACAACATGGTCGATCAGGATGACGGGTAGAGACTTATGGAATGCAACGGACACCCCTTTGGACTTCTGGATTGGATTAGAGCTATGGAACCATCTATTAAAATACCTGTTGAAACAAGAGGGGACAGAATTGGAGCAAAAATGCGTCTCCTGTAAAACCAGCACATTAACGTGGCGTTTGTGCATGTGGTAGAGAACCTGGCCCCTTTTGGAAGCACTGTTGAGGCCTTGAACATTATAGGAGCCCAAGGAAAGCCTGGGGCGGGTACTTACCGTGTGGGCCATAGCGGGATGCACGCAGAGAAATGGGGAGCGGACGGAGAAAAATAAGGAAGAACTCCGTCAGAAAGAAAGGGTCAGAACCCGGTACTAGAGGAAAAGGAGCAGATGGACAGAAGGAGTGGAGAGAAAGAAGGAGCACCAAAGGAAGAGGAACAAGGGTGGGACTTAGCGGCAGACAGGGGAGGCTCCTTGGTGAGGAGCCAGGAAAGCTAAGGTGCCTGAAACAGGGCACCGTGTGAGATACTCTTGACAAGCACGGACTGTGCTCAACCCATGGGGGGTATAGATACGAAGAAGGAGTCAGAAACTCATAGGTAGGTCCGGCTACTCAGCAGACCTGAGAAGAAACAAATGTATACACCTGAGGAAGGCAATTAGAGTAGATTAGAGCTCAACATACATATACCATAAACAGCGTAAAAGTGCAACTGCTAACAGAAGAAAGCATCAAGAACACAAACATTAAATGCAAAAGGCCGATGTGCCAGGAGCCAGCGGGGACGATATGAGGTGGATGACCTCCCCGAACCCCAGCTGAGCAGAACTACAGCGAAAGGCAGGGGCAAGCCTGGTGAAATATAGAGATGCTGGGAGCTGTAGAGAAAAACAGAGTAAGTCACATAGGATCAAGAGGAGGTCCGCAGACAGGACCCAGGCACATCAGGACAGGTAGCATGGGAGGTAGAGTGCATGTTCCTCAGGCTTCCGGGGACTGGGGTCGATGAGGTCCACGTCTATGGGAAACAGATCTGGAATGGGGGGCGACAGCTCCTCTAAGGAAGAGGGCCCGGGAGCTGGGGCCTCAGTCGGTCGTCAGGGGGATCCAGCCAGTTTGGAATATCCATCGGAGCATGACCCAGGAAGGAGAAAAAAATCAGGCAACTGGTCAGGATCAGCCAGCACAAATGTTTGTGAATTAAAAGTCACCTTGATGCTAAAGGGGTGTCCCCATGTGTAGGTAGCTCCAATTTGGCGCAACAGGTCTAGTATGGGGCGGTCCACCCGCCGCATGTGTAGGGTATTGCGGGAAAGGTCAGGGTGGAGGTGTATGGAGGAGCCATCAAAGTCCACGGGTCCCAGTTGCCATGCCTTTCGCATGATTTCTTCTTTCAAGGTATAATAATGAACCCTGCAGAACACGTCATGGGGGCGACTGTCGCCTCCCCCACTTGGACCTCCCACCCTATGTACTCTGTCCAGTTTAATGGGGGTGGCCGGTGCTCGTTACAGGACTTGGTTGAGGATGGCAAGCATCGTGGGTTTAAGGTCTGCATTAGAGGTGGCTTCGGGGAGCCACTGGATCCTGATGTTATTCCTACGGCTCCTGTTTTCCTCATGATCAATGCGGAGTTGCTGTTGGCGCAGGCGTCAGAGATGGTCCTGGGAGGCAGCTTCCAGCGCAGTTAGGCGGGTTTCATGGACCTCTTGGGTAGCGGTCATGGAGGCCACTGAGGAGTCAGTGATGGAGATTTGCTGATGGACTGCGTTCAGTTCAGCATGCAGTGAGAGTTCCATCTTGGAGGCCCAGGAGTCAAAGTCTGAGCGAAAAGCCGACAAGAGGGAGGCCGCCTCTGACCTGAGGAGATCCACACCGGCATGTTGTTCCAATTCTCCAAGAGAGGTAGAGGGGCAAGATGGAATGGGAGTTGAAGGCATAGTGTCTGGGAGAGGCGCATGCCCGTTGCGACTTGATTCCCCTTCTAGGGAGGAAGGCAAGGAAACTGGAGGGGGAGGCTTAGTTTTGCCCCCTGTACGGCCAGGGGCCATCTTGTCTGGCTTGGGAGATCGGGGTTCTGTAGGCGCGTTGCAAAGTAAATAGCGTTGCATGGAGCTCTGTTGGAGTTCTGGAGAGTCAGCGGGGTGGAAATTGCCCGTCAACATGTGGAATGCAGGTGTAGCTAGTCTGAGAGGTTAGCTGCTGGAGCCGGACGGTCCCTCGGCTCAGCACTGCATGGTTGCTTTCTTCAAATCAGGGGTACATAGATCCACAAATGCGTTCAGGGTTAAGCATGAATAGCAGCAGTCGTCACTGCAGGCATCCACATGCACAGCCACTCAAATGATCAAAAAACTGCAGGGAGAGAGATAACTGTATATTGAAGGTGAGGAATTGTCACAGATGGCTGGGTGCAATACTCTGCAGAGCAGTGCAGAGTGTCACTAAGAGTCTTGCTGCAGTTAGCTGCCCAAGGTTGCTAGAGTGCCAGCCCACAAGGCATGCAGGTGGAGGTGGTGGCATCTGGTAGAGGAGATGGGCAGAGGCTGCACCTTGTCCTGGGGTCCACAGTGGGGGCACAGTAAGAGGGTCCCATGTAGGCCGCAACTCCTGCAAAGGGGAATCCCTTGTTGTGACAGGGATAATCTAGGCAAGCGGCTACTTAAGCCCCTGCCCGGGGTGTTCATGAGGCCTGGGGTCCTGATTCCTGGCAGGGGGGAGTCCCAGGGGGTGCCCAGCAAGTGTGAGGAGGCCGGGAAGATGGCGGCCAGGGGCTGGCAGGTAGGCTGAGGCTGATGGGGAAGAGGGTCCCAGAGGCACAGCAGGGCAGGCCAGGGCAGAGGGGGGCAGCACTGTGGGGCAGGATGGTGTGCAGAGATAGTGATGGTGCCTACCTCCCCTCTGGGTCTCAGGATGGCGGGCCGCGGCAGCCGCACAGGCCTCGGAACACCAGGTAGGCCGCGGGAGCGGGTCCACATCGATCCGGTTTTGGGGACACAAATAGAGGCACCGGGGGGACCCGAGGACATCCTAGATGATGTGGAGGTATGAGCCGTTAAATGCAGAGTACCAGCGGATGGCCGAGGATTGAGTTGCTGGTGCAGCAGAGCTCCTTCTTCATGCGGCCATCTTGGCTGACGGCCGGACACGCCCCCGGGTTGACACTTTTTTTGTCAATTAAAAACGAATCTCCTCACAAATACACCAAGAGCCTGACAACTCTGACGAACCCGTCGCTGGAACCGGGAGCCCTCTGCACCATGCTTCTCTCTAGGCACTCCTTTTTTCATAACTTACTTACTAATCTTTAACCCTTGACTATTTATTTTACATTTCTTTCCTTTCCATCCTATCTTTATATCTGCACATCCAGACTACAGGCCCATAAAAAATGTTTCCCTTCCTTTCTTTCCATACCTACCTAGAATGATTCCCAGCTTGGGAATTGAAAGCTTAATGATGACAAAACCAAATCTGCCCCCTTCCACCATCCCCTTTCTTAACCCTCCCTATACCTACATTTTCCATCTTTATTCTCTCTCTCTCTCTCCTTATTCTCCCCATTTCACTCTCCCCAACTAAACCAGCGAATACCAGGTGCTAAGATTTAACAATTTTTGTATTTCAACTACTGAATTTCGGGGTGAATTTAAATAACCATAACACATGTTTTTTTATTTGTATTGTCTCATCGACCCTTTGTACTTTCTAAATCGTTTGCATTTGTTTTGATAACAAAACAAATTCTGATATTTTCTCTTAAAACAAATACAAATTATAGCAATTACCAAACTTGCTTATGTCAAAGACAAAGTTGCATGTGCTTGATGTCTAAACACAACTTATGTTTAGACACCAAGCACATGCAACTTAAACTATCCAATTATCACCCAATCATCAGGGTTTCCAACTCCCTCCAACTTTTTTTAATGCCAAAACTTGGAAATTGTACTGACACTCTGACAGAGTACACTTTTTGACATCCACAAAATGATAACAATGTAAAAAACTAAGACAATCAATATATAAACAGTATAAGCAATAATTGCAATAGCCTCAGGTAGTAAACTGCTTTGCTTTACAGTAAAGCTGAGAACACATTGATCAAAATTCATCCAGTTTAGCAGAGACCAGCCAATTTTCAATCTATGTCTGGCTTTAGCCCTTCAGCACTGATCAATGCATTTGAACAGCTCAGTCCTGCACTGTGTAGAACATAGCTGGGCAACGCAGAGGTGGGGAGGCTCCTGCCCCAGCTGAACCCTCCACAGCACAGCATCCAATGGGGGGGGGGGGGTGCCCTTCTGTCTTTGCCTTTTCCCAGCCCTGAACAGGTGAAATTGAGAACCAGGGGCAACAGGAATACTGTGCTTCTGCAATGTGAGATTTAGCTTCTGCCATCACTGACAATGGTGCTGTAGGTGCTCTCTTTCCTGGGACCCATTTAGACAAATGCTTGTGTGAGCAGCATTGAAACAGCAGTAACCTGGCCTGAATGCCATGATGTCATCATGTAAGGCTGACAGTACACTATACAATCTGATTGTACAATGGCCTTTAGATCTGCAGTCAACTATGAAGTGCAAAGGTCTACCTGGTTTGATAAAAATGTATGAGATTGCTTAGGTTTTTCCTCAAATTACATTTTTTGGTAATCTGTTGTATAGTGTGTGGCCAGGTTTTTCCCGATGCCCCGAGCTCAGTTGATCTTTGAATCGGCTGGCTCTGGAACTGCACATGCAAAGTGTTTGCTTACAAACTTTATTGGACAGGAGCAAAGCACCACTTTTTTCACAAATATTCTATAAATTAACCCTGCCAGTCATACCATACCTCCAGAATCCTACCTGGAGTACTATACTGCATGGATCTTACATGTTCTCCCTATATTTATGTGGTTCTCTACTCTCTAGTTTTCTGTTTCTTTATCTCCCACAATCCAAGCAAACTACCTCCAAAAATCAGCCCAATTGTACATATGAGTGTGTGAGAATTTTTGGTTGTGAGCTGCTTCAGGGACTAAAATAATTGTCTAATCTACACTGTAGTACTGTAGAATATGTCAGTGCTGAGCAAAAAAGGAAAATAACTTACATTTATAGAATCAAACGCTGCCTTATTTATTATTTCACTTTAGTAAGACCTGTCCGGTTTCCCCACTGTGCCACCAATCAGATTTAAGTTTTCTTTTTACATCTTCACAACAATTTTCCAGTGCACATCTGAATCCCATTGGTGGCAATGGAGTAACAAAAAACAGTTCTTAGTAACAGTTACCTGTAAATTAGACTCAGCTTGACTTTACCATCTATGGGGTATGATCGTGCAAGGGTTTCTGCCATCTTTATGCCTCATGGGACCACTATCTGAGATCTCTTAACCAAGTACAGTGAATGTGAAAATAAGAATACACATTTAAATAAGTTTGCACTTCAGTAAGTTAAAATTGATGATGACACCATTAGTTAATGGAGACACGTCAATATTACTCCGAAAACAGGTCTAAAGGGGGTCCACTAGGTGAAAGTGGCCAGCCTTTGTAAGTCATTGGCCTATTAGAATAAAATGAATACACATTACAATAATGTCTCGCTCGAGTCTGTAAAACTACTTTTAAACCTACGGAATGCGCTTTTACATAAATTGCATTGTGCAAAAGTTGTAAACTACTAACTCTGGTGCTTTACATGGCACATGGCCACCAGAATAAGAACAAAGTATTATATTTGGCATTCTAGTATGTATCTACAGTAACTACATTATCTTAACAAATCACTTTAACTATGAAAAAATAGTGTTCTATTTAGTAAACAGTAACAGCAGTAACCTAATGGCCATTAAAGAACTCAAAACTGTTATACTCTCCAATACATTGTGTAATTTTATTTAAGCCTATTTTGAAACCCACGTAATAAATTTGCAGATCATCTTAGTAACTCAGTAAAATAGTAGCCGAGGAGACTATTATTAAAGAACAGTGTATCGACATGAAGACTATAAATTAATCCTGTAAATGTATCTACCTTACATTTGGGAGGTTTTAATCATCCATTCATAATTTCACATATACAAAGTTAAAGTAAACACCTACCATAATTAATCTGATTAATCAAATCTTGCACGATGGAAATAATAGTTGATTCAGTTCAGCGATCAGTGGATCCTTTCTTCTCATTCTGTGAGCTGCAAGCAGTCTGAAAGTCACTTCCTATTAGCAGGAGGCAATGTTTAACCCAGCTTGGTATACTACCAGTTTACTTCCTTGCATTAGGCAACCTGCATAAATTATTCTGGAGTGTGCTGGAATTATGGATGTTCTAAAGTACAACCTAATGTAAACTCTAGTTTTGTTTAGAAAACAATCCCCTTTAAGCTGGCCATATACTAGCAAATTGTTGGAAGATACACATACAAATTGACTTTCCCGAACGAAAACTGCATATACTGTTAGAAATTTGTTTGAGAAACTCTCTCTTTGCTGCTCCTTCTTTTTTTCTTGTCACTGCAGTTTAACGTTGTTTTTACCCCACTAATAGTTTGAATAGTTCAAATCAAATCAAAGTTCTTACAACGAAATATTGCAAACAAAGTTCTACAATTTATACTCAGCTGTAGGTTCACTATTTACCTGTCTTATCTAACTATTCTGTATACCATACAAGATCTCACAAAAAGTTACTGAAGTTTCTTTACTGCACCTGTCCTTCAAATATTGAATTACACCATTCTAATGCCCTTGTTTAAATATTTTACTATGAATGCTAAGCAGAAGGGCCTGCCTTTACTATAATTACATGGTCAGTCTAAAGCCTAGTACACACTAATAATTTTTTTTTTTCATTCAACCCAGCGGGCTGATCTAAGCCATTGGCTGAAAGCACTGACCGGGAGTCAGTCAAGAGGACAAAGTGGCGCCAGCTTAGTGTAGCAGAAAATGTATTTGGTATAGGTAACCAAAGACTCACTTCACTTATGGTAAGGTTTCTGTCGGCATGGTGGGTAGATACAAGTTCATCTGCTGCCCTCCTATATGGGATGTGGCGAACAATGGAGACAATCCTATAGAGGTGCTATATCCTATAACAGCAGTCAGCTGTTCCCAGCAGGCCGGCGGTGGCGGCAGCAGATGAACTTACATCTACCCACCATGCCGACAGACCCCTTACCATAAGTGAGTCTTTTGTTACCTATACCAAATAAATTTTCTGCTACACTAAGCTGGTGCCACTTTGTCCTCTTGTCATTTCTCCAGAGCTTCTCCTCGCTCCAGCAGGCAGCCACTGGGTATTGCCTCCCCACCCCATATCAGAACTGGACTTTTGTCCCAATATCATCTTATCCCTAATATATGTTTATTTTACCTGTTCATTTTAACTACCTACCCTTTACTAGCAGTACGCCATGACACATTGTTTGTTTGCGGGAGTCAGTCCGCAGACCTTTTTCGGTCATGCCCCTTCGACAGAAGCTGGCCGAACAGCTGGGTTCTGTCGGACTGGCGACAGTGCACTAGGTTCTATTGAACTGGCCAAAGTTGCCCAACATTCAGCCCATGTGTACTAGGCTTAAGGCAGGCCACAGATTATGTGATTTTCTTTCCTGCAACCACTGAAGCTAATGTGTTCTCCTGGGGGGGGGGCGGGCACGGGGGGAGTGTGGGGAACTGTCCCTGCCAGGAAAATACAGTGATTGTTGTTAGTAGCTATAGCCACTGGCAAAAATCACATACTAGAAATCTGAAATGCTGGTTGTACCCAAGTCGATCAATGGATCAACTTGGGCAGAATCAGCCTGCCCATACATGGGTCGAATCTTGGCTGATCCTTGCTGAACCGGTCGAGATTCTAACCATCTATGGCCGGCTTAACTATTGTAAAAAAAGTATCCCCATCATTCATTTAGATATACAACGCCTAAGGAAAAGATGGAATTTCTAGTGCAATAAATCTAAGGAAACCTGCCTGTAATTCAACTGGTTGACAGATATTTGTTACAATCTATTATGTATTGTGTGATTTACACAATTAGATCTGACAACATGCTATGAGATAAAGAGATGGGTCTTTTAGTTTCTCTAAAAAAGATAACAGGTTCTAAAACTGGCCATTACAAATTTGACCAAAACTAAACAGATATACCGATACATGAAAAAGCAGCAAATTTTTTCCAACTTTTGGGTGCATCAGTTACCAAAGAGCACCTGCCCACACCCCCTCGTCTAACCGCACCTGCTTTCACATTTCAAAAAACAGTGTAGCCGTGCGGGGCTCTGTGCACACGACCACCTCATTCATTCACAGTTTCCTGTGAATCAATGAGTTACAAGTACTGTCTGCCCTTATTATTATTATAGTTTTCAATGAACTGCCAGAGTGCTGGCAAGCACTCTTGTAGTTCATTGATTCATCCTGGTGTTGGGCAACCGTCTGTCTGCCCAAACGGGAGGTAGGTTCAGACAGCTGACTGAGTGTCTGCAGGATCCTAGCATTGCATTCACCATCTACTGATCGTGGCTGTAATAAAGGCTAAAGAGTAAAAAAAATAAATACACATTTTTGTACCTGCATAAAAATGTGAATTTATTATTATTTTTTTTACAAAAGCTGAACTTAGTCTTTAAACAAATAAGCAAACCAACTATATAGCCACTGTACAACACATTCAATAGCTTTAGCTAAATTGTAATATGTGGCACTAAAATATGGAGGTAATGCTGATGGTCAATGTTATTAAAATACAGAGGTGACACTACAGGTCACATGTGGTTCTAAAATATAGAGGTGGTACTAATTTCAGTGATATTAAAATACAGAGGTGACATTACTGGTCACACATGTGGCACTAAAATACAGGGGAGACACCAGAAGTCACATGTTGTACTAAAATATAGAGGTGATACTAATGGTCAGTAAAACTAAAATAGAGAGGTGACACTAAACGTCACACATGGTTCTAAAATATAGAAGTGATACTAATAGTCAGCGATACTAAAATACAGAGGTGACACTACTGGTCACACATGTGAAACTAAGATATAGGAAATGTGAATACCAGTGGAACTAATAGTTACATGCTTCTGTGCCACATAATAGTTACATATAGGGGTGACACCACAAGTCATGTGTTGTTCTAAAATACAGAGGGGACACTACTGGTCACACATGTGAAACTAAAATATAGGAAATGTGAATACCAGTGGAACTAATAGTTACATGCTTCTGTGCTACATAATAGTTACATATAAGGGTGACACCACAAGTCATGTGTTGTACTAAAATACAGAGGTGACACAACAGTTCCCATGTAGCATTAAAATACAGGGATGATACTACTGGTCACATGTGGCAATAAAATACAGGGGTGACACTACAGGTTCCATGTGGCACTCAAATACAGAGGTAACACTGCAAGTCACATGTGAAATAAATACAGAAGTGATACTACAGGTCACAGGTGGCAATAAAATATGGAGGGGATACCAAGGGTCAGTGATACTAAAATACACTACTGGTCACACACACACACATGTGGCAATAAAATACAGCGGTGACACTACAGGTCACATGTGGCACTATAATACAGAGGTGACACTACAGGTCACATGTGGCACTATAATACAGAGGTGACACTACAGGACACATGTGGCACTATAATACAGAGGTGACACAACAGGACACATGTGGCACTATAGAAGTGATACTACTGGTCACTTTTAGAACTAAAAGCACCCATCTCATTTTACCCATAGACAATTTCTACAATGGTTCTACATGATAAAATAATATAATTATGACAGCTCTGCCCTGCACAAACTGTAAATAGACCTCTGTGAATGTAATATGCAAAATGCCAAAGTATCTAAGATCTTCATATGATAGTTGTCCGTAATAGTAAAAGTCCATATTTATTTACATAACTATCTACCTTCCAAAGTCTAAGAACATCATAAACCACTGATAACAGCCAAGAATTCCTGGCACTAATCACTAAACCTAAGCTTTTATATAAGAATTGTTTTGTTAAAGGTAAACCTTTTTGGTAATAAAATATTTTATCTTGTAGGCTTGTATTATATTTTTCTATGGATAATAAAAGCAAATAAACTGTCTATTATTATCAATTTTTTAAACACGATTAACCTAATATTCACTAACCTCACATATATGATTACATTTAAAAAATGAGTTAATCTTGGGAGAAAGTTGTAGGAATCCTAGGTGAGAACATTAAGAAATGAATCCCTATTTTTTTTTCTTTAGTGGGTAGAAAGTTACTGATAAGTGCAACATATAAAGAAAGGGAAACAATAATAGTTCATGGCCATTTTTATCTATTTAAAGTGCTTGTAAACCTTTACATATATGCGCAGTGAAGTGATTGGCATCAAGTGATACACAGAGATGAAACAAATCCTCCCACATAAGTTGTACCTGTTTATCTCAAACCTTCTCTTCTCCACAGCCTTCTAAAACACATAGACCAAAGGCTATTTCTCAGCTCCAGAAAAAAAGGGGGCATGGATCTGATGTCACACATTGTGTGGGAGGAGAGCTCAGTATAATCTGAGCCCTGAGTGGAGAAAATGAACACTCACCCACATCATAAAAAAATGCAGACTTCTCCTTGCTCCTCATCTGGGATCTCTACCCCTACTCGTCTTCTCAAAAACCTGCACTGAGAGGGATGATGGTATAACATTGGGTGCACCCAATCTGCTAACAGTACACCACCTGTTGATTTAACCAGCACACAAATGTCGCTACACCAGTTGCTGAACCATAAAAAAATAATGTCCCAGCCATCCACATGCTCAGCATCTAAATGCTAGCTTGGCCAAATTGCTAGCAATACAACTGCTGCCTTTTCATCTGGTAGACTCTGCCCCCTTTCGTGAATTTGCAGAATGTGCTGTACTACAGTGGCAGGTTCCAAAAAGAAATTTCTTTCCAAGTAAAGCAAAAAAATGGTATATGGAGGTTAGTGTGTACGTGTCCAAATGACTGGTTGCCATGCCCCTATTACATAAGACATACAGAAAAAAGGAAACCCCCAAATGGGACTTTAAGGGCAGACAATGAATAACGTAGGGTATCAAAATAATAAACAGTGTTTATTTCACCTAAGAATGAAGTTAAAAATACATATCAAAAGATAAAAACAACATGGTCAACCATAACTGAAAGTGCAGATATTTATTTTCACATAAGGTCGTTCCAGCTCTGTACTATCATGTGGAAGGCAATGTTTTGGCCTCGGTGGACATTGCAGTCAGCAGGAAGGTTCACATTACTGCTGACTCGTGGTCCAGAAGACATGGTAAAGGAAGTTATGTTTCCTTCACGGCGCACTGGGTAATTCTGCTGGCAACTAGGAAGGATGCAGGACAGGGTTCAGTGCTGGAGCTTGTTCCCCCACCACGCCTCCAAAAAGCTGGTGGTGATTCTGCTACATCTGTCTGCTCCACCCCCTCCTCTTCTTCTTCCCCTATGGTCTCTTCTGCTGAATTGTCCTCTGAACCAGCAGTGCTCCCTAAGCGTTCAAGGGGCTACGCAAGCAGTCAGGCTAAAAGATGTCATGCAGTGCTTCACTTGGTCTGTCTAGGGGACAGGAGTCACACCGGGACAGAGATTCTGTCAGCTCTGCAGGTGCAGGCTGAGAGGTGGTTGACGCCACGGCAGCTTGAGCCAGTAATGGTGGCATGCGAGAATGGCACCAACCTTCTCTCCGCCCTCCAACAGGAGCACTTGACACATGTTCAATGCTTGGCACATGTACTGAATTTAGTGGTACAGTTTTTCTTGAACAGGTACCCGGGCTTACAAGATCTTCTGAGGCAGGCCAGAAAAGTCTGTGGCCATTTCTGGCGGCCATACAATGCCAGTGCTCGGCTGGCTGACATTCAATGAGAATTCAACCTGCCCACCAACCCTTTCATGTATGACATGCCCACCAGGTGGAACTCAACATTTGCAATGCTGCAGCGGCTGCACGTGCAGCAGAGGGCCCTCAATAAGTACATGTGTGAGTATGGCACAAGGACATGCTTCTTTTCGCGACACCAGTGGCTGCTGATAAAGGATGCATGCACTGTCCTGTCACCAATTGTGGAGGCCACAAGGATGATGAGCTGCAACAACGCATGCATCAGTGACACTATCCCTCTAGTCTTCCTGCTTGAGCACACGCTTCGTGGAATAATGGACAGGGCACTTGAGGCAGAACAGCGGGAGGAAGAGGAGAACTTTCTTTCCTCACAGGCCCCCTTTATGCAGATACCATTCCTGCCGGGCTGCAAAACACAGGAGGAGGAGGATTGTGGCAGCATGGATGTAGAGGATAACATACAGCAGTCTTCAAGGGATGGTTTTCATTCCCTAGAAACCCCAGGAGTAGTACATGACTGGGGAGAGGTTGCGCCTGACAATATCATCCTTAGTGACCCAGAGGACTCAGAATCTCATTCCTCCTCAAACTTACGCTGCACGGGCTCCCTGATTCTGCAAAGCCTGCGAAAGGACCCAAGGATTCGTGGTATCCAGGAGAGGGATCATTACTGGTTCGCAACCCTTCTTGATTCACCTTACAAGAGTAAAGTTGCAGAGCTCACCCTGTCTTTGCAGAGGGAGCAGAGGATGAAACATCTTGAGGATGCCTTGAAGAAAAATTTGTGTAACTTTTCCAGACACTGGGAGGTTACCATTTCCTAGACAATGTTTTTTAAGGCTTTGTTCGGTCAAAGAAGGAGCGATGGAGAAGGCGGCCAGCTGACCGATGCCTTTAAACAATTTACCCGGCAGCCCCGCCCCTCATGATGTCACCAACCCAGCATGCATCGGCCCTTGACATCATGAGGGGTGGGAACACCTGGTGATGTCACCGACGTGGCCCTGCCCATTCCCTATATAAGAGCTATCAAACCGTAAATAGGCAGTCTGTGGGAAGTGTTCACCATGAGCGGAGCTTTTAATTTTCACTTTCAGGTAGGCGGGTGCGGTGTACGGCATGATTGACAAAGGATTTACATCAGGGGACACTATTTTATTTTTTTTTAAATAAAGGACTTGTCAAAAACTATCTTTTTTTTGTAAACTTTTTTTCGGTGAATAAGTAGGGGTACGATGTACTCGATGCCAATTCACATGGGGGGCCAGGATCTGGGAATCCCCTTGTTAAAGGGGGCTTTCAGATTCTGATAAGCCCCCCACCCGCAGACTCTGACAATCACAGACCAGGGTTGACGGGAAGAGGCCCTTGTCCCCATCAACATAGGGACAGGGTGCTCTGGGGTGGGAGGGTGCAGAGCGCCCCCCGCCCCAGAGCACCCCCCTCATGTTGAGGGCTTGTGGCCTGGTACGGTTCAGTTGGGGGAGGTTGATCGCTCGTCACCCCCCTCTTTCCTGACCTGCCAGGCTGCATGCTCGGATAAGGGTCTGGTATGGATTTTGGGGGGGACCCTACGCATTTTTTTAAAAAAAATGTTGGCGTATAGTTCCCCTTAAAATCTATACCAGATCCAAAGGGCCTGGTATGGATTTTTTTTTGGGGGGGACCCCACGCAGTTTTTTAAATTTTTTTAAATCTATATTGCCAGGAGCCAACAATACATTACAACCGCGAGCAAGTTTGAACTACTTTTTTTCCTTTACAAATGTCAGTATTATTGCAGCAGGCTCCATACATCGTACAGATGTGCCAATTTACAGGAACATTAGGGGACCCCCCAGGCACCATATTTAAATGAATTTTTCATTTTTATTGTTTCACTTTAAGCATCATTAAAATCACTGCTCCTTTAAGAACGATCATTTTAAAAACATTTTTCTTGCATTGATACAAGTCCACCAGGGCAGTACCCAGGTCTCCATACACTTTTTATGGCAATAACTTGCATATAAGCCTTTAAAATTAGGGCTTTTGATTTTTCATGTTCGTGTCCTATAGACTTTAATGTAGTTTGCATCTTCGCAAGAACTTTTGCCATGTTCGGGGTGTTCTGGTGCGAACCAAACAGGGGGGTGTTTGGCCCTTCACTATTGATAAGGAGAATGTCTGTTGCCTCCAAAGCATCCTTGTTTGACCCTCCTCTGCCCCTCTCCCTCAGCACTGTGGTGACATTAGCTGACTGATGGAGAGAAATTGAGGGAGAAGAGAAACATTGGAGTACTAGTAAGTACCAGTGTGCAAAAGTGTATTTGCTTTGGAAGAAAACATCACCTCTAACGTTGGGTGGATGTTGCTGCATTATATAAAACTATTAGAATACATTTTTACATTTTAGAATGGGGTGCCTCTAAACTGTCCATAATTCTAAAGGGTGCCTTGAGATTGTCTGTAATTTTAAAGGGTGCCTTGATTGAAAAAAGGTTGAGAAACACTGTCCTAGGGTGACAATGCTCACTCACTGTACTGCATCTGTGAAGGAGCAATGTTGTTAACATTGATTGTAAACGATCACCTTGTAAAACAGCCCCATTCAGTTTAAAGTAAAAGAGGAAAAGCAAAACAATCACATTTCCAGTTCTCAGCTGCATAAGAGCAAGGAGGAGAAGAAGCAGCCGCACACTGAGCTTCCCAGTAAATGGAGGTGAAGCGGGGGTGTGTCAGGACAAGTCTGATTATTGTAGGAGGGTACACTGAGTTCCCAGCATAGCTAGAGAACTGAGCACGGTGGGCTCTCCTGCTTGGTGTGGTCAGTTTTTAATAGGAAATCAAGGAAACTAGCAGGAACACCAGGTATATCACACAAAGGAAGCAATATAAAGAGAACAGGATACTTTCTCATACAAGTACATGGTACATCAGGCAGGATAGTGCAGATCCTGAAAATGTCCGCACTACTTGGTCTTGTTGGTAAGTATATAGTGATTCCACCAATTTTCAAGCTCTCCTCAATAAATATCTAGTTCAACACTTATCATATTCATGTCTTTGGGAGCTTATCAATTGTCATGGACAGCAAGTTTTAGAATTTTGATTGTCTGGGCTTAGGTACAGTGCCTTGAAAAAGTATTCATACCCCTTGACATTTTCCACATTTTTTCATATTATAGTAGCACCCTCCTAGATAGGTGCTAGGTGGGTAGTGTAATTTGCTCTGCCTGCTTATCAGGAGAGTAGCAGGTAAAACATAGTTCTCTGTCTGCTTATCAGGGAGCAGGATTTCTAGTCAGACCTGCTGCATGTGTCCAGAGTGTGATTCATCTGGGCTGAGGGAGTGTCCCCACTGAATCCAATAGGGAGGCATGTTGGACAGTGGAGGAAACCCAGTCAGTAGCATACAGGCTTTGGTATCTGTCCCAGTGGGTTGGCACAGAGAGTGGGGCATCCAGGGATAGGCTATAAAAGCCAAGGACACATGTGGCAGTAGGTCTTTCGAGTGTGAAGTCAGGTCCCAGAAGGAGGGTGACGGCTGTCTCTCCTTCTGTTTGCTGAGGATGGTGGTCACAGGCGGTCGGCCTTGTGGACCAGGAGTGTGGTGCTGAATCCAGAGGTCTAGAAAGCTGACTGGTGGTGGTGAAGGCAGAGCAACCTTGGGAAAAACAGTGTCCGTGAGTACCGGGAAGCTTGCCAGGGGTCTGCCGAGGAAGGGGACCACTCCAGTGGATAGAGTCAGTGGACGGGTGTCAGCACACACAGGCAGTGAAAGTAAAGGGGGTGCCAAGTTTATAACCCTGAAGAGGATAATCAATCAGGAATCTTTAAAACTATCTTCACTTCAGTGGCAGGGTGAAGCAGCGGCCTTGCTGCATTCTACAGTGAGTTGTCCTCAAGATTGTGCATAGTTCATAGTTGGAGTATCCCACTCATCCCTTCTCCCATCCCAGTTCTAAATAAAACCACAAAAACGAACATCCCCTTGATTGATTATTGACTGAGCCAAGGACTTTCCATGCTTTTTGTCTGATTTCAGTTGCTAAGGGTAACCCAGGGGAATCCAGAAAGTGTAATTCTCAGCAGTCCTCTAGGGGGCAGTGCTACATTACAACCAAAAATATAAATGTATTTTATTGGGATTATATGTAATAGACCAACACAAAGTGCCACATAATTGTGACGTGGAAGGAAAATAATAAATGGTTTTCACATTTTTTTACTAATAAATATCTGAAAAGTGTGGCGTGCGTTTTTATTTAGCCCCCTTTACTCTGATACCCCTAACTAAAATTTAGTGGAACCACATTGCCTTCAGAAGTAATCTGAATAGTAAATAGAGTCCACCTGTGAGTAGTAGATAGAGTCCACCTGTGTGTAATTTAATCTCAGTATAGGCTATGGTTCACACTGAGGGCGGGTTCAGCTGAATTCACACGATTTCAAACCTGCATTTTAGTCTGACTTCAGGGCGATTTGAAAGACATCAGTGCGGGTTCATGCGCAGAGGTCTATTGAAATAGCCCCTGAAGTCGCCAAAAATAGCGCAAGGACAGGAGAGGAGCCGGCAGAGAGAGCGGAGCGGACCCGGGACAGAGAGAGGAGAGGAGATACTAAGGGAGCCATTCTAAAGAGGCTGTATTGGATTTCAAAGAGGCTGTATTGGATCCATCCATCTGTCCAGGGGATATTATATTTGCTCAAGGCTTATATACAGTATATCCTTAATCTGATGAGTGCATCCCCATAGGGGGTTTTTCTTCCCGAAGAGCACTTGGGCACCTTATGGACTATTTTGAGCACCTTTTCAGCACTTTAGTTCTTTGAAGGAACCTTTTGGACTGCACTTTAATCCACATATTTTGTATTTTGCACATGGTTGCACAATGGACATACAATTGTAATATTATTTTGCACTTTAATATTTATTAATTTTGTACTTGTTGATCACGATATGCACTTTACTTTTTATCCATTTTAAATATTTTGATCACAGTCATATAGATATCTATTTATACATACCTGTCAGCGCTGCCTTTTTGATTGATTTTATCACGTTCTGGTCTTTTACTTAGTGAGCAGCAGCTCCAGGAAGCACAGTTTTATTCACCTTTTATATTAATACACTTTTTAGCGCGGGTTTTAACTATTTAGTTTACACAAAAATAGTGCAAGAACTACTTTTGGGAATCAATGCATCACTGCAAAGACAGCGTCGCACCGATTTGGACTGTGCCGTTGCTGGCAATAGGCTCCGATTCGGCATGCGATTTGACATGTCAAATCGGCCCCATGTGAATGGGGGCCTAATACAGCCGTTCTGTGAAGCCCTCAGAGGTTTGTTAGAGAACCTTAATGAACAAACAACATTATGAAGGCCAAGGAACACACCAGACAGGTCAAGGAGAAAGTTGTGGAGAAGTTAAAAGCAGAGTTAGGTTTTAAAACAAATACCCCAAGCTTTGAGCAATGTTCAATCCATCACCCGAAAATGGAAATTGTATGGCAGAACTGCAAATCTACCAAGACATGGCTGTCTAACTAAACTGACAGGCAGGGCAAGGAGAGCATTCATCAGAGAAGCAGCTAGGTGGCTCATGGTAACTCAAGAGGAGCTGCATAGATCCACAGCTTAGATGGGAGACTCTGCCCACAGGTCAACTATTAGTATTGCATGCCACAAATCTGTCCTTTAAGGAGAAAGAAAGCCATTGTTGAAAGAAAGCCATGAGAAGTCCTGTTTGCAGCTTGCGAGCCGAGAAGCCATGTGGGAGACACAGCAAACTTGTGGAAGAAGGTACTCTGGTCAGATGAGACCAAAATGTAACTTTTTGGCCTAAAAGCAAAACGTTATATGTGGTGGAAAACTAACAGTGCACATCACCCTGAACACACCCTAAACACACAATCCCCACTGTGAAACATAGTGGTGGCAGAATCACGTTGTGGGGATGCTTTTCTTCAGCAGGGACAGGGAAGCTGGTCTGAGTTGATGGGAAGATGGAGATAGCCAAATACAGGGCAAGCTTAGAAAAAACATGTTAGAGTCTGCAAAATACTTCCAGCAGGACAACGACCCTAAACATACAGCCAGAGCTACAATGGAATGGTTTAGATCAAAACACATTCTTGTGTTAGAATGGCCCAGTCAAAGTCCAGACTTAAATGTATCTGAGAATCTGTGGCAAGACTTGAAAATTGCTCTCCATTCAATCTGACAGAGCTTGAGCTATTCTGCAATGAAGAATGGGAAAAAATGTCACTCTCTAGATGTGCAACGTTGGTAGAGACATACCCAAAAAGACTTGCAGCTGTAATTGCAGAGAAAGGTGGTTCTACAAAGTACTGTCTCAGGGCACTAAATACAAATGCATGCCACACTTTTGACATACAGTATTTATTTGTAAAAAAAATGTTGAAAACCGTTTATCATTTTCCTTCCACTTCACAATTATGTGGCACTTTATGTTGGTCTATCACATAAAATCCCAATAAAATACATTTACATTTTTAGTTGTAACATGACAAAATGTGGAGAATTTCCTCATCTCCAATACACAGGGAGATGGTGCTTTTCTATACGCAAAAGATAGCTGAGAAACTGGATAGCATAGTTTGAGAATTCAGTTCAGTGTACAATATGCTAAATTACACATGATTTCTATAAAGATCAACAGGTATTTTTTTGTAATAAAGATAAGAGAGAGAGAGGTGCCTCTAAGTGCAGACTTTAACAGTTTAATGTGGTTAAAAACAATTGGCAACTCACACAGAGGTGAATAAAATCAGGCACATCAGTGATAAGTGAATCAAGAGATCCTCGGTGGGGGTCAAATCCCATGCGCTGGCGGCGTCTAATTTAATTTTAATTCTTACCATTCATTAATATATATTATTGAAGTTACCGCTCCTTTATTATATTTTTTAAATCCCTCTTCATCCAGCAATCAATTATGTTGTAGAATTTTGTTAGACTATATCCCTTTGTCTTCTTCTCTCGGGTGCTGGACCTGTAATATATATTGTTAGCTCATTTGCATATGTCACTTTAGCACCTCCCCCTAGTAGCCTATTTAAGCTTCAGGCAGATAGTTGCATCCATGCTTTGAAAATGGAGCGCGGCTGCCGCAATACTCGCAGTGCGCATGCTCGGAAATGCGTTGCATACCGGTGACGTCACGATCCCGCCCCTGAAGCCACCAGTGTCTCAAGCCTTGGTTTGGTTTGATCTACATCCACCACTCAGTCGGTTATATAATGGTAACCAGCGAGGCTGCACAGACTATACATCCTTCTGCAGGACGCCACTAGCGCATGGGATTTGACTCCCACCAAGGATCTCTTGATTCACTTATCACCAATGTGCCTGATTTTATTCACCTTTATGTGAGTTGCCAATTGTTTATAACCATGTTAAACTGTTAAAGTCTGCAGCTCTGGATACCTGGTTTCAGTTTCCCTTTATGCCAACCAGGGCCGCTGATAGGCCAGTACAACTGGCCCTGTTGTACCGGGCCCTGTGTCCTCAGCTTAGCAGGGGGGCCCGGGCAGCTTAAGAGACAATCTGATAGTCTTCGGGTAAATGCCTGCATCAATGGCAGAGCTCCCAGAACGTCCAAGTCCCGCCTTTCAAAATGATTGGTTGCTGGGCCCGTCTAGCATCCCAGCAACCAATCAGGTGCATGGAGACCCCGACATAAGGAAGCTGTAACTTCTTGTCTTGAGCTGCTCCACCTCCACCTTTGCTGTACTTCCCACTGACAACGGAAGGGCTGGGAGTGTGAGGAGACATGCTATCTGGACGGGACAACTAATGTAAGTGAGAAGAGCTCCTGCCATAGCTGCACACAGAGGAGGGGGGAGGGGAGTCACACATGTCTATTTTAGAAGGAAAGGGAGGACAGGCTTCCCCAGAGCTATTTACACTGCAACCACACCACCCACAGTACTTGTACTATTCCTGCAGTCTCTTAATGTTTCCTGTATGATGCCTTCAGTCTCTTAATGTCTCCTGTATGATGCCTGCAGTCTCTAAATGTCTCCTGTATGATGCCTGCAGTCTCTGGCTGTCTCCTGTATGATGCCTGCAGTCTCTTAATGTCTCCTGTATGATGCCTGCACTCTCAGGCTGTCTCCTGTATGATGCCTGCACTCTCTAAATGTCTCCTGTATGATGCCTGCACTCTCTAAATGTCTCCTGTATGATGCCTGCACTCTCTAAATGTCTCCTGTATGATGCCTGCACTCTCTTAATGTCTCCTGTATGATGCCTGCAGTCTCTGGCTGTCTCCTGTATGATGCCTGCAGTCTCTTAATGTCTCCTTTATGATGCCTGCAGTCTCTAAATGTCTCCTGTATGATGCCTGCAGTCTCTAAATGTCTCCTGTATGATGCCTGCACTCTCTTAATGTCTCCTGTATGTTGCCTGCACTCTCTTAATGTCTCCTGTATGTTGCCTGCACTCTCTAAATGTCTCCTGTATGATGCCTGCACTCTCTGGTTGTCTCCTGTAGCATGTTTTCAGTCTCTGTTGCAAGAAAGAGCTCGGGGGGTGACACCATGGTTTACCGCACCAGGTGACACCAACCCTAGTGACTCTTACTAGCAGGGGTGTAATTGCCATTTTTGGGCCCCTCTCTGACCTCTGTGCTGGTGTGAGTGGAGGGACTTTTTTTTTAGATATTTCGGACGCATGTATATTCCGGGCCCAATCCTTATGTTGGCTCAATTTCAGGTCCCGGCTGCCTGCCGCCTATTTTCTTCCCTTGCAGATTGATCTTCCTCTGTTCAGCGCTGAGTTAGGCCCGAGACAGAGAGCGAGTGGCTGTGCGGCGGGCAGAAGCAGCTGATTGTCCGTTGTGAGTTTTATACTGCATTGCACGGCACATATTTACTATGGATGCCAATATGGCATGGTGTGGTGATTGTACTGCGCTCTGCACATATTTACTATGAATGGCGTGGTATGATAAATTATCACTTGAAGACAAACCTGCACTTTGTTTCAAGGCGGGGTCTGGGGAGGGGCCAGGGGTGGGGCTGAAGGGGGCCCCGTCAGGTAGGCTGTACGGGGCCCCATGATTTCTATCAGCGGCCCTGATGCCAACCCTAAGCACATGGACTTCCTTGTACTTATAAAGTACACAGACTTTATTACCCTACCTTTCTCCTTTTAGTTTGCTTCTTTTATGCCCTCTGCTTCTTGAGATCTGTAGCTCTAGCGCCTTTTTCCTTGTTGTAGGTATTTTTCTGTACTTGCAGAAAATGTTCTTAGTCTGATAAAAAGAAAACTAATGCAGCCACCATACATACATTTCTGTTCTTCAGTTTTGATATGCTTGAAGCAGCGGCAAAAAATCCCTGAGTTAACAGTACCCTGTTGCCAAATTAAAGCTTTTTTAGGTAAAAGCACAGAAAAAAGAAAAATCAAGCATTTTAATTTGCAGTGATTTTCTTTTCTCTAATCAATTTTTTTTCATCCATCACCTGCAATGTGCCTTTACACTTACTAAAAATATTAACTAGTCAATCCCACCCTGTACATCTTAAACCTCTCCTCTACTGGGATTGTCTAATTACTGTCCATACTGACCCAGCTCCTCTGGCCCTCATATACCCACCTAACATTTTATGCAGCAGCCAAGGTAGGAGTGACAGCTAATAGTATGAAGTGTTACTTGAGTGACAGAACTATTATGTTTAATATAGTATATGAGTGCAGCGCTAAATTATGAAAACTGGTATAAAACTAGTGATACACAATGAGGTGGATATACATGAAATTGACATAACATGTAAATTAGTGAGTCCATAAAAACATAGATAAATGAGAAAAAAGTCCATCCAATGATGTTCCTGCTAAGAGTCACAATCAAATGACTGACGAGCGGTGAAAAGGATGACACTTCATAGCGATATAATAAAAATATGCGCTTACCGCAATTTGTGGACTTACAATACCGTATGGTAAGCAAGTCAAAAAAGCCAGTAGGGATCCGATTTAATGCCAATTAGGGATGATCGAACTTTTGAAAAGTTCGGTTCGACCAGAACACCCGAACTTCCCGAAAGTTCGGTTCGGATTCCAGAACCCCATTGAAATCAATGGGACCCGAACTTTTGGAATCAAAAAAACACCATTTTAAAGCCCTAAAACCCAATAAATGCCCCTAAAAAGTGCCTAGGGTTCTAGGTCATGCCCCAGGGACTATTAATCACACAAAAAAAGTTCTTAAAAATTGTTGTTTTTGATAGAGAGCCAATTATTGAAAAAATTGTTGAAAAAAAAAAAAGAAAGATTTCTTTAGATTTAGTGTCTGGGGGGTCTAAAAAGTGTACCTGTGAAGCTTCAGCTCTGTAGCATGTCCAGAACCAGAAAAAAAAAGATAATTTTTCTTAGAATTTCAGTAGCGCAGGGATGGGGTTCCGCTCCTTTCACACCTGGGCGTTTTTGTTTCAGGCGTTTATTGGGCATTTTTTGGGCGTCTTTGGAGGCAGGCATGACATCTGAACTTCTGTATAGGGGTATATATATACACACACACACACACACACACACACACACACATATATATATATATATATATATATATATATATATTGTGACAGGAAGTCAGGTAAATCTGGGGATGTAGTCACAGAGAGGAGACACATTCCCACCTGGTTTGGAAAGTTCACTAATTACTATAGGATGTCGGCTGCCAAAGGCAGCAGGAAGGTGTAAAGAAGTTGAAAGGCCTTCAGCTGTTCGGAATGAGGAAATGAAGGCCTCTATAATTTGTCCAAAGGAAGTCCTATTGATTGCTGCCTCCGGAAGCTGTCTCCTGAAGCCATGTGGGCTGGGAGAAGGAGGACAGTCAGATGAGTGCCTCCTGACAAGCTGTGTGGGCATGTGAAGACCCCCTGAAGTGTGCTAAGGAGGGTAACCAAGTGTGAAGACGTCTCAAAGGTAAAAGACATCAGATATCCAGAGGGCTGGGTGCATGTATCGCAATTGCTTCTGTGGTCGGGCTGGCATGCTTATTGAAGTATTATAGAAGTTGCAGAAGATACACTTCCATGGCTGGGATGACTATGGAAAGACTATACTTGTGTGAAGAGATTATAAATGGACTATTGAGTGTCCGCTGTAGGACAAGAAAGTCTGCCCAACAGTAGGTTGGAGACAGATTCTTAGGTAGGTTCCAGAGTGAGAAGGTAGCCGCCCACAGAGGCAAGGATTTATTTTCTGTTTTATTTTATTTTGGATGTTTTTGCTGCTTGCAGTCTGGTGAAGAAAACACCATTAATAAACCAAACTGTTGTTTGCAAACACTTGTCGGCTATCTCTCTGGGAAAACGCACCCCCCAAGGGGTCATCTACGCCTACCACCGAGCTAATCCCTTACATATGGTGGAGGTATGCAGTGGGCAGAAGCAGAGATCCCTGCAAAGAAGTGCATATGTTTGATGAACTTTGTCTGGTGCACGAGATTGCACAATCTATGTGTGCAGGAGAGAAGATCCTGAAAGAGAAAAAAACATGTTTTAAAGAGACAGCGGTGTCAAAATTTTTTGATGAACTTTGTTGTGTCTGGTGCAAGGGACTGCACAAACTGTGTGCGCAGGAATAGAGATCTTGCAAGAGAGAGAAAAACTACATGTGTTAAAGAGACAGTGGTCTGAAAATTTTTGCTGGACTGTGAAAAATTTGTTTGTGGAGTTATTAAAGATGGGGCGGGCAAAGCGCCTAAAAGATGCAAGGATCACTGAAATGAGAGACCGAATTCTATGGATGGAGGGGATGCTACCGTCTGAACCAGCCCCATCCATGCCTGAACGGAATCGGCTAAAGAGAAAGGTTGTTGTCCCTAGCAACACTGGGGCAAATGCAGATTTTCAGCGGAGCTTTGCAGCTCAACAACAGGCTCACCCAGAGAGCATGGCAGGCTGGAAACAGAGACGCCAGCAGCCAATGGAGGCAATCGGTTTGGAGGAAACCGAATATGTGTGCAGGGCTGAGCTGGATGCCGTGCAACGGAAAATGGAAGAAAAGGAACATGCCTTGGAATTGCTTAGGATGGAGCATAGAAACGTGCAGGCTCAGGTGTTCCAGTGGGAAGAATCCACTGCTCTTCTTTTTTCCGAGTTGCATAAACGCAGAGAGACTATAATGGAGAAAAATACCATCCTCATGGAAAAGGAAAGTGAAATTCAGACTTTGCAGAAGCAAAGTATGTGTGAAATGTTGGAGTTGCGTAATCAGCTGGAAAAAAGTCTTCAGTGTTTGGAGGCTACAAAAATAGACCTGCAGGGGGCGCAGGAACAGAATGTCGCTCTGAAAACGACATTGTCTCTCAGCGACAACCAGAAAAGTGAAAGAGAGGCTAAATTACTGAGTACTGTGTATGAGCTCACCACTTTGAGCAATGTGGTAGATAAATTACGTGTAGACTGTGAAAGTTGGAAAGGTGAAGCCCAACGTTTCCAGCAGCAGTTAAAGGAGAAAGAAGCCTGTGTGGCAGAATTACAGTCTCATTCCCAGAAGCTAGCCAATGAGGTGAAAGCTCTTATGCAGGGAAAAGGAGATTGTGAACATAAGAGGGAAAAAGTAGAGGCACAGCTTCTGGAATCGCAAGTCAAGGTGTCAGAAGGTGACCGAGTGTGTGCTAAGCTGTCAGAGAAGGCAAACCGACTGCAGGTTGAGCTGGACCATGTTACAAATCAGCTTTCTCAAGCAGACAGCAAATCTAGAGAAATTGCCAAGGATTTTTCTATCTTGGAATCGCAGCTGCAAGACACGCAGGAACTCTTACAAGAAGAGAGGAGTCAAAGGCTGAGTTTTAGCACAAAGCTCAAACAAATGGAAGATGAGAAAAATGGCTTCCTGGAACAATTAAAAGAGGAGGAGGAAGCAAAGAAAAACCTATCAGAGCAAGTCGCAACATTGCAAGCTCAGATAGCGGTTATGAAAAAACGCATGGAAGAAAGCGTTTGTTCATTGGAGAGTGTTGAAGTTGTGAAAAAGAAACTGCAGAAAGACCTTGAAGTTGCTAATCAACGCTATGAGAAAAAAACAGCTGCTTATGACAAGCTTGAGAAGACCAAGACAAGACTTCAGCTGGAATTAGATGAACTGAGTGTGAATCTGGATCACCAGAATCAGATTATGTCCAACCTGGAGAAGAAGCAAAAGAAGTTTGATCAGATGCTTGGTGAGGAGAAGACTGTGTCTGCAAAATATGCTGAAGAACGTGACCGTGCAAAAGCAGAGGCTCGGGAGAAAGAGAGCAAAGCCCTGTTCTTGGCTCGCTCCTTGGAGGAAGCTCTAGAGTCTAAGGCTGAACTAGAAAGAGTTAACAAACAGCTGTGTACAGAGATGGAAGATGTGGTCAGCTCCAAGGATGATGTTGAGAAAAGCGTTCAGGAGCTAGAAAAGTCTAAGCGAGTCTTAGAACAGCAAGTAGAAGAGTTGAAGACTCAGTTGGAAGAACTTGAAGAGGAATTACAGGCGACAAAGGATCTTTCCCAAAGACGGGATAGTGTGCCTGATGCAGTTTTTAAAAGGATTAGTGTCTTGGGGTCTGTACTGAATAAGCATCAGAAATTTGATGACATGTTGCTTGAATCACCCCTCTGGAATAAACAGTTCCTTCAAAAACTTCAAGCATTGGAAAATGTATCATTAGAGCTTCAGCAAACAAAGGAGCTGGGTAAGAAATGTGATGATTTCTCAGTTCAGGCTGAAAACCTAGTGGAGAAAACTAAAGCTGAAAAAACTAAAGCAAGTGATATCAATCTGGGAGAAAAAAGCAAACGCCACCTAGTGGAGAAAACTAAGGCTGTTGATGAAAACTTGAAGCAAATTAATTTCAAGTGCCTTTCAGGGAAAATTTCCAAAATGGAACTGGTGAAAGGCAGGTGGCAGAAGTTTGATCGTGATCTTGAGATGCATTCCATGTGGAATTCAGATAGAGAAAAGGAACTAGGTGACCTTGAGCGGTCAAATAGTTCAGCAGAAAGTGCATTGAAGAAACCTGTAAAAGAATGTGTTGCAGTTCCATGCTTCTTCACTGATGCAGAGAGGAGGTCTATAATGGATACCACCCAGATCGCTGGGTTCAACTGTGTTGTTGCCTTTGACCCATATGTTGGTGGAAGGAAAGTTAATGATGTCGCTGGAAAAATGAACAGGGGTCACTTTGAAGAAATGTGTGACAGCCTGTTGTGGCAAATGGAAGGCCCTCTGCACAGCATCTTAGAGCAAGCTAAGCTCAAGAAACAAAGAGTCAATGATTATGGAGAGGCAACTCAAGTCACAGAGGGACGTCAAGAGTCCCTACTTGGAACAAAGCTTAGTGAAGCAGAGGTTCTCAAAGTTTTGTGGAAATCATTTATGGATTGCAGAGAGAGGCGGCTCAAGAATGTTGAAGACATTTATGAGAAATCTGTCAATGAAGATGACAGAAACAGTTTCATCCGTCAGCGTGAGGATAATAGAAGGCTTATCAGTGAGAGGCAAGAGAAGTGCCTGACACATGCGTGTCTGGAAATCTGTGTCCCAACCCTAGGGTTGAAACAAGAGGGGGGGGGCATGTGACAGTAGGTCAGGTAAATCTGGGGATGTAGTCACAGAGAGGAGACACATTCCCACCTGGTTTGGAAAGTTCACTAATTACTATAGGGTGTCGGCTGCCAAAGGCAGCAGGAAGGTGTAAAGAAGTTGAAAGGCCTTCAGCTGTTCGGAATGAGGAAATGAAGGCCTCTATAATTTGTCCAAAGGAAGTCCTATTGATTGCTGCCTCCGGAAGCTGTCTCCTGAAGCCATGTGGGCTGGGAGAAGGAGGACAGTCAGATGAGTGCCTCCCGACAAGCTGTGTGGGCATGGGAGAAGACCCCCTGAAGTGATGTGTGCTAAGGAGGGTAACCAAGTGTGAAGACGTCTCAAAGGTAAAAGACATCAGATATCCAGAGGGCTGGGTGCATGTATCGCAATTGCTTCTGTGGTCGGGCTGGCATGCTTATTGAAGTATTATAGAAGTTGCAGAAGATACACTTCCATGGCTGGGATGACTATGGAAAGACTATGCTTGTGTGAAGAGATTATAAATGGACTATTGAGTGTCCGCTGTAGGACAAGAAAGTCTGCCCAACAGTAGGTTGGAGACAGATTCTTAGGTAGGTTCCAGAGTGAGAAGGTAGCCGCCCACAGAGGCAAGGATTTATTTTCTGTTTTATTTTATTTTGGATGTTTTTGCTGCCTGCAGTCTGGTGAAGAAAACACCATTAATAAACCAAACTGTTGTTTGCAAGCACTTGTCGGCTATCTCTCTGGGAAAACGCACCCCCCAAGGGGTCATCTACGCCTACCACCGAGCTAATCCCTTACAATATACATATATATATATATATATATATATATATATATATATATATATATATTTATATATATATACACATACCCACATATAGGTGTGAAAGGAGCGGAACCCCATCCCTGTGCTACGTTCAAATGTCATGCCTGCCTCCAAAGACGCCCAAAAAATGCCCAATAAATGCCTGCAACAAAAACGCCATGGTGTGAAAGGAGCGGAACCCCATCCCTGCACTACTGAAAATTCTAAGAAAAATTATCTTTTTTTCTGGTTCTGGTCATAATCGTTTTCACACATTATTACGTTTAATATGCCAGCGTCCGCAGGGAATGTGGATGTCAGGGGTAGATTTTACAGGAAAATAATATGTCTAAAACATATGCACATAAATGAAATGCACATATATTTTTTTGTGAAGATTGTTGTTGAAATTAACAGTCTTTTTAACAGGGTCTTTTATTGCTGTTGGTGTACTTATTTTAAATAATCACTTTGTATTACTCTAAGCTCCCGTTCACACTAAGGCGACCTGTGAGGCGACCTGGTTGCCTCACAGGTCGCCGTAGGTCGCCTTCCATAGGGAAGCTGCGGACCCGTTCTAATAGGAGCGACACAAGTCGCTCCGACTTAGAAAAAGGGTCCGGAGCTTCTTTGGGGCGACCCGGAGGCGACCGCCATAGACTTTAATGTTATGAAGTCCGTGGCGGCCGCTCCGAGGTCGCGGCGCGCTGCTCGCTCCGCGACCTCGGAGGTCGCCACCTGAAGTCGGATCGCCCCTATGTGAACGGGGCCTAACAGTTACCATTGAACTTGTTTATTTTGAAGGAGAATCAGTGTTTACCAAGGTGCTATTTTACGCGGGTAAACATTTATATAAGATACTATAGAAATGATAGGGCTTAAAGGGAAGTAAAAGTGTGCATAGCAGCCACTCAGTCTCCAGCTGCCACTTCTGTGACAGTTTCCTTTCTTCATTGTTTTTTAAATAATGTCTTAAAGAGAATAATCTAAAACCTCAAAACAAATAAACTTTTGTTCCCCGTTATTTTTTAAAAAGCCTACCATCTAGAGGCAAAGGGCAGTGTCAGGAGGGCAAAGGATGGTGTCAGGAGGGCAGAGGATGGTGTCAGGCCTGCAGAGGATAGTGTAATTAGAGCAGTGGATGGTGTAAGTCAGTAGGGCAGAGGATGATGTCAGTAGGACAGTGGACAGTGTCAGGAGGGCAGAGGATGATGTCAGTAGGACAGTGGACAGTGCCAGGAGGGCAGAGGATGATGTCAGTAGGACAGTGGACAGTGCCAGGAGGGCAGAGGATGATGTCAGTAGGACAGTGGACAGTGTAAGGAGGGCAGAGGATGATGACAGTGGACAGTGTCAGGAGGGCAGAGGATGATGTCAGTAGGACAGTGGACAGTGTCAGGAGGGCAGAGGGTGATGTCAGTAGGGCAGAGGACAGTCTAAGGAGGGCAGAGGATTGTGTCATTGGGGCAGTGGATGGTGTTGATCAGTAGGGCAGAGGATGATGTCATTAGGGCAGTGGACGGTGTCAGTAGAACAGTGGACGGTGTCAGTAGAACAGTAGACGGTGTCAGTAGAACAGAGGACAGTGTCAGTAGGACAGAGGACAGTGTCAAGAGGGCAGAGGTTGGCGTCAGGAGGGCAGAGGAGTGTGTCATTAGGGCAGTGGATGGTGTCAGTCAGTAGGGCAGAGGATGAAGTCAGGAGGACGGAGGATGATGGCAGAAGGGCAGTGGAAGGTGTTAGTAGAAAAGTGGACAGTGTCAGTAGGGCAGAGGACAATGTCAGGAGGGCAGAGAATCATGTTAGTAGGAGAGTGTCAGTAGGGCAAAAGACAATGTCAGGAGGACAGAGAATCATGTTAGTAGGACAGTGGACAGTGTCAGTAGGGCAGAGGACAATGTCAGGAGGGCAAAGGACAATGTTATTGGGGTCAGTCAGTAGGGCAGAGGATGATGTCCGTAGAGCAGAGGACGGTGGCTAAAGGGCAGTGAACAGTGTCAGTAGAACAGTGGACAGTGTCAGGAAGGCAGAGGACTGTGTCGGTAGGGCTGAGATTTGTGTGTACAAGGGGTCAGAGCACAGCAGTAACTTCACTCACATGCAGAGCGGAGAAACAGCAACGACACATTACTGCTCTTTCTTCTGGCACGCTGATCCCCGTCAGTCCTCCACTCTCGGCCATCCCTCTCTCATGCAAACTATGTCAGCACATGTGGGAATTACCTTTTATGTGTATCATTTTTATTTTTTATTGTGTGATAAATAAAATATAAAATACAAAGCTGATATTGCCCTGTACTCACTTGTCCAGATTCACTCTTGTAGTCAGGTGCTGGGTTTCGACAACGTGGAGAAGGAGACCTTTATTTGCCTCCCTCCCTCTACTGTGATATTAATGTTATACTGCACCACCCTCCACTGATCAGTAGGAGGAGAGCTAAAGCCAAGCAAGCTAATAAACTTTGATACAGAGCGCTGAGAATTCTGGGAGTTTTAGTATGAGACTGCAGCCAGCATAATGGCTCATTTATAATAGTTACACAAAAAATCACACTATGCACCATGCAGTTGGAAGGAGAGGATTTTTGTTAAACTGCTCGGGATAGTTTTTGCTCTTGGCACCGAGGGAGTTAGAGACAGAGCACCTCTGTCTGGATATTTTTGCATACCAGCAGGAGACCATACCCATACCTAACAGAGACCTGAGACTGGAAGTGAGGACATCCAGCCTCAGCACAGCACTGCCCACATTACAGCACCTGTACCACTGCAGTAGGGATACTGCTACCAGGAACTGAAGCAGGAGTGTACCTGACTCATTATGGCATCATCTTTGAGACTTTTTAAAAATGTATTCAGCAAAGTCAGAACCCTATACCACCTTGACTGTAGTTTGTATCCATGTTCTTGAAAGTGATTTGCAATCAAGAATTTGCGGGCTAATAAAATGACTTTGTGGGGGAAATGAGGTAAAGTGGCGCTGCCTAATAGTAGGTGGTGTAACGAAATTACATGTAATGGTCACAGAATAAAGTGCTATAGTGTTGGCTTAAATATGAGTATCCAATCCAGAATATGAAGTGTGCATACGTGAAGAAATGCAAAATTGATAAAGGGGAGAAATCTCCCCAGCTAAAGTGCTCCAAAGTATTTAAATACAATAGATAAATAAGTAATATACCAGTGAAAAAAGCAATAAAAAAGGACAGTAAAAAAGTGTGGGTAAAATATTCTAACTAAAAAATTATGATCAGTGCAATAAATCCAATAAATAAATCATCCAATCTGTGCCAATAAAAGCAGATACAAATATTGATGGTGTTCATGCAATGAATAGCAATATAATATTCCAGTAGACAAATAAACAGTCCTTTAGTTGCTGGGTGAAAAGGTGGTGTATAAAAAAGTGGTATTCTCTAGACGGTGACAAACAATCATTAAAGTGCTTGTAAGGTGATCCAAGTGATCCAAAATTTTTAGGTGATGGGTGAGAAACACAGGTGCACCCCTCCAATTACTCCCGCACTCACCGGAGGTATATACCCCTACAGGGGTAGCAAGCCTTAATGCAGTATCCTCTTATCCAGTGATGTGTGGGGCTCCTGGGGTAGTAGGGTTTCCCCTTTACTCAATCGATGATAATATGCAAAGAAGAAGCGCTGATATAGTGATGTACCATTTAAAATTACTTTATTAGACAAATAAAAGTCAGGTACTCACATAAAATCAATGGTAAACAGGCATCCAGATCAGTAGGGGCCGTGAGCATCCCCCCACACACACCTGTACTCTATCAGAGTCCACCATCAAGTAGAGATAGGAGGAGTCCTTTGTAGTGCATTAGCACATCCATCCCAGCAAGGAGTGTTGTCTCCAAGGGTTGGAGAGGCTGGATTCACCCCTTTTTTATGGATAGTGTAGGACCCAGTGATAATGGGGTACTTTGACGCAGTGGTGGGCTTGAGCACGATATGGCCATATGGTGGGACTAAATCCCCATCTTTATTTATGGATTGTCTCCATATTTAATAGTCATTTCTTTTGCATGGTTGCGCTATTCTTTTTTAATAAATATGACTATGGACCTAGGGGCTTTTACCCCTTTAAGACTGTATTTGGGCATGAAAATGTGCCTGCGGTCGGTCAGAAAAGGACTTCCGTCTAACTTTTTAACCCCTGGAGGGATTTCTATGATTTTTGGTTATGTTTGCATTTGAAGTATGCTGATTCTGAAAATGTAAGTTTTATTTGAATGTGATGCATATTTTAGAAGTTATGAAAATGTTGCTTTTGGCCTGAGGTGGCTTTGCATTCACCTATTGTCGGGTGTGCTAAGTATTCCTGTTCCATTCTTACATGCTAATGACCTTGCATTGTTCTGGCCAGGTGGCTACATAATTAGTTTAGTGTTATTTTGTGCCTGTTTACAAATCTATCTGCATATGCTAATGCAATGAGACTCACATTACCTGATAGTGTATATAATGTGTTTGTGTGGATTTAATAAACAGTTCTAAGTCAGACCACTGCTTGAGCCTCACACGGAGCCTTGTCTCGTTCTTGGGGGGGATTCACTGTAGGCTGTTGGAGACTGATTGCTAGGAGTGTAAGCTGATGTATGCTTTTCCTGTTCGTCTGCTAGCAGCTATTCGTGAGGTTCCAGGTTGGAGTGCTATTTTGTATCCAGTTCGGGAGTTTGGTGTCCTGCAAGTAGCTGTGCCTGTCTCTCAGAAAGGGGCATATCGCCTAAACGGATTTTAACCCCTTGTCTGCTGAAACGGTCCGTTACATTTGGTGGAAAGCGGCGGGATCGTTCTCACAGCTAGAAGGACAGCTACAGGAGGCACCATTCCGTGGATTTACAAGTTGGGGGCAACGCATGTCTCAGTACAGCGACCCTTAAAGCAACAGGATGGAACCAGCAGTGGAGTACAGATACTCTCTGAGAGAATATGACCGTATGGTGTGGTTACGGCTGAACTTCTTCGGACCCAATCCACTGGAGAGATCCAAGCACAGTGGCGGAGCTAGACTTTTAAAACAGGGGTGGCAAGGTATTATTTTGGGGGGTCAATATACATGCGTGTGTCTGTATATATATATATATATATATATATATATATATATATATATATATATATACACACACTTTTATAATTAAATGTAAACAAACATCCTAAGCGGTATTAAAACATTTTTAATTAAATAAACAATTATCAAAGTAAACATTATTCTTTTAAGGCCGCACGCCGATCACAGGGCTCTGTTCTAAAGGGGATCTATGGGGACCCTGCTCTAAAGAGGGATCTATGGCATAGATCCCTTTTAGAGCAGGATCCCCATATATCCCCCTTTAGAGCAGGCTAGGGAAGGTCCCCCATAGATCCTCCTTTACAGCAGGCCAGGGTGAGGTGAGGTCCCCTATATAGATCCCCCCTTACAGCAGGCTAGGGTTCTCCCCCAGACAGTCCCTCTCAGTCTCCGCACCAACAGGATTGGGTTCGGGAGCTGAGCAGCCAGGGTCAGAGAGCAGCAGACACAGCGGTGGCGGCCATGGCAGAAGCACTGCACGAGGGTGATTAGGGTGTGCCTAGGCACACCCGGCAAACCCCATGCACATACCTATGAGTAGGGCTGCACAATATTGCCCCCCATCAATGTAGTGACCAGCATGCCCCCCCATCAATTGACAATGTAGTAGCCAGCGTACCAACCCATCAATGTAGTGACCACCAGCGTACCAACCCATCAATGTAGTGACCACCAGCGTACCAACCCATCAATGTATTGACCACCAGCGTACCAACCCATCAATGTAGTGACCACCAGCATACCAACCCATCAATGTAGTGACCACCAGCGTACCAACCCATCAATGTAGTGACCACTAGCGTACCAACCCATCAATGTAGTGACCACCAACGTACCAACCCATCAATGTAGTGACCACCAGCGTACCAACCCATCAATGTAGTGACCACCAGCGTACCAACCCATCAATGTAGTGACCACCAGCGTACCAACCCATCAATGTAGTGACCACTAGCGTACCAACCCATCAATATAGTGACCACCAGCGTACCAACCCATCAATGTAGTGACCAGCATGATTGCCAGCCTATCAATGTAGTGACCAGCGTGCCGTGTCCCCTTCAATCATGCAGAGACCAGAGAGAGAGAGAGACTTGCCTAAGGTTACAGGTAAAAGAAGTGAACGAGAGGGCCCCTGTGTAGCTAGTTCTCTGTGACTGTCTGTGACTGAGCGCGGTGAGCAGCAGCGGCGCCGTGAGCTGCTGCACAGCTAACCAATCACGTGTGCCTGCACACCTAATTGGTTCGCTGTGCCGCTACTCACCGTGAGTAGCGGCACAGCGAACCAATCAGGTGTGCAGGCACGCGTGATTGGTTAGCTGTGCAGCGGCTCACGGCGCCGCTGCTGCTACGCTCACCGCGCTCAGCACAGTCACAGAGAACTAGCTACGCAGGCACCCTCTCGTTCAGGTTCATCTATGTAATGTTATAAGCATAAGCAGTGCTGGGACAAGGTCATCCAGCGCCCAGGGCGAACATGCCAAACCGAGCCCCCTCCCCAGGTTGTGCATGATCAGTCATCTACCCATGCCTGATAACCACACTTGATAATAGAGTGCAAAGGTCAGGACTGAATAATTTACCCCTATGAGGCGTTTCATACTGTATATGCATGATGCTGTGTAGAGGGGTTCATCTACTCACATGTGCGTGTTACCTGAAGGTGGTCTCTGAATATAGAATAGTCCTGTGGCTGATAAGCTGCTGATTTTATATGATGGTTTTAATGAATTTGTATGATTAATACATTTCCATTTTTACAATACTTTGTGTGTAAATCCCTAATCTCAGTCAATAATAGAAGAACAGTGGCCCATTCATCCCTTCACACAATATAGAACTTTTCTTTTTTTGGAATCAGTCACCTCTGGAAAGTCTTCATGGTCAGATCTCCCTTCTGCCAGGAAGTCGCTCCCTATCCCCCCTGCAGTTCTGACGACGGGGGAGAGAGGTAATAAATAACCCGGAGAGAGAGAGAGCGAGCCGCGTCTGACCTAACAAATACCCACTGGAAAATCAGCGCTTCTCATCCCCGAGCCTGGAGCCAGCTGCAGACAGACAGACAGACAGTCAGGGATGCGAGCTGGAGGCTGCCAATAATATAGCATCCCATATACCTGTCAGTGTGATGTCTGTGTACAGTGCTTCGTTCCTCCTCGGCTCCTCTAGGTTACTTGCAGCTCAAGCAGCTCTCCTCTGCTCCTCCGAGTCCTCCCATCCCGCCTCCAGCCGGCTTCTCTGTGAGTGACGTCACGCAGTGCCCGGCCGGGACTACGAAGCACCTGTCAGGGGGAGGGGGGGAGTATCTCCGCTGACAGGGAGGAAGGGAAATTAAAAGCTGGTCTGTTCTACGCTTGTGCCGGGTGCAGGAGCGCACTCGGCACATTGTTGCAGGTACTTTTAGTGGCTGGGTTGGCAACAGGGGTGGCAAGGATTTCATCTGCGGTGGCAATTGCCACCCCAGCTAGCCCTCTGGCTCCGCCACTGTCCAAGCGGTTCGTGAAGAACTTAGTGTTCGGGACCCTGCTAGACAGGGCAGAGAGAGAGGGCCAGCTGGCACGTTGGGAGGAACTCCAGCGGCAGGTACAGTTAAGGGAAGAGGAGAACCCAGTCTCCATTCCCCAGTGGCAGCCTGATTTATTGGGAATTGGGAGCCCAGTCTCCATTCTCCAGCGGCAGGCTGAGTTACAGGGGGCAGAGACAGTTGGTCCTGTCGCCCTGCAGCAGATTGATTTGTTGGGAATTGGGAGCTCAGTCTCCATCCCACAGTAGCAGAGTGTCCTGCAGGAAACAGAGAGCCCAGTCTCCTTTCCCCAGCAACAGGACTCTGTGTTGGGAGGAGAGACAGTCGGTCTCCCTCCCCAGGGGCTGGAAGTATATTTGGGAGAGGAGCTTGGCAGAGTGATATCCAGGGAATTGGGAGCGCAGTCTTCATCCCTCAGCGGCAGATTGAGTTACAGGGGGCAGACACAGTTGGTCCTGTCCCCCAGCGGCAGATTGAGCTATTGGGAATTGGGAGCCCAGTCTCCATCCCACAGCAGCAGCCTAACGTACCAGGGGGAGACAGTAAGCCCCCCAACAGTGCAGATGGGACCGTGGTCTCTGCACTCACAGCACAGGGGGTAGGGACAGTCGGTCCTGACCCCCAGCAACAGAGCTGTTTAGCCAAAGGGAAGACAGGCGGTCTCCCCCTCCAACAACCCGTCTCCAACCAGGCTACTTCTGTGGTAGCCCTGGCACCAGGGCAGAGTACCGCTGGTCTCTGCCCACTCAGCAACCCACCAAGGCAGTCTGCCAGTCTCCCACACAGCCAGGTGAGGCACCTGGACATGGACAAATTTCTCTTATACCCAGGTGTAGCAACCAGTTATTTTGGGTGGGCTGTACTGCTGTCTCTGTTTTGTGGGTGGGCTGCTGGACTAACAAGGGCACTGACCGGCAGAAGGTCAGATACCCTGTTAGTCTGTTTGGAAAAGGGGAGAAATGTGACGAGACCAATCTCGCCACTGGGCGTTGGAGAAGCCTGGTTGCTTGCCTCCTGCAATATGACTATGGACCTAGGGGCTTTTACCCCTTTAAGACTGTATTTGGGCATGAAAATGTGCCTGCGGTCGGTCAGAAAAGGACTTCCGTCTAACTTTTTAACCCCTGGAGGGATTTCTATGATTTTTGGTTATGTTTGCATTTGAAGTATGCTGATTCTGAAAATGTAAGTTTTATTTGAATGTGATGCATATTTTAGAAGTTATGAAAATGTTGCTTTTGGTCTGAGGTGGCGTTGCATTCACCTATTGTCGGGTGTACTAAGTATTCCTGTTCCATTCTTACATGCTAATGACCTTGCATTGTTCTAGCCAGGTGGCTAGATAATTAGTTTAGTGTTATTTTGTGCCTGTTTACAAATCTATCTGCAAATGCTAATGCAATGAGACTCACATTACCTGATAGTGTATAAAATGTGTTTGTGTGGATTTAATAAACAGTTCTAAGTCAGACCACCGCTTGAGCCTCACACGGAGCCTTGTCTCGTTCTTGGGGGGGATTCACTGTAGGCTGTTGGAGACTGATTGCTAGGAGTGTAAGCTGATGTATGCTTTTCCTGTTCGTCTGCTAGCAGCTATTCGTGAGGTTCCAGGTTGGAGTGCTATTTTGTATCCAGTTCGGGAGTTTGGTGTCCTGCAAGTAGCTGTGCCTGTCTCTCAGAAAGGGGCATATCGCCTAAACGGATTTTAACCCCTTGTCTGCTGAAACGGTCCGTTACACCCTTGAAAAGTTGGTTTAGATCTCACCTTATATAAAAATGGTTTGAAGGTGAAAATAAAGATCAAAAGGGGACAGGGGGCATCCCTGCCAGGTCCAATTAGATAAGAGGAAGTAATTAAAATGGGTTTTGCTTACCTTCACCACTGCCTGGGGGTGGCACTAGAGAGCGGAGATCAATGCCATCATGTGATGGCCCTGGACAATATGTGTCAAGGTTGACCGCAAAATGTGCCAGTCCACCTGATCAAAGGCCTTCTCCATGTCGATGGACGAAAGCATGCATGATTGGGCCTTTGATTGGGCGGAGTGTATTAAATCATCAGCCTTTGTGTTGTATCCCTAGCCTCCCTCTGTGGGACAAAACCCATCTGGTCTGCTTGGATGAGTTGAGGAATTTGGAGAAGCAACCTTTTCGCTATGATTTTCGAGAAGAGTTTTGAATCCACATTCAGGAGGCCAATGTGTCTATAGTTGCTGAACTCTTAGTGATTTTACCCCCTTTATTTAATGACTGTTATATGGGCCCTCAGCATACCCAATGGTCAGAGGTGGCCATTGGTGGTAGAGTTGTAGGCACGGATGAAGTGGGGTACATCCCTAAAGGTTTTGTAATAACTGAGAGGTAACCTGTTGGGGCTAGGGGCCTTGCCATTTTTAGTGGAGGAGAGGGCGACGTCCAACTTCTCCACTGTGATCTGGCATTCCAATTCCTCGCAGACCTGCATTGGAAGAGAAGGCAGAGCTGATGATACCAAAAAGGAGGCGATCATTTTGTCTCTTTATAAAAGGAATGTTTACATCTACGTATTTTATCCTGAACTTCCTCCTACTAAAATTGGTTGAGGTTCTCTCAGGGAAATCAGGTCACTCTGTGTAGACAAAGAGACTCTTTATGTATCGCCTCCAACTACTATATTCAGGTATATAAGGAGGACAGGTACTGACCAAAGAAGGGGCACTTTATATATGCCATTGAGTGTAAATGTATGAAAGAACAATAAAACATAGTTAAAATCCACCAAAACGTTTAAAAAAAAATAATGTGTAAAACTGCCAATGAGGTTTAAAGGAAGAAGGTTAAAAGCCAATGGAAAGGCGCGAAGTAAGATGGTTACAATAAAGTGAATGCTTTACACATTCATTGGATTTTCCCACTTCATCAGGACCATCTACCTTTATAGGCAGTCATGTGTAGGGCAGCCCAAGTGACTCAAGTCGCTCCGACTTAGAAAAAAGTTCCTGCACTACTTTTGTTGCGACTTCAACATGACTTGCATTGGCTTTTGTTAAAGAAGTCGTATGCTAGTCGCTATGAAGTCACGCAGGGAGGTCAACTTTGAAGTCGTGGCAGTGTAAATTTAGACTTATAGAGTGAAACCAAGTTGCACTTACAACCTGCAAGACTCGCAGGTCACAAATATATCCAATACTGTGCAGAGAAGTCCTGTATTTGTCTTTACAAGCAAATTGTCCTCAATGAATGTAGCTTAATGTGTATCAAATTGTCATTTGCAAAAACTTCAATAAACAACACGTCTACACAGCTGTCATTACACAGTAAAAGCAAACTGCAATGAACACGTGGACAGCAATGGCAGGATGGATGGACAAAAGCCAGCAGGTCAGTAAGGTGAAACACATAGGAATAGTCGACTGATCCCAAGACTTCTGCTGACAAGGCAATACTCCGGTGAGCACAGAAACTTAAAACACAGGTCAATTGCACAGGACTCTTTATCTCATCGATAAATGGAGAGAGCTACAGTATCGTGAGTGTATTTTTCATATACCAATTACACATTGACAGTGTATCTCAGGACTTTGGCATTGCCTTGTCAGCAGAAGTATTGGGATCAGTTGGTTATTGCTATGTGTTTTACCTTACTTACCTGCTGGCTTGTATCCATCCATCCTGCCATTGTTGTCTGTGCCTGTTCACCTGCTTATTGCAGCTTGCTTTCACTGTGTAATGACAGCTATCTAGACTTGCTGTTTATCTGAGACTTTCCAAGTAATGATTTGATACACAATGAGGTACATTCATTGTAGTGGTACTAAAGGCTCCAATTCAAAATAATAAAATAAAATAAGAAAAAGTGTAATACTTACCTTCTCTGTGTAATTGAATATATCCTCCTCTTCTTGGGTTCCTTCGCCAGCGCTCCTCCCCACCCCCTCCCCAAGCAAGCTGCTTACTATGGTGGTACTTGTGTGTGCTCACTCCCGACACACATAACAGAGCTTGACCCCACCCTCCGGTCCCTCCTCACTGGCTGTAAATGACTTCCACTGCAGTGTGACAGCCAATGAGGAGGCCAGCAGCCAGGACAGCAACAGCTCTTGTGCACATCGCTGGATTGAGTATGTATTTAGGGGGCTGTGGGGGGAAGATGCATCTTAAAGTTTTTTTGCTTTCGTTCATTCTGGTAAAAAAAAAACTACAACCACTTTGAGGACAATTTGCTTGTAAAGACGGATACAGCACTTTTATGCACAGCACTGAATACCTTTGTGACCTGCGAGTCCTGCAGGCTGTATGTGCACTTGATTCAGCCCTTCAAGTTACATTGAATAAAAGTTAAGGTGTTCTTGCTCTATCGAATAGTGCAGATCGTCGGATAATGTCTCCAATGATCTGCGCATGCACAGCACGTAACGTCACTCCAGCTGATATCCCAATCAGCTGGCATGACATCAACACTGCGCATGCACAGATTGTCAGAGGCATTATTTGACAATCAGCAAAGCGCAGAGGGAGAATGCAATCGTTAGATTCTGCCTGGCTCAAAACCCACCCTTCAACACAGCCAAATCCACCCTTCAACACACCAAAACCCACCCAAATCTGTACGGCACGTGATCAGTCAGCTATCGCGCAAGAGCAGAGAGCCAGGCAGAATCTGACAATCACATGTTCCCTTGGCGCTTTGCTGATCGTCGGAGGCATTATCTGATGATCTGCACTATGCGATAAAACACCGGCACCCGGTAAAACCATAAAATTAAAAGTCTTTATTGGTTACATATAAGTCACATCACAAGTATGCTAAAACTTTTCAGCTGTGGCAGCCTTCCTCATAGCCACATTGTATCAGCTTGACTTCACTCAATCTACTTGGTTTGCTTATACATACAGACTTTCAGCTGCTGGTTCTAGTCTCTGCTCAACCATATCTGCCTACATGGTATATATGTGCAAAAGGAAAAAGTGATCAACTGCGCTAACTAAACACAACTAAAGCACAAAAAACAGATATATGGTCAGCAAAATATAAACAAAGTAAATAAAGTTCAGTGCTAAATAATAATGACTGAACAAACTAGTCCAAGTGCATAAGGATTCACCAAAGCTGGTGAATACATAAATAAAGTCCCATGTGAATGGTGCAGAAAATCATCCAAAAGTGGTAAATGTGGTCACAGTGGCAGCCAGACCCCAACACCATCAGAGGACAAATGATAAGGCACTCACCGTAGACTTTGGACCCAAAATACCATATGGCAAAAGGGCCAAATAAGCTGGTAACATGGGATTCTTGGTATCTCCAAATGCCCGCAGTACCCTCGGATGTTCCAAACAGTGGCCATAAGATGGATTCAGAGGAGAGCAAGTCTCAACCCACAGATGACAGGAGAAATAAACGAGAGGGAAAAAACATAGTGTAAATCCGCAAAAAAATTTATTAAAAAAGGGGAAGTACACTTACAGACATCCAGAGGTACAAGCATATAATAAACAAGCAAATCAGGCTGTCCTTGCCATCGTCCTGACGGGTTTCGTTAGAGATAACTTTCTCAAAGGATATTGCCATATAGGCAATCTAATATTGTTGGAGATTCACAGATTGATTTAACCTTCTTAGTGGTATTCCCGAGCGTGGCTCGGGGTTAAATTTCGGAGCCAAAAGCGGTAACCCCGAGCCACACTCGGGGTACCGTCAGAAGCATCGCTGGATCCTGAAAGCGGGGTTACTTACCTTGTCACCGGGATCCAACGATGTATCCCTGCGGTGTCTAGCGGCGGATCTTCCTCCCGATTCTCTCCGTGCCCCGCCTTCCGTTTCCTGCGACGTGACGTTCGCAGGGGGGTGGAACTGGCGGCAAATTCAAATGTAAAACACACCAAACACACTGATACAATGCAAAATAAAAATAAAAAATTACATTAGTTTGCCCCCTGTGCCCTTTCCTGCAGTTTTACTGTACTTTATATATCTATATATATATATATATATGTGTGTGTGTGTGTGTATACATACATACATACTTTAACTTTTTTATAGTTTTTTATTATATTATAATTTATGATTTTGTGTTTCAAACTTTATCATACCCGAGATGTTATAAAGAAGAACGCACAGTAAAAACAAATCATATGTAAATAGTTGGTTTGGGCTGCTCATTCTTAAGAATAACATGTAAAATAATGGTACCGCTTTCAGCACCTAAAATCTGAAAGAATCATACCACCTGGGAGGTTAAATAAAGGGTAAGGATATACATATTTGCCTTTTGACTCAATGAACAAGAATTTTTTTACCTTTTCTCTTGGGGGGTATACACCCCCCCTCCCCTTTATGCTTTGCAATTCTTCTGAATTGCCCCCCGTCACCCCCAATGGCCCGACTTAGCCTGATCTCTTACACCCCTTCATTCCCCCTTTTTCTTTTTCTCCCCCCCTTTTTTTTTTGTTCCATTATCCGCTCGTTCATTTTGATTTACTATAACTGTGTTGTTATGTATTCTGTATTGTTTTTCTTTGCCTTGTATTGTTAATTTGTTGTGTCGGATGTACTATATTTGATATATATTGATATTTATTGTTATTTATTCTAGATATTGTGATATGATTAATGTCTATCTGAGTTGAATGTATGTTCTGGATCCTGAAGAAGCTCTGTATATGTGAGCGAAACGCGTTGATCCACAAGCATAGTACAAGGCCTATGTCAAGGTCATGTTATGCATTTTAGATATGTATTGTTATATTTATATGATTATAAGAAATAAACAGAATTGTTTTGTCTTTAGATGTATTGCTTGTCATTTTCAACAAATATGTAATATCCTTCTTTATATTTATTTGACTCTTACTGATATATAGGCACATTCAAATCCCCTTACCCAGTGTTTTGTAGATTTTTCCCCCAATTTGTCTCATCCCCTTCCATTTCCCCTTCCCCATCCTGACTAGTCGCCTACCAACCTGGTTATATAAATATTTTCTAGTAATTAAATTAATTACTGTTTCCCCAGCAGTAACACCGTTACCAGCAATAAAAATGCGGCGTTACTTCTGCATTTCTTCTGTATTTTATCCCGCTGGATGTATATACAGAAGATTTGGCTACTTACAGAATGTCCCGGACTCCCAGTGCTGTAAAACTCTATGCAAGTGGTGTATTCTTTTAATGCATACAAAGCCTGCTCGGATTGGCAAAGGTTGTATAAGCCCGTCTCTCTGACTCAGCCAATCCGAGCAGGCTGTGTATGCATTAATAGAATACACCGCTTGCCGTGATTGGCTCAAGGCAGCACATAAAGTATTACAACACAGGGAGTCCAGGACGTTCTGCAAGTATCCGAAGCTTACTGCATAACACTGCAAAAACATCATGTACCACAAGAACTGCCCTTGAAGAAACATGTTAGACTCTATCTGTAATGGTCAATGAGACAGAAATTCAAATGGCATTATCCAGTCATATGCTCCAAGGATTTGGCAATGCTGATGATAAATTAGATAAAGAATATTTCATTATCATGGAGCAGCCCATACTATGCTTCATATCTGTTTGCAATATCACTTTTCATCTCCAATGGCTTTGCTTAAAACAAAGAAAAATACAGACAAAAAAGAGTGAAACTATAGATTATGCTACTTCTGTTATAAGGTGATCTTCAATGACAATGTTATTTGACCATCCACAGGATTACATAACATAAATATAGTAATTTACACAAACTGAAACTAGTGGTTAGTGTCTAAAGGAGGGAAGGAGATTTAACCATAGGTAAGTGTGCTGACAAAAATCACAAATCCTCCTTTAGCACATCTTAAAATGATAACCTCAATCTAAATATAGGGTGTTTTAAAAATATTACTCTAATCCAAAAAAAGAAGTAGTGTAGAAATGCATAAACTGGGGCTTTTTGACTAAAGAAAATGAAAAGGATTAGAGAAAAATAGTTATGATATGCTTGGATCATGGGCACATATGTAAGCAGATGCCACAGCAACATTAAACATTAAAAACGTCTGTGTGCAGCACTCCAGATCCAGGGATATTCACGAAAGACTTGGCTGTCCGGGGACTCTCCCTCCAAATTGGCTGAGACAGCAGCAGGAGCCTATTGGCACCCACTGATGTCAATCACAGCAAGTGAGCAAATGAGGAGCGCGGAGGGGGCGGGGCGGGGCCAGGCCTTGGCTCTATATGCCTTATGGATGCATAGAGTAGCGGCTCTGTAACATCTATGCAGCGGTGCCCCCAGGGCAAGTGGCTTTCTCTGGAGGTGCTGCTTAAGGGAGCGGAGCCAGGAGCATTGGTGGTGGACCCCGAAAAGAAGAGGATCAGAGCTGCTGTGTGCAAAACTACTACACAGAGCAGATAAGTATAACACGCTTGTTTGGCCGGGATCGGACTACCTATCTATATATACTTATCGTTGCTGTTGGAATTGTTCTTGTGCCCCTTTGGGTTGCTCTCGGAGGAGATCGTCATCTCACAGGAAATGGAAGAATGGGATTGTGGGAGATTTAGTTTCTGATAGATTGCTGAACATTTTCTGGATTGTTGGGGGAACTATTTTCCCAGGGAGCAATGGGGGAGCGGAGGATCATAGGGAAAGAGATAAAACTATCTGCTCCACAGCTTGAGAACTCTCTTGCTCCTGGGACCCACTGAGTGCACATCAGCCTGCTGAGTGTGTGTGACTTACTGCAGTTGGGGCCTAGTGCACGAGGCCGAACCCGCTCACAGAACCCAGCCTCAGTGGAGCGGATGCTGATTGCTGTACTGCGGTTGCCTGCACAGTATTGCTGACGGGGAGAGAGAGGAGGTTGGTCAGACATCCTGAGGTGGCAGACGCAACCTGTTCCCAGATGCCGGAGCGTGGGAGATCACATTGCCTATCCAATAGGGCCCTCCCGGACGGACATCCAAGAGTGGAAGAGGGTGCCTGTGTCGGGTTCAGACTGCAAGTATAACCTTTCGTCTTCACACTGACGGCAGACACTGCAATAGACATCAATTCCCTGCCGCTGAAGAAAATTAGCAAGGCCTTTCTAAGGGAGGGACATTGATACATATTAGTTCTTAAGGGGGACACGTCTTATTTCATTGCAGTATTATTAGTGAGGGCAGTGACGTTATTGGGTGTCATAGAGTTCTTCTTAAATCTGAATATTGTCTCATTTTCATAGAGTGTATTTACAATATTTTCAGATTATAGGACGTGTCTTTAATATTGTTCTTTGATATTATAATTCACTGTTCCTTTTGTTTTTTTGGTGTCAGTCTTGCTGAACCCTGATGGTTTAGGCCGGATTTGGCTGACTGACATAATTTCATCCGTTCATTTACTGAGTAAAAAGTCAAACTAGTTTATATTGTGTTAGTATGTTCTTAAAGGTATATACACATTGTCAGAACCTAGAGTATCAGGTGGGCTGGACGGTTCACAGGGTCATAATAGTGCTGAGGAACACCAATCAATCAGCAACCCCCCAAAAAAATAAAAATGAAACGGGACTTCACAGAACTCAGGAAAGCTCTGTGAAGTCCTGATTGCTAGTAAGTACTGTGCTATTTCATGAACTTTCATATGGCTCAGTATATATATTTATGTATGTATATGATTTTCTTACATGTTATACTTACTTCAAAACTTTTGTTCTAATAGATGTATTTATACCTAGATGTCGTGGTCATTTGGTGTAACCTCTGAAGAAGGACATAGAAATAACTAGTCCAAAACATGTTAGGTGTCATCACCCATCATTTGACTAAAACATTTACTGGCCTTACAAGCCAATTGTTTTTATCCACACTTGCCTACATATGCTGATGTTGTTGTGCTAATATGCTGTCCCCATCTTGTTAAACTTTCAGTGCGAAATAGAAATACATTCTTTATTATTACAGGTCAAGAATTGTGAACTTTGAGGCCTCCATTGACCTTGCTACATATTGAGTCAAAACTCTTTCAGTTTGAAACACACATTGCGTCCATTGTTTGAGATGGTTTTGTTTGCCTGAACTTTGAGATAAGAAGCTGTGTCATCTGCTCCCGAAAGGAAATTGTGTTGGTTAAACTTTGAATAAGAGAAACCAGAAAGATCGCAAAACTTTATGTTCAGGCCATGACTCACACAATGGGCGAAACTAAATTTCAGGATAACACCTGTGTTCAACCATACACAATGCAAGTAAACTATTGTTTCCACCCTGAGAAGACAAACAAAACTGTCTGGACAAAGACGAGAATCTGTCATTTATTTACCTAAACACAAACAGGGGGATAAAGTTGTTGAAATCTACACGGAGTCACATAAACATTGTCACTTAGATTGATGAGAACTGCAAATCTCAAAATGAATTTCAGAAAATCATAAATTGATATCTCTGCCCCATCATATACAAAAGGTGTTATGGAACTATGATGTTATGACAACCTCCTACTGAGAAGTACATTATATTCTATCATATAGTAGTGTCAAATGGTCAGAAATGTCGCCCATATTTTATCATCCAGTCCAAATCATAAATGTACTGTTGTTAACATAGTAATCCCTTAAATGGATAATACTCTAATTGGAAACAAACCATGTATAGAAAAAGTTACATATACAAGCTGTTGTGTATCAATATATATAACTGTATATTGTAAGGGATTACTCATTGGTAGGCGTGGATGACCCCTTTGGGGGTGCGTTTTCACAGAGAGATAGCCGAGCAGAGGTTGAAAACAAGACTGATTTATTCATGCAATTTACTTCATACAATTGCAAGCGTCAAAACAGCCAAAATAAAATAAAAGACAAAATAAATCCTTGCCTCTGTGGGCGGCTACCTTCTCACGCTGGAACCTACCTAAGAAGTCTTTCCAACCTACTGTTGGGCCGACACTGCTGATCCTACAGCAGACACTCAAATGTCCATTTGTTTGCTTTTCACACAGCACAAACATTGTCCATTGAACATGTCCCTTTGTTTTCTTTCACACAGCACATGTTCATTTATAACAGGATCCTTTACTCTTCACATTCTTCATATTGAACACAGTTCATTTAACAGGTCCCTTTACTCTTCACACTCTTCACATGGAACACTTTGTCTTCTCACCTTTGAGACGTCTTCACTCGTGGTTACCCTCCTTAGCTTCACATCGCTTTAGGGGGTCTTCTCCCATGCTCACCAGCTTGTCGGGAGGCACACATCCGACTGTCCCCCTCTCCCAGCCCACACGGCGACAGGCGGCAGCAGTCCTTCTCCCATGCCCACACGGCGTCGGGAGGTACACGTATGTCTGTCCTCCTCTCCCAGCCTACACGGCGACAGGAGGCAGCACTCAATAGATTTTCTCTGGACAAATTATAGAGGCCTTGATCTCCTCATTCTGAACAGCTGAATGGTTTTCAACTTCCTGCTGGCTCTTTTTGCAGCCAACACCCTATAGTATCAGTGAATTTTTCAAAGCAGGTGGGAATGTATCTCCTTCCTGTGACTACATTCCCAGATTTACCTGACTTCCTGTCACATACCCCCCCCTCTTGTTTCAACCCTAGGGTTGGGACACATATTTCCAGGCACGCATGTGTCAGGCACTGCTGACTCACTGATAAGCCTCCTATTATCCTCAAGCTTCCGGATGAAACTGTTTCTGTCATCTTCACTGACAGATTTCTCATAAATGCCACACAGTTTGTCTCTCATCTCATATACACATTCTTCAACTGCATTTTTGGCATAATTTTGCTCCTTCTCGTTTCTGTCATCTTCATTGACAGCTTTCTCATAAATGTCAGACGGCTTGTCCCTCATAACCGTCTGTCCAATCCACCATGGAGGACCGTGATCCATAGGCAACTCAATTGGGCTAGTCTTAATGTCTTCAACATTCTTAAGACGCCTCTCTCTGCAATCCATAAATGTTTTCCACAAAACTTTGAGAACCTTTGCTTCACTAAGGTTTGTTCCAAGTAGGGACTCTTGACATCCCTCTGTGACTTGAGTTGCCTCTCCATACAGCTGTACACAATCATTGACTTTTTGTTGTAAAAGGGAATGATCTTCCTTCTTGAGCTTTGCTTGCTCTAAGATGCTGTGCAGAGGATTTTCCAATTGAGACAACAGGCTGTCACACATTTCTTCAAAGTGACCCCTGTTCCTTTTCCCAGAGACATCAATATCATTCACCAAACATTTCATATTCATAGGCAGATCTGAAGCATTTGCACTCATCAACTTCTTAAACTTTTCGCCCTCCTGAGCGAGTCGCAGTAAAGGCCTACTATTTGATTTGATATTCAGTTTATATTTCTTGCCAAACTCTTCACAGAAGTAGCCAACCAGAACATCATCAACTTTCCTTCCACCAACATAGGGGTTAAAGGCAACAACACAGTTGAACCCAGCGATCTGGGTGGTATCCATTATAGACCTCCTCTCTGCATCAGTGAAGAAGCATGGAACTGCAACACATTCTTTTACAGGTTTCTTCAATGCACTTTCTGCTGAACTATTTGACCGCTCAAGGTCACCTAGTTCTTTTTCTCTATCTGAATTCCACATGGAATGCATCTCAAGATCACGATCAAACTTCTGCCACCCGTCTTTCACCAGTTCCATTTTGGAAACACTCCCTGAAAGGCACTTATTCATTTGCTTCACGTTTTCACCAACAGCCTTAGTTTTCCCCACTAGGTTTTCAGCCTGAACTGAGAAATCATCACATTTCTTACTCAGCTCCTTTGTTTGCTGAAGTTCTAATGATACATTTTCCAATGCTTGAAGTTTTTGAAGGAACGGTTTATTCCAAAGGGGTGATTCAAGCCACATGTCATCACATTTCTGAGGCTCACTCAGGACAGACCCCAAAACACTGATCCTTTTAAAAACTGCATCAGGCACACTATCCCCTCTTTGGGACAGATCCTCTGTTGCCTGGAATTCCTCTTCCAGTTCCTGCAACGGAATCTTCATCTCTTCTACTTGCTGTTCTAAGACTCGCTTAGACTTTTCTAGCTCCTGAACGCTTTTCACAACATCATCCTTGGAGCGGACCAAATCTTCCATTTCTGTACACAGCTGTTGGTTAACTCTTTCTAGTTCAACTTTACACTCTAGAGCTTCCTCCAAGGAGCGAGCCAAGAACAGGGCTTTGCTCTCGTTATCACGCACCTCCGTTTCTGCACGGGCGTGTTCTTCTGCATATTTTGCAGACACAGTCTTCTCTTCACCAAGCATCTGATCAAACTTCTTTTTCACATCTTCAACACACTGTAATGAACCAACGCTTTCTTCCATGCGTTTTTTCATATCCGCTATCTGAGCTTGCAATGTTGCGACTTGCTCTGATAGGTTTTTCTTTGCTTCCGCCTCCTCTTTTAATTGTTCCAGGAAGCCATTTTTCTCATCTTCCATTTGTTTGAGCTTTGTGCTAAAACTCAGCCTTTGACACCTCTCTTCCTGTAAGAGTTCCTGCGTGTCTTGCAGCTGCGATTCCAAGATAGAAAAATCTTCCGCAATTTCTCTAGATTTGCTGTCTGCTTGAGAAAGCTGATTTGTAACATTGTCCAACTCAACCTGCAGTCGGTTTGCCTTCTCTGACAGCTTAGCACACAATCGGTCACCTTCTGACACCTTGACTTGCGATTCCAGAAGCTGTGCCTCTACTTTTTCCCTCTTATGTTCACAATCTCCTTTTCCCTGCATAAGAGCCTTCACCTCATTGGCTAGCATCTGGGAATAAGAATGTAATTCTGCCACACAGGCTTCTTTCTCCTTTAACTGCTGCTGGACACGTTGGGCTTCCCCTTTCCAACTTTCACAGTCCGCACGCCATTCATTTACCACATTGCTTAAAGTAGTGAGCTCATACACAGTACTCAGTAATTTAGCCTCTCTTTCACTTTTCTCTTTGTCGTTGAGAGACAATGTCGCTTTCAGAGCAACATTCTGTTCCTGCGACTCCTGCAGGTCTATTTTTGTAACTTCCAAACACTGAAGACTTTTTTCCAGCTGATTACGCAACTCCAACATATCAGCCATACTTTTCTTCTGCAAAGTCTGAATTTCACTTTCCTTTTCCATGAGGATGGTATCTTTCTCCATTATAGTCTCTCTGCGTTTTTGCAACTCGACCAAAAGAAGAGCAGTGGATTCTTCCCACTGTAACACATGAGACTTGAGTAGTTCATTCATTTCCTGCAAGTTTCTATGCTCCATTTTAAGCAATTCCAAGGCTTGTTCCTTTTCTTCCATTTTCCGTTGCAAGGCATCCAACTCAGCCCTGCACACATACTCGGTTTCCTCCAAACCGATGGCCTCCATTGGCTGCTGGCGTCTCTGTTTCCAGCCTGCCATGTTCTCTTGGTGATCCTTTTGTTGAGCTGCAAAGCTCCGTTGTTTCAGCATCTCCCCCATTTTGGGTTTACTTTTCATCTGAGAACCCTGCGTCTCCAAAGCAGTTTCATTTGCCCCAGTGTTGCTAGGGACAACAACTTTTCTCTTTAGCCGATTCCGTTCAGGCATGGATGGGGCTGGTTCAAATGGTAGCATCCCCTCCATCCATAGAATTCGGTCTCTCATTTCATCTATCTTTGCATTTTTCAGGCGTTTGGATCGCCCCATCTTCAATAACTCCACAAACAAATTTTTCACAGTCCAGCAAAAAAATTTTCAGACCACTGTCTCTTTAACACATGTAGTTGTTCTCTCTCTTGCAAGATCTCTTTTCCTGCGCACACAGTTTGTGCAGTCACTTGCACCAGACACAACAAAGTTCATCAAATAATTTTGAGACCGCTGTCTCTTTAAAACACTTTTTTTTTTTTTTTTCTGTCAGGATCTTCTCTCCTGCACACATAGATTGTGCAATCTCATGCACCAGATAAAGTTCATCAAACATTTGCACTTCCTTGCAGGGATCTCTGCTTATGCCCACTGCATACCTCCACCATATGTAAGGGATTACTCATTGGTAGGCGTGGATGACCCCTTTGGGGGTGCGTTTTCACAGAGAGATAGCCGAGCAGAGGTTGAAAACAAGACTGATTTATTCATGCAATTTACTTCATACAATTGCAAGCGTCAAAACAGCCAAAATAAAATAAAAGACAAAATAAATCCTTGCCTCTGTGGGCGGCTACCTTCTCACGCTGGAACCTACCTAAGAAGTCTTTCCAACCTACTGTTGGGCCGACACTGCTGATCCTACAGCAGACACTCAAATGTCCATTTGTTTGCTTTTCACACAGCACAAACATTGTCCATTGAACATGTCCCTTTGTTTTCTTTCACACAGCACATGTTCATTTATAACAGGATCCTTTACTCTTCACATTCTTCATATTGAACACAGTTCATTTAACAGGTCCCTTTACTCTTCACACTCTTCACATGGAACACTTTGTCTTCTCACCTTTGAGACGTCTTCACTCGTGGTTACCCTCCTTAGCTTCACATCGCTTTAGGGGGTCTTCTCCCATGCTCACCAGCTTGTCGGGAGGCACACATCCGACTGTCCCCCTCTCCCAGCCCACACGGCGACAGGCGGCAGCAGTCCTTCTCCCATGCCCACACGGCGTCGGGAGGTACACGTATGTCTGTCCTCCTCTCCCAGCCTACACGGCGACAGGAGGCAGCACTCAATAGATTTTCTCTGGACAAATTATAGAGGCCTTGATCTCCTCATTCTGAACAGCTGAATGGTTTTCAACTTCCTGCTGGCTCTTTTTGCAGCCAACACCCTATAGTATCAGTGAATTTTTCAAAGCAGGTGGGAATGTATCTCCTTCCTGTGACTACATTCCCAGATTTACCTGACTTCCTGTCACAATATGTATCTATACAATTCTTACTGCTACTAATTGAAGTCTTGGGTTAAAAAGTAAAATCCAATATATATATTACATATATTAGAATAGTGTTACCAAGATTAATCTTTATTCAGATACCTGGTGGATTAAATGGACGTCATAGATGAGAGCATGATTACATTTTATGTTTTTTTTTTATAATAGTCTTAAATGGAGAAATTTTTAATTAATTTTAATATACTGGTTAACCAAGAGGTGTCACCCTATGACATCACCAGTTAATGAATAAGATGTTCCAACCAATAGGAATAATGTTCCTCCCACTGGGTTTGGCTTATGATAATTTTTACTGCCCTTTTGTTCAACACAAAATAAAAAGAAACCAGAGATGTAATAGAAGAAACACACATCATATCTTGCCCAATATACATCACACTTACAACATACACACTACTAACAGCCATGCACAGACTCATCTACACAGACGACTCCATTTCAATCTGCCATGTATCTGAACCTTTGAGGGACGCCAAAAGAAGCTCCTCCCTAATTGGCCACCATCTTGGAAAAGCAGCCATCTTGAGGAACCTGGTAACTACCATTCTAAATTAGCGGCCATTTTAAATATAGTAATTATGCCTTGCTGTTACTTGATTATTATTCAATATTGTTTATGTACTTCCTTAAATGTTTTATATTTCGTATTTAGAGGGTAACGAAAGTACAATCCCAGCCGTATAAACCATATGTAGATTTTTCTCTAAAGAGATGATTTTTGTTTTTATAACATTTTTAATATCAGATTAAGCGCATTATTTGCGATTTTACGTCTTCCGTTTTGCATGGCTTATTCTCACTTCATCTGCAGTGGAATGACTTTCGGCCATGTGATTCGCAGACTATTGTGGTCTGATTATATAGAATATTAATTTATGGTTCATACTACACCTGGGAAATACATAATCTTGCTTTATTTTACTTTCATCGTTTAGCTAAATATCACATTGCATTTATCGTTTTAAGTTGGTATTTTATGTAAGGTTATCTCTTTGTGTCACTCAAGTATGATCATTTATGGTGAAAATATGTCTCGCGAATAAATATTCTTATATATATATTCCCTACTGTAGACTGTTTCACTAAGATTGGTATATGCTTTTAAAAAGAAATTAACTGATAAAAAAAGAACTCGGGAAAATTGCGTGGTATACTATGAGTGTCTGAACAAAATTGATTGGGTTTTGTTTTTAGTTATTAAACTATTTGCCGTAATCGGCTGGAGGCACTGCGTCATAATTTTATTGATAGTTCAGACACCGCCTTTTAGTAATAAATTAAAAATAGTCAAATTTATACCAAAACGCACAACAATCTGGTTCATAGTAGGATTTAATACATTGACTTTATATATATTTCTCTTTTTGATACAATAAAAATAAATTATACCTTTTACCAAATTGGTGCTTGTCATCAAGTCCAGGAGGGGTACACAATATAAAAATACTGTGTTTCTATTTCTCTAGCTAACCTGGAAACAGGTTGACTCCCTGTTAACAGCCCCATGTCAATCGGAACAGTCTCGTGGGTAACCTGTTTCATGTTGAAGGGGTCTGCCATCAACCGCCTCAAAGACTAGTAGAGAAACATGGGGCTGCAAGGGTATGGAATTTGCAGTGGCAAACTTAATGTCAATAAAGTAACTGCCAGCACTGGAGTCTACCAATGTCTGAATAACCACCGAACCTGCTGCCCAGGAGAGGACAACTGTGATTAGCGGTTTATCTTTACGAAAACCAGGGGTGAGCAAATTCTACCTAACATCTGCCCCCGACAGGACCTTCGGTGCAAGCGTTTCCCGTAAGGGTAGGGCAAGATTTCAGGAAATGCCCACCAAGGCCGCAATACAGGGTCCGGCCCTCCCTACTCCTAAAGGCCCGCTCAGCCTTGGAAAGGCGAGTGAACCCCAGCTGCATGCCAGACGCATCATCCCCAAGAGGCATGGGAGGTGAGGGAGGAATGGGTGGTAAGTAAAATGTAATAGCCAATCTGGTAGGAAGCCAACACAGGCACTCCTTAAATGATAGTCTCTCCCTGAGCCTGGTATTGATCAAAATGAGGAAAGAAATGAGAGCATCAAGCTTGTCAGGGAGATCCTTGGCCGCAATCTCATCCTTCAATGCATCGGAGACACCATGAGAGAAGACAGCCACCAGAACCTCATTATTCCAGCCCACCTCTGCTGCCAGGGTATGAAATTCGATGGCATGCTTGGCAACAGTTCGTGTACTCTGTTGAATGGACAAGAGCAGCTTAGCAGCAGAGGCAGAGCGGGCAGGCACATCAAATACCCTACGAAAGGAGGAAACAAAACTCAGGTAATCGAGTATCACAGGATTATCCTTCTCCCATAAGGGATTTGCCTAGGCTAAGGCCTTGTCCAAGAGCAATGAGATTTGGAAGCCCACCTTGGACCTGTTAGAGGGAAATGCCATAGGAACCATCTCAAAATAAATGCCCACTTGGTTTAAGAAGCCACGACACCAACTCAGTTCACCCCCATAGTGCTGCGGGAGGGGGGCTGAACCAGTCATCCCTCTGGTAACAGCGACTCCAGTTGCAGGAGCAGGGGCAGCAACATGGGCAGCAGCAGGAGGAACCACTGGCCTAGCAGCACCAGGAGCAAGGTGTGCTGTGCATTCAAGTAACATCTGCAACGCCTGAGCGAAGTGACCCAAAAAGTGATCTTGTTGATCGAGCCTGGTAACCAGCATGGGGAGTGAAGGAGCACCTGCATCGTCAGGATTCATGCCCTTGTGTACTGTCAGGGTGCCAGGAAAACAGACCACACGAAGATGCAAGTAAATAAAGCAGTTTATGGCAGTAAATAAGTAAATAAAGCATTTTGGAACAAAATATTCTCTAAGATTTCAGAAGTTGTGGAAAAAACATAATTCCAAGCCCTGAGATCGCGATCTTGCATCTAAATATTCATGAGATTCCTTTACTGTAAAGTACCGAGTAGTGATTTTACATCTTTTATTAGCGGCAAAACTCTTAATCACAAGAAGATGGAAATCCCAGGAGGTACCATCTCCATCTGATATTGTTATATTACTTAATCAGCAATGTGAGATGGAAAAAATTATGGCTACTATAAAATATTTGGAGTTAGATGGAATCCATGGTTAAATAATCAAAGATGTATAGTAACAATGGATTAGATATGGTACGTGTGTTAATGTAAGGATTGGTTAGCAGTAATGAATTTATTGATCATGTGGTAAAACGTGAATGTGCTATGGGGAAAAGATCTCCCCTTTATTATAAGATCGAAGTCTAGTGACAAATGATTGAAGATAATGGGCATATATATATGGAAACCCCTTTGGTTGATGATTAAACTGAGTTGGAAGGAAGGTTCCACCTTTCCTATTTCTTTCCCTGTCCTTTCCTCCCTCTCTTTTTCTTTTTTGTGTTTTTGTCTGTTTTTTTTTTTTTTTGAAGGTAAAATGCTACGATTGATGATTTTATTGCAACATTTCATGTTGATATTCTTTTTTGTTTTTTTGTATATGTGTATTATTGCTTTGTGGAAAATTACAATAAAAGAGATATTGAAAGTAAAAAAAAAAAAAAAAAAGCAGTTTATTATAGCAACAACAATAAACGTACAGCAAGAGAGGGGATCAAATTCAGGAACAGCCGGGGTAAAGTCCAGAAGCTGGTAGTCATCCAAGCCGGGGTTGAGTCCAGAAGCGGGTAGTCATCCAAGCTGGGGTTGAGTCCAGATGCAGGTAGTCAGCCAATGCTGGGTCATCTGCCGATCCGGGGACATAAGCCGATGCAGAATCGAGAGCCAGGAAAGTCTTCAGCCAAGCCAGGTCATGCACGGAAAGGAGAACAGAAGGCTGCTAGCAGTGATGCATCTTGGAGAACAAATACAAGGGCAAGGACTGCAATTCATCAGGTGAAATAAATAGTCAGGTGTTCAACATCATCACTGAGGGAGGCACAGGCAAGTGATGATGCAAATGGAGCATATAAGAGACAGCAGTCTGCACATGTCCAAGATGGCTGCCAACAGGAAGACAAGGTAAGATCTTGACAGTACCAGCCTCCAACCCCTTATAGCTGGTCCAACACACACCTAAAATATAAAAATAATGGCCTCCAACCTCCCCTATAGCCAGTCTATTGCATGCCTAAGAAAAGTAACAGCCTCCAACCTCCACCTATAGCTGGTCCAACAAAATCCTGAAAACAACAACCAGTCTCCAACCTCTTCTTTTGGCTGATGCAACACATACCTAAAAAGAAAAAACCTGGCCTCCAACCTCCCCTATAGCCAGTCCAACACATGCCTAATAAAGAAACCAGCCTCCAACCACCCTATACCTGGTCCAACACATACCTAAAATAAAAAAATACTGGCCTCCAACCTCCCCTATAGCCAGTCCAACACACGCCTAATAAAAGTACCAGTCTCCAACCTCTCACTATAGCTGGTCCCACAAATGCCTGAAAACAAGTACCAGCCTCCAACCTCTTCTTTTGGCTGTTTCAACAAACACCTAAAAAGAAAAATCCTGGCTTTCAACCTCCCCTATAGCAAGTCCAACACACACCTAATAAAGGTGCATACCAAGGTGCCAGGAAACCAGACCACACAAAGATGCAATAAAATAAAGCAGTTTATTATAGCAACAACAAAAAAAGCACATCAAGAAAGAGGAGCAAAATCAGGAACAGCCAGGGTAAAGTCCAGAAGCGGGTAGTCATCCAAGCCAGGATTGGGTCCGGAGGTGGGTAGTCATCCAAGCCGAGGTCGAATCCAGATGCGGGTAGTTAGCTGATGCTAGGTCGTCTGCCGATCCGGGGATGTAACCTGATGCGGAATCAAGAGCCAGGAAAGTCATTAGCCAAGGCAGAGCATGCACGAAGGAACTTGGAGAACAAAAGGCTGCTAGCAGTGATGCACCTTGGAGCACAAACACAAGGGCAAGGACTGCAAGTCATCAGCATCAGGGGATAAAAATAGTCAGGTGTGCAACATCATCACTGAGTGACGCCCAGACAGAAGGTGCAAGTGATGATGCAAACAGAGTTTATGAGAGACAGCAGTCTGCACATGTCCAAGATGGCTGCCAACAGGAAGGCAAGGTAAGACCTTGATAGTACCAGCCTCCAACCACCCTATAGCTGGTCCAACACACACCTAAAAAATAAAAATACTGGCTTCCAACTTCCCCTATAGCCAGTCCATCACATGCCTAAGAAAAGTAACAGCCTCAAACCGCCACCTATAGCTGGTCTAACAAATTCCTGAAAACAAGTACCAGCTTCCAAACTCTTCTTTTGGCTGATCCAACACACACCAAAAAAAATCCTGGCCTCCAACCTCCCCTATAGCCTGTCCAATACACGCCTAATAAAAGCACCAGCCTCCAACCACTCTGTAGCTGGTCCACCACACACCTAAAGTATAAAAAATACTGGCCTCCAACCTCCCCTATAGCCAGTCCAATGTGCGCCTAAAAAAGTACCAGCCTCCAACTTCCACCTATAGCTTATCCATCAAATGCCTGAAAACAAGTACCAGCCTCAAACCTCTTCATTTGGATAATTTGACACAGGCCTAAAAAGAAAAATACTGACCTCCAACCTCCTCTATAGCCAGTCCAACACACGCCTAAAAAAAAGTACCCGCCTCCAACCACCCTATAGCTGGTCCAACACACATCTAAAATAGAAAAATACTGGCTTCCAACCTCCCCTATAGCCAGTCCAACACACGCCTAATAAATGCACCAGCCTTCAACCATCCTATAACTGGTCCAAGACACATCTAAAATAAAAAAATACTGGCCTCCAACCTCCCAAATAGCCAGCCCAACACACTCCTTAAAACAAATGCCTTTAAAACTTAAGTACCAGCCTTCAATCTCTTCTTTTGGCTGATCCAACACACACCTAAAAAAGAGAAATACTGGTTCCCCTCCCCTATAGCCAGTCCAACACTCCTAATAAAAGTACCAGCCTCCAACCGCCCAATAGCTGGTCCAACACACACCTAATATAAAAAATACTGGCCTCCAACCTCCCCAATAGCCAGTCCATCGCACGCCTAATAAAAGTACCAGCCTCCAACCACCCTATAGCTGGTCCAACACACATTTAAAATAAAAAATACTGGCCTCCAACCTCCCCTATAGCCAGTCCAACACACGCCTAATAAAAGCACCAGCCATGCAGTGTATGGAGGGATAGGGGTAAGATGCAGTGTATACAGGGATATGCAGTGTATGGAGGGAAATGCAGTGTATAGAGGGAAATTCAGTGTTTTAAAGGATATGCAGTGTATGGAGGGATATGCAGTGTATGGAGATATGCAGTGTATGGAGGGAAATGCAGTGTATAGAGGGATATGCAGTGCATGGAGGTATATGCAATATATGGAGGGATATGCAGTGTATAGAGGGAAATGCAGTGTATGGAAGGATATGCAGTGTATGGAGGGATATGCACTGTATGGGGTGATATGCAGTGTATAGAGGGATATGCAGTGTAAGGGGATGAGATGCAGTGTTTGGAGGAATATGCAGTGTAAGGGGGTGAGATGCAGTGTTTGGAGGGATATGCAGTGTATGGGGTGGGATTCTATCAGTTCTAAACCTTCAAAATGAAAAGGGATTTGTAGGGATCATCCTGCATGGTTGTGGTTTGTAAGAATTGCTATTTGCTTCTCTTGATTTTAAAAAAAATCTCTTTGCAAGACACAACCAAGCAATTCTAATGTGGATCAGGCTTGTCTTCTTCCCATCCACTATATGATTTACTCCCCACACTGCTTGTTACAAAGCATGTCTATCCAGGACCATGTGTGCCAGTCACTGGGCCCTGTCCATGGCCATCCCTATACATATCTACCTATGGGAATGTCACCCGTTATCAATGGGGAAAAGTAGAAAATGAATCTATCAATATCCACAGTACTTACCATTCCAGTCTGTCTTCTGGGGTGGGCCATAGACTTTACAGTCGAAGCCAAAGCATCCAGTGGTGACTCTAAAGCATCTGTGCAGAAAAGCTTGAGCCCTCTTCATTTTTGTGGGCTTATTGGTTGGAGTATCTGCAGGCTGTGCACGGATACCACCTTCCATAGGTGGTCTTCTGGGACTGGCAGGATCCTACTGAGAGCTTCCTTATATGAGGGCAGCTGATGACATCACAGCAGAACATGGTCATGTGACCTTGTTGTTTTTCTGTTTGTTTTCTTTAACCTCCCTGGCGGTATGATTATGTCCAGATTTCTGTGGTAAAAGCAGTACATTGTTTTGCATGGAAATCTGTTGTTTTGCATTTTAAAACTCACCTTCCCCTGCAACTCCCCGCCGTCCTCCACCGCTGTCCTCCTGCTGTGTGCTCGGCCGATGCCGAGAATGACCATGGTGTCCAAAAAGCGTTCTTTTTGCGCAAAATCGCTTTTAGACGAACTGGAAAACAGTGACAGCGAAACAGAGTTACTTGAAGAACTGAGCGATAGCGATTCGTGGGAAAATTCGTCATCAGGTACGGAAAGTGACGACAGCGATGATTCTGATGTCTCTTTCTGGCACATAGCTCCGTTGGAAATTCTGAAGAATCATTTGATATACTTCCCAAATTCCACAAGCTATGTGCCAGAAAGAGACCTCAGAATCGTCGCTGTCGTCACTTTCCGTACCTGATGATGAATTTTCCCACGAATAGCTATCGCTCCGTTCTTCAAGTAACTCTGTTTCACTGTCAGAGTTTTCCAGTTCATCTAGGCTCACTATGCAGATCTCACATACCAAAAGATTATATTTTTTAATTGAAGTGACAGTTACTTTGATTGATATTACAGCCCATGGCTTAAATAAAGATCTTTATTCTTATGTTAGCACTGTGATGGTAATGCAAAGCTGTACCCAAACAAAATTTAAGTCATTTTTTTCTCACAAATAGAGCTTTTCTTTTGGGGGTATTCGATCACCACTGCGTATATTATTTTTTGTGCTAAAAAAAAAAAAACGACTATTTTGAAAAAACAATATTTTTTACTTTCTGCTATAAACATATTTAAAGAAAAACTTAAAAAAAATCAAACTTTTTAATAAATTTAGGCCAATATGTTTTTAGTAAAATAAATCCCAATAAGCGTATATTGATGGAGGGGGCGTGGCTCCGAGCTCTGTGATCACAGAGCTCCGCCGGACTGCAGTGATACTCGCCACATAGAGGGACCCTGGGCACCCACAAACCGCCAAAAAACACACAGTGAGTCTCATACTTTCCTTAAGAATGTCACAGAAGAAGAAAGGAGGGCAAACCCAGCCTCACAAGCTGCCGCCATTCAGAGGCACAATCCCGCTCCACAGGCCTCAAAATGGCAGCGGCCCATACAGACAAAGTCCTGAGGTAATTCAAATACCCACTGCTAATTTAGGGGCTAATACAACGCCCACCCCACACAGTGAGGAGAGTTCTCATTCAGGGACCAATACTCCATCCCCTAGGAGCCCCGCAAGGTCCCACCAGAGATTCGACCCCACAGTGGGTGACACCTGGGACCCTGACATGGAGGTTGGCAGTGTTTTACCTCAGCAACAGCAAGCGATCACCATCATTGACCCTATTGCTGGATTCCCTACAACGGGCACGCTGGTATCAGACACTGTGTTGAAAGACATGTTAATGTCCCTCAGGGACTCAATTCATAATGACCTTACAGCTTCAATCGCAAGATGTCGCAAGGAGGTATATGAATTTGGTGACAGAGTTGATCAAATGGAACAGGCCTTGGGTGAATATTCCACTTCATACAATACACTAGTTGATGCCCATAGTGTCAAAAGGGAAGACATACTATGGATTAAAGATAAATTAGCGGACCTTGAGGATCGTTCCCGCAGGGACAATTTAAAACCAGGAGTCCCAGAAACAGTTCTACAGTCCCAACTTCCTCAGTATGTCCAGGAAATGTTCCAAGTGACTTCACTTTCTGCACAAGACCTTATTGTGGATAGAGTACACAGAATTCCCAAACCTTCTTTCTTGGCTGATGATATCCCTAGAGACATTCTCTTGTGGGTACACTATTACAAAACAAAAGAAGCCATTATGGAGCAATTTCGCAAAATAGACCAGAGACCCCCAGCCTATACATCTGTCCAGATTTTGCCAGATTTATCCCCACACACTCTTCAACGTAGGAGGCAACTGGCCAGTATTACCAAGGCTTTGAGAAATCACCAAATTTCTCACAAATGGAAATACCCCGCAACATTGTTTATTTCATATAATGGTACCACTGTCCCTGTTTCTGCAATGGATGAAGGTCTTGCCTTCCTAAGGCAATGGCTGGGACATAATACTTGAAATGTCTCCCTCTCCAAACTTCATTACTATTCAACCTAGAGGTACATCTCAATATGACTGGCAAGTTGTAACCCTAAGATGCCCTCCACATAGGATGAGACATGAAGCGGGTCCCTCTCCCACCCCTCGATGTTCCACCTAATTCCAGCGGTTCTTAGTGGATCTTCCACCATACCCCATGTTCCTAAGGATATCAATTAGTATATCCCCGGTTCTGTTCCTAGTTCCTATTTTTGCTTTTTTCTTTGCTCTTTTTGTTTTTGCTCATTGTTTTAACACAGGATACCTTCCATAGTCTGCGTGGGATTCCTTACAGTCCACGCTCAACCCAAGTGACCCAGGACTCAACGCTCGTCTACACAATAAAGTGGACATCTTATGTGTTCAAGAAACACAATTTGAAGCCTCTAAAAGTCCTATGTGCTCCAATCATAACCTACCCCATGTCTTCCTCTCCTGTGCAAGCAATAAAACAAAAGGAGTCTTAATTGCGGTGCGGGATACAGTTAGTTTCCACCTCCATAGCTCCACCATTGCTGAAAACGGAAGATTCATCATACTGACATGATGAATCTTCCATTTTCATCAATGGTGGAGCTATAGAGGTGGAAACTAACTGTATCCCGCACCACAATTAAGACTCCTTTTTGGCCGAGTCCATTCGTCAACGCCCCTCAATTTCTGGATTTCAAATCGGGGAGGAGAACCATGTGGTCAGCCTTTTTGCTGATGACGTGATCCTCCACCTGACCGAAACCAGAAAAGTCCCTACCTGCAGTAACTAATTTACTTGACGTTTTCAGTTCCATATCCTATTATAAAATTAATTATTCTAAATCTCTTATTCTAGACTTAGGAATGGCCCCTAAAGGGAAATTTAAGCTCCAGTCTTCTTACCCATTCATATGGGCGAAGGACGGGATCCACTATTTGGGGATCACATTAACCCCTAAATTACACCTAATGGCCCGCGCAAACTACGAACCTTTGATTACAAAAATTCACTTGCAACTAAATAACATGACACGCTCTACTTTATCATGGGTAGGTAGAATTGCGGCATTCAAAATGTCTATCCTTCCACAGATTCTGTACTTCTTTAGGGTCCTTCCCATCCCCATCCCAAAAAAGTACATAACGGCCCTCACAAAATTATTAACCCAGTTCATTTGGCTACACAAAAACCAAGGTGCGCAAGGAAACACCTTATTGCTCACAAATTAACAGGGGGTATGGGGCTCCCGGATTTGCACGATTAGAGGCTAGCAGCCATTATAGAACAACTAGGTTACTGGTTTAAGCGATCCAATAGACCTCGATGGGCAGATATTGAGACGTCGCTATGCAATGTTCCGGATCTGGCATCAGTTCTATATGTGGATCACTTAGCTCCCGGAAATACTTCCTCCCTCTCTCCACCCATGGTAGCTTCTGTATTAGCATGGCGCCACATTATGAACAGTGCCGATAGGGATCCCCCTATCGATGTTCCACCAATACCAATACAAAATTTGGAATCTAGAATTCCCTTTCTATACAATAAACCCCTAATTAGCTATGGAATTAAATATGTTCAAGATTTTTACACAGATGGTCACCCCCGTAAGTGGTCAGACATACAGGGTCGTTTTTCCCTCCCTCCCAAACTATATTTTTTTTGCTTTCTCATTTCACAATTTCTGTCCAAATACCCATTACCTGTTTTATACGTTTACCCCTCTGTTTGGGCTTTCCTCACGGCTCCAACACACAGGAAAGGTGGAATTTCTCTTATTTACAATGCTCTCCAATATAAAACAGAATTTCAGCTTTCAGTGGCTATTCAGAAGTGGAATAAAGACCTAGACACATAACATTCATTGTCAGACTGGCAGAGGGCGATTCAATCTAACTATCGCTTTTCTAAAAAACGCAGCCTAAAAACATCAAAATTACGAGGCTTGTATACCAATGCCAGAAGCCTGGCCAACAAGATGGGAGAGCTGGAGCTGCTGATGTTTGAGGAGGACTTAGATTTTGTGGGGATAACTGAGACTTGGTTTGACAGCTCTCATGACTGGATGGCGACCATTCAGGGGTATTCCCTTTATCGCAGAGATAGAGAGGGTAAAAAAGGGGGAGGGGTATGTTTGTATATTAAGAACAGTATACAGGTAAATATGAGGGATGATATTAATAATGGAGCTATGGACGAGGCTGAATCCCTATGGGTAGAGCTTCAAAGGAAAGGCACGGTGGGGAAGGTAATATTGGGCGTATGCTATAGGCCCCCCAACCAGAGGGAGGAGGGTGAGGCGGACCTCATGTTACAGATAGGATTGGCAGCAAGGATGGGAAGTGTCATTATAATGGGGGACTTTAATTATCCTGATATAGACTGGGCAGAAGGAACCGCGCATTCAGCCAAGGCTCGGCAGTTCCTAAATGTTTTGCAGGACAATTTCATGGGTCAGATGGTGAATGCACCGACAAGAAACAATGCGGTACTTGACCGACTGATTACCAACAATACAGACCTGCTCACGGATATAGAAATACGGGACAACTTAGGGAACAGTGACCATAGGTCAATTGGTTTCAGTATTAATTACAGTAATAGGAAACACAAGGGTAATATAAGGACACTGAATTTCAAAAGAGCCAATTTCCCTAAACTGCGCTCGCTGCTAGAAAATATCAAATGGGATAGAACTCTGGGAACAAAGAACACGGAGGAAAAATGGGAGTGCTTCAAGAGCATACTTAACAAGGGGGTGGGCCAGTGCATTCCACAGGGAAATAAATTTAAAAGAGCAAAACTAAACCCTGGGTGGCTAAACTCCAACATAAAAATGTATATTAGAGCTAAAGAAAAGGCCTTCAAAAAATACAAGACTGAGGGGTCATTGGCAGCATTTAAGCACTACAAAGAGTGTAATAAGAAATGTAAAGACGAAATCAGGGCGGCTAAAATAGAACACGAGAGACATATAGCGGAGGAGAGTAAAAAGAACCCCAAGAAGTTCTTTAAGTATATAAACAGTAGGAAAGCGAGGCCAGAGCACATTGGCCCCATAAAAGATGATAAAGGAAAAATGGCCACAGAGGACAGAGAAAAGGCGGAAGTGTTAAATAATTTCTTTTCTTCAGTCTTCACAAAGGAATCGGGGGGCTACACGAACCCCGCTTGTAAGGCCGAACTAAATAATACACCTCAGGAAGTGCCGCCACCTCAGGAAGTGCTAACAGAGGATAGACTTAGAGCTAAACTAGAGAAACTTAACATAAATAAATCCCCGGGACCGGATGGCTTGCACCCAAGGGTTCTTAATGAGCTCAGCCAGGTGATTGCCAGACCATTATTCTTGATCTTTAAGGATAGTTTACAGACGGGTATGGTGCCAGCTGATTGGAAAAAAGCCAACGTGGTACCAATATTTAAAAAGGGGCCGAGATATATCCCGGGTAACTATAGGCCGGTCAGCCTAACATCAGTAGTCTGCAAAATTTTGGAGGGGATGATAAGGGACCACATACGAGACTTTAGTAATGAAAACGGTATTATAAGTAGTAATCAGCATGGATTCATGAAAAATCGTTCGTGCCAAACCAATCTATTAACCTTCTACGATGAAGTGAGCTGCCACTTAGATAAAGGTAAGCCTGTGGATGTGGTGTATCTGGACTTTGCAAAGGTCTTTGACACCGTTCCCCACAAACGCTTACTGTACAAACTAAGGAAGGTAGGTATGGACCATAAGGTGAGTACCTGGATAGAGAACTGGCTCCAGGGGAGAGTACAGAGGGTGGTGATTAATGGGGAGTACTCGGATTGGGCGGGTGTGGAAAGTGGGGTCCCCCAGGGTTCTGTCCTGGGACCAATCCTGTTTAATTTATTCATAAATGATCTAGAGGAGGGGATATCTAGTACAATCTCAGTATTTGCAGATGATACTAAATTAGGCATGCCAATATCTTCTATGCAGGATGTGGAAATCTTGCAAGCAGACCTGAACAAAATAACGGGGTGGGCAACTACATGGCAGATGAGATTTAATGTAGAAAAATGTAAAGTAATGCACTTGGGGGCCAGAAACCAGAAAGCAAGCTACTCACTAGGGGGGGAACCTCTGGGTGAGTCTAGGATGGAAAGGGACCTGGGGGTACTGGAAGACAACAGGCTTGGCAGTGGCATGCAATGCCAAGCCGCCGCAAGCAAAGCCAACAGAATACTGGGTTGTATAAAAAAGGGGATTCACTCCAGAAATAAATAAATTATTCTTCCACTCTACAAGACTCTGGTCCGGCCACATCTGGAGTATGCTGTCCAGTTCTGGGCACCGGTCCTCAGGAAGGATGTGCTGGAACTGGAGAAAGTCCAGAGAAGGGCAACAAAAATAATTAGGGGAATGGAGGACATCAGCTATGAGGAAAGACTACAAGCACTGAACCTATTCTCTCTGGAGAAGAGACGATTGAGGGGGGATATGATATCAATGTACAAATACTGTACTGGCGACCCTAGCATAAGGAACAAACTATTCAGAGAAAGGAGATACAATAAGACACGTGGCCACTCACTAAAACTTGAGGAAAGGCGGTTTAACCTTAAAGTGCGTAAGGGGTTCTTCACTGTAAGAGCGGTAAGGATGTGGAATTCTCTTCCACAAGCAGTCGTATCAGCGGGGAGCATTGATAGTTTCAAAAAACTATTGGATGGACACCTTAAAGACCACAACATACAGGGGTATACAATGTACGGTTAAAAGCAAACACACACACACATCATAGGTTGAACTGGATGGACATTGGGAAACCATGCTTAAATTGCATGGCATTACACGCCGTACAAACTCTTTAAATTCTCGCCCCATCATTCTGACCAATCTTGAAGACAGTGCGGACAGGTGGGGAATCTAACCCATATTATGTGGGGATGTCCATGTCTATCTGGATACTGGAAGCTTATATTTCAAATGATTTCCTCCTTAACAGGGATTATACAAAAACCCTTAATGGGTCTGGCCCCACTCAATCTTAGGATCGATACATTTCCTTTATCTATGAGACAAGTTGTGTGCCACATATTACTAGCGGCACGCCACAACATACTAGTCAATTGGGGCACTCAAAACCAACTCAACATATCTGATGATAGATTAGCGGTTAATCGCAATCACCTGTTTGAAAGCCTACTAGCAATTAATCAGGGTTCATGTGCAGCCTTCGATATCAGATGGAAGATGTGGATGGACTTTAAAGGGTAACACAACTGACTGATCGCTACACTATCCACTAGAGGCGGACATCTCGTTACAACGGCGCCTGGTCGGGATACCGGCTTTCCCTCCCCCCCTGTACAGTTAGTTCCCATTGGGGGTGCGGGGTGGAGGGGACGTCGGTGGATAGACCGGTGCACCGCCCTCAACTTCTATGAGATATCATCTTCGTCTATGGGGCTCCTTTACCACGTTCCTCATTTTAACACTTGATTTTGACATATTTTCTGACTGTATGGAGATACTGTAATCATGCATTTGATAATTATATCCTGTGTATTTCTGTTTTATTAGTGCATGTTGCACCACATTGAAACTGTCATGTTCTTTGGTTTGTTTGTTTATGTAAAAACGTAATAAAAATGTATTAATAAAAAAAAAAAAGTGTATATTGATTGGTTTACGCAGACATTATGGCATCTATAAACTATGGGCTATATTTATTGAATTTATTTGTTTATACTAGTAATGACAGCGATCAGCGACTTATAGCAGGTCTGCGAGATTGTGGCAGACAATCGGACACTGACACTTTTGACACTTTGTGGGAACCAATGACAGTAATACAGTGATCAGTGCTAAAAATATGCACTGTCACTGTACCAATGACACTGGCTGGTAGGGGCTGGTGTATACATATTTCTTTCTGTCCTTTCCCTCTGTTTTTCTGACAGTTGGGTGTGGATATTTCCAGGCTTTCTGATTTTAATTTTCAGCTGGTATGTAAGGGATGAACGTGACTAAGGCTGGGTTCACACTTATGTGAATTTAATGCAGTTTTCCGCGTATCAAATTCGCATGACAGGAGATTGTGACCGGCTCTCAATGGAGCCGCTTCACACATCTCCTGGGTGGCTGCAGAGCAAATTGCACAGGGGTCCTGTGCATCTTTTGCTCCGTTTCAGGTCCCAATTCAGCCAAAAATTCGGGGGCGATTCATCCCTGAAACGAAGAACAGGGATGCACCGGACCCCTGCTGTCAGCTGCATCCATTTCAAGTGTGAACCCAGCCTTAATCTTAAAGTCTCTACAGCAGATTACACATAGGGCTCAGTGATGTCCGCAGACATGAGGAACTGCTACTGCCAGAGAGGTGGAGTTGTGAGCGTTCAGACCAATGCTGGTAAGGTTTAGTCTATGCTGATTAACCCCTGGAGGGAAAAAGTACCAGCTGGGCTTATATAGTAAACTACATGGTCCCATAATATAAGCTGAGTGCAGAACTGCTGATCGCTGGGGGTGGAATCAAATCACGGTGGACCACACTGGTGGAGTTGCACACAAGAGTGAAGATAAATACATCAGAACATTGGGATTGAAAGTAGATAAATGAGGAACCACTGGGTGTTAAGCCTCATACACACGATCAGATTATCGGACACATTGTCATCTGTTTTTTGTTGCATGCTAGTCTCATATCAAAAGTGAAGAGGTTACTTTCATACGAAAATTCTCGTACTACAGAATTCAACTTCAGAAGTGATGGCATGTGTTGAATTGTTTTGTATGTATTCTTTTGTTTCCGAGCATGCCTAGTCTTGCTCTTACAATTTTTTTGGATGAAAACTGGACTAATTAAACGAAAATCGGACCTTGTGTTCACTTACGATAAAAATGTTATAGCCTGCCCATTCCGTTTTTGTTGTCTGAAAATTCTCAAATGGCTGTGGAAAGCACCATATTAATGATCCGAAAATCAGCAGATCATTCGTAGGATGAAATTTTACTTCCCGTTTTCTTATCGTGTGTACGGACCTTAAGTGTGCACACTCATTAACCCTAGTATTACAACCATGCCATGTTCCAAGATAATCTACATATGAAACTAACATATTGAACTGCAGTTCATGGACTTTATAGGTACAACCAACCAAACCAAAAATGACCAATTTGGATATACATTCTGTAATTAGATCTGTTGGGCAATTTGTACTAAGCCCCCCCCCCCCCTTTAATGATTTAGGGTCCTAAATGCTACTGTGTTTTTAAATGTTTTTAACCACTTAATCAAGCTATAGTACAGTACTGTGTGTCAGTTTTTTTAAATTATAATCCCAAATATGTTTTTTTGCAGCGCCGCTCTGCGGTCAGATGACCTCCCTCTGCTCTCCTTTCCCTATTTAAAGTAATTGTAAAGTCTCATATTTTTTTTTTCCAATAAAATGACAAACATGTTATACATACCTCCTCTGTGCAATGATTTTGCACAGAGCAGCCCGGATCCTACTCTTCTCAGGTTCCTGGCTGGAGCTCCTGGCCCCTCCCTCCTGTTGAGTGCCCCCACAGCAAGCAGCTTGCTATGGGGGCACCCGAGCCAAGCTGCAGCTCCGTGTATCGATTCAGACATGGAGCTGCCGATCGGCCTGCCCCCTCTCTCTCCTCATTGGCTAACTGTGTTTAAATAAACAGCAGAGAGAGCCAATGGCACCGCTGCTGTATCTCAGCCAATTAGGAAAGAGAGTCCCAGGTGGATGAGGCACTACATTGCTGGATAGAGAGGGGGCTGAGGGGGCTGCTGCACACAAAAGTTTTTTTTATCTTAATGCAAAGAATGCATTAAATTAAAAAACTTTCTGACTTTACAACGACTTTAAGGAGAGCAGTGGGAAGGGCTGAGATTCCCCTCTAAAGTCAGCCAGCCTGCAGAGGGAGGTCACGTGACCGCAGAGCGGAGCTGTGAAAGAAGGTATTTGGTATTCGAATTTTAAAAAACTGACACACAGTACTTTATAGCTTAGTAAAAAAGAGAGGATACAAGTAATGGAGTTATGTATTACAGTGGAATAGAGGCAGGAGGAGAGAGGATGGGCGGGGAGGATTTTGGCTTTCACTACACAGACTCAAAATGACAGGCAGGGAGGGGGAGAGGGGAGACACTCACAACACACAGTTGGATGAAGGAGGCACGTAAACTAACCACGGGGTATCAGGACAATATCCCCCCGGACAATATCTCCCCGGACATTATCCCCCCGGAAAAAATCCCCCAGGACAACATCCCCCGGGGACAACATCCCCCGGGCAATATCCCCCGGGACAATATCCCCCCCCGGAAAACATCCCCCTGGACATAGGGTTAGAGGGTTATGGTTAGGGTTAGAGGGTTAGGGTTAGAGGGGGGATATTGTCTAGGGGGATATTGTCCAGGGAGGATATTGTCCGGGGGGATGTTGTCCAGGGGGGATATTGTCCGGGGGGATATTGTCCAGGGGGGATATTGTGCGGGGGGATATTGTCCTATAATCGACCACGGTATCATGGATCAGCAGCCATGATTACTGTGGTCAATTCACATAGGAAAACACAGAAACAGGCAGGATCAACCAGGTATTTAAGAACATGTGCGGATATTCATGCTTTAAAGAAACAGGAGCACTTTTTTTTTTTTTTTTTTTTTTTTAGGTTTACAACCACTTAAAAGAATTGATGCTGTTTTTTTTTTTTTTTTAAGGCAAATGGTGGTAACAACATATAATAATTTGATTCGGATCCCTCTTCTGTTCATTTACTTTCCATTTTGTTAATTGATAAAAACATATTATTAACACTTCTATTTCTGAACATGATGAAACCATGTTCCTTTCATAATTTAATGATGTGCAAGCAAAAAATGCTGGCATTATCATTTACCTTGCACATGATTGGGTATTCAAAGTGGACAGTTTCACAATATTTCCTAAGGGAAGTAAACATTCACTTGTAAAGCAAATATTTACTTTGATAAGTGTACATTCTCTGACCAGCAGGAACCAGACGAATTTCAATCTGTCTATGGGCAGGCTGGTTGTATTGTAGTCGATCTATCGATTAACTTCAGTACAACCAGCCTATCAGGTTATTGCTGCATGATCACTGCTGGCGGCTATAGCAGGCAGCAGTGATCATTGTTTTCTGCCAGTGGGTAAGGCTCCCTATGCTCTCTACCTGCAGCACACAATAGCACTGTGGGGGGAATCCCCCCATCAACACTGACCAACACTGACTGTGTTGATGGGGGAATCAAGCAATTGTATTTCCTTTAACCCATGGTTGAAAGAAATAAAATGTAATAATGTATGGCCTGCCTTAAGCTCTTGGAGTCACTGACCTGCAAGCATGCTGCAAATGAGGCCAAACTCCTGATCAGCATGTTGTCCTCAGGTCAGTGACATATAAAGTTTTGAAACAAATAGATCTGAATGACAGACAAACACTCATAGGTAATTATTGCAGTACACTGATAATCACTGAAAGTATTGAAGTCTGGAACCTACAGTCTGTTTCTGCCATCTAGTGGACGCTTATTAGTCATGCAGCTGTCTCTTCCTTTCCCGTCTGGTTGCCAACAGCAATCCAAACAAACAGTGCAGTCTATGTGTGTGTAAAAAATTTGTGACAACAGAAATGCTGGCAGCTAAAAAGAAATTGAAGAAGAAAACTATTAAAAAATCATCTGCTTCTGAAGTAACGAAAATAGAAAAGCCACTGTTTGAATTCACACAGACTCCCAGACCAGTCCCTGGAGAAAAGGTATGTATAACCTAGATCTGCACAATTCTGGAATAAATGAGAATCACAATCTTTTTGCTTAGAATAAAGATCACGAATCTCAGCGTAACATCAACTTTCCCATTGTACAAAAAAATTATTATTTTTTTTTAATCATTAAAGTGTATTTTGTTTTCCAAAAAATTGTGTTTGAAAGACCATTGCACAAATACAGTGTGACATAAAATATTGCAATGATCGCCATTTTATTCTCTAGAGTCTCTGCTAAAAAAAAATAAATATATATATATAATGTTTGGGGGTTCTAAGTAATTTTCTAGCAAAAAATACTGATTTTAACTTGTAAGCAAGATGGCCCTCATTCGACTCTATGACCTTGGAGGACCGGAGCGACGTCATACGTCACCTCCTAGCATCGGATTTAAAGAGCCCATTTTTTTTCATCATCACTTTTTTTTTCTTTTTTTAGTGTAGATGTGAGATCTGAGGTCTTTTTGACCCCAGATCTCACATTTAAGAGGTGCATTCATGCTTATTTCTATTACAAGGGATGGTTATATCCTTGTAATAGAAATTAAAGTGATCAAAAACATTTAGAAAAAAAAAAACAGTGTAAAATAAAAAATAAAAGATAAAATAAATAGGAAAAAAAAATTAAAGCGCCCCGTCCCTGTTAGCTCGCGCGTAGAAGCGAACTCATACACAAGTCACGCCTACATATGTAAACGGTGTTCAAACCACACATGTGAGGTATTGCCGCGGTCGTTAGAGCGAGCACAATAATTTGAGACCTAGACCTTCTCTATAACTCTAAACTGGTAACCTGAAGACATTTTTAAAATGTCGCCTATGGGGATTTTTAAGTACCAATGTTTGTCGGCATTCCATGAGCATGCACAATTTTGAAGCATGACATGTTGGGTATCTATTTACTCGTAACATTATCTTTCACATTATAGAAAAAAATTGGGCTAACTTTACTGTTTTCTTATTTTTTTAATTAAAAAAAGTGTAGACCGCTGAGCAAATAGGCCATGATAAAAAATATTGCAACAATCTCCATTTAATTCTCTAGGGTCTCTGCTAAAAATATATATATATATATATATATATATATATATATATATATATATATATATATATATATATATATATATATATATATATATATATATATAATGTTTGGGGGTTCTAAGTAATTTTTTCAGTTATCCTTTCCGAATCTCTGTAGAACACAAGGCAGGTTCTGTTAAATGGGTGACACAGCAGTACCTACTCACAGAGCATAGTGAATATGTGTCACAGAATTCAAAGAAGTAAATGTATTGGGATGTTCTCAAGTACATTTACAAATGTCAAGATTAATCAGATTAGAAATAATTCAAATACAATGTGTAAATTAATATATGATTTTGAATGTTGATCAAAGATTTGCTTTAATCTCTAGACTAAGAATTAATACGGGAAAAAAATAAAATAACAAATGAAATGTATAAAGGAGTTTCTAAAGAACTAGGAACACAAAAAAGGGTCTTGAATCTCCCTATCTTTTCTATAACCCTAACACCAATCCTCTTTATAACTCTAAACCTTACACTAACCCTCCCTATAATGCTAACACGGATCCTTCCTGTGACCCTAACCTTTACACAAACCCCCACAGTAAATATCTCCGTAACCCTATCAATAATCCTCCTTATGTCTCTAACCCTTACACTAAACCTCCCAATAACCCTAACACAAATACACCCTAAAACCCTAAACTTTATAAAAGAAGAAAATGGTCGCACACCACCATTGGAATCCAATGAAGAAAAGTTCAGTAGTAGTGAACAAGCACGTAGCAGTCGTATGAAACGCGTCTACTGTCCTACCCTGTGGTACCTTGTACCACCTATGTGATTAAAGGAACTTTTCTTCATTGGATTCTGTGGTGGTGTGCGACCATTTTCTTCTTTCATGCTTCTCCTGGTGGCAAGCTGAGGTTCAGCACCCACCTTGAATCGCGGACTTTGACTGGCCTGAGCGGTGTTATCTCTCTTTATTACCCTAAACTTTACACACACCCTCACACTGATCCCCTCTATAACCCTCAGGCTGAGTTCACACTAGTGTGAATTGGATGGGGGTTTCCCCCCCTCCAATTTGCATGACAGGAGAGTGTGCCCGGCTCTTAATGAAGCCGGTTCACACATCTCCGTAGCTGTTGCGGAGTGGATTGCACAGGGGTCCTGTGCGTCGTTGGCTCAATTTCAGGTCTGAATTCAGGCACAAATTTGGGCCTGATTCGTCCTTGAAACGGAGAACAGGGACGCACCAGACCTCTGCTGTGAGCCGCATCCATATTAAGTGTGAACCCAGTCTAAGACTAATCCCTCCTTGTAACCTTAATAGACAAACAAACACAAGGGCACACGACCTAGTGCCTTATCCTTTAAAAGGTTTATTAAAAATAAAGGTTTAAAAATACTCACAAACGAGTTCTTGATAAAAGCATATTAAACAAGGTGCATAGTCCTCGGCATCAAGATCAGGAGTAGACCGTCCCCCGAAGCTGTAAAGGCTTATGTGTTTCGAGGCTTAGCCTCTTCTTCAGAGCCTCCGTTTGTGAGTATTTTTAAACCTTTATTTTTAATAAACCTTTTAAAGGATAATGCACTAGGCTGGTGCGCCCTTGTGTTTGTTTGTCGTTTTCAGTGGTCCCAGACTACTCTGGTCTTGTAAATGGCTGCAAGGCCAAAGTTATCCAGTATTGCCGGGTCAATAGGTCTCAACAACTGCAAGTTTGTAGCTGAGGTGGATAGAGGATTGCACCACTCAGAGCGCAGGGGACAGGTGCATTGCACCAACGTTTCACTTATTTGCTTCTTGCACTAACCATGAGACTAACCCTCCCTTTCCTTTGGTAGACTTCCTGTAGCCATCTCAATATAAAAGCAGTCATAACCTATAATTAGTGATAAAATAAAATTTCAATAGGCAGCTGACATAATACAAATATGATGTTTTTTTATATTATTGAATAGTTGTTCCTAAAACTGCCTATGCCTATATTTGTAGAAAACAATAAAGCAAAAAGGCCTTGTTTTTTTATTTAAAATTTGTATTTAACATTTTTTTTATCAGTTTTCCAAATTCCAAATTAAAATTAAAATAACATTAACCTGGGACCTTGGTCGTCAAACTCCAAAAAAGACATTCAATATCCAATAATTTTATCTTAGAGTTGCTTATCTTTCTATTCTATACTACTAATGCTCTTCTTCATCTCAGCTGTTGGCAGCTCTTCAAGAATGGGGGAATGGACATCAAATAGATGCCATGTCAAATTCGGTTGAAGATACAGAAAAATGGTCATCAACAAAGAACACAAAAGATTTAAGGCTTGTTTTCAAATGTGTAAATTCAAGTAACACTGGGTAAGTGCAATGCCATATATACTGTAAATACACAATAGCAACACTTTCAGGACCAAATACCACCTTTTGTTCACCTTGAATCACACTTAAAGAAGAAATCTCATAAGCATTACAAAATTAAACACAGGTCCACACACATTCATCTCTAAATACCCATATACGACTCTCCAATGAAGGAAGACTGCTCTTTCCCTGATGGAAGCCAGATTTGTGGGCATAACTAACAATGAATAAAGGGAGGGGGCAAACGCATTACCTTAAGTTCAATTAAGTGCATTACCTTCAACACCAAGGACATTTATTACAAATTGCCAAAAACATACCCACAAACATGAGATGATAACAAGCATCAAGAATACAAATCTCCAGTAATTGGGATCCCTCCACAGTTGGAAAGCTGATGCGTTTCAGGAGACACTTCCTTCCTCAGAGCAGATCCAACTGAATAAAACCACCATATTTATACACTATTTCAACATAACATGCTTTGTGACGAGACTTCCTCTTTAAACAGTACACTCAAAATTGGTGATTTAGTCTGGTGGAGTCAGATCCTGGCTTCTTATATCTTTCATATTTCAACAGAGAGATATCCTGTCATATTTCATGTCCACCTGGGAGTTTGCCTGGGATAACATTTAAAAGATCCAACAGGGAGAGCATGAACACATCATCAAAGGCCACAGCACGTGTACAGACCAAGGAAGGCAACTGAAGATATGTAAGAGAATCTTTAAGAGATGTAAAACAACTAGGTGGTTTAACTCCCAGCCCAGGATTTACTAAACATAGAATTACCAGTTTTTGCTGGACCATCCCTTTACAAATCATACAGAAAGACATCAGGTCAAGCACTCCACACAGACACATACACTATATTACCAAAAATATTGGGACGTCTGCCTATTACACGCACATGAACTTTACTGGCAATACAGTTTTTGTCTGTAGGGTTCAATATTGAGTTGGCCCACCCTTTGCAGCTATAACACCTTTAACTCTTCTGGGAAGGTTTTCCACACAGTTTAGAGTGTGTCAATGGGAATGTTTGACCATTCTTCCAGAAGCGCATTTGTGAGGTCAGGCACTGATGTGAACCAAAAGGCCTGGCTTGCAGTCTCTTCGCTAAATCATCCCAAAGGTGTTCTATCAGATTGAAGTCAGGACCAGTCAAGTTCCTCCACCCCAAACTCCATCATCCATGTCTTTATGGACCTTGCATTTCTGCACTGGTCCAAATCATTTGGTGGAGGATTATGGTGTGAGGTTGTTTTTCAGGGGTTGGGCTTGGCTCTTGAGGCATCAGCATACCAAGACATTTTGGACAATTTCATGCTCCCAACTTTGTGTGAACAGTTTGGGGATGGCCCCTTCCTGTTCCAACATGACTGCGTACCAGTGCACCAGTGCACAAAGCAAGGTCCATAAAGACATGGATGAGCGAGTTTGGGGTGGAGGAACTTGACTGGCCTGCACAGAGACCTGACCTCAACCTTATAGAACAACGTTGGGATGAATTGGAGTGGAGACTGTGATCCAGGCTTTCTCATCCAACATCAGTGCCTGACCTCACAAATGCGCTTCTGGAAATATGGGCAAATATTCCCATAGACAAACTCCTAAATGTTGTGGACAACCTTCCCAGAGGAGTTGAAGATGTTATAGCTGCAAAGAGTGGGCCAACTCTAAATTGAACCCTATGGACTAAGACTGGGATGCCATTAAAGTTCATGTGCGTGTAAAGGAAGGTGTCCCAATACTTTTGGTAATATCATGTACTGGTAAAAACAAAACAACCAGGAAGTGTGGAACATCTGTGTACTGTATCACTTTTAAACTGAGGAAGTGGTAAGTTTTAACCACGAAACACAAATGATGAAATTAAAAAAAAAAACCTGAGGTTCATTAAAACACGAGACCTTTTATCCATCTCTAAACACACCATAATACACATCCCAATGGGTGCCCCTAAAATTCAAAATGTCAATGGCTATTTTCTTTCTATCATCAGGTCTAGCTGTATTAGAGTGCAGTCATGCAGAAATCAAGCCTTCCTTGACAGAAGGAAATAACTTACCGTGCAGATCTGTGTTTAGAATATCATTGGCGAATTTATGAATAAGGAACATTATTTTTGGAAATCAGCAGACTGCAAGCAGTTTTTTGGAAGCGACTAGAAATGAGTGCAGTGTTTTAGGCACAGTTGATTTTACTAAAAAATTACCTAATTCTATCAAATAAAAAATAAAAAAAACACTCTTGTTTGCTCATTGTTCACACTGAGGCGACACGACTCCTTACTACTTCGGGAGAGACTTGTGCATTACATTGCACCACGACTTCGGAGCGACTTGCAGGGACTTCACATAATGGAAGTCTATGCAAGTCGCTCCGAGGTCGCCCCGAAATAGTACAGGACCCTTTTTCTAAGTCGGAGCGACTTGTGTCGCTACTATTAGAACGGGTCCTGTAGCGGTCAATGGACCATGAGGGAGCGCGACTTGTCAGGCTGACAAGTCGCGCTAATGTGAACCGGCTCTTAGGGCCCATTCACTCCACCCTGTTCCAGTGATGTATATTTAATGCATGCCTGTTAATTTGTGTTTCTGGGACCTAGCTTATTTTTTCAACAAATTTGTTTTAAGTCAGTTGTTCTTATTGTACTCGATAATTTTCTTTGTATTTATTACATTTTTAAATACATTTTTATCATTGACCTACACCTGTTAGTCAAAGCACATTTTCAGACTTCTCCCTTCCAGACCTGATGACCTTCCTTGTAAAAATTGTGCAAAGACTATTCAGTGGAAAAGGCTCCTAAGTGTATTAGACTTGGTACCCAGGGAGCTGGGCCTTAGAATCACCAAAAGTCAGATTAATGGATATATACATATACTATAACAATTTACTTTGCAAAGAATGTTTTGTTGCATAGTTGCAATATGGGTATATTTTGTCATTTCGGTATATTATTTATGCTTGCAATTTTTTTAAGCACAGCAGCTCTTTGAGCATGTACATCTACCCTATAAATCATTACATCATGACTGATGAGAAGCATATGCTCATACAACCAATTAACAGACCAATACCTTGCCCAAGAATGATACGAAGACTGATTAAGTTGGAGAAGGGCAAGGCCACAGCTTTAATAAACATTTCCAAACGTAACAAATACCCAATGCCTGTCACAGGTATACTGTGAGCACACATAAACCATAAAGTTAAAGAATCCAAGAGGCCTGTCCTTACCATCAGTACCAGACAGGCATTCGACTGAATCCAGAATGTAACTTGAGGGCATAGCCCATACATCAATGACAAAACCGCCAATAAAGCTATGACAAAACATCAGAATGGGTGGGTGGGTAGGTAACTCTTCTGTCAGCCAAATCTCCTCAGGTCAGAGAGACGTCCCTCAGCGTAACTGGTTTCTAGAGTTCAGGCTCTGCCCCATCACCTCGTGTCCTTGTAACCAATCCTGACAGAGCCACTTAAAGTGATTGTAAATAATCACCTTGTGAAACAATCACTGGGGGCGATCCGACTTCCCGGGGCAACCTCCGAGGTCGCGGTGCGAGCAGCTCGCCGCGACCTCTGAGCGGCCGGCACGGACTTCATAACATTGAAGTCTATGACGGTCGCTCCGGGTCGCCCCAAAGAAGCTCCGGACCCTTTTTCTAAGTCGGAGCGACTTGTGTCGCTCCTATTAGAACGGGTCCGCAGCTTCTCTATGGAAGGCGACCTACGGCGACCTGTGAGGCGACCAGGTCGCCTCACAGGTCGCCCCAGTGTGAACGGGGACTCAGTTTAAAATAGAAATGAAAGGCAAAACATTTGTGTATAGATAAAAAAAACATCATGAATATTTTTTTTTCCCTTTTTATAAGCGATCACATTCTCTCTGTTCTTAGCTGCATAAGAGCTGGAGGAAGGAGAAGCAACAGCACAGTGAGCTTCCCAGTGAATGGCTGTGCAGCAGGGACATGTCAGGACAGTCTGATCATTGGAATAAAGCACACTGAGTTCCCAGAATAGCTAGAGAATTGACCACGATGTGCTCTTCTGCTTAGTGTGGTGAATTTTTAATAGGAAAGCAGAGGGACAGGCGGGAACACCAGGAATTTCACATAAAGGAAGCAATACAAAGAAAACAGGATACTTTATCATAGAAGTACATGGAACAGTAGACACATATCAGGAATAGGATGTGTTAGGGTAACGAATGATTTAACCTCCTTGATTTGGATCAACGCCCACTGTAATGCAATGCTTCCATTCAGTCAAGGCTCCCTTTCCCTAAAGGGTTCAAAGGGCCTTCAGATGTATGACATAGCAGCTCTTTCAGTTTGGATATGGAGAACATTGAATTTTTTCCTTTTTTACTAGGATTTAATTGGGAAAACGTGTGAATGTTTTGTGAAAGTTGTAAAATTATTTTGAGGATAGTTCCCCTGGCCTTGGTTGATCGTCTTAAGCACCACTTCTCTTTCATTTGGAGCCCTACCCATATTCCCTACTTGGGGATACAGCTGAAAGCCAATATAGACTCTGTATACAAACTTAACTATCCCCCCTGTTTCATAAACTGGAGACGGACCTCCAACAGTGGTCCTTACATAATTTATCATGGCTGGGTAGAGTTCATACGATCAAAATGACGTTATTGCTGAGAATACTCTTTTTCTTTAGGCCCCTGCCTATCCCTGTTCCCAGAGCTGTGCTGGCTAATTTTCAAGCAAAAGTGATATGCTATATCTGAGTCAGTAAGGGGCACCATTTTTTTATTACAATTCTGTTTTATCCTAAAACTCAGGGAGGCCTGGGATTGCCTGATCTGTTTTGTTACTCTCAGGCTGCTCATTTGTCCCAACTCTCAGTGGTATACTCTTGATACGCCAAACCAGACTGGGTATACATGGAACAGATGGCCACTCCAGGCTATACGTTGAACTATCTTCTGTGGAGCTCTCCTAAAATATGGCCTCTTATCTTGGAACCTACCCTCCAGGTTTAGACAATAAGTCCTTTAGGTGGGGGCAAGATAAGGAGCTGTACAGAATTTGGCACTTTATTACACATAGGGGACCCTTTACACTACGTCACTGTGGGGAGGTTCTCAAAATGAGAGAACGTTTCTGTTTTTTTTTTTTAAAGTTCGCACTTCCTGCAGTCACTCTGACCGGTTAAGCTGGACCATTACCAGGTAACCTTATATGAAAAATGGTGCATTCAGGACGCGGATCAGCGAGGGGGCATCTCCCATATTAATAGGCTATTACTAGGCTCTCCTCCCAAGTTTCCCTTTCTGTTGGATTGGGGTGCGGATCTGGCAGAAGAAAGGGAACTGGAGTTATGGCACAAATGTTTGCTACAGTCATTCACTGGTATCCTGAATGTAGCCATGGTATTAGCAAATTCGAAGGTGCTTTACCCGCTGGTACCTGGTCCCAACACGGTTAGCCAAAATGTACCCATCTGTGTCACCTCTATGCTGCAGAGGGTGCCAAATGCCAGGGACAATGTGCCATATCTGGTAGGAATGTCCTAGGATACTTGGCTTTTGAAAAGGCTTCTTTTCGCTGATTCGTAAGGTGACAGGACAGTCAGTCCCCCAGACTCCCTACATAGCTCTTCTTAATGCCCCAGTATCCAGTATATTTAACTGCTTGAAATACCTGATATTTTTACTTTTACTGGTGACTCTTGCTAAATCCTGGAAGCAGCCTACTGTATCCTTGGCACAGGCTGGTCAAAAGGTCGTCTGGATTATGTTACATGAAAATATTGTTAGCATTTTGAAGGACATGGTCAAAAAATTTGAACAGACTTCGGGGCCATGGGCTACTTATATGCATGTCTCTTTTGTACGTTAATTTATTTTTTTGAGTTTGTGGTATGGTTTACCCATTTTGTCTTTGGATCGGACCTTCTCCTCATTCTTACTCTATTCCTTTACTTTGCCATTCTCTTCTTTACTCTTACTTTTTTTTTTGTGTGTCTGACTATCCAGGAATATGTTGGTCCTGAGCTCTGTCAGTAAGGCTTATTGAGAAAAATAAGAGTCAAATGGGTGGGTGGGGGGTAACGGAAAATGTAAAGTCGACAAATGAGAGGGTTGAGTGCAGGTATTTATTGAGCGAGATTCCTCCTACAAATTCAGGCTGACCTGCGGCCAGCCTTTCTATTTGTACTTGGAGTCTCTTAGAAATAGTCTAGGAAGGTAAGAGAGGGAGAAGGGAATAGTGACTTGGGGTGTGCCTTGGTCACGTGGACAGTATGCCTAAAAAAAGGCAAAAAAAGACAGTAGGATAAAAGAGAAAAGGGATTTATTAACCACTTAAGCCCCGGAAGATTTTACCCCCATTCCGACCAGGGGGTATTTTACGACTCGGCACTGCGTGACTTTAACTGACAATTGTGCGGTCATGCAATGTGGTACCCAAACGAAATTTACGTCCTTTTTTTCCCACAAACAGAGCTTTCTTTTGGTGGTATTTGATCACCTCTGCGCTTTTTATTTTTTTGCGATATTAATAAAAAAAGAGCGAAAATTTTGCAAAAAAATGACATTTTCAACTTTGTCTTTTAAAAAATATCCAATATACTCAATTTATGTATTTTTTTTTGGCCAAAATATATTTAGCTACATGTCTTTGACAAAAAAAAATTCAATGAGCGTATTTTTATTGGTTTGCGCAAAAGTTATAGCGTCTACAAACTATGGTGTAAATACAGAAATTTACGCAGCTTTAATTTTTGACTGCCTATCTCATTTCATGAAGTGCTAAAATGGCAGGGCAGTACAAAACCCCCCCAAACTACCACTTTTTGGAAAGTAGACATCCTAAGGAATGTTCTGAGAGGCATGTTGAGCTCATTGAATATTTCATTTTTTTGTCACAGGTGTTTGAAAAATGACTAAAAATTTTTTTTTTTTTTTTTTTACACAAAGTTGTCATTGAAATGATATATTGCTCACACATGCCATGGGTATATGTGTAATTACACCCCAAAATATATTCTGCTGCTTCTCCTGAGTACAGGGATACCACATATGTGGGACTTTTTGGGAGCCTAGCTGTGTACGGGACCACAAAAACAAATCCCCACCATCAGAATTTCAAAGGGCGTACATTTTTCATTGCATTTTCTCACTACCTCTAACGGTTTAGGAGGCCCTGAAATGTCAAGATACCACAAAACCCCCCCAAATGACCCCATTTTGGAAAGTAGACACCCCAAGCTGTTTGCTAAGAGGCATGGTGAGTCCATGGAATATTTTATATTTTACCACAAGTTTTGGGAATATTACTATTTTTTTTTTTTATTTTTTTTTTTTACACAACGTTGTCACTAAAAGATAAAATTCTCACACATGACATGGGTATATGTGGAATTACACCCCAAAATACATTCTGCCACTTCTCCTGAGTATGGGGATGCCCCATGTGTGAGACTTTTTGGGAGCCTAGCTGTGTACAGGACCGCGAAAACCAATCAACACTCCCAGGTTTTCTAATGGCGTAAATTGTGCATGTCACCTCTGCACTACCTGTCACAGTTTCGGAGGCCCTAAAATTCCAAGATAGCACAAACCCCCCCCAAATGACCCCATTTTGGAAAGTAGACACCCCAAGCTATTTGCTGAGAGGCATGGTGAGTCCATGGAATATTTTATATTCTGCCACAAGTTCCGGGAAATACATATATATATATTTTTTTTTTTTCACAAAGTTGTCAGTAAATGAAATATTGCTCACACATGCCATGGGTATATGTGAAATGACACCCCAAAATACATTCTGCTGCTTCTCCTGAGTACAGGGATACCCCATGTGTGAGACTTTTTTGCAGTCTAGCCGAGTACAGGTCCCCGAAAACCAGTCCCCGCTTTCAGGCTTTCCAAGGGCGTAAATTGTTGATTTCACTCCTGACTACCTATCACAGTTTCGGAGGCCCTAAAATTCCAAGATAGCACAAAACCCCCCCAAATGACCCCATTTTGGAAAGTAGACACCCCAAGCTATTTGCTGAGAGGCATGGTGAGTTCATGGAATATTTTATATTTTGCCACAAGTTCCGGGAAATATATATATATATATATTTTTTTTTTTTTTTCACAAAGTTGTCAGTAAATGAAATATTGCTCACACATGCCATGGGTATATGTGAAATGACACCCCAAAATACATTCTGCTGCTTCTCCTGAGTACAGGGATACCCCATGTGTGAGACTTTTTTGCAGTCTAGCCGAGTACAGGTCCCCGAAAACCAGTCCCCACTTTCAGGCTTTCCAAGGGCGTAAATTGTTGATTTCACTCCTGACTACCTATCACAGTTTCGGAGGCCCTAAAATTCCAAGATAGCACAAAACCCCCCCAAATGACCCCATTTTGGAAAGTAGACACCCCAAGCTATTTGCTGAGAGGCATGGTGAGTCCATGGAATATTTTATATTTTGCCACAAGTTCCGGGAAATATATATATATATATATATTTTTTTTTTTTTTTTTTTACACAAAGTTGTCAGTAAATGATATATTGCTCACACATGCCATGGGTATATGTGAACTGACACCCCAAAATACATTCTGCTGCTTCTCCTGAGTATAGGGATACCCCATGTGTGAGACTTTTTTGCAGTCTAGCCGAGTACAGGACCCCGAAAACCAATCATCGCCTTCAGGCTTTCCAAGGGCGTAAATTGTTGATTTCACTCCTGACTACCTATCACAGTTTTGGAGGCCATGAAATGCCAAGACAGCACAACCCCCCCCCCCCAAATGACCCCTTTTCGGAAAGTAGACACCCTGAGCTATTTGCAGAGAGGCATGTTGAGTGTTTTGCAGATCTCACTTTTTGTCACAAAGTTTTGGAAATTGAAAAAAGAGGAAAAAAAATGCATTTTCCTGTTTTTTCTTCATTTTCCAAAAAAAATTAGAGCTGCAAAATACTCACCATGCCTCTCAGCAAATAGATTGGAGTGTCTACTTTGCAAAATGGGGTCATTTGGGGGGGGTTTGTGCAATCTTGGCTTTTTATGGACTTCAAAACTGTGATAGGTAGTAAGGAGTGAGATCAACAATTTACGCCCTTAGAAAGCCTAAAGGTGCGCATTGGTTTTCCGGGTCCTGTACGCGGCTAGACTGGCAAAAAGTCTCACACATGGGGTATCATTGTACTCAGGAGAAGCAGCAGAATGTATTTTGGGGTGTCATTTCACATATACCCATGGCCTGTGTGAGCAATATATCATTTACTGACAACTTTGTGTAAAAAAATAAAAAAAAATAAAAAAAAATTTTTTCCTCGAAACTTGTGGCAAAATATAAACTATTCCATGGACTCACCATACTTCTCAGCCAGTAGCTTGGAGTGTCTACTTTGCAAAATGGGGTCATTTGGGGGGGTTTTGTGCCATCTTGAAATTTCAGGGCCTCTGAAACTGTGACAGGTAGTCAGGGGTAAAATCAGCAATTTACGCCATTAGAAAACCTGAAGATGTGGATTGGTTTTCGGGGGCGCGTACACAGCTAGGCTCCCAAAAAGTCTCACACATGTGGTATCCCTGTACTCAGGAGAAGCAAAAGAATGTATTTTGGGGTGTCATTTCACATATTCCCATGGCATGCATGAGCAATATATCATTTAGTGACAACTTTCTGTAAAAAAACAACAAAAAAAAAAAAAATAATAATTTTCCCGAAACTTGTGGCAAAATATAAAATACTCCATGGACTCACCATGCCTCTCAGAAAAAAGCTTTGGGTGTCTACTTTTCAAAAAGGGGTCATTAGGGGGGTGTTTGAACAGTTCCGGCATTTTATACTCAATCTTATCCACACATCACCCACTCTTCTAACCACTTGAAAACCAAGCCTTTTCTGTGCCTTTTTGTTTACATGAAAAAATATTTTTTTTTTACTAGAAAATTACTTTGAACCCCCAAACATTATATATTTTTTTAAAGCAGAGGCCCTATAGAATAAAATGGTGGATGTTGCAAATTTTTTTGTCACACGGTATTTGCGCACAGATTTTCCAAACGCAATTTTTGCGAAAAAAATACATTTTTTTTTAATTTATTGCACAAATACACTATATAATTCCAATTTTTTTTGTAAAATTTAAAAGATGATCTTATGCCGAGTTCATAGACACCTAACATGACATGCTTTAAAAATTGCGCATGCCTGCGCAGCGACAAAAACGTATGTACATTTTTGAAAACCTTTAAAAGTCTCTACAGGTTACCACTTTAGACTTACAGAGGAGGTCTACTGCAAGAATTACTGCACTCGATCTGGCGATCGCGGCGATACCTCACATGCATGCTGCAATTGTGGTTTACATATGACACTAGACCACCGCTTGCGTGCGCCATTGCGCGCAAGCACCGGGGGGTAAGGGGGGGGGCTCAATTTTTTTTTTTTTTTTTCTTTTTTCTTTTGCTTTTTTATGTTATTTTGACACCTTTCCTTTAATTTTTTTTTTTTTAAATCATTTTTATTGTTATCATAGTGAATTTAAATATCCCCTATGATAGCAATCTGTAGTGACAGGTACTCTTTTTAAAAAAAATTGGGGTCTTTTAGACTCTAGATCTCTCCTCTGACCTTAACGCATCTGACCACACCAAAATTGGTGTGATAAAATACTTTCCCAATTTCCCAATGGCCCTGTTTATTTCTGGCGAAACAGAAGTCATAAAATGCTCGTAGCCTCCGGCATCTTAGGCCATAGAGATGATTGGAGCCATTCTCATCTCCAATTAGCTCTATGGTTAGATAATTGAACCACCGGCTGCACTCTCGGGTTAACCGGTGGGACAGGAGAGCCAGAGAAAAACCATGGAAGGCTGCGGAAGGCGGCGGTGGGGGGGGGGAGGCCCCTCCCACTGCATGTAAAAGCAGTCTAGCGGCCAATTACCTGCTAGAATTGCTTTTACATGTAAGCCGACCGCTGGCTGTAAAAAACGATACCAAGATGATGCCTAAATCTGCAGGCATCATCCTGGTATAACCACTCAAAGTCCAGCAACGTACCAGTACATTGCTGGTCCTTGTTTGGCATATAGGTTTTTTTTTTTTTCATGCAGCCTGTGGGCTGAACGGAAAAAAAGAGAACCTATCAGAAATCAGCACAGGAATAATGCGTAGTATTACTCATCATTAACCGCCCAAACAACCACCCACTGAATTTAATGATGGGTATACACGACACTATCCACGTATACCAAAATAGGATTTTAACTGCAGTGCTGAAATCAGAAAATCACCACAGCTGCTATCAGCAAAGGTATCCATATATGCTGAGCGCAAACGCTGTTTGTGTCAGAATATATAAAATCAATGCGTGGTAGCCGACGAGGGACCTGCAAGAGAAACAGGTCACAAAAGAATGAAAAAACAAACAAAGGACATTGAAAAAAAGTATAGTAGGAAGGAGTAGAAGGACATATAAAATGACTGACAACAACAGTTTTTGGATCTTCATCATTAACCGCCCAAACAACCACCCACTGAATTTAATGATGGGTATACACGGCGCTACCCACGTATACCAAAATAGGATTTTAACTGCAGTGCTGAAATCAGAAAATCACCACAGCTGCTATCAGCAAAGGTATCCATATATGCTGAGCGCAAACGCTGTTTGTGTCAGAATATATAAAATCAATGCGTGGTAGCCGACGAGGGACCTGCAAGAGAAACAGGTCACAAAAGAATGAAAAAACAAACAAAGGACATTGAAAAAAAGTATAGTAGGAAGGAGTAGAAGGACATATAAAATGACTGACAACAACAGTTTTTGGATCTTCATCATTAACCGCCCAAACAACCACCCACTGAATTTAATGATGGGTATACACGGCGCTATCCACGTATACCAAAATAGGATTTTAACTGCAGTGCTGAAATCAGAAAATCACCACAGCTGCTATCAGCAAAGGTATCCATATATGCTGAGCGCAAACGCTGTTTGTGTCAGAATATATAAAATCAATGCGTGGTAGCCGACGAGGGACCTGCAAGAGAAACAGGTCACAAAAGAATGAAAAAACAAACAAAGGACATTGAAAAAAAGTATAGTAGGAAGGAGTAGAAGGACATATAAAATTACTGACACCACAACAGTTTTTGGATCCTTTTATTTTTCTTTCTAACTGTTCCTTTACTTCTTGATTTGGGAGGGACTGCGATCATCTGCGATCTTCTCTTCCAGCTTGGGTCTCTCAAAATGTCGATGGACATCCAACATCCTTCGAGACCCTGTGTTTATGTGCCCTACACTGTGTCGTGCTGTACCCTACGCTAATAATCCACTAGTGTATGGTAGCGCTCGAAACATTCCCCGATGCAGAGACCAGGTTGGTCAGGACATTTGGGACAATAATAACGGGTGTCACGCCTAAATCCGCGCTTGCTACAGACACGACATCTTCTTTGGGGCCATCTTTGGGTAGGGGTACTCGGGAGGACATGTGAAAAATGCCTCTCATGCAGCCGGCTCACTGCATCTGGAAGGGGAAGTTGGGCAGGCATGCCTCCTGGGTACAGGTAGGCAAGGATGATCTCTTCCTGGAATTCCCGGAAAGATCCAGTTCGTCCTGACGCCCTGTATAGGACAAAGGCGTTCAGCATAGCCAATTGGTATAGGTAAACAGACACTTTTTTGTACCAGCGTCTGGCTTTACGGGCAACTAAATACGGCGCCAAAAGCTGGTCGTTAAGGTCCACCCCTCCCATGTTAAGGTTATATTCGTGGACACAGAGGGGTTTCTCCACAACGCCAGTTGCCGTAGGAATTTGGATCATCGTGTCTGGGTGAAGGGAGGACAGAACATAAACATCCCGTGTATCCTTCCACTTCACCGCAAGTAATTTGTCCGTTTTCAAGCAGGCTCTCGCCCCCCGACTAAGACGGGAATCTACAAGCCGTTGGGGGAAGCCCCGGCGATTAGGTCGCACGGTGCCACATGCGCCAATTTGTAAATCAAGAAGGTGACTAAATAGTGGCACGCTTGTATAAAAGTTGTCCACGTACAAATGGTACCCCTTTCCGGATAAGGGTGACACCAAGTCCCAAACGATCTTACCGCTGCTCCCTATGTAGTCTGGGCAGTTGGGGGGCTCCACACAGCTATCTTTTCCCTCATAGACCCGGAAACTAACTGTATAGCCTGTGGCCCTGTCACACAATTTATACAGTTTGACCCCGTACTTGGCACGCTTGCTGGGGAGGTACTGTTTCATAGCAAGGCGGCCAGTAAATTTAATCAGGGACTCGTCAACGCAGACAACTTGTTCGGGGGTAAACAAGGCTGCAAACCGCTGATTGAAGTGGTCTATGAGGGGCCGAATTTTGTGGAGCCGATCGTATGCAGGGTCTCCCCGAGGACGACAGAGTTCATTGTCGCTGAAATGCATAAATCGCAGAATTTGCTCGTATCTCGTCCTGGACATAGAGGCAGAGTACATGCGCATATGGTGAACTGGGCTAGTGGACCAATATAGCCGCAATTCACTCTGTTTAGTTATGCCCATGTGGAGGGAAAGGCCCAGAAAGATCTTAAATTCGGAAACCGTTATAGGTTTCCAGCCGAATTGTCTGGCAAGGTGTGAATTTGGGTTGGCGGCGATGAACTGTTGTGCATATAAATTTGATTGATCCACAATAGATCTGTAAAGATCTTCCGTGAAGAACAGCTCAAAAAAGTTCAGGGGCGTAAAACCAGCTGTCTCCACGTGGATTCCAGGTTGGGCGGTGAATGGGGGAAGTACTGGCGCTGTAGTATCAGTGGGTTGCCAATTAGGAAATGCCAGCGCATCAGGGAGGGCACTATGGGCTCTACGGGCCTGTCTTCGAATACGCGGTGGCTGCGGGCCACTACTTGTGCTAGCCACCGCACCAGCTTCAACTGCACTTAGGGGACTCGCCACGTCACCAGGTCTTACTGCAGTGCTGGTTGTACTAGGTCCAGGTTGTACTAGGCCGCTGGCGCTTGCCAGGTCGCCAGAAGGATGAGCGGCACTAGTACCCACACTCTGCTCCATACGAGCACCCTGCGATTCCTGCATCACAACAACTTCAGAATGGGGTCGGGTACGCCTGGGTCTAACAGGGACCCATCTGTCGTCGGAGCTATCTGTCAGGGAGCCGCTGCCGTCATCAGGTTCATATACTGACACTAATTCGGTCATTGTAGCTTCCCCTTCGCTATCAGATGACTCGGTCAGCATATAACTGAGAAGCTCTTCATCCCTGTACGAACGTTTGGTCATTTTGGCAACTAAATTTACTCGTACAGTGATGCGACTCACAGGTAATAAAAGCACCTGGTTGTCGAAGATTATTTCAAGCGCTACAAAAAAAACTGCTAATGCTAGCAGGGATCAGGCCTGACTCTGCTAACACAGCGGTTTTGTGTCTTGTGTTTTTTTGCAAGTGACAGTAATCTATTGATTACTACACTTGCCTGGGTGAAAGGGTTAAACGCAGGTGCTGGCCGGAATCAGTACTGATCGTGCAAACACCGCGTTTTGGGAACCCTAAACTATGGGGGCGCTAGTATAGTTCTGATCAGATCAGATATTGATCTGTTCAAACACTATACTAGAAATGGAAGTGTAGGTGCGTGCGTGCGTGCGTGCGTGCGTGTGTGGCAATCAAGGGGTTACTTCTAAACTATGCGCTGGGGATCTGGGGGGGGGGTGGCGGGGACCCTAAACCTCCTTTGGGAAAGAAACTAGCTAGCTAGCGCAACCTCAAGTCACAATGACACCAATACAAAATACAGTAAAAACAGTATATTATGTGTGTATTAGTGCTAATGTGACAGAGGGTGTAGGGGTTAACGGGATGTGATCAGGGGGGGATCAGGGGTTTAAATCTTTATTGGAAGGGACTGGCGGGTATCCTAAGGATAAAAGGAACGGTGGCAAGCGCTAAACCTGGTCACAAGTCACACTTATACGGGTATATAGAAAATGCTATATACTGTATACAGTGTGCGTTGTGGCAGGGGGTGTAGGGGTGATCAGGAGGGGATCAGGGGATTAAATCTTTATTGGGCGGGTGGGGGGGACCCTAAACCTGCTTGGGACACAAACTTAGTCGCCTGCGCTAATTCTGATCACAATGACACTAATACAAAAATACAAAAACACAGTATATTACGTTTGTATTAGTGCTGATGTGACAGAGGGTGTAGGGGTTAACTAGCGGTGATCAGGGGGGGATCAGGTGGGATCAGGGGCTTAAATCTTTATTAGGGGGGGGTGGCGGGTAATTCAAGTGGAAAAAGGGGGGTCGCAAGCGCTAGACCTGACCACAAATCACACTTATACGGGTATATAGCTAAATGCTATATACTGTATACGGTGTGTGTTATGGCAGGGGGTGTAGGGGTGATCAGGGGGGGGTCAGGGGCTTAAATCTTTATTGGGCGGGTGGCGGGGACCCTAAACCTTCTTGGGACAGAAACTTAGTCGCCTGCGCTAATTCTGATCACAATGACACTAATACAAAAATACAATAACACCGTATATTGCGTTTGTATTAGTGCTGATGTGACAGAGGGTGTAGGGGTTAACGGCGGTGATCAGGGGGGGTTCAGGGGGGATCAGTGGGTTAAATCTTTATTAGGGGGGGGTGGGGGGTAATTTGAGTGGAAAAGGGGGGGTCGCAAGGGCTACACCTGTTCACAAATCACACTTATACAGGTATATAGGTATATGCTATATGCTGTATATAGTGTGTGCTGTGTCAGGTGCTGTAGGGGTTAATTGGGGGGGCGATCGGGGGTGAAATGTGCCTATCTAACTGTGTGTGGGTGTGCTTGGTGCAGTACTCACAGTAAGATGTGCTCTCCTCTCACGCTGGATCCAAAAAGACCGTTGTGGGGGGAGGGCACATCTCCTCTAAGCCTGTGTTTACATTTCACAGGCTTAGAGGATGATCTGATTGGGCAGGACCGATCAACAGGTCCAGACCAAAAATGATTGGCCTGGACCTGATGACTGATCGGTTCTGAACCCAATCGAGTCATCATCGGCGGCGGGGACGCGCGGGAGCGCGCACAGGGCCGGCAAATTGTGCTGACGTAGGCCTACGTCAGTTTGCCTGGCCGGGGCTGAGTGCCGACGTAGATCGTCGTGCGCCGGTCGTAAAGTGGTTAAACAATTTGCATAACAGACTAGTCAGCCAAGTGTGAAAATGCGTGAGACATCTCAACGTGTGGTTCCTGGGTAGACCTGGCCTAGCAGGATGAATTCCACCTACCTAACTTCTTGATGATGTGAACAGGAACTCCTTGGCGAGAGGCTGCCAAAGCAGCTCCTATTCTGAGGGAATGGCCAGAGTATAACTTGGGGTCTAAGCCTAGGTTCACTAGGAGGATGCGGCAATGTTTAATGAATTGTGTATTAGTAAGCGGTGTACTTGGGAATGGTAGGAGCGGGCTATCCTTGGGTTTGTCTGCCAACTGCACCATGAGTTGGTCTAGGGCTGCTACCGGACACCAAGCAGTATGGGTCTCAAAAAACATAATATCAGTGCCGGCTTCAGTGTGCTGTGTCTTACAGATGTCTAGGTGCAATCGGAAATGGTTGGGGTATCTGATTAACTGTTTAATCAGGAGAATACGGGACTTAGTATCTGTACATGTAAATTCGCCTGGTCTTAAGAACCCATAGAAGGCCAGATATATGGCTGCCTTGAGGACCAGGCTAAGTAGTAGCCCGAAGGGGGACCTGGAAAGCATATTGGACATGTTGCAGAATATTGGGCCGGTAATAGGGAGCCTGCTGGCCAAAGCAAGGGGACTAGTCTCCTGAATCCCTTTTAATATGGCCTTAATGAGATGTGCCAAAAAAACAGAGGGCCTATCAGGATGCAGTGAGGATGCAAAGTGCTGAATTCCTGCAAAATATGTCTTAATGGTGTTGTGAGAAAGTTTAAGCTGGAAGTGGCAGTATTCTATGAAAGCCAGCAGGTATTTAATGTCGTAGTAGACTGGGATACTGAGACTGGAATGACTGGAAAGTATTCCAAGCCGTATTGTATGCCTTTCTTGTGTTGGCTGATAGTGACTTGTCGATCATTGCAACCTCACAGGCCAAGTGAGCATCTATTGCATTATTAACAGTGAGTAGTGCAGGGCCAGAGTGGTGATGATGTCTGCGTCTTGAACCTGCTGGAAAAATAGTGGATAATTAAATTGTGATAAATCATCCGTGGCTGTATTATCTACAACATTGATGAATTTGCTGTGAAAATGGAATTTGTATTGGAGGGACAGCCAAATGAACCGGCGTACGAAGAACATGATAAGTAATGAACTGGACCTACCTTTGTTAATGATTTCAGAGGTGGCCTGATTGTCTGTGGAGAAAACTACTGTGCTACCTGTCCATTGGTGACCCCACACCTGTGCTGCGGAAACTATACGGTAAATTTCAAAAAGTGATGCTGTTTCTGCAAACCTGGGAATTGCCAGACTTTCGTCTGGCCACGGTCCTGCTAACCAGTGAGTGGCAAAAATTGCTGCATAACCTTTGGTAACTGCAGCATCGGTAATAATGTTCTGATCCCCTGGCAGGAGATGGTGGGATGGAAGCAAATCTATTGTAAATATATATATATATATGTTTATATATGCATATATATTTGTATGTTTATATATATATATATATATATATATATATATATATATATATATATATATACACAGTATAAAGTATATATATATATATATATATATATATATATATATATATATATATATATAATTTAAAAAATTCCTTTTTTTTTTCAAAGTGTACAAGTGTGAGTTGTGGTGCAACGAGCGGACTCACTATGGTGATAGTGGGTCAGTTAGCAAATGAAAACTCAAGTTACACAGGAATGAAAGTGTGTCAGTCCTTGAGCGTGATAGAGTGTGATAGAGGCCGAGTTACCTGAGGCATACCAGGCAAATTAACAACATAAACTCAGGCCTTAGTTACCTGAAAACGTGTCAGGTAAGAGGTAAGAGTGTTGCGATATGTCATAAATGTATGACGTATGTGTTAACAGATGAGGAGACTTGCCATCAAACGAGTCAATAAAAGAGCGAACATCTCAATCGGTAGGTACCTTTAAGCGTGACAGGTGACAATTGTAGTGGTGTATTGCTTTAAGCGACAGGATGAATGATGTATGTGCAACAAAATTGACGTGTATGTGATAAGAAGCGAAAGTTTTAAATATATTACAATGTGTGACTATAAGGGTTGTGGAAATACCCACCTATATTGACTGCACTGAAACTCAGACTTGTAAGTCCTGTGGTTATGTAGAAACAAGAACTATGGGAAATAAAATATGGGAAATAAAAAACAAAATAAAACCACCGCCCGGTCAATATGTGACCTGGGCCCTAGGTTAAGTAACAAGATCTACCCACAGTGCAAGTATCTAATCAACCACACAATATATGTGAAGTATGACCAATATACAGTTTAAGCGAGGGTATTGTAACTGTCGCTGGATATTTAACAAACAGTACATTAAATACTGTATGTGTAAATCGTATGTACTGAGTGCATATAGTATGCTCATGTGAAATCACCCCAGAGTGTGCCACATCCTGTAATCAGAAATTCTGAAGGAAATTCCCCTGGGGGTGGGACTTTAAAGGCACTGAAAATAATATATAACTTGAAACAATGTATACAATTAAATAAATTTATTAGAGAACATGAATACAAAAATTGTATGTTAAAAACATGTAGCAAGCTGTATACAAGTCATGATGTCATGGGGCAAAAACAGATACCGCTGTGTTGAAGGTGAGTGCCCGACGCGTTTCAGAGACACAAATCAGAATTCCTTTTTCAGGGGCAACCTTTATATAGCGGTCTGCAAGTGATCAATCACATATTTATTAATTAATGGTAAGTATACCAAAAATCTACATATATAGAAAATGCCATAACATGTGCACTAATTTTTGTAAACATTATACTGCATATACACTTCAAGCAAAGTTTATATTTAACATGATGTAATGGAACACTTACAGTATCTGCCGAATGACACTTTAGAATGTGAGCTTGCCCATAACATTAAAAACAAGAAGCTGGATTGCTCTCATCCTTGCATTGGGGTGCCTTATTAGGGAAAATGGAAGGATTGAATGAAGACGTATCATATAATCACATTCCTGCTCATGTGTGCCCGTCAGCTAAAAGCTGAGTGGGGACAACTGGAACCCACAAACACTGGGAGATCTGCTAGGCAAAAAAGAGAGGAAAAGTTTTCTATTCAATTAGGGAGACGAATTACATTAATAAAGGCATTAGTACCCAATTTGGAGGGAGGAGAGCAGACCAGTTACAGAGTGTGTAGAAGAAAAGAAATTAACCCCTCAATAATCAGTTAAAGTATTATGTAGCCAAAAAACAGCATAATAGCCACAAACACAGTTATAAAGACTATTCATTTATATATTTTACAAATATATATTTTTAATCTCTATACAATGCCTGACTTTTTAGCTAGTGTTATTGCTGCTCACTTGAATCTAGATGTTTAAAAATAAGATTTTTCTTTTCAAAAACTTTTTTGTTAATATTTTTTTCATAAACTTCCTGATCTCTAATTGGACAAATGGAAGTTACCCACTCCTTCTTTGACACATCTATGATTCAAGTAACGCCTGAATTCTATATATAAATCTTCATCGATTTATGCAGCACTCTATGCAGACACAAACCCCACAGAATAGCACAGTGTTTAACCCCTTGCTCTATTATTATTAGAGCAAGTGAAACCAAACCCCTTTTTCTTTTTTGCTCTTTGGTAAATAAAAAAACTTTTCCTCTCTTTTTTGCCTAGCAGATCTCCCAGTGTTTGTGGGTTCCAGTTGTCCCCACTCAGCTTTTAGCTGACGGGCACACATGAGCAGGAACGTGATTATATGATACGTCTTCATTCAATCCTTCCATTTTCCTTAATAAGGCACCCCAATGCAAGGATGAGAGCAATCCAGCTTCTTGTTTTTAATGTTATGGGCAAGCTCACATTCTAAAGTGTCATTCGGCAGATACTGTAAGTGTTCCATTACATCATGTTAAATATAAACTTTGCTTGAAGTGTATATGCAGTATAATGTTTACAAAAATTAGTGTACATGTTATGGCATTTTCTATATATGTAGATTTTTGGTATACTTACCATTAATTAATAAATATGTGATTGATCACTTGCAGACCGCTATATAAAGGTTGCCCCTGAAGAAGGAATTCTGATTTGTGTCTCTGAAACGCGTTGGGCACTCACCTTCAACACAGCGGTATCTGTTTTTGCCCCATGACATCATGACTTGTATACAGCTTGCTACATGTTTTTAACATACAATTTTTGTATTCATGTTCTCTAATAAATTTATTTAATTGTATACATTGTTTCAAGTTATATATTATTTTCAGTGCCTTTAAAGTCCCACCCCCAGGGGAATTTCCTTCCGGATCGTATGTACTGAGGAACATATCAAAATAGAACCGATAACGTGGCGGCTACGGATATAACCAAAGTAAGAGATAAGTGAAATGCAGATGCGTAAATATATTGCATGAATATCGTAAGTAACGAAAAATGAATCGTACGACAATATTGACGTATTCGTAATTTGATAAACGTTTAGCAAAGAGTTCAGGGAGGTTGAAGCTAGAAAGTAAAGGAAGCAACGGTAAATGTGTTAGGCTAAACAATACTGTGTAGAACATTTGAATCATATGAATGGATAGTATAAAAAAGCAGATGAGAAGAAATCCTTTTGCAAAAAAGTACAATATTTTCGTAACATGCCAATGCTGAAATGAAACCAAACCAGTGAAAGCAAGTGTACCAGGAATGAAGCAATCCAATAGTAGTAACTAGGGATCGACCGATTATCGGCACCACCTATATATCGGGGGCCGATATGCACTTTCCCCGATATATCGGAATCGGCCCCTGAGGTGATATATTGCCGATATTTCGGGAAAGTGCTTGTACCGGGATGATGCCTGCAGCTAGAGGCATCACCCCGGTACCGGTGTCCATAGCCGATTGTCGGCTGTCTTGCAATGACAACCAATGCGGCTGAGAAGCCGCTCAGGTGTCATTACAAGGAGCGGGAGGGGACGTACCCCCTCCTACCGCCGCCTTCCACGACTAGCCCGGGTCTTCCGTCCCACCGGGAGACCCGGGCATCCTACCTGCATGGCCACCGAACAGAAGGCCAGATCAAAGCCGCATTCAGCTCTGATCAGGTCTCCATGTAAAAAACCCGGAAGTGATGTCATGACATCACTTCTGGGTACTCGGTACATGGATTACTGGAACCATGTCCTGTGGTCTGATGAGACCGAGATAAACTTATTTGGTTCAGATGGTGTCAAGCGTGTGTGGTGGCAACCAGGTGAGGAGTACAAAGACAAGTGTGTCTTGCCTACAGTCAAGCATGGTGGTGGGAGTGTCATGGGCTGGGGCTGCATGAGTGCTGCTGGCACTTGGGGAGCTACAGTTTATTGAGGAAACCATGAATGCCAACATGTAATGTGACATGCTGAAGCAGAGCATTATCCCCTCCCTTCAGAGACTGGGCCACAGGGCAGTATTCCAACATGATAACGACCCCAAACACACCTCCAAGACAACCACTGTCTTGCTTAAGAAGCTGAGGGTAAAGGTGATGGACTGGCCAAGCATGTCTCCAGACCTAAACCCTATTGAGCATCTGTGGGGCATTCTCAAACGGAAGGAGGAGGAGCTGAAGAGGACTCCAGTGGCAACCTGTGAAGCTCTGGTGAACTCCATGCCCAGGAGGGTTAAGACAGTGCTGGAAAATAATGGTGGCCACAAAAAATGTTGACACTTTGGGCCCAATTTGGACGTTTTAACTTAGGGGTGTACTCACTTTTGTTGCCAGTGGTTTAGACATTAATGGCTGTGTGTTGAGTTATTTTGAGGGGACAGCAAATTTACACTGTTATACAAGCTGTACACTCACTACTTTACATTGTAGCAAAGTGTCATTTCTTCAGTGTTGTCACATGAAAAGATATAACAAAATATTTACAAAAAAGTGACCTGTGTACTCATTTTTGTGAGATACTGTATATGAGGAAGCAATAAATAGACCCCTTTGGGCCACAGTTAAAAAGCAGAAAATCCAGCACTCACAAAGCATTCACTGCAGGTAAATCTTCATGATGCATGGGTTTTAAATGACTGATAGATTTCACCGCCTGTGAAAGTTTAGTGAAAGTCACATTTAGGGTCCTTTCACACGAACGATCCGATCAGATGCGCCTGTCAGTTTTTTAGGCAGATCTGATCGGATCCTCCATGCATCCCTATGGGGCAGCGGATGTCAGCGGAGACATGTCTGCTGACACCCGCTGCCATCCACATCCGATCCTGTCCGTGAAGTCCGGACGGATAGAATCCCTATTTTCCATCCGTCCAGGACAGGCGGTCCGTTCTCATCCGATTCCCCCATAGAGAGCAGCGGGGCTCTGACACCTCCCTCTCTGCACACAGTGAAGAGACAGAGCTGTCATCCGCCTGCTAAGCGGGGATCGGCCAATCGCTCCCCGCTGAGCAGAGAATGGTCTGCAACGGAATGCGGACTGTGTGAAAGGAGCCTTTGTGTTTTATAACTATCTTCATAGTGTGTATTTTTACTTTTCTCTAGTAGCAAAAAAAAGTAAAATAATGATGGGACTTTTTTGGCACAACAATTCTATAATAGTTAAAATATTTTTAGCTTTGGACAGAGTGAGGAGGGATTAGAACACCTATTGGGTTTTTGTTGCTGTCTGTGCCCCTGTTAGTGAGATTCACCCTCTGTATTTGTTCTGTTTACCATTATCATTGAAAGTGAAAGTAAAAGGAAATCCCAAATTTTGGGTTGACCCCAAAAAAGTAATACAGGGGAAATCTTCCAATGGGAACATTTGTTTTGCTGACCTGGGGCCCCAATGGATTCCCCTATTTTTCAGCGATTTCCTCTTACTATTTCCTGCTTTGGCTATGGGAAGTAAAGATAAATTTCCCTATGTGACACATATGGCAAAAAAAAAAAAAACCTGACAGGGGTTATAACCTTCCTTACTCTATCCAAAAATGTAAAAAATAGTTTTGCCTATAGTTCTATTTTATTTTTGCCTTTCTCATTTACTCCAATGCATTTTGCTAAAATGACAACGCTTTACCAAACTTTTAGTGAAATTAAAACTCTTAATTTTCCTCATCCCTAGAAGCCACATGGTGGCCTCATTTACTTTGATATTCTTAGCTGCACCCTTTTCTCTGTTCAGAATCAGTACCTGATTGAGGTTAGAACTCTTATTGAATTATACAGTACATACAGCATGTGCAAATTATAGAGATGTACAACTCCTGGGAAGAGGTTGCCTAATGTATATTATTAGTGTTTATTTTAAGTATAATTATAGTAGTAGTTATAATAGTATTAGTAGTATGAGTAGCAGTGATATAATTCCTGGATATCAGTCACATATTTCTTTCTTATTGAAAAGGTAGTTGGTTTTCTTATTAGTAATCTCAGTGAAGTTTCCTAAAATGAATCACGCTTCTTTTCTATCTTAGATTTCTTAATGAAAATGAAGTGCACAATGCTCTAGAGTTACTTGGACTAGTAGTTAATGATGGAGGAAAAGATCACATAAGGAAATTCATTGAATCAAACAATGGGTAAGTGATGTGCAATGCTTCATACAACATCAATCAAGCTCACCTAAAAACGGTTGTACCAAATTATTTGCCTGCTCTTGCTTTTCAATGCAAGTAAACATGTGCAGTACAAAAAAAAAAAAAAAGGTTTCAGATCATTTCATTAAAGCGGAACTTCACCCAAAAGGGGAAGTTTCGCTTGTTTGCATCCCCTTCCACTGCCACATTTTGCATTTTTTGGGGGGGAGTGGGTATTGGTTTTGACAGGTACTCACTTCCGGCTCAGATCGCCAATCTGAGCTGGAAGTTTGGCCACTCCTCCTTCCCCCTCCGTCTTCTGGGACACATCACAGCTTCCAGAAGACTACAAAACCATTCACAAGGTGCTTGCGCATGCGCAGTAGAAAACCGTCTGTGAAGCCGCATGGACAGCCAAGGGGTTCTAGGCCTGCTCTCCCCCTTGGGGGAGGGACTTTAGAGGACATTGCCCTTATCTATTGGGAATTGAAGTATGGTCTTAATATGGGTTGTGAGTACCTCATTGCTCCCTACCAGTTATGCCAGATTCAGTGATGTGACTAACTGACATACACTAAACTGTCATTTTCTAGAAAACATTATGCTAAGATTTGGAACTTTGTATTACCAATTAAATAGACCATTCTATGAAATTTGTGATCAGTAAAAGAAGATTTGCTGTAACAAAGAGCCCTTGCATTATATTCTAATAGCTAAAGTAAGAAGTTGTACAGAGTACAGCCAATGCCTGGGGGAATGAAAATATAGCTACAGTTGCAGGTCTGGTCGGCTCTGGAGTGGGTGTTGATGGAGGAAAAGGAGCCCCCTACCTGATGGTAAAAGAATATCCCCTCATGACTGGCTCCATGAGCCCCAGGTGGACAGTTGGACTTTCTATCTGTACCATGAGTAAAATATTGGCCTATGTGAGATTACTCCAGATATGAAGGGGTTAATGTGAGCAGATTTGGAGGAAAGGTCTAGGATCAGCATCCATTTAAAGCCTGGTACACACGTACCGATTGTCGGCTGCAAATATTCGGCAGCCGACCGATCGGCCGATTTTCGGCTTGTTAGTATGATTCTTCCGACAGCCGACAGCGCATTTTCGGCCGAACAGAATCTGTCGTGCAGACTTTTAAATTTTTGTAGGCCGACAACAGAACGGCTGATTGTGCGTCAGTCAGTACAGCTTTCGGCCGACAATCAGCAGATTAGCAAGACTGGGCATGCTCAGAGAAGAAAAAAGACACGGAAAGTTAACCATCATAACATCACTTCTGCAGTCGGCTGTTGTTGGCCGACAAAATTCGTGTGCAGTCTTTTGCACTTTTCAGCGGACACGACAGCCCTGGACAAAAGACGGCCGATCGTTCGGCCGACGATCGGTACGTGTGTACGGGGCTTTAGATAACATTATGTTGTTTGGGCTGAACATAACGTGAAGTACTGTATGTCCTGTATGTATAGATGGGACCCAACTGCGTATTTTGGCCACATAGAAAGAAGCTGGTTGGGTGTGAAGGGTGTCTCTATCAACTGAACTTGTTCCTTGGTTGTCCTGTAAAAAAACAATATTAAAGTTGTTTTAAAGCATAAACATTTTTTCCCTCAATGCATTTCTTGCATTAAGGTAAAAAACGTTCAGGTAAAAGTACTGCCCCCTCACCCCCTCAATACTTATCCGAGTCCTCACTTGATCCAGCTCTGTGCCTATCTGCAGCAGCTCTCTCCTCTCACTTCTCAGTCTCACAGGCCACTGGCTCCAGCTGCTGTCAGTCAAATTCCGAAAATGAAGCTGGGGTTGGGGCTGTGCAGCTCTGTCTGTGTCAATGGACATAGGCAGTGCTGCTCAGGATTTTGCCTACAGGTGTGCCACAATAGGAAACAGATTTCTATGGTAGCTCACCAAAAAGAGGAGGAGCCAGGAGCACCAGAGAGGGTCCTGAGAAGAAGAGGTTCGGGTCACTCTGTGTGAATTCCAATAAATACTTTTATTTTTATTTTTTTATTTTAGAAAGAGAGAAAACATAATAAGACAGACTTGTTAGAAACCTTGTCTGAATGGTATTGTCCCCCAACCTCACTTGCTATAGTGCTGGAAGCGATAGATAGATAGATAGATAGATAGATAGATAGATAGATAGATAGATAGATAGATAGATAGATAGATAGATAGATAGATATACACATATATATATATATATATATATATATATATATATAGATATAGATAGATAGATACATATTTAGATATAGATATATATATATACAGTATGTCACAAAAGTGAGTACACCCCTCACATTTTTGTAAATATTTTACTTTATCTTTTCATGTGACAACACTGAGACCCCGTTTACACTGGGGCAACATGTCAGGCGACCTGGTCGCCTGACAAGTCGCCGTGGGTCGCCTGCCATAGAGTAGCACAGGACCCGTTCTAATAGGAGCGACACAAGTCGCTCCGACTTAGAAAAAGGGTCCTGTACTACTTTGGGGCGACCTGCAGCGACCCGCATTGACTCCAATGATATGAAGTCCGTGCATGGCGCTCCGAGGTCGCGGTGCGTGCTGTGCACCGCGACTTCACAGGTCGCCCCGGGAAGTCGGGTCGCCTGTATGTGAACCGGCACTGAAGAAATGACACTTTGCTACAATGTAAAGTAGTGAGTGTACAGCTTGTATAACAGTGTAAATTTGCTGTCCCCTCAAAATAACTCAACACACAGCCATTAATGTCTAAACCGCTGGCAACAAAAATCCTCAGTACAATCTTTTATCCCCTCAGTGAGTTCAGCCTCACACTTCACAGGTGTATCTCCTTAATTAAAATTTCTAATCAAATCCACTTTAACCCATTATTTTCCAACAACCTCAAAACGATTGACAAATTTCCACACCTCCACATAATACCCCCCATAGATAAATGCAATAATTTATTACTAATATCAAAACCACATCATTATTTCATATTATTTTCATTAGACGTGTAGATTGGGCACCCCAAAAACCAAGAGTACCCAGCCCACACGTGAATGTCGGTAATAGCAGACTCATCACAAAATTACCAAATTCCCTAATGTTTACCCAATCTATTCAAGATCTCTCCTTAACCACTTGCCTACAGTGCACTTTCACCCCCTTCTTGCCCAGGCCAATTTTCAGCTTTCGGGACTCTCACAATTTGAATAACAATTGCGTGGTCATGCTACACTGTACCCATATCAAATTTTTATCATTTTTTTCACACAAATTCAGGTTTCTTATGGTGGTATTTAATCACTGCTGTTTTTTTTATTTTTTACAAAAAAAAAAAGTTTTTCTTATTTTCTGTCAGTAAATTGTGAAAATAAGTAGTTTTTCTCCTTCACTGTTGTGCGCTGATGAGGCGGCACTGATGGGCACTGATGAAGTAGCACTTATGGGCACTGATGAGGTGGCACTGATGAGGAGGTACTAATATGCCGCACTGATGGGCATTGATGGGTGGCACTGACAAGCGGCACTGATAGGCAGCACTGATGGGCACAGAAAGGTGGCACTGATGGGCACTGAGAGGTGGCACTGATGGGCGGCACTGACAGATGGCACTGAAGGACACTGACAGGTGGCACTGATGGACACTGATGGGCAGCACAGATGAGCACTGACTGGCAGCACTATGGGCACTAATTGTGGGCACTGATGGTGGACACTGATGGTGGGCACTGATTGGCACTGTTTTTTTTTACTTTTCTGTAATCAGGGCACTGATCATCAGTGCCCTGATTACATGGCCTAATCTCCCCTTTGAGGAGGAGCCGCTGATCGGCTCTTCTCTCCACACACTCTGACAGTACGATAAATGGCACTTCCTCATTTACATGTGATCACATGGGTAAAGAGCCAAGTCATTGGCTCTTTACCAAGATCAGGGTCACGATCACTGCACTGCACGCCCCCGCGGGCACGCAAGAGAGGCCGTTCTGGGGCGCCGTCATATGACGTAGACCCAGAACGAGAGCCGCACCACTCCGCTGTCATTTGACGGTGAGCGGGCGGTAAGTAGTTAGACTCATCATATACTAAAGGAAAATATATACATGCTTTCCAAGCAATATTCAAAAATCATAATTATTATCATCCTATTCACAAGATTAAGGATAAGGATAACCCCCCGGGACGCCTGATTGTGTCCGATTGTGTCGGGTAGGGATTCTATCTTTGTCTCTATCTCACAGTTTCTGGATAAGATTCTGTCTCTTATACAGGGAACTAAGTCCCATATTAAGGACATTAATGATTTTTTACAGAAGTTGAAATCTTTACCTGATTGGAAGAAGGGGGATATTCTTGTAACATGGGATGCGAATAGTTTATACACATCCATACTGCATAATGGAGGAATTGCAGCAGCTATTGAATTGATTGAAACAAGTGAACTATATTCCACAGCACAAATTAGGCTTTTTGAAAAATTATTGATTTTGATCTTGAATAATAATAATTTTCTTTTTCAGGAAATGTTTACACAACAACTAAAGGGTTCCAATGTTGCTCCGTCATTCGCTTGCATAAATTTGAGGATAAATATACATTTAAGGACAAACTTTTTCAGAAACATTGCACCACTTGTGTTTGCGGTATGGCGGGGCGACATTGGAACTTTATATATGTTCAATGATATGCTGAATTCGTTCAGCACGGACATAAAATTCACGATGTGTGTTGGTGGTAAATCGGTGTCATTTTTGGACTCTATGATTTACATTGAGAATGGAAAAGTGGAATCTGATTTGTATATCAAACCAACAGATAGAAACCAACTATTGGGGTTTGATAGCTTTCATCCGCCACATGTGTTCAGATCAATTATACGAAGTCAATTGATTAGAGTGGAAAGAATTGGATTCATCAGCAATAAGGAGAGAAAGCAATTAAGAATAAACAAAATGTGTAAAAAAATGTAGGAATCGTGGATACCCAAATAACTTGGTGCAGCAGGAATTGGGGAGATTAAGATATGTAGAAAAGGGTTCCATCAGAAATAATAGAAAATCTATATCAAAACGTCTTCCTTTTTACCTGCAGTAAAATAATTATAGTGATGTTAACCACTTCTGGACCGGAAGGATTTGCCCCCTTAATGACCAGTCCATATTTTGTGATTCGCGACTGCGCTACTTTAACGGACAATTGTGCGGTCGTGCAACGTTGTACCCAAATAAAATTAATGTCCTTTTTTTCCCCACAAACAGAGCTTTCTTTTGGTGGTATTTGATCACCTCTGCGATTTTTGTGCTATAAACAAAAAAAGAGCGACAATTCTGAAAAAAAAAAAAAACAATATTTTTCACCTTCTGGATGTGTCAATGGTTTTGAGGTTGTTGTAAAATAATGGGTTAAAGTGGATTCGATTAGAAATTGTAATTAAGGAGATACACCTGTGTAGTGTGAGGCTGAACTCACTGAGGGGATAGAGATAAAAGATTGTACTGAGGATAAGCCTCGTACACACGCACAGATTGTTGGCCGTAAATTGTTGGCCAACGTCCGATCTGCCGATTGTAGGCTTGTTAGTATGATGCTTCCGACAACCAACTGCAAATTTTCGGCCGAAAAAAATCTGGTGTACATGCTATAAAATTTTTGTTGGCCAACAAAGAACGGCCGATTGTTCCTCAGTCAGTACAGATTTCGGCAGACAAAAATCAGATGAGCAAGACTGGGCATGCTCAGAGAAGAAAAATCACACGGAAAGTAAACCAGCACATGACATCACTTCTGAAGTTGGTTTTTGTTGGCCAACAAAAGTCCAGTGCAAGTCTAGAGCACATTTCAACCAACAAACAACACTGGACAAAAGACGGCCGATCAGTTGGCCAACAATCTGTGCGTGTGTACGGGGCTTTAGTGCTACACATGCAGCTTGATGAAGGACATATGCATGTCCGAAACTGTGCAGTCGCTTGTAAATGTATGTTTACTTATATGCATGAAGATCAGAAGTAAAGGATATTTGGAACAACAATTGGATTGCATCTTCTATTATTTTATATATATTTATATATTGTGGCAGAGTGTTGCCCTGCCAGGGTCTAAAACGCAATCGTGACCCAGAATTCTCAACCAGGCAGGTTAAGGGGCTCCAGGGAGCTTCTGAAGTGAAGAGGAAACTGGCTTTTCAGTTTCCTCTGTGTTTTAAAACGTCCAGTTTGGGACCTGGAGCCTGGAGATTTCTAAGGCCCCTTTCACACATGCTGTCCGTTTGTCCGTTTTTCATCCATCCGTTGACGGATGAAAAACGGACATCAATGCATCTCTATGTAAAAACGGATGACAACTGATGATCATCAGTTAACATCCGTTTTCATCCACTTCCGTCAATGTCCGTTTTTTTGAACGGATGAATGCCCTATTTTTCATCCGTCAAAAAAACGGATCGGACGAAAAACGGATGACAACGGATGAAAAACGGATGTCAACTGATGACAACGGATGACAACGGATGAAAAACTGATGTCAACTGATGACAACGGATGAAAAACGGATGAAAAACGGATAACAACTGATGAAAAACGGATGAAAAACGGATAACAACTGACGAAAAACGGATGAAAAACGGATAACAACTGACGAAAAACGGATGAAAAACTGATGACAACTGACGAAAAATGGATGAAAAACTGATGAAAAACTGATACATTTGACGTGACTGAACTGATGAACTGAACGGACTGTATGTGTGAAAGGGGCCTAAGTGATCCGGGTGGGATGAAATCTCCAATCCTGGGTCCAGCTATTCAGTATAGCCAGCATATTAATTGGTCAGGTGTGTGCTTGGCTTTTAGTAATGACCTGACCATGGTTCTGGGCTCCACCCTGGCAGACAGGAGGTCTGACCCAGGAGTCAGGAGGGCTCCACGTGGGAGTCAGTTCAGCATGAGGCTGCTATCCATGTGCACCCTGTTGGGTGAGCGAAGTCTCTAGGAGACAGACGAGGGCCCAGAGTTTAAGGCCGGAACAGCAGCACTGCAAGTTCAAGCTAGGAGGGCTGAATAATTGTTTATTTTGCTTAGGACTGAAATGCTGAAACCCCTGCGTGGGAAACCCTGTTATTTTTCTGCTGGATTAACTTTCCTTTAATAAACCATGGGTCGAGGAAAGCCCTTAAGGCTCCGTTCACATCTAGGCGTTTTGGGGCGTTTTTGGGGCGTTTTTCTGCTCTAGGATCAGCTCTCAAAACGCCCAACAAGACAAATCCTATTCATTTCAATGGCCCCTGTTCACATCTGAGCGTTTTGACGCTGTATACAAAACGCCCAACGCTCAAAAAAGTACATGAGCTTCTTTTTGGGCAGATTACAGGCGTTTTCCATTGATCTCTATTCAATCTAAAAACGCCTGCACAAAAATCGCGGTAAAAATCGCGGTAAAATCGCGGTAAAAAACGCCGCAAAAATCGCGGTAAAATCGCGGTAAAAAACGCGCGAAAAACGCTACGCTCAGGTGTGAATGTAGCCTAAAAGAAAGAAAAAGCGAGTAGCGTTGTCCTATAAACGCTCTACACTTGATGCGAGTCTCACAGTATATATACACACACACACACTATATTGTCAAAAGTATTGGGACGCCTGCCATTACAGGCACATTAACTTTAATGGCATCCCAGTCTTAGTCCGTAGGGTTCAATATTGAGTTGGCCTGCCCTTTGCAGCTATAACAGCTTCAACTTTTCTGAGAAGGCTGTCCACAAGGTTTAGGAGTGTGTCTATGGGAATGTTTGACCATTTTTTCAGAAGTGTATTTGTAAGGTTTAGGCACTGATGTTGGACGAGAAGGCCTGGCTCACAGTCTCCGCTCTAATTCATTCCAAAGGTGTTCTATCAGGTTGAGGTCAGTTCCTCCACCCCAAACTCACTCATCCTTGTCTTTATAGACCTTTCTTTGTGCACTGGTCCAAATCATTATGGCGTGGGTTTGTTTTTCAGAGGTTGGGCTTGGCCCCTTAGTTCCAGTGAAGAGAACTCTTAGGGCTCTTTCACACTGTCCGCCTCCGGCTCGATCAGCGAACCCCGCTGAGCGGGCGGATGACAGCTCCGTCTCCGCTTGCAGTGCGGAGAGGGAGGTGTCACAGCCCCCGCTGCTCTCTATGGGGAATCGGATGAGAGCGGACCGCTTGTCCGCTCTCATCCGATCCCATCCGATCCCCAGGACGGATGGAAAATAGGGTTTCCATCCGTCCGGATTTCACGGACAGGATCGGATGCGGATGGCAGCGGGTGTCAGTGGACATGTCACCACTGACATCCGTTGCTCCATAGGGCTGAATGGGGCATCCGATCAGATCCACCTAAAAAACTGACAGGCGGATCTGATCGGACCGCCCGTGTGAAAGAGCCCTTAAGGTGTCGGCATACCAAGATATTTTGGACAATTTGGGGATGGCCCCTTCATGTTCAAACATGACTGCGCACCAGTGCACAAAGCAAGGTCCATAAAGACACAGATAAGCAAGTTTGGGGTGGAGGAACTTTACTGGCCTGCACAGAGTCCTGACATACACCCGATAGAACACCTTTGGGATTAATTTGAGTGGAGACTGCGATCCAGGCCTTCATGTCCCACATCAGTGTCTGATCTCACAAATGCGCTTCTGGAAAAATGTTCAAACATTCCCATAGACACGCTCCTAAAGCTTGTGGACAGCCTTCCCAGAATGTGCATGTAAAGGCAGGTGTCCCAATACTTTTGAAAATATAGCGTATATATATTTTCCTTCTCCCCTCTCCATAGAAGGAATTGTCAGCTGAGTCAGGCATTCAGTTTATGTGCATGGCAACCTGAAAACTAAAAGCACTCACACCTGAGTGCCCTCTTGTATTTTTGGCCAGCTTATACAGTGCCTTGAAAAAAGTATTTATACCTGTAGCACCCTACAGGTAGGTGCTAGGTAGAAGCATAGTGGGCCTTGGCTGCCTAACAGCACGGCCATGATTTTCAGCTGGGCTGTCATGTCTCCCAGGGGTGGCAGCTGAGAGGGGAGTCTCCCCACTGGCTCCATGAGAGGATTCTCATTGGGCAGTGGAGGAAACCTAATCAATGGTCCATTCAGGCCTGTATCTACCCCAGAAGGCAGATTCTGCCACAGAGGATTCTTGGAGTGGGTATAAGTTTGAGGGGAACGCATGACGCAGCATCTTTGGCGGGAAGCAGAGTCCCAGGAGGGAGGGTACGGCTGTCTCTACTCCTGTCAGATGGATCGGGTGGCTGCCTGAGAGTCCAGAGAGAGAGCTGAGCTGCAGAGAGGAAGCGGTGTGCCGAAGACCAGTGGAGAAAGAGGGGTTCAGTTCCAGGAAAGCATGCCAAGTTTGTGAGTACTGTGAATTTCCCCTGAGGGTCTGCCTGAAGTGTAGTGGGGACCACTCCGGTGAAGGTCCCAGGGATCCGGGAGCCAGCTAGTGTCAAGGGGGTGCCTAGCAAGAGGACCCTGAAGTGTTAGAGGGGGTGCCTAGTGAGAAGACCCTGAAGTGTAGAGGGGGTGCCTAGTGAGAGGACCCTGAAGTGTTAGAGGGGGTGCCTAGTGAGAGGACCCTGAAGTGTGAGAGGGGTGCCTAGGAAGAGGACCCTAAAGTGTGAAATGGGGTGCCTAGTGAGAAGACCCTGAAGTGTGAGACGGGGTGCCTAGTGAGAGGACCCTGAAGTGTGAGAGGGGGTGCCTAGGAAGAGGACCCTGAAGTGTGAGACGGGGTGCCTAGTGAGAAGACCCTGAAGTGTGAGACGGGGTGCCTAGTGAGAAGACCCTGAAGTGTTAGACGGGGTGCCTAGTGAGAAGACCCTGAAGTGTTAGAGGGGGTGCCTAGTGAGAAGACCCTGAAGTGTGAGACGGGGTGCCTAGTGAGAAGACCATGAAGTGTTAGAGGGGGTGCCTAGTGAGAAGACCCTGAAGTGTGAGACGGGGTGCCTAGTGAGAAGACCATGAAGTGTGAGACGGGGTGCCTAGTGAGAAGACCCTGAAGTGTTAGACGGGGTGCCTAGTGAGAAGACCCTGAAGTGTTAGAGGGGGTGCCTAGTGAGAAGACCCTGAAGTGTGAGACGGGGTGCCTAGTGAGAAGACCATGAAGTGTGAGACGGGGTGCCTAGTGAGAAGACCCTGAAGTGTTAGACGGGGTGCCTAGTGAGAAGACCCTGAAGTGTGAGACGGGGTGCCTAGTGAGAAGACCATGAAGTGTTAGAGGGGTTGCCTAGTGAGAAGACCCTGAAGTGTTAGAGGTGGTCCCTAGGAAGAGGACCCTGAAGTGTAGAGGGGGTGCCAGCGGTTGGGCCATGAAGAGTTAAGTGTACAGAGTTAAGAGTTGCAGCAGCACAAGCAGTTACAAGGAGTTACCTCAGTCAGTGAAGGGCTGGAGGGAGCTGTTCACAGGACTTTTGAGCTAAACAGAGTGTCAGGAGTCAAATGATTTACAGTCCTGGATCTTCTGAGTTAATCTGAGGATTAAAGTCGAAGTTTCAGCACAGTTCAGCAGAACAGTGTCTTCAAGTGCCAGGAAGCGTTGGCCGGCATTCAGCTGGCATCAAGGCAGCGTTAACAGGCATTTTTCTGCAAATTGTCCCAGTTGTACCTAGTTGAGCCAGAGAAGTATTCCACTCATTCCCTTCTCCCATCCCCATTACAAAATAAACAAAACAAACCAAAGATGCTGGAATGGTCATTATTTCAGTTCTCACACTTGGGATTTCAACTTAAATGTGTTGGAAGTGTTACCGGTAACAATGACAGAACCATATCAGGCCCAATGCCTGGAAATATTACTACATACCCCTTAAAATGTTCCACATTTTATCATGTTACTAAAACGTAAATGTGTTTTATTGGGATTTTATTCAATAGACCAACATAAAGTGGCACATAATTGTGAAGTGAAAGGAAATTGATGAATGGTTTTCACATTTTTTTACAAAAAAATATGTGAAAAGTGTGGCGTGCATTTGTATTCAGCCCCCTGAGTCAATACTTTGTAGAACCACCTTTCACTGCAATTACAGCTGCAAATCTTTTTGGGTATGTCTCTACCAGCTTTGCACATCTAGAGAGGGAAATGTTTGCCCATTCTTCTTTGCAAAATAGCTCAAGTTCTGTCAGATTGGATGGAGAGCATCTGTGAACAGCAATTTTCAAGTCTTGCCACAGATTCTCAATTGGATTTAGGTCTGGACTGTGACTGGGCCATTATAACACATGAATATGCTTTGATCTAAAAAATTATATTGTAGCTCTGGCTGTATGTTTAGGGTCGTTGTCCTTCTGGAAGGTGAACCTCCGCCTCAAGTCTCAAGTCTTTTTCAGACTCTAACAGGTTTTCTTCTAAGATTGCCCTGTATTTTGCTCCATCCATCTTCCTATTAACGCCACACATAGCGTTTTGTTTTTATGCCAAAAAGTTACATTTTGGTCTCATCAGACCAGAGCACCTTCTTCCACATGTTTGCTGTGTCCCCCACATGGTTTCTCACAAACTGCAAATGGGACTTCTTATGGCTTTCTTTCAGCAATGGGTTTCTTCTTGACACTCTTTCATAAATGCCAGATTTTTGGAGTGCAGGACTAATCCTTATCCTAAGGACAGATTCTCTCACCTGAACTGTGGATCTCTGCAGCTCTGCCAGAGTTACCATGGGCCTCTAGCCGGCTTCTCTGAATAATGCTCTCCTTGCCCGGCCTGTCAGTTAAGGTGGATGGCCATGTCTTGGTAGATTTGCAGTTGTGCCATACTCTTTCCATTTTCGAATGATGGCTTGAACAGTGCTCTGTGAGATGTTCAAAGCTTGGGATATTTTTTATAACTTATCCCTGCTTTAAACTTCTCCACAACTTTTATCTCTAACCTATCTGGTGAGTTCTTTACCCTTCATGATGTTTTGTTCACTAAGGTTCTCTAACAAACCTCCGAGGCCTTCACAGAACAGATGTATTTATACTGAGATTAATTGGATTCCATTTACAAATTTTCTGACTTCTGAAGGAAATTTTTTCCACTAGATTTTAGTTAGGGGTGTCAGAGTAAAGAGGCTTAATACAAATGCATGCTACACTTTTCAGATATTTCTTTGTAAATAAATTTGAAAAACATTTATCATTTTCCTTCCACTTCACAATTTTGTGCCACTTTGTGTTAGTCTATCGCATAAAATCCCAATAAAATACATTTTTGGTTGTAACATGACAAAATGTGGCAAATTTCAAGGGGTATGATGACTTTTGGGTACACCCCTCACATTTTTATAAATATTTTATTACATCTTTTCATGTGACAACACTGAAGAAATGACACTGTACATACAGTATCTCACAAAAGTGAGTACACCCCTCACATTTTTGTGAATATTTTATTATATCTTTTCATGTGACAAAACTGAAGAAATGACACTTTGCTACAATGTAAAGTAGTGAGTGTAAAGCTTGTATAACAGTGTAAATTTGTTGTCCCCTCAAAATAACTCAACACAGCCATTAATGTCTAAACTGCTAGTAACAAAAGTGAGTACACCCCTAAGTGAAAATTCCAAATTGGGCCCAAAGTGTCAATATTTTATGTGGCCACCATTTTTTTCCAGCCCTGCAATAACCCTCCTGGGCATGGAGTTTTCCAGATGTTCACAGGTTGCCACTGGAGTCCTCTTCCACTCCTCCATGACAACATCACAGAGCTGGTGGATGTTAGAGACCTTGCGCTCCTCCACCTTCGGTTTGAGGATGGCCCACAGATGTTCAATAGGGTTTAGGTCTGGAGACATGCGTGGCCAGTCCATCGCCTTTACCCTCAGCTTCTTTAGAAATACAGTGATCATCTTGGAGGTGTGTTTTGGGTCTTTATCATGTCGGAATACTGCCCTGCGGCCCAGTCTCCAAAGGGAGGGGATTATGCTCTGCTTCAGTATGTCACAGTTCAAGTTGACATTCATAATTCCCTCAATAAACTGTAGCTCCCCAATGCTGGCAGCACTCATGCAGCCCCAGACCATGACACTCCCACTACCATGCTTGACTGTAGGCAAGACACACTTGTCTTTGCACTCCTCACCTGGTTGCCACCACACACGCTTGACACCATCTGAACCAAATAAGTTTATTTTGGTCTCATCAGACCACAGGGCATGGTTCCAGTAATGTCCTTAGTCTGCTTGTCTTCAGTAAACTGTTTGCAGGCTTTCTTGTGCATCATCTTTTCTTGTGCATCTTTCCTTCTGGGGGCAACAGCCATGCAGACCCATTTGATGCAGTGTGAGGCTTATGGTCTGAGCACTGACAGACTGTCCCCCCCACCCCTTCAACCTCTGCAGCAATGCTGGCAGCACTCATACATCTATTTCCCAAAGACAACCTCTGGATATGATGCTGAACACGTGCACTCAACTCCTTTGGTCGACCATGGCGAGGCCTGTTCTAAGTGGAACGTGTCCTGTTAAACCACTGTATGGTCCTGGCCACTGTGCTGCAGCTCAGTTTCAGAGTCTTGGCAATCTTCTTATAGCCTAGGCCATCTTTATATAGAGCAACAATTCTTTTTTTCAGATCCTCAGAGAGTTCTTTGCAATGAGGTGCCATGTTGAACTTCCAGTGACCAGTATGAAAGAGTCAGAGCGATAACACCAAATTTAATACACCTGCTCCCCACACCTGAGACCTTGTAACAAGTCACATGACACCAGGGAGAGAAAATGGCTAATTGGACCCCAATTGGACATTTTCACTTAAGGGTGTACTTGCTTTTCTTGGTTTAGACATTAATGGCTGTGTTGAGTTATTTTGTGGGGACAGCAAATTTACACTGTTATACAAGCTGTACACTCACTACTTTACATTGCAGCGAAGTGTAATTTCTTCAGTGTTGTCACATGAAAAGATATAATAAAATACTTACAAAATATGAGGGGTGTACTCCCTTATTTGAGATACTGTATATACTTAAAACTATATGGCAAACAAAGTATTAAGAACTAAATATAAACTTCTGTTTATGTTGCAGCAGACCTCACATATCACATACTGAGCTAGACGTGTGAAGTAACAAACAGGAAACAGAAATTCGCGATTGCAACCAAGATATTTCCTTCCTAATTTTGTTGATCATGATGTGGTGATCTGTACTGAGTCACTAATATAAAGTCATGAATCTAAAATTCAATGGGAGAGACTTTCTATAAGTATTTGGTGTAAAAATTTAAGGAGCACAGAAAAATACATTCCCTAATATTAGGTTAAGATTGTGAACAGAGACTTTGGTGCTATTTTTGCCATGGACAGGAGTGAATAGAGAAACTTAACCATTTAGGGACCAGGCCTATTTCTGATACTTGTTGTTTTCAAGTTAAAATCTTTTTTTTTTTGCTAGAAAATTACTTAAAACCCCCAAATATTATATATATATATATATATATATATATATATATATATATATATATATTTTTAGCAGAGACCCTAGAGAATAAAATGGAGATCATTGCAATACTTTATGTCACACCGTATTTGCGTAGCGGTCTTACAAACGCAATTTTTTGTTTAAAAAATACACTTTTTTTCATAAAAAAAAAAGAAAAAGAAAAGATTGTATAATGTGAAAGATAATATTAACCTGAGTAAATAGATACCCAACATGTCGTGCTTAAAAATTGCAAGCGTTTGTGGAATGGGGACAAATATTGGTACTTCAAAAATCTCCATAGGCGACGTTTTAAAATATCTATAGGCTACCAGTTTAGAGTTACAGAGGAGGTCTAGGTCTAGAATTATTTCTCTCGCTCTAACGATCGCAGTGATACCTCACATGTGTGGTGGTTTGAACACTGTGTACATGTGTACATATGTGGTTGCGACTTGGTTATGCGTTCCCTCCTGCGCGTGAGCTCGGAGGGACGCAGGGCGCTTTAAATTTTTTTTTTTTCATATTTATTTTACCTTTTTATTCTTTATTTTTACACTGTCCCTTATATTTATTTTGATCACGCTTTTTCCTATTACAAGGAATGTAAACATCCCTTGTAATAGAAATAAGCAGGACAGGTCCTCTTTAATGTGAGATCTGGGGTCAGAAATGGGCCCTTTAAGGCCGTTGGTAGGAAGCAATGTATGACGTTGCTCTGGTCCTCCAAGGCCATAGAGTCGAGTGGTGGCCAGCTTGCCCTTACTCTACTTCCTGCCTAGGAGGGGAAAGGACTGGATTTTTTTCCCTGCTACCGACGGCTCCGGTAAGCAGGGAAAACGACCGGGAAGCGGCGGGAGGGGGACACCTCTTCCACTGCCCATAAAAGTGATCCCACGGAGAATCTGCCGCTGGGACCACTTTTATGAAAAAGAGGACTGCCAACCCTGTAAAAAAATACTGGGGTTATGGCAGCTCTCTGCTGCCATAACCCTGGTATTTAACGTCAAAGTGATGACGTAAAACTGCGGCGGGCGGCCTGGAAGTGGTTGAAGTGATAATAAAGTCTCTTTTGTTTTTTTAAATAAAAAACATGTCATACTTACCTGCTGATCCCTCACTGGTGCTCCTGGTCCCTCCCTCCAGCCGATAGCCCCCACAGCAAGCAGCTGAGCCGAGCTGCTGCTCTGTGTGTCCATTCAGACACAGAGCCATGGGCCGGCCCTGCCCCCTCTCTCTCCTCATCAGCTCGCCCACTGACTTTAATTGACAGCAGGGAGAGTCCTAGACAGCAGAGTCTCTCATACAACATCATTGGATTGAGATGGGGCGCAGGTAAGTATTAGGGGGTTTGGGGGGGGGGGGTGCACGCACACAGAAGGTTTTTTATCTTAATGCATAGAATGCATTAAGATTAAAAAAAAAACCTTCTGCCTTTAGAACCACTTTAACTTTTTGTACTCAACTACAGTCTACTTTCTCCACTGCAGGTGGTGCTCAACCGCAGCAGCATTCCAGAGGGACAGGAAGTCAAGAGGAACATGGTTCCTTTATAGATTCCAGGGTCCCTGGGAAAGCTATTCGATTGGAAGAGTCCACCCCCTGTGACTCTAGCAGCTATTTTGGGTCAGGCAGAGCCTATTTAAGGGCCCTGGCTACCAGGCTTGGCGCGCATTGCACATGGGAAAAACCGTCTGACAGGGTCAACCATCTGATAAGGACAGTGATTCGTGGCAGGGAGAGGTTCTAGATGAGTAGAGAAAGAAAAGGGACATGCCATCCTACTGGAGACTTTCTCATTTGGGCCTGGACCAGCTGGGCCGCATTCCGCCCCTGCAGACAGACACTGTTGGCATATGTGAGACCTGCTCTGCTACACGGTGCTGTTACTTGCTCTGAATGCTTCCAGTCGGGTGCCTTCCTGCTAGGTCTGTTTTTTACTGGATTCTGCAATATTACAAGTTTGGTTCTCTGCAACAGGAGTCTGTGTAATTACTGCTGCCACACCAGGCTGCACCTCCCAATATATAGGATAGGTATTGTATAGGTCCTTAAGTACAGACCCATAATTACCATAGGGTCACACAGGCTGCTGTTAGAAATCACATAGCCCCGTACAGCCTAAAATGCCATGGTCGCAATGCTGTTTTGCAGCTGTGGCAGAACATATACCCTCGCTACCGGCACCCCCTGACAGCTATTTTGTTATACCTTTTTAAATTGCTAAATGGTAATTTTACATTACAAGACTGTGCTGCAACTGTGAGCCAAGTGTTTGGCTTGCAGTTGCAGAGCGGCCCCATTGAACTCAACAGGGATTTTAATAGGTGGTGCTGCCTGTCAAACTCTGCAGCCTGCGTTAAAAATGCAGCAGCTGTAAAGTAAAACATTGCAGCCACAGCATGTATACAGCCCTGTCTGACTCTATTTTTAGGATTTGGGTGTGCAGCCAGAAAAGCAGTAAATCCGTGGCTCAGACGCCCATGTGAAAGAGTCCGCAGGCCCAATTCACACTTTGCATTTCCTGTGACAAAGTGCATGCTAAACACGCTTTGCAATATATTTTAGAAATACACTGCAAACTAGCATAGAGATTGTGGTGTCATTAATTGATAAAGTGTTACTAAACCCACAGCAGTAAAATCAGTCTGTATATGCAGTAAAGCATGCTTGCTATAATCACTGAGGAACCTAAGGGGTTAATTCTCTGCATGGTGTAAAAAGGCTGTTTGATCCTGTATGCACAGATCCTCCTCTTCTTCCATTGACTCCAGAACATGTCCAGATAAGACAGAGCCTGTGGAGTCAAGCTGCAAATGCTCAGTTTGGTGTGTATTCCTAAAGAGATTTTTTTTTTTTTCTTGGGAGAATGCATGTGATCAGCACAGGGCCAATCAGCACTGTCCAGACCGAGGGGTCAGGGGTCCTGCAGTCTTATAGGAGAGTGAGAGTAGAATGAAAACTCCTACAAGCTTTAACCAGACACTGATAGAAGTCACAAGACTGCTATATACTGCTGATGAGAAAAGGTATTTAGCAGGTTATATATTTACAAAAAACGATTGCATGTCTATGTTCTGTGTACCGTGGGAGACCAGATATAGTGAATGCAGGGTACTGGGTTTAGTAACACTTTAATGGCCCACCCAATGCAGTTAGCAGAGTTGCGTTTTGTCATGTGGCAAAGCTGCAAGCCTGAAAATGTTCTGGAGCTTCTATTGTGCGTTTGTCAAAACAAGCTAAAAATAAATTTGAGCAGGGAAATGCGTGCTACGTGAAGTGTTATTGAGGCCCTAGGGGGTGGCATATAGAAATGGCCGGTGCAGAGATGTCTGTCTGCTGGAGGGAGAGGTGTATTCACTGACCTCTAGCTCTAACACTGCAGTGGCAGCTAGTGTCTACCTGCAGTTCTAGGCTATCTCCTGGCACATTCGCCCACTCCCTGAGTCCTGAACCTTTTGCACCTTCACCCCCCCCCCCCCCCCCACTCCACACCTTTCAGCAGAAGTACTACTCCATGCAGGTCCTGCAGCCAGCACTGCAGGTTACAGAGAACACAGAGCATGGTGTGGATGTCTGCAGAGCTCAGGACTCAGGGAGGAGGTGGAGCAGGCAGAGAACTTCTTCATTCCTCGATTTTTCTTCCTTGCGAAACATAACATTGCCGATCGGGAGAGGGAGGGGGAGTTTCACAACCTGCCCGGCAGTGTAAAGATTTCATGGCAAAGGCAGAGAGGGTCTTAAGCCTGCTAAATAAAGGAACTGTAGGCAAGTATGTAGAACTGATCCCCCTGCAGAGCAGAGGGAGAAAGCTGCAAAGAATTGTATAAATCAGTTCTAGAGAAAGGTTACATCAGCTTCAATACAAAATATGATTGCTTAGTTTGTTGGGAAACATATTTAGGCGGTCCAACGCATTCCACGGAACATACTGTTCATAGGTTGCTTCGTCATACATCAGCTTCAATATAAACTATGATTGCTTAGTTTGTTGGGAAACATATTTAGGTGGTCCAACGCGTTTAACGGAACATACTGTTCATCGGTTGCTTCATCATACATCAGCTTCAATACAAACTATGACTGCTTAGTTTGTTTAGAAACATATTTAGGTGGTCCAACGTGTTTCGCAGAACATACTGTTCATCGGTTGCTTCATCGATATACAGGGAGAAAGCTGGCAGCACTGCAGGGGGTTCCACAGGAACCACAAGGCAGAACCGCCAGTGTTGCGCCGAAAACTCCAACTCACCAAAATCTCCAACCAGGTCCCTTCTGGTGACTCTACAGCAGGAATAATTAAAGATTTTGATGAATTGCTGTTTTCACAGATCACCGGCAGCCTGTGCACTATGGTAAACGCTATAATGATTGGACATTGTTAGTAACGCCTGCTACTAACCAACAACATGGCCGCCTCTGAGGCGGCGACAACTTTTTTCCTCCTTACCCGGCGTTCTGGGAAAAGTTGTGTACCGGAGTGTACAGGCTGCCGGTGGTCTGTGAAAACAGCAATTATTCCTGCTGTAGAGTCACCAGAAGTGACATGGGTGGAGATTTAGGCGAGTTGGAGTTTTCGGCACAACACCAACCTCCTGCTCAGCAAGGGCCTGGGCCCCCTTTTGGACTGATGGGGCATGGGCCCAGTACAGGAGGCCAGGCTGTACTGTCTTATCAGCAGCACTGTGGCCACACATTATATTAACCACTTGCCGACCGCCGCCCGACTATATACGGCGGCGGTCAGCCCCTCCCAGGCAAAGTGACGTACTGGTACTTCACTAGCCTGGGAGCGAATAGGGGGCGAGCGCGCGCCCCCGCTCGTGCCCGAAGAAGCCGGCGCGTGTGACCGGCGGACTCGTGTTCGTTGGGTAGAGAGGGAGAAAGGCAGGCGGCTAATGTAAACAAAGCCGCCTGTCATTCTCCCCTGTGTAAAAGCACTGATCACTCCGTCCTGCTATGTAGGACCGTTGATCTGTGCTGTTACACACAAAGCCACATCCAATCACAGTAAGAAACACGCCCCTAGGGACACACTTAACCCCTCCCTATCCAATAAAGTTAACCCCTTCCATCCCAGTTTAATTTTTACAGTAACAGTGCATATGTATAGCACTGATTACTGTAGTAATGTCACTGATACCCCCAAAAGTGTCAAAAATGTCAGCAAGGGTCCGATCTGTCTGCCGCAATGTCGCAGTACCGCAAAAAAAAAAATCGCAGATCGCCGCCATTACTCGTTAAAAAAAAACAATAAAAATGACAAAAATCTTTCCCTTAGTAAACGCAATAACTTTTGCGCAAACCAATCAAAATACGCTTTTTGCGTTTTTTTTTTTTTTTTACCAAACATATGTAGCAGAAAACAAATTGGCCTAAAATGTTAAATTTTGATTTTTACATTTTTTTTGGGGGGGGGGGGAATTTCATATAAAAAATTTGAAAAATATTGTTATTTTTGCAAAATTGTTGCTCTTTTTTTGTTTATAGCGCATGATCAAAAAATCGCACAGGTGATCAAATACCACCAAAAGAAAGCTCTGTTTGTGGGAAAAAAAAGGACGTCAATTTCATTTGGGTACAGCGTCGCACGACCGCGCAATTGTCCGTTTAAAATCACGCAGTGCCGAATCGCAAAATAGGCCCTGGTCAGGAAGGGGGTAAAATCTTCCGGGGCTTAAGTGGTTAAAACAGTACCAAACAAACCAAAAAACTAAAAATAATGTATTTTAACATACTAATCCTTACTATTCCTGGGATGTGGTAGCTGTATTATCTTTTGTTTTTAGTCTTTTTTTTCCATTATTTCACCTGGTGTTCCAGTCAGTAACTCACTTCGGATCTCAGTGTGTCTGCATTCTGGATGAAATAGTAAAGCAGACATCTTTAAACAGCAGCATTGTCAGTCTGGGGAGAGGGTAGTGCTTGACTAGCAAATTGAAACTGAAGTCCAGCTAACACTTTTCAAGCAGATACAGTAAAAAGTTTCTGCCCTCTGGGATAAAGGTTTTACATAAATGGATACCCCCTTCCCGCCCAGGCCAATTTTCAGCTTTAGCCCCGGTTCACACTTGTGCGTGTGCGGGGTTCGCATGTAATGTCGGAGCGCACTGCTCCGACATTACATGCGATCGGCTGTGCGGTGCGAGTTTAGCCATACAGTTTGTATGGCTAAATTCGCACCGCAGCCGCAGCAAACACGCACAGGGACCCTTTTTAGCAGCCGCATCAGGATCGGATCGCACAGCGGTTCACACTTGTGCGATCCGATCCTGTGCGAACTGCACGATCACACTGCGATATGCGATCAAACTGGGGGTGTCGTTAAGATTACATTGACACAGGGCGTGGCCTGGCGCAGCATGTAAGAGGACGCGTGTGAGAGGAGCTCCGCCGGACCCATCTCCTATACCGCTAATCCTGCAGCCCTCCGGGCACGATAATCCTCTCTTCACCTCCCACACATCCGTGGCACCGACCTCCATATGTCTCCGCCGAAGAAAGGCTCCGAAGCTGCGGCAAAACTAGCTGCATTCCGGAGACTGGAGAAGGAGGCCCCGATCCAAGATGGCGCCGGCCCGTCGCTCGGGATGGAGGCGGCTGAGAGCCCTGCTACATCCAGGGTACTGGAAGCGATTGCCACTTGCCAGACCATGCTGACATCTAAAATCGAGGAGGTGAAGGTAGATATATCATTGATGCGCCAAGATATGCAGAAGCTAAGGGACAGAGTTGGTGAGGCTGAACACAGGCTTAGCGAGGTGGAAGACTCCCTCCCCCCACTGCAAAACTCCTCAGACAGGCTGCAGCATCAAGTAAACCTTATCCTCCAAAAACAGGATGATATGGAGAATAGGCTGCGCCGCTGTAACCTGCGGTTTATTGGCCTCCCGGAGGGCTCTGAAGGTGCAGACCCCTCATCCTATTTGGAGCAATTGCTCATTCAGACGTATGGCAGAGAATCCTTCTCACCCACTTTTGTTGTGGAACGTGCACATCGCCTCTCAGGGCGTCCCCCCCCTCAGGGTGCACCCCCTCGCACATTCATCGCTAAATTCCTGAACTATCGGGACAGGGATGCCATATTACGCCTGGCCAGAGTTAAGGGGAACATTCCACTTGGAAATCACAAAGTGGCGATCTTTCCAGACTTCTCTGCAGAGGTCCAGAGGCGCCGCAAGAGCTTTCTGGAGGTCAAACGCAGAATGCGTATCAAGAATATCAAGTACTCTATGTTGTACCCAGCTCGTCTTAGAGTGGAGGGTGAAGACCGAGCCCACTTCTTTGAGGATCCGGAAGCCGCCATCTCCTGGCTGGAAGGATTGGAAGCCAGAGCCTGACCGCCTTGCCCTGACGACTTCATGATACTTTCTCCCTGATTGCCTGTGCCTTCCACTGCTGCTGGGGTGGAGGGGGGTTTTGTAGATCCTGCGGAACTCAAGACTTTGCATCCCTCTCCTCCCCTTCCCCCCTTATTTCCCTGGCCTGCTTCTTCTGTGATACACCGGCGGAGCGTCCTGGCTCCATGAATGGAACTGTCTTTTCTGTTCTCTTCCTATGGATTCCCATCTGCCCATAGGCTTTGCTACCCAGCGATACACCTGTTGGTTTTCGCCCCCTACACCCGCTCAGGCGAGTGTTGGCACCCGACTCCCCTGTTGCCCCCTGCGACTTTTGGTAGACCTGGGCCCCCGGGTCCCCTTGCTTATCCTAGCTGTGTTTTGCTGTATTTTTGCTAACCACCCTGGGGGTCCCCGGCTCCCCGGTTTTGCTCTTCTCCGGTCGCATGTGGGCCTGTTCTGGTTGGGGCGCTTGTTTGGGAACATGCCCGCACAAGTTGGGGTTGGTGCAGGGCAGGGTGGGGGGATTGGGGTATTGCCACTGTTTACAGTTTATATTTGGTACAATCTCTATACTGTTTATGTTTTATGCACATTGACCTCAAGTAATAACTGCCTGCTTTTTTACAGTCGATTATTAATGCCAGTGTATGACCGTGTGATTGTTGGTTCTGCAGTCTTATCGCCTGAGATCCTGGGAGCCTCCGCTCCACGCTCCGTATTACCCCTGCCATGGCCGCATTGAAATTGTTGACGTGGAATGTCAGGGGTATGCGCGATAAGATTAAACGGACGGCTGTCTTTAATGTCTTGCGCCGTGTCCGGGCTGACATAGTGCTGGTGGAAACACACTTGGAGGGCCGCATGCAGCAGTCTCTTAAACGGCCTTGGGTTGGCTGGGTACAGCACTCAGCATATAGTTCACACTCCAGAGGTGTGGCGCTTCTGGTGGCCAAATCGGTACATTTCCAGCTCCTAGGATCTCAGGTCGACCCAATGGGTAGATATGTTTTTCTCAAAACGTTAGTCTATGGGGAGTTGATGTTGCTGATGGCTTTCTATGTGCCCCCCCTTACTCTACTGTGATAATAATGGAGGGATTGGCGTTTATGACACAATGCCCGGGGGCCCCGGTGATCTGGTTGGGCGACTTTAACAATGTGATGGACTCGGGCCTGGACAGGTCCGGTGGCGCCTCTCAGGCGCCGACGGGGTCGTCCCCGACCAGGTTCTCCCGGTTGTTGGAGAGCTTTGGTTTGGCCGACTCCTGGCGCAGCAAATACCCCGCCCAGCGTGCGTACTCCTGCTTCTCGGCTGCACACCATTCTATGTCACGCATTGACATGATATTGTTGTCTCGGACCCTGCTTCCCAGGTTACTGGCGGCGGGCTTCGCCCCACGGACTCTGTCTGATCACTGCCCTTTTTGGATTCTGTTGTCCTTGCCCTGTAACAGACCTCCTCCGGCCTGGCGTCTGAATCCTGCTTGGCTCCCCTTGGTGTCTGATGGGAACGACATTGAGGGGACCTGGACACAATTCTTTTCTGATAATGAGGGCACTGCCTCCCCGGCGGCGGTGTGGGAGGCATTTAAATTGTTTGCCAGATCCACTCTGATTTCCAAAATCAAGGCTGTTAAGGCGCGGGCTGCCGAGGAGATTTCCAGGGCAACGGCAAATTTGACTGGAGCTGAGCGGGCCTTTATGGCAGACCCGACTCCGGCGCACGAATCCCAGTATAAATTGACCTCTAAAGTCCTTTCCCAACTTGAATATGAGAAAGTGAAATCTAAGATGTTCTTCCAGAAACAGAATCTGTTTGCCCATGGGGAGCGGGCGGGGAAACTACTCGCATATTTAGTCCATTGTGAGGATAGGCCCCCAGTAGTTATAACTTTAAAGGATGACCTGGGTAATGAGATCATTGATCCTGCTGCGGTGACACAATGTTTCCGATCATTTTTTAGTACACTTTACACCTCTAAGGCCCCTGCTGACTGTACTGACATGCATGACTTTCTGGAGTCTATTGACTTCCCCACTCTGACACCCGACCAGTTGGCGACCCTCGAGGCACCCATTTCTGTAGAGGAGATTGCAGCAGCCGTGTCCAAGTTCCCTAGATCTAAGGCCCCTGGCCTAGATGGCCTCCCGATTGAGTTCTTCTCCCAGTATTCTGAACTCCTTTCTCCTAAATTACTGGCCTTGTTTCAATCCCTGTTTAAGGATGCAGTCCTGCCCCCTTCTATGCGGGAGGTGTTGATCGTGCTCATCCCCAAGCCGGGCAAGGACTTACATGCCCCGGAGTCTTACCGCCCCATCTCTCTGCTCCCAGTTGATACTAAAATCCTTGCAAAAATTTTATCCCTCCGTCTTAACCAGGTGATCCTTTCGCTCATACACTCGGACCAGGCCGGGTTCATGCCTGGGAGGAACACCTCATTTAACCTTCGCCGGTTATTCATGAATCTCCAGGCACAGCACGACGGACTGGGAGGCAGGGTGGTGGTCTCCTTGGACACGGCTAAAGCATTCGACTCGGTGGAATGGCCTTTTCTATGGGCCTGCCTGGCCCGATATGGCTTTGGACCTAATTTTATCAAGTGGGTCAAACTCCTATATAGCGCCCCGGTAGCTAGGGTCCTGGCCAACGGCTGGCAGTCTACCGCCTTCCCTTTATCCCGCGGCACTCGACAAGGGTGCCCCCTCTCCCCCCTGTTGTATGCCCTGGCCGCGGAACCCCTGGCGATGGCCATTAGAGCACACCCCGGGATTCGTGGCCTACGTAGGGGGCCACTAGAGGAGAAAATCAGCATGTATGCTGATGACACTTTGCTATATTTGGAGGACTCTCGGGAATCCCTGCTCACAGCCCTTTCTTTAATTGAACGGTACGGACGGTTCTCCGGTTTCCAGATAAACTGGGATAAATCGCAAATTCTTCCGCTCGACGAGAGCCCGCTGGCGACCGCCCCCCGCAAATCCGGTCTTACAATGTGTATCCCGCATTAAATACTTAGGGATTCAAGTGACGACTAGCTCAGCAGATTATGTCCCGGATAATGTTCAACCCTTGTTCCCTCTGCTTAAGGCTAAAATCCAAGTATGGTCTAAATTACCACTGGGAGTGGTGGGTAGAGTCAATTTAATTAAAATGGTTCTCCTTCCTAAAATTCTCTATGTTGTATGGCACTCTCCTATTTATCTACCGCTCAAGCTGTTTAAGCAGATGGAATCGCTCCTTTAGACCTTTGTTTGGGGTGCTAACTGGCACAAAATCTCCTGGCGCAAGCTCAAGAATCCTACAAATCTAGGGGGGTTGGCCCTGCCGGATTTTAATCTGTACTATCTGGCAGCTCAGTTGTCTCAACTCTTTCATATAGATAAAACAGATAGGGAGCGCTTCTTGACCCTGCTCTGCCCCGGGTGGGCTCATTCTCTTGGGGACCCCCTTCTAGTTATCCTTAGGGGCATCAGGGGCTCGTTTGAGCCCCTGTGCCCCAGATCTCTTTTATATCACTATTGTCGGATCTGGGAGGTAGAAGCGTCCAGGCTTCGGTGTCCTCCTTTCCACACCCTCACCCCCCTGTGGCATAATGGCGCATTACATGAGTTTCTTTCTATCCCTGATCTGTCCGTATGGAGTGGGAGGGGTATTCTTCTCCTTAGCCATATCTCCACGACCGCTGGTCTGCGGTCTTACGAGACCCTGCGAGACCAGTTTGCACTTCGGGGCCCCATGCACTACAGATACTTGCAGCTTTCCCATGCCTATAGATCTCAATTCCCTGACGGTCCACCTGAGTTGGAGTCGATTACCACCCTCGAGATTGTTAAAAGTACAGAACCCAGTCACCTCATTTCCATGTTCTACTCTGAACTCCACACACCTTCTTCGACCACTTTAGCTTTTGCACTTAAGACCCGCTGGGAGCGTAGTGTGGGGGCCATGGAGGATGAGGAGTGGGAGGATGCCCTGGAGACGTGCCGCAGAATGTCGCCGAAACTGTCTGATCGCCTGACCCAGACCTTTATATTACACCAGGCTTATCTCACCCCCCTTAGACTGTCCAAATATCACCCAAACCTGGCCCCCTCTTGCCCTATGTGCGGAGACCCTGATGCTTCCTTCTTTCACCTACTGTGGCGCTGTCCCCAATTGCAGGCTTTATGGCAACAGATAGTCACCTTTCTCCATGACAAAATGGGGTCTCCTCTACAACTCTCCCCTAAGGAGTGTCTCCTGGGGGTCTATCCGGACGGAGAGATGCCCAAATCCACTATCATATTTCTCCAGGAAACCTTGTTTATAGCACGTAAATTGATAGCCAGACGGTGGATGAGACCCACTCCCCCTACTTTAGGGCTATGGATTAAGGAAATTAATAGTGTCATCCCATTTCATAAACTTCTATATAAACACAGGGGTTGCCCTCAAAAGTTCAACAAGATTTGGGACAAATGGGTGCAATGCTCGGATACGGCTCAGTAGTGTTATGAGTAGCTGCCCCTTGCTGACCTTTCTCGATAACCAAAATTGTCTGCTTATGTGTTGGGCCGAATGAAAGTAACTGACTGCTACCCCTTCTTACTATGTCTGTACTGTTCCTAAGCGTTAATAACTGTGAGTATTTTTATTTTTGTATCTCTGTGTATTATGAGCGTGGTCAAAGTTTCAATGCACGGTTTATTTTTGTATTGTACCAAATGTTTCAATAAAACCTCACTGTTTTAAAAAAAAAAAAAAAGATTACATTGACACCCCCAGCGTATCGCATATGGCAGTGTGAACTGCCGGGGGTGCGTGTGCGATGCGGGAACAGGCTGCGGATTTGCAGCCTTCCCGCATCGCATAAATGTGAACCGGACCTCAAGCGCTCTCACACTTTGAATGACAATTACAAAGTCATGCAACACTGTACCCATAAGAAATTTTTATCATTTTTTTTCACACAAATAGAACTTTCTTTCGGTTGTATTTAATCATCACTGGGGTTTTTTTTAATAAAAAAAAAAAATACTAAAAATTTGGAAACACAGCATGTTTTTCTTTGTTTCTGTTACAAAATTTTGCATATCTAGGTCAAATGTATTCTGCTACTTTTCTTTGCTGAAAAGAACCCAAATCACTATGCATTATTTAGTTTGCAGGCATTTATACAGTCCATACATCAGAAAATTGACCAATCCTGATGTACTGACCACTTTCTCATTTCTAGAGGCCCGAAAACGCCAGGACAGTGCAAATCAATTTCTTTTTTTTTTTTACAATTTTGTTTTTCTCACACACTGTGACCAGAGCAATACAGTGTTACCATAGTAACACTGTACTACTCTGAGGAAGTGATCAGAATTTTTTATTTATTTTTTTTTACACGTTATGATTAGAGTTGAGCGGACACCTGGATGTCCGTGTTCGGCGGGTTCGGCCGAACTTGAAAAAAAATTCCGGGTCCGTGTCCTGGACTTTTTCCAAACTTTACCCGGACACCGAACCCCATTGAAGTCAATGGGGACCCGAACTTTCAGGCACTAAAATGGCTCTAAAACACCAAAGGAAAGGGCTAGAATGCTGCAAATGGCAGCAAAATGTAGTTAAGAGCATGGCAAGTGCTCTGCAAACAAATGTGGATAGGGAAATAACTTAAAACCAAAAAAAAAACAGAAAAATAAAACAATGTTCTTAATCTGTGAAGGACGAGGCCCATGTGAAGTAGGAGGGAGGTTGAGGTGGTGGTGGATGTGGAGGTGTCATAGGCATGCGCACAGGGTGTGCCGGGTGTGCCTGGGCACACCCTAATCACCTAGGGCATTATCGCTCTGTTTGCCAGTGAGGAGATGGGAAAGATCTCCCTCGGACCTGCTCTGCCATAAGAGAAGTGCCACACACTTCTATTTCACTTTGCCAGCAGGGAGAGTAATGTATCGGGGCCATGTACATGTATGGAAGACAAGGGGGAGGGGAAGCCGCTCAGGTGCAAGCCCAACCTGGTGCTGGCCAGATCCGCCATCCGGAAACGTGCATAATAGGTTTTGAAGCCGCACACAGGTAGATGAAATAAACGGTGTCTTTATTCTTCAAAAATCATCAAGGACTCACCGTGGTAATGAGTAAGCGGCCGTTTGTGCTGTGAAACGCGTCTACCTTGGACTCATCTGTTCCCACACTGTCTGTTTGTCCTTGATGATTTTTGAAGAATAAAGACACCGTTTATTTCATCTACCTGTGTGCGGCTTCAAAACCTATTATCCATGTACATGTAGGCAAACGCATGCATGTGTATTTAAACTTTGGGGTGCACACCCTAATGCAATAGGCTGCGCACACCTACGTATGGGCGGTGTAGGTGGAAGCGGCGGTGGAGGAGGACGAGGTAGCCAACACTGCTTTTTTTCAGAAATTTTAAATGAGGGTACACCCCAAAAGAGTGAGAAAGAGCAAAAATAGAACAATGGCTGGGTAAGGTCGGTATCCATCGCTATTCTGCACAAGGTACGGAAAAGTCCCGTGGGATCCATGCCTGGTCCACATTGTCTCTGGAAAGGCGGCTGCGCTTGTCTATGATAACGCCCCCAGCCGTGCTAAATACCCGTTCAGATAATACACTGGCTGCAGGGCACGCCAGCACTTCCAAGGCGTAAAGGGCAAGCTCAGGCCATGTGCCCAATTTGGAGACCCAGAAGTTGAAGGGGGCAGACCCGTCATTCACTACATGTAGGCGTGTGCACACATACTGCTCTACCATGTTGGTGAAATGCTGCCTCCTGCTAAGACGTTCCATATGAGCTGCTGGTGCTGCTGTTTGTTGTGGCGTGCTGACAAAGCTTTTCCACATTTTGGCCATGCTAACCCTGCCTTCTGAGGGGCTGGCGGTGCCCTGGTTGCGTTGGCGATCTCTTCCTCCTCCTCCTCCTCCTCTGCCTTGTGCTTCCACTGTGGACCCGCTGTCAGGTGGGAATGCCAGCAGCATCGCGTCTACCAGCGTGCGCTTGTACTCGCGCATCTTGCGATCGCGCTCCAGTGAGTGAATTAAGGACGGTACGTTGTCCTTGTAACGGGGATCCAGCAGCGTGGCCACCCAGTAATCAGCACAAGTTAGAATGTGGGCAACTCGGCGGTCTTTGTGGAGACACTGCAGCATGTAATCGCTCATGTGTGCCAGGCTGCCCAGAGGCAAGGAAAGGCTGTCCTCTGTGGGAGGTGTATCGTCTGTGTCCTCTGTATCCCCCCAGCCACGCACCAGTGATGGCCATGGGCTGGCCTGGGTGCCACCCTGCTGTGAACATGGTTCCATCTCCTCCTCCATCTCCTCCTCCTCATCCTCCAGAACTGTGCCCCTGCTGGACAATTGTGTCCCTGGCGTTTGTGTGTGCAGGAAGGAACCCACCCTCGGAGCCCCTTGCGAATGACTGCCCTGAAAGCCTTGGAAATGTTACCTCTTCATCCTCCTCATCCTGTGCCACATCCTCTTCCATCATCGCCCGAATTGTTTTTTGAAGGAGGCATAGAAGTGGGATAGTTAAGCTGACAACGGCGTCATCGGCACTGGCCATGTTGGTGGAGTACTCAAAACAGCGCAACAAGGCACACAGGTCTCGCATGGAGGCCCAGTTATTGGTGGTGAAGTGGTGCTGTTCCGCAGAGCGACTCACGCGTGTGTGCTGCAGCTGAAACTCCACTATGGCCTGCTGCTGCTCGCACAGTCTTTCCAGCATGTGCAAGGTGGAGTTCCACCTTGTGGGCACGTCACATATGAGGCGGTGAGCGGGAAGGCCGAAGTTACGCTGCATCGCTGACAGGCAAGTAGCAGCAGGGTGAGAACGCCGAAAGTGCACACAGACGGCCCGCACTTTCTGCAGCAGCTCTGACATATCGGGATAATTTTCAAGGAACCTCTGCACCACCAAATTCAGCACATGCGCCAGGCAAGGGATGTGCGTCAAACCGGCTAGGTCCAGAGCTGCTATGAGATTTCGCCCGTTATCGCACACCACCAGGCCGGGCTTGAGGCTCGCTGGCAGCAACCACTCATTTGTCTGCTGTTCCATGCTCCTCCACAACTCCTGCGCTGTGTGTGGTTTTTCCCCCAAACAGGCAAGTTTTAAAACTGCCTGCTGTCGTTTACCCCTGGCCGTGCTGAAGTTGGTGGTGAAAGTGTTACGCTGACCGGATGAGAAGGCGGTAGAGGATGAGGAAGCGGAGTAGGAGGAGTTAGGAACAGGAGGCAAACTGAAGCGCCCTGCAATCCTTGGTGGTGGAAGGACATGCGCCAAATTGCTATCCGCCTCAGGCCCATCCGCCACTACATTTACCCAGTGTGCCGTTAGGGAGATATAACGCCCCTGACCGTGCTTACTGGTCCACGTATCGGTAGTTAGGTGGACCTTGCCACAGATGGCGTTGCGCAGTGCACACCTGATTTTTTCCCCCACTTGGTTGTGCAGGGAAGGGATGGCTTGCCTGGAAAAGTAGTGGCGGCTGGGCACGACGTACTGTGGGACAGCCACCGACATGAGGTTTTTAAAACTGTGCGTCTCCACCAGACGGAATGACAGCATTTCAAAGGCCAAGAATTTTGAAATGCTGGCATTCAGGGCCAGGGATCGCGGGTGGGTAGGGGGGTACTTTCTCTTCCTCTCAAGTGTTTGGGAGATGGAAAGCTGAACGCTTCCACGGTACATTGTGGAGATGGTTGGTGACCCAGGTGGTGGTGTTGCTGACAGATCGTCTGTTTGCGGGGTGGCAGGTGCTGGTATCACTACAGATGTGGATGGAGAGGCCAAGACTGCAGCAGAAGAGGAAGCAGGATGAGCCAGAGGCGTTTCTTGGTTTTGAAGGTGTCTACTCCACTGCAGCTCGTGCTTTGCACTTAGATACAAAAATAAATAGGGTATATGGTAATCCGTTGTGGGCCTCAGAGATGCCGAAGCAGATATTATATCTAGCTACACAATTGTGTATGATAACACAATTTGAAGGCTAGAGAAAAAAGCATAGAGTAACCGTTGGGTGAGTATACAGATTCGAAAGAACAAAAATTGTGGGGGTGGCCCAAAATGGAGCACTCCCACAGAAAACCAACTAAGGATACTCGAGCAAAAAATATAGTGTAAAAAGTTAAATTTTATTTAGGCACTTATGCCTGTGAAAATACGAAAATAGGACTCAATACAAGGCAATGGAGGAACACACTACTAAGACACAGTTAAAAAACATACAATAAAAAGTGGCATGAAACACATGTAAAGAATGGGACTGGAGCGTGTCAATAGTTAAATGAGAGAAAAAAACCAATGGATTATCTGGAGTTGTGGATACACCTAAGGTGAATTGGAAAATAACAATCAGATAATGGTTCCAATAACTCATGTATGACCTAACATACCACCAGACATGTATCGAACATATGGTCGGTACACTTGCCAGGTGGTATGTAATGACCTCTATGGATGCATCCGATAGCACAGTGAATGAACGTACTCCTGAGTAAATTGATGAGAATCAATAGCTCACTAGTGCTTAATGAACCTCACAGCGTGTCCGTGTAGGTGTATGCATGGGGCACAAAGAAATCCTGCAGTCCTCTCAAAGGGAAGGAATAAGCTTCACTGCAAAAAAAGGGACAGAGGGTAGGTCACAAGGAGTTGATGGAGGAGTGTGCTACTCGGCTGTTGGAGTCCAGTAGAGCTCCGGATCCGCTGCTGCATGTACCGATTAAGTGAAGATGTCCTCATACAGAAAACTGAGGTACAGCCAACATGGGGGAATGTTCCACTGGTATAACAGTAAAGGCAGCTTTACCTGCAGATGTTGTGGGGGTATGCGGTCCGGCTGTGCTCTAGATGGGATCCATGGAGGTATAGAGCTCCGTCCCAGTCCTGTTGTACTGTGCAGACCGTTCCGCTGTCTTCTCCGGAGCGGCGTTCAACCCGGTTATCGGCTACCACGGCATAGAGGATCCAGTTGCTTCCTGGTATGAGTGAAAGACGTCACTTCCGGTAAGTACGATCCGCCGGGTGCCTGGTGAGGGGAACAGCCGCTGACAGTAGCCAAAGAGATGGCGAGCAATATGGACTATGCTGCACAGGGGGACACAGTGTAAGATGCCACAACGCCAACGCTGACGCGTTTCACCGACGAGCAGTCGGTTTCTTCAGAGCTAATGGTGTAATCCAAGGTATCCGCCTTTATGTTAGACTTAATTGGCTGCAATAAATTAACCATATCATCACCGTTACGGCATTTAACCCATATATGGGATATCTATGGATATTATCTCCCCAATGGATAGAAGATACCCATGTCTTTCAGTAAGGTGATTAAGTCAAGCATAAGGAGTGGTACCATAGGAAATGTCGGCGTTCATAATGATGAACAATAAAAAATACTGCATAATACCGATGAGCTGTGCGATAAATATAAAATCAATGATTAAAGGTTGTTAGTTTATATAATTGCCATCACCGTGGGAACTCGTATAAACAGGGGGGGGAAAAAAGAAATTTACCCATATCACATGAAATATAAATGATACCTTAGATTAGACAGGCTGAGAAGAGATCACAGAGCTAATGGCTTATTATTAAACAGGTCTGTGTTTTACACTATATTAAGGGTGCACAAGGATGTATATTACGTAGTAGATATAAATGTTAGGCATCTACATGTAAGAAAGAGGAAATATAGAGAATTTGGCCGGGTGAAAACAGAACCGTACCCCTCCCATCTCGGACATCTGGGGGGTGACCAGGGGGCTTCATTCATGCGTTAAGAAAAGGCTGGAGATTGAATTCAACATTTAAACCATGGGGTACCCGAGACCCCATCATGTATATCCACATCTTTTCTTTTTGAAGGAGGACATTGTCAAAGTCACCCCTTCTAGCTGGCAATTTAAGTGCATATATCCCCCTAACTTTCAAGCCCTCCGGGTCAGCCCCGTGATGTTCCAAGAAATGGAGGGGCACGGTTCTGTTGTCCACTTTTTTCCTGATGTCGGAGATATGTTCCAGAATCCGCACTTTGAGCTGGCGTTTTGTCTTGCCGATGTAAGACTTCTTACAGGGGCAGATAAGTTCGTAAATCACGCGCTCTGTTTGGCAGTTAATGAAACTGTTTATGGTAAATTCCCTCCGCCCATCACAACTTGAAAAAGTTTTACATTTCAAGACCGATTTGCAGATTGTGCATCTTCCGCATGGGAACATGCCTTTTAATCTAGGCAGTGACGTGAGCCAATTGTCTTCTCTTCGTGAGCGTGTGAACTCTGAATGGCAAAGATTATCCCTAAGGCTCGGTGCCCGTTTGGCTGTAAGAAGGGGGCGTGGTCCAACAATACGTTCTATTGGAGGAGAAATCGTGAGGACTGGCCAGTGTTTATTTAACACTGTCCTGACCTGTTCCCATTGCGTGCCGAAAGGTGTAATAATACGGGGGCAAGTTGTCTCTGTCGAAGTTTTTTTAGAGGTTGAAACGTCACCATTGCCCAGGAGGGTTGTCCTTGGTCTCAGAGCCACTTTTTTGTGGGCTCGTTTAATGGTCTGGTGTGTGTAACCCCTTTCACGGAATCTCTTATGAAGCTGTCTGGCTTCCACCTGATAGTCCTCTGGTTCAGAGCAATTCCTTTTGTGACGGAGAAATTGACCCACTGGGATGCTCTGGACCAGGGATCTGGGGTGGTGGCTACTTGCCGCGAGGAGTGTATTGGCTGCGGTCTCCTTGCGGTATGTAGTTGTTTTGAGCCTGCCACTCTCATTAGAGATGAGCAAGTCCAAGAAGGGGAGATGACTAGGAGAGGCATTGAATGTAAGTTTAATATTGCGGTCGTTGTCGTTGAGCTCATGCATGAATTCCTCCAATTCATATTGGGTACCGCCCCAGAGGAGCAGGACATCGTCGATGTACCTCAGCCACATACGTGAGTGGCTGAGGTACATCGGGGATGGATAGACCACCTGCTCCTCCCAGAGTCCCAAATGAAGACACGCGTAGGCCGGGGCCCAAGGTGCCCCCATGGATGTCCCTCTGATTTGTTGATAATAATTTTGTAAAAATTGAAAATAATTGTGTTGGAGTAAGAATTCCAGGAGCTCAACGACAAATTCATTGTGCGCCCCCAAATGTGAGTGATGCTGACCAAGGAAATGAGTAACTGCCTGTAAACCCCACTTATGAGGGATAGAAGTATACAGGCTCTCTACATCAATCCCGACCAAGGTAATGTCATGCATGGTAGGAGTATGCGATAGTTTTTGAAGGACATCCCTGGTGTCCTGTACGTAGGAGGGCAGGCTAGTTACCATCTCCTTGATCAGTACATCAATGAATTGACCCATCTTTTCAAGTGGTCCCCCTATCGCAGAAACAATGGGTCTACCTGGGGGGTTATTCAGGGATTTGTGCAGTTTGGGGATGATATAAAAAGTTGGAATGTTGTAACTCTTTATAGTCAAGTGATCTGCCTCTCTCTTGGAGATCAAGTCTGCCTCTTTGGCTAAGAGGATCTTTTGGTTGAGGGCGGCGACAAGGGAGGGAAAGGGATTCCCCTGGAGCTTTAAATATGTGTTGGTATCGCTAAGTTGTCTGAACACCTCACTGGTGTACATTTCTTCACCCATGAGGACCACGTTGCCTCCCTTGTCGCTGCCCTTGATCACCACACCGGTGGCTTCTTTCAATTCCTTAAGGGCTATCCTCTCCGCCTTAGAGAGGTTATCTTGTCCCTCCCTGATCCATTTTATTTTGGTGAGGTCCTGTTGGACCAAATCTAAGAATATTTTTATGTTTTTGTGCTTGGAAAGGGAGGGCATCTTTCTGGACTTGATCCGAAGGTTTGCATCACTGCGTACAGGCTCATCTGGTATGTCATCTGCTTCCATTTCATTACCCTCCAACAGAAGGGAAGTCAAGATTTCCAAGATCTCAGCGTCCTCTTCTGATGGAGGGGCACTTTGGTTAGAGCAGCCATCCTCCCTGTTATGCCACATCTTAAAGAGTACCTTTCTCAAGAACAGGCAAATGTCTTTATAGACTTCAAACTCAGTCATGGAGGAGGTGGGTGCAAAAGAGAGTCCCTTACTGAGTAATTTAATATGTCTCTCCTGTAAATTGAATATGGAGAGATTCACCACTCTGAGGTCACTAGATGTGGTTTCTAGCGATGTTTCCTCAAGGTGTTGGATCTGGTTTCTCTTTGGGGGCCTAAGTTGTTTTGCATATCCCCGTCCTTGCTTTTGGGGTGTCCCCTGCCTCTCTGCGATCACCCCGGTAGTTCTGTGTGTTGGGTGTGTATTTCCCCTACTGTTTGGTCTGAACCCGGGACTAAAAAAGTCACCGACTTTTCAGTATTATCAGATTCGCTACCAGATGATTGTCCCCTATGACGGCTTGATTTCCTATTTTTATTGTATCGACTTCTAGATCTGCTACGGTTTCTAGTGATTGTGGGATTGAATAGATCTTCACTTTCACAATCTATCAAGTTCTGTCTAAACTTATTCTGTTTGGTCAGTTTTAGGTTCTTTTGGGTTTTCTCAACCTCTTTCTTCAGATTATCGTTTAGTCTCTGAAATTCCTCCTTTTCCTTAAAAGGTTCTAGAGCCGCTGTGGTGGCTTCAATTTCTGTCTGTAATTCACCCAGCTGTGTTTTCTCCTCTTCCACAATTAGGTGCATCACATGTAACCCTCTTTCAACACAATCCTTTTTCCACACTTTCAGAAATCTGGGGGTGTGGAGGTGCTGAGCTGGAAGTAATCTTTCTCTCAAGCCCCTCGGAATAATGCGATGTGCTATATGGGACTGAAGTGATGCTATGTCCCACTTCCGGTTAAGTGATTTCAATACCAATTTCTTGTGCTGTTTAAAGAGGTTGTAGAGGGGTTCTGTAGGTGAAATTGTGGTGTCACCTTGATTAGAAAACGCCACCTCGATCTCTTGCTCAATGTCTAGATCAATACAGTATGCCATATCAATAACCCAGGTCTCTATCTCCTCCTTCCCCTGGTTAATGGTTCAAACGGGTGGCAATCAACTAACGATAAAAAATAATAATTATGCAGTATATAGTGGTCAAGCAGTGTTGTGGCTCAATTGCCTCAGGTATTAAGTCATTTATGAATCAAAGATTCAAAATTTTTTAAGCTATAATAATAATGCAAAGATAGCAGAAGGGCCCAGGATACCGAGGGATCATAAGAAAATCCAAAACATAATACAAAAATAAATAGGGTATATGGTAATCCGTTGTGGGCCTCAGAGATGCCGAAGCAGATATTATATCTAGCTACACAATTGTGTATGATAACACAATTTGAAGGCTTTGCACTTAGATGCCTGATCATGCAGGTTGTGCTCAGGTTGAGAAGGTTTATGCCTCGCTTCAGGCTCTGATTTCACAGGGTGCAAACCACTCGTGTCCTGTCATCAGCACATCTTCTGAAGAACTTCCACGCTAGAGAACTCCTTTGAGCTGGCTTTGCTGCGCTCGTTCCCTTGCTGCGTTGGGCAGTAGCAGACGTAGTGTCTAGAGCACGGCCGCTCCGCTTCTGCACCCTGCTCCCTCTTCTGCTGTGCTGGTGGCTCTGTGCGACCACCGCCTCTTCCTCCAAACTACTCAGGTCACCTGCATGACCTTCATTCCATGTGGGTTCGAGGACCTCATCGTCCTCCACATCATCTTCCACCCAGTCTTCACCCCTGCCCTCCTTGTCGGTCTCCACAATTCTGAATGCCGCAGCAGTTGGCACCTGCGTTTCGTCATCATCGGAGACGTGCTGCGATGGTCCTTGCATGTACTCATCTTGAGAAATAAGTGGTTGGGCATCGCTGCACTCAATCTCTTCCACTTCTGGGGCAGGGCTAGGTGGATGGCCCTGGGAAACCCTGCTGACAGAGTCCTCAAAAAGAAGAAGAGACTGCTGTATGACTTGGGGCTCAGACTGCTTGCCTGATTTGCAAGGGGGTGAGGTGAAAGACGGTTGGACATTGGCTGCAGGTGCCAACTCTGACCTTTCTGCAGTAGACTGGGTGGGAGACAATGTGAAGGATTTGGAGGCACTGTCAGCAGCAAACCAATCTACTATCGCCTCTACTTGTTCTGGCCTCATCACTTCTAGAGGCGTATGATGCCCTACCAAATACTGCTGCAGGTTCTGTTGCCTACTCACATTTGAGGAAGGTGTTTCACTTGTGCGTGTAGCTGGCACAGATCGACCACGTCCTCTCCTTGCAACAGGAGCTCTACCAGCAGCACCACGACCCAGGCCACGGCCCCTATTTGATGGTCTCCTCATATTTCTGTAATTTATGATCTTGCCCTAGAAAGGTGTTTATTGAATAGCGGAACAAAACAACAACAGTATCGCACGGGTGTATCTCACAGTCAAATATGCAAACTATGCCGCAATTTAATTTTTTTTACCCCAAAATGGTGTATATTGAATAGCGGAATAGGAAAAAGGATAAAAAACGGTGTATCTCACACGTACAAACACAGACTAGGCCCCGATTAAAATTTTTTGTACCCTAAAGGGAGGATGAGGAAGAGGAGTAGGAGGAGTTCGAAACAGGAGGCAAACTGAAGCGCCCTGCAATCCTTGGCGGTGGAAGGAGATGCGCCAAACAAATTTAAAAGGTGTATCTCACACGTACCGATACAGACTATGCCGTAATTTAATTTTTTACACTCCAAAAGGGTGTATATTCAATAGCGGAATAGGAAAAATGTTATAAAACGGTGTATCTCACACATACAAACACAGACTAGGCCCCGATTACAATTTTTTGTACCCTAAAGGCAGGATGAGGAAGAGGAGTAGGAGGAGTTGGGAACAGGAGGCAAACTGAAGCGCCCTGCAATCCTCGGCGGTGGAAGGAGATGCGCCAAACAAATTTAAAAAGGTGTATCTCACATGTACCGATACAGACTATGCCGTAATTTAATTTTTTACACTCAAACAGGGTGTATATTGAATAGCGGAATAGGAAAAATTTTACAAAACGGTGGTGTATCTCACACGTACAAACCCAGACTAGGCCCCGATTACTATTTTTTGTACCCCCAAAGGCAGGATGAGGAGTAGGAGGAGTTTGGAACAGGCAGGAGGCAGACTGAAGCACCCTGCAATCCTCGGCAGTATGAGATGCGCCCCAAAAATTGGAAAGGTGTATCTCACACGTACCGACACAGACTATCCCGCAATTTAATTGTTTTTACTCCAAAGGTGTAGATTGAATAGCGGAATAGAAAATATGATATCAAAAGGTGTATGTATCTCACACGTACCGACACAGACTATCCCGCAATTTAATTGTTTTTACCCCAAAGGTGTAGATTAAATAGCGGAATAGAAAATATTATCAAAAGGTGTATGTATCTCACACGTAGAGAACCAGACTAGGCCGCGATTACTATTTTTTGTACCCCCAAAGGCAGGATGAGGAGTAGGAGGAGTTCGGAACAGGCAGGAGGCACACTGAAGCACCCTCAAATCCTCGGCAGTATGAGATGCGCCCCAAAAATTGGAAAGGTGTATCTCACACGTACCGACACAGACTATCCCGCAATTTAATTGTTTTTACCCAAAGGTGTAGATTAAATAGCGGAATAGAAAATATTACCAAAAAAAAGGTGTATGTATCTCACACGTACAGAACCAGACTAGGCCCCGATTACTATTTTTTGTACCCCCAAAGGCAGGATGAGGAGTAGGAGGAGTTCGGAACAGGCAGGAGGCAGACTGAAGCACCCTCAAATCCTCGGCAGTATGAGATGCGCCCCAAAAATTGGAAAGGTGTATCTCACACGTACCAACACAGACTATCCCGCAATTTAATTGTTTTTACCCAAAGGTGTAGATTGAATAGCGGAATAGAAAATATATCAAAAGGTGTATGTATCTCACATGTAGAGACACAGACTAGGCCCAAATTACTATTTTTTGTACCCCCAAAGGCAGGATGAGGAGTAGGAGGAGTTCGGAACAGGCAGCACCCTCAAATCCTCGGCAGTATGAGATGCGCCCCAAAAATTGGAAAGGTGTATCTCACACGTACCGATACAGACTATCCCGCAATTTAATTGTTTTTACCCAAATGTGTAGATTGAATAGCAGAATAGAAAATATGATATAAAATTGGTGATTTATCAATAGCACATGTGAACAGCAGTGTCTTATATCAGTCAGCTCTGCTGCAGACTATGGAGGGGAAAAAAAAAAGAAAATTCCCCTTTTAAGTTTGTAATTTTTAACTAGATTAGTACAGACTATGCCACAATTTAATTTTTTTAACCCAAGGGTGTATATTGAATAGTGGAATAGAAAAAAGTGTATAACTTTTGAAATCACTCAATAATAGCACATATGTGAACACAGCAGTGTATTATCACAGTCAGCACAGCAGCACTGAAGGAAAAACGCTGCACACAACTGACTGATAAAAAATACTTTTTTCTCCCTCCTCCTCAGTGGGCAAAAAGATTGTGTTCACACCACCCCACACACAGCAAAATCGATGTGGACCACTGACACCTGCCTATCTCCAGACTCTCCCTAAAAGGATCGATAAGATCGGTCACTGCCGGCACTGCAAACCCCCCCACACTGCAAAATCGATTGTAGAACACTGACCCTAAATATCTCCAGCCTCTCCCTAAAAGGATTGATAAGATCGGTCACTGCCGGCACTGCAAACCCCCCCACACACAGCAAAATCGATTGTAGAACACTGACCCTAAATATCTCCAGCCTCGCCCTAAAATGCCTATATCTCGCCCTGCCTGCAGCACTCCGACTTGTCCCTCAATTCTTTTTGGACACAATATGATTTTTTGCCTGTCTGTCCCTAATCAGCAGCCAGCACGTATGATGTGTGCTCTGTCCCTGTACTACAGCATAATGACGCTCGGTCTCGAACTTATAAAGACTTGGTCACATGCTTCAGATGGCCAATCACAGCTACTAATACATTTGTAGGCATGGCTGGGATGGCTTAAGGCACACCAGTTAAACGCTTGTTGATTGGCTGTTGAAAGCCCGCCATTAAAAGCACGCCAATACATACAAACCCGGAAATACAATGACCGAACATGGATTTTTACCCGAACATACAGTAAAGTTTTCGGGTCCGTGTTCGGGTAACAAAAATCCAATTATTCGGTACGAACACGAAGAATACAGTCCGTGTTCGCTCAACACTAGTTATGATTGTTTATACCAGTAAATTTCACTGGTATAAGCAACTATTTTTTGTGATTAGCTGTAATTGGCCAAAGCGAATCACATAGTACAGGTGGGCTGTGATTTGCCCTGTCTGTACCATGTGATCACTGTGACCAATTACAGCTAGCAACACAATTGTATACAATGGATGGCATGAAAGGAAATCCATCCTATGTTTACAACTGTCATGTGATCTGCTATGATTGGTCCCAGCGATCTCATGGTACTGGCAGTGGACCAGTACAGTGATCAGTCATCAGCTTTGTCCGGTGAACACAGCCAGTAACAGATCACAGATGCATAGCTCCTCGGCTTCACAAGATAAGCATTCTGGGACGACATCATATGATGTCATCCTAGAACAAAAGTGTTCTTGCTCGGCCGTCATTTTACTATACGATGGATGGGAAGGGGTTAATGAAGTTCTTTTTTTTAAATGTGTATCAAGTCATACACAATGTGGTAAAATATTCAAAAGCACTCTTCTACCCAGCTTTTACACCCTTTGGATACAGGGAAAGTGCAAGCATAGGGTGTCCGAGAGGGAATGAATTAAGGGTAAGAAAGAGAGAGCTTCACTGTTTCCTTCGAGGGAAACTATCAGTAATGGGGTGGGGGGGGAGGGAAAGGAAGGGGAAGGGCAGGGAGGGTCTAAACTGATTATAAAGTTTGTCTTTAGGGTAGGCTCAGACTTCGTTTTTTCTCTATATTCTATTACGTTTTTAAAAATGATTGTGCTGAGGTTTATATGTGTCTGTGAGACCCAGTGTGGCAAAAGAATGAAAGCATATTTTATAGGTGGAAGGACTAAGACACATTTGCTGTGCATTTATCGAGTAGGCTCAGGTTTTATTTAAGTATATCCCTTTAAGCTTCTCTCACTGTCATCGCAGTGAGGCTATAGCATGCTACGGGTACCACTTATTCTTGTCTGTGGAGTGTCCAGGTTTTAGAAATGCCCCTGCTTGAGGGAGCTAATGTGCTGTGTGGAAATCCTGTAACAGGATGGTTAGGCTAGCGTTAGCTAGTTCATTGTCATTGTTAAATTATATTAACAGTTTGTTGTAATTTTTTAGTTTGGAAAGCAAGCCCCTTTACTTTTTTCCACTACACCCCCAGATCAGACAGGCTACATCTGGCCCTGCTGTTAGTGGTAAACTGCTACTTTGTATGTTAGCCACTTGCAGACCACGCTATAGCCAAAAGAAAGCTTAAATGTGGTCGTCCAGTTCTGGGAGGGCGTCTGTTTACGTCTCCCAAGAACCCCATCCCCCCTGCACTCCCTCGGGAAATAAATCAGGGCACGCATTATGACTGCTGTGTCCATTAGACACAGGTGATCACAGATCAAAGTAAAGAGCCAATCACATCAGCTCTTTACCATGTATTTAGCTGTGTACAATCACAGCTTATCACATGTAAACAAATTCCGGTTATCGGCATTTCCTTTTTTCAGTGAGGACAGGTTTCCTGTGCCAGGGGGCATTTACACTGATATACAGGGTATTGATCATCAGTGCTCTGATTATCAGTGCCAATTAGTGCAGCATATCAATGCCCATCAATGCAGCATATCAGTGCCCATCAATGCAGCATATCAGTGCTGCCTATCAATGCCCATCATTGCAGCCTCATCAGTGCCTCCTCATCATTGCTCATCAGTGGCCATCAGTGCAGCTTATCAGTGCCACTTCATCAGTGCAGCCTATCAGTGTCCATCAGTGCTGACTCATCAGTGCACATCAGTGAAGAAGAAAAATTACTTATTTGCAAAAGATTTTAACAGAAATTAAGAAAAAGATTATTTTTTCAAAAAAAATTGTTTCCTTTTATTTAGCAAAAAGAAAAAACAGGTGGTGATAATGGTGATAAAATACCACCAAAAAAAGCTCTATCTGTCTCAAAAAAATGGTAACAACTTAATATGGGTACAGTGTTGCTGCATTAATTTGATTTTCTTTAGGCTTGTTTTTGCTTTATTTTTATCTGGTGATCTGGCCTGTAACATACTTCCTGTAGAGTGTGGATGTAAGAGCAACAGAGACACTTTGGACAGCAGTATTGTCAATCTGAGGAGAGGGTAGTGTTAGATACACTAGTAGATTTAAATTAACTTGACTAACTTGACAAACTCCAGCAAACTCTTTGAAGCACTTATAATATTAGATGATGCTGTAGTACAACGTCCTCAATAACAACATAAGTACAAAGAAATGATTAGTCCGTAAATTGTGTCTTCAGCGACCAACATGTATAATATAGATAGATATCTCCCTGTTCATCACATATCACCCATGCTCCGATTGCTGCACCTTGTGTGAAAACTGAATGCTCACCTCCAATATTTGACCTTCATTTTTTGATGGGCTATTCTCAGAATGGTTCCTGGACCAACACATAGACGTCCATCGCTTGTACCGCATATATACATTAATAACATGCAAGATAAAAATGGGACCAATAGTGTTTTCCGTATAAGAGTTTAATGAAGCTAAACTCACATAAAAATGCGCACAAAGTACCATGAAACTCGCATTGCTATGTGTACTTTATATGGCAACATCCACTTCCCACCATAGACTTGCCCGACCCGAAGATGGCTGCGGTGTAACCTCAGTAAGTGTCCCCCTGCTGGCCCCGGAGCGCTCACAGCGTATGCCCCCAGGCAGCACTCCAGCGTCTCGGCGTCCCGCTCTCTAGGGCGTCCGCCGGGACTCTTAGATTCAAAGGGCCAGTGCACCAGTGATTGGTGCCTGGCTCAAAGTGGTTATTAAGGGTTAAGGTTTGTGAGAGGCAGTGCTGACTTAATTAGGCTTCACCTGTGCACTGCCCATAAATACCTTGCCGGATCTTTGTGCCTTGTGCCTCTGAGAAAGCGTTCCCTACTGTGTTAGTTTGCCTTGCCTGTTGCCGAACCCGTTGCTACAGACTACTCACCTTTGAACCTTTGCCGCCTGCCTGTAACGCTCCTGCGTTTTTAGTATAGGCTGGATTTGCAGCTGCAAAATCTCCACTCAGTAGTCATGTAGAGATGTGTTGAATACCAGATCCAACTCTCCAGGACTCATCACCGTGGGCCTGTCAGCTTCAACATACAGATATATACACACTCAATGAGATGTTCCTGGAGTGATAGGATGTATATGATAGTAAGAAGGTGATGTGCTGAAGGGACAGGTGTGAACAGTGACAAGGATGGTAATCACTTGATAAGTTTGTATAGGAGAGTTCAAGATGGTATTTAGGAATGCAGATAGGTTAGTATCGAGTATGCTAATAGGTGGTGAGGACAGCAGATGACAAATACAGGATAGAGTAACCCAGTGCAAGGATAGATAGTAGTAGACAGGAGAGCTAGCAATCTATGCAGCAGTACAGATGATAGATGGTAGTAGGCTCAAGAGCTAGCAATCTATGTAACAGTGCAGATGATAGGATAGCATGGATAGGTAGCAACAGTCCTTAATGTGCATAGGTAGATAGTGCAATAAGGTTATGGAGGGTTCCCCTGCGGGGTACTTATCACTTGTAATGTTAGTAGTTTAGAGAGGTCCAGTAGATGAGGAATGGTCCGGTAGCGAGATACACGATCAGTAGCGAGGTTCCGGTCTGCTCCAGGTAAAGGGAATAGCTGGAGGTTCCGATCGAGAGACAGGCTTGAAAGCATGTGGATATCAAGGCAGGTTGAACGAACAATGTGAGTGAGACCGCCGGCGGTTGAAATAGCCGCTCTGCGGCGCTCAGCAGTGACATCATCGTTCTTAAAGGTATATGCGTACCACCTGAAGAGAAAGGTGGAACGCATTACAGAGGAAAGTGGTGATTAAGGGTACCGGAGGTACCGGAATCTTACAGTACCCCCCCCCCCTTAAGGCCGGCTCCGGAAGGCCTATAGGACAGGTTTCTCTGGGTGTTTCGAGTGAAAGTTCCGTATAAGTCTAGGCGCATGAATATAAGAGGTATCTAACCAGGTGTCGTCTTGGGGTCCATAGTTCTTCCATCTTATGAGATACTGGAGTCTTCCTCTATGGATGCGAGAATCCAAAATTTCCTTGATCTCATACTCTTCTCCGCCTTCAACTTGTATTGGAGGTGGAGGCAAGATGGTAGGCCTTATTCCTTGGTTAGGAACATGGGGCTTGAGTAGCGACACATGGAAGATGGGATGGATCTTGAGATCTGCTGGTAGGGTGAGCTGTACTGCAGCTTTTCCGATAAGTTTTTTAATTGGGAAGGGTCCCAAAAATAAAGGTCCAAGCTTCTTGCTAGGGATTTTTAATCTTAAGTTCTTTGTCGAAAGCCAAACAAGGTCCCCAATAGCATACTGAGGAGAAGGTCTTCTACGAAGGTCGTAGTACTTTTTTTGTTGACTGTGAGCGTGTGATATAGTGGTATTGAGTAAGCCCAAAGAGTCTTTTATTTGGGTAAGGTAATCCGAGGCTACTGGGTTACTCGTTGGCAGGATGCGTGGTGGAAGAAGAGTGGGATGAAACCCATAGTTCAAGTAGAACGGACTTTGCTTCGTGGTACTGTGGGTTGCGTTGTTGTAAGCAAATTCTGCTAGAGGAAGGAGATCCACCCAATCATCCTGCAAGTATGATGTGTAGCAACGTAGATATTGCTCAATGCACTGGTTGACTCTTTCAGTCTGTCCGTTGGTCTGAGGATGGTAGGGAGAAGTGAGCTTTCGCTCAATGCGTAAAATTTGACAAAGTGCTTGCCAAAATTTAGAGATGAATTGTGAACCACGGTCGGACAAAAGGGTTTTTGGAATTCCATGCAACTTAAACACATATTTCATCAGTAGTTCCGCTGTTTGTTTAGATGAAGGTAGTCTATGGATAGCAATGAAATGTGCCATCTTTGTCAAGTGGTCCACTGACACTAGGATGGTATTAAATCCTTTAGAGGGTGGTAGTTCTACTATGAAATCTAAGGACACAACTTCCCATGGAACCTGGGGTATTGGTAGACTACAAAGTAGTCCAGATGGTTTTGTAGTGTCAATTTTGGACCTTGCACAGATGTCACATGAAGAAACAAATTTTTGTACAGACGTCTTCATATCAGGCCACCAAAACTGCCTGGTGAGCAAATTAAAGGTTTTCGTTATACCCATATGTCCTGCCATGGGCACATCATGCGATAACTCCAAGATCTTGGTGCGCATAGTAGGGGGTATGTAGAGTTTGTCATTGTAATAGAGGAAGCCTTCTGCATCAGTACTTAGTTGTGGTGGAGGTGAATCCATTCTTATACTGTGCAAAATCTCTTCCTTCAAGGAACGGACAACACCAATAATGCGTTCATAGGGTATTATGGGAATGGAAGGGATTTCGGCCCAGTTATCTTCGGTTAATCGTGATAGCGCATCCGCTTTTTTATTTTTGTCTGCAGGCGTGTAGGTCACTAGGAAATTAAATCTTAAAAAGAATAATGACCAACGTACCTGCCGGTGGGAGAGAGTCTTGTTAGTCTGGAGGTATTAAAGGTTTTTATGATCTGTATATATTAGTATTGGTAACTGGGTACCTTCGAGCAGATGTCACCAATTCTCCAGTGCCAGTTTTATGGCAAGCAACTCCTTTTCACCCACTGGGTAATTCACCTCTGGGCTGCTTAGTGATTTTGAAAAGAAAGCTACTGGGTGGAGTGATGAAATGTTTGTTGGTCGTTGGGAGAGAACTGCTCCTACTGCCATATTTGACGCATCTACCTCTAGAATATATTGGAGGGATGGGTCTGGATGGCGTAGTATGGGAGCAGAAGTAAAGCTTGATTTTAACAAGCAGAAGGCTTGATTTGCTTCTTCTGACCATTTGAATGTTTTTTTTATACTTGTCAGTTGTGTGAGAGGTCTCACAATAGCGGAAAAGTTCTTGATGAACTTCCTATAGAAGTTCGAGAATCCAAGGAATCGCTGTAGGGCCTTACGAGTTGTTGGTATAGGCCAGTCTAGAATACAGGATATCTTACTCATATCCATCTTAATTCCAGTTTTGGATATGAAGTATCCTAGAAATAATATTTCTTCTCTATGAAATAGACATTTTTTTAATTTCACATATAGTCTGTGTGAGAGCAGTCTGGACAACACAAGTCTTACATGTTTTATGTGTTCAGGCATAGATTGAGAATAAATAAGTATATCGTCTAGGTATACTACAACACAGACATCAAGTAAGTCTCTAAAGATGTCGTTTATGAATCTTTGGAAAGCTGCGGGAGCATTACATAGCCCGAATGGCATCACAAGGTATTCGAATAGTCCGTATCTGGTTCTGAATGCTGTTTTCCACTCATCCCCGTCACGGATTCGGATTAGGTTGTATGCCCCTTTCAGGTCTAATTTGGTGAAATAAGTAGCCCCACGCACCTGTTCAATAAGTTCAGGGATGAGCGGCAAAGGATAGCGATCCTTTATCGTAATCGTGTTTAATTGCCTATAATCGATAATAGGCCTGAGACTGGAATCCTTATTGCGGACAAAGAAAAGTCCTGCAGCAGTGGAAGAAGTAGAGGGTCTAATGAACCCCTCTGTCAAATTCTCATCCAAGTATTCCTTGAGATGAGAAAGTTCATCCTGTGAAAGGGGATAAACATGACCGAAAGGCAATTTGCTGTTAGGGAGTAGATCGATAGTGCAATCGTAATCCCTATGGGGAGGCAACACTTGAGCATTTTTCTCAAGGAACACTTCGGACAGATCCTGATAGCATAGTGGTGCAATTTCATCTGACACCACAGACAGAATCTTCCCATAAGATGGGAGGTTACACGTATTCTCACAATAGTGAGAAGGGAAAACCAAAGTCCGTTTTTTCCAATCTATGATTGGTTGGTGTGTGTGTAACCAGGGAAGTCCCAAAATAATAGGAAAATGGGGTGAGGATAGTATATCAAAGGTGATGGTCTCCACATGTGATTCGTTGGTAGTGGCAAGGAGTGCCTGTGTCTGGTTGGTGATTGGACCAGAAGACAGTCGAATACCATTAATGAAACTAACAGAAACAGGCTTAGATTTTGAAATAATAGGTATTTTATTGAAGGTAACAAAGCGTGTATCAATATAGTTTCCACAAGATCCAGTGTCGACCATAGCCTTGGTGGTGATCCTAGTTTGGTCCCACTGTAATATTAAATGAACAAAAAGATAGGGGTTAGAAAAGGAAGTCGTTAATCCTCCCAGCAAGACATGTGAACACTCACCCTCTTTTTTGCGGGCAAGGGGACAGGTGCTTATCAAATGATCCGAGGATGCGCAGTACATGTAGAGATTTCTGGATGTTCTTCTAGCCCGTTCAGTTGTCGTTAAAGGTGGGCGTATGGTTCCTACATCCATGGGAGTAGGGTCAACGGCCGAAATCTGAGAAGGACTAGACAATGGCATTCCCATCTTTTCAGCCCTTCTTTCTCGTAGTCGTCTGTCGATGTTGATACTAAGTTGTATCAAGGCCTCCAAGGTGCCAGGTAAATCCGCTCGGGCGAGCTCGTCTTTAACAGCTTCCGATAACCCGAGTCTGAATTGAGTTCGCAAAGATGTGTCATTCCACCCTGAATCAAGGGTCCATCTTTTGAACTCAGATACAAAGTCTTCTACAGGTCTCCTTCCTTGTTTTAAGGCCCTCAACTGAATATCAGCAGTACTCTGCCTATTGGGGTCATCGTATAAACTAGCGAGTTACGCTAGGAATAAGGAATAGGTGTTGAGAATCTGATCATTCTCAAAGAGAGAGTCTGCCCAGGCCCGTCAAGTATGAAATAACGGTACAGACTTTTATTTGATCAGTGGGGTATGTACGAGGTTTTAACAAAAAAAGCAATTGACATGCGTTTTTGAATTCACGAAATTTTTTCCGATCACCTGTAAACACTATAGGAGAGTTTATTTTAGGTTCAGGAGGCTGAACAGCAGTAAGCCGTGAGAGCTGGGTTACCTGCTGTGTCAGAGTCTGATTCTTTTCTTGTACGTCAGTCAGAGCAAGTATTAACGCTTTTACTTGTTGTGTTAATTGTGTCACTTGAGTGGGTAATTCTGCTGAATCCATTTTTAAGGTTCGTTCAATCTGTAACGCTCCTGCGTTTTTAGTATAGGCTGGATTTGCAGCTGCAAAATCTCCACTCAGTAGTCATGTAGAGATGTGTTGAATACCAGATCCAACTCTCCAGGACTCATCACCGTGGGCCTGTCAGCTTCAACATACAGATATATACACACTCAATGAGATGTTCCTGGAGTGATAGGATGTATATGATAGTATGAAGGTGATGTGCTGAAGGGACAGGTGTGAACAGTGACAAGGATGGTAATCACTTGATAGGTTTGTATAGGAGAGTTCAAGATGGTATTTAGGAATGCAGATAGGTTAGTATCGAGTATGCTAATAGGTGGTGAGGACAGCAGATGACAAATGCAGGATAGAGTAACCCAGTGCAAGGATAGATAGTAGTAGACAATAGAGCTAGCAATCTATGCAGCAGTGCAGATGATAGATGGTAGTAGGCTCAAGAGCTAGCAATCTATGTAACAGTGCAGATGATAGGATAGCATGGATAGGTAGCAACAGTCCTTAATGTGCATAGGTAGATAGTGCAATAAGGTTATGGAGGGTTCCCCTGCGGGGTACTTATCACTTGTAATGTTAGTAGTTTAGAGAGGTCCAGTAGATGAGGAATGGTCCGGTAGCGAGATACAGGGATCAGTAGCGAGGTTCCGGTCTGCTCCAGGTAAAGGGAATAGCTGGAGGTTCCGATTGAGAGACAGGCTTGAAAGCATGTGGATATCAAGGCAGGTTGAACGAACAATGTGAGTGAGACCGCCGGCGGTTGAAATAGCCGCTCTGCGGCGCTCAGCAGTGCCTTACACTGCCCTGACCTCTGCTACGTCCGACTACGTTCTTGCCTACTCCCTGTGTACCACGCCATATCAGCTGCCAGAGAGGTCGAGTTGTTACTAGGGGACACGACCTGGTAGTTACCGCCGCAGCAAATCCATCCCGCTTTGCAGCGGGCTCTGGTGAAGTCCAGTAACTGCTTAGAACCGGTCCTCTAGTACAACCCGCGCCATCACCTCTCTGGTCCAGAGGATCCACTACCAGTCCTGCCGGTTTGTGACAGTAAGATCCGGCCATGGATCCCGCTGATGTTCCCCTGCCAAGCCTAGCGGACCTCACCACCATTGTGGCCCAGCAGGGTCAATAGCTGGCCCAGTTGACCGCTATGTTGCAGCAGCTCCTGCCTTCTCAGCAACAGCCAGCTCCTCCGTCTGTACCTGCTGCATCACCTCCGCCTGCAGTTGCAACCGGTTCCAGAATCCGTTTGTCCCTACCAGACAAATATGACGGAGATCCAAAGCAGTGCCGTGGGTTCCTGTCGCAGTGCTCTCTCCACCTCGAGCTACTGTCCGAACAGTTTCCTTCTGAGCCAGCCAAGGTAGCCTTTATTCTCAGTTTACTGTCCGGGAAGGCCCTGGCCTGGGCTATACCACTATGGGACCGCGCAGATCCTGCCACCGCTTCCGTCCAGAGCTTCTGCCTAGAGTTCCGGAATTTTTTTGATGAGCCTGCCCGGGCTACCTCCGCAGAGACTGCCTTACTAAACTTGACCCAAGGAGGTTCTTCCGTGAGTGACTATGCCATTCAGTTCCGCACCCTGGCCTCTGAGCTGAACTGGAACAATGAAGCCCTTTGCGCCACCTTCAAGAAGGGACTTAACATCGAGATAAAGGACGTCCTGGCTGCACGTGAGCTTCCTTCCACTCTTAGTGACCTCATATTGCTGGCCACTAGGATAGACAAGCGTTTCGCCGAAAGACAAGAGGAACTCCTCCTTGAAAAGGAAAAAGCTCGTCCTAGACGCTACCCTCGTCTGGCTCCCGTTTTTCTGCGTCCACCTCAACCCGCTACTGGGCCTCCCACCGTGGAGGCCATGCAGTTCTCACCTTTGAGAACATCATCTTTGATGAAACGCGTCAGATCACGGCGTGCTGACGTCACCCATACGCTACAGTCCTACGAAGGAACGGGCGAGCAGAGCCGTCCGGCCGGCGGCTCCCTACATCTCTCCGTTTGGCTTTTTTGATCTACAGGTTTGTAAGTGTTTGCCCTTTGTTTTAATAAATTGTTTGTGGGTTTTACACTATGGTCTACCTCTCTTTCAATTCACGGCCATCACCACCTGTATGCTGAGCCTGTATCAGTGTTCCCATTGGAGGCGCCTGGTTTGGAATATCTAGACACCAGCATTTGGAGTTTTGCTCGCAGCGGAAGTGCTTAGGCGAATTAGGACCCTTTTCTGCCTTTTATCATTTTGGAGCTGGTAAGGGCATATGTATGTCAGCCCTCTTCGGCGACACGATTGGGATTTATGTGCTCTATTTACTTTCCTTTTGGTAAGCTGCAGTCCTATTGGGGGAGGTCCTCTACACTATTTGTTTCTGCAATATTTTTCTATTACTCTGGTAAGGAGTATATTCACAGGATTGGAGGTGTCTATGTTCTTTACTATCACTACTACAGCACCTTTCTGATATTCCCATCACTTGGGGTGTTACATTTATTTGTTTGTGGTTTTACGCTATGGCGTTTTTTATTTCATTTCACATGATCACTCAACACTGAGGAGATCCATTCAACATACGGAGTCCGTCTGAGATCTGGTTCCTGTGGATCACTTGGAATCTTTGGGCCTATTTATCATTAGCCTTTGGTAAGCGGTACCTGTACAGATAATTTCGTCAGACGTGCTGTTTGCCTTTATATGGACTTTATCTTTGGACTTTTTTACATTATCATATATGTTTTCACTATATAGCGCAACTTATATTTATACATTGTTTTTGAGGTGATAGTCACACTTGAAGTTGCTGCTTACAATCTCTTTGGTTTAGCGCAGTTGTTCACTTTTTTCGCATGCAGATGGATCAGTCACGTCTGACTCCGCAAGAACGAAGCCGCCGCAGAGACGAGAACCTGTGTCTGTACTGTGCCAGTACCGAGCACTTCCTTAGAGATTGTCCTCTCCGTCCACCGCGTTCGGGAAACGCTCTCACCTAGTAAACGTGGGAGAGGCGTTGCTAGGTGTGGATTCCTCCTCTCCACGTCTCATCATACCCGTGCAGTTGATCATCTCTTCCAAGTCCTCTTTCTCCGCAACCGCCTTCTTGAATTCCGGTTCAGCTGGCAACTTCATTCACACCTCCTTGGTTGACAAGTACCGTATTCCAGTAATCCATCTACCCAAGCCGTTTTTCATCTCTACTGTTAACGGTGAGAGACTCTCTGCCACCATGCAGTTCCGTACCCAGCCTCTGCAGATGGACATCGGAATATTTCATACCGAGACTTTAGAGTTCTTTGTCCTTCCCTTCTGTTCCTCCGAACTCCTCCTGGGTCGGCCATGGCTTCAACGTCATAGTCCTGTCCTGAATTGGTCCACCGGTGAGATCCTGCGTTGGGGTTCCTTCTGTTCTGACCGCTGTCTCAAGCCTGCTCTGGTCAAACAGGACCCGCAAGTTTCTACGCCTCCTGGGCTGCCCAAGCCATACCATTCCTTTGCGGATGTCTTCTGCAAGAAACAAGCTGAGGTTCTTCCTCCTCCCCGACCCTACGATTGCCCGATCTACCTGATACCCGGTTCTACTCCACCTCGGGGCAGAATTTATCCTCTCTCACCTCCTAAGACTCTTGCCATGTCCGACTATATACGTGAGAACCTACAGAGAGGATTCATAAGAAAATCTTCTTCTCCTGCTGGGGCCGGTTTTTTCTTCGTGACAAAAAAAGACGGCTCCCTCCGCCCCTGCATTGACTACAAAGGTCTTAATAAAATTACCATCAAGAACCGTTATTCTCTGCCTCTAATCTCTGAGCTATTTGATCGTCTCCGAGGGGCAAAGATCTTCACTAAATTGGACCTTCGAGGGGCCTATAATCTGATCCGTATCCGTGAGGGAGACGAATGGAAGACCGCCTTTAACACAAGGGATGGCCATTTTGAGTATTTGGTGATGCCCTTCGGCCTCTGCAACGCACCTGCTGTCTTCCAGGAATTCGTCAATGATATTTTCAGGGACTTACTTTACACCTGCGTGGTCGTATACCTGGATCATCTTCTCCTCCAATTTGGACCAACACCGGGCCCATGTGCGACAAGTTCTTACTCGTCTTAGGAGGAATCGCCTGTACGCTAAACTTGAAAAATGTCTTTTTTGAACGGACCTCCCTGCCTTTCCTGGGATACATTATCTCAGCCCAAGGACTTCAAATGGACCCAGCCAAGCTCTCGGCGGTTCTGGATTGGCCACGCCCCTCTGGTCTCCGAGCCATACAAAGATTTCTGGGCTTTGCGAATTACTACAGGCAATTCATCCCTCACTATTCCACTCCGGTGGTGGTAGCTCCTATCGTGGCTCTCACTAGAAAAGGAGCTAACCCCAAATCCTGGCCTTCCCAAGCTGAGGAAGCCTTCCAGTCCCTGAAATCCGCCTTTGCCTCTGCACCCGTTCTCTCTAGACCAGATTCCACCAAGCCTTTCTCTCTTGAAGTGGATGCCTCCTCGGTGAGAGCCGGAGCTGTCCTCACCCAGAAGTCTTCCAGGGGCAAGACTTCAACTTGTGGCTTCTTTTCGAAAACATTCTCTCCCACAGAGAGAAATTACTCCATTGGGGACAGGGAACTGCTGGCTATTAAATTAGCACTGGAGGAATGGAGACATATACTCGAGGGCACCACACATCCTGTGTACATCTTCACGGACCACAAGAACCTGGCTTATCTCCAGTCTGCTCAGAGATTAAATCCCCGTCAGGCCCGTTGGTCTCTGTTCTTCGCCCGCTTTAATTTTGAGATCCATTTCCGTCCGGCTTGTAAGAACATTAGGGCAGATGCTCTGTCTCGCTCCTCTGATGTGGTGGGCGACGAGTTAACACCTCAATATATTATCCCTCCAGAACGCCTTATTACAGTCGCTCCCGTGGACCTGCGCCTTCTTCCTCCTGGCAAATCCTACGTACCTCCACATCAGCGGTTGCGAATTCTCAAGTGGGGCCACGCCTCCCCTTTTGCCGGTCATCCAGGGGTGCTAAAATCTCTCCAACTAATCTCCCAAAGGTACTGGTGGCCTTCTCTGGAGAAAGATGTCTCGGACTTCGTCCAGGCCTGTATGATTTGCGCCCGGGATAAATCGCCTCGCCAGAAACCAGCGGGCCTCCTCTTGCCTCTACCTGTTCCTGAAGTTCCCTGGTCTCACATCGCTATGGACTTTATTACAGATCTTCCCTCCTCCCATGGCAAGTCCATTATTTGGGTCGTGGTGGATCGCTTCTCCAAGATGGCTCACTTTGTACCCCTGCCCGATCTATCCTCTGCACCCTTGTTGGCCAAACAATTTTTCCAACACATCTTCCGTCTCCATGGTCTTCCCAAACATATTGTCTCGGATCGTGTGGTACAATTCGTCTCCAAATTCTGGAGGGCTCTATGTGCTCAGCTCGGGATCAAATTGGACTTTTCTTCTTCATACCATCCTCAGTCTAACGGCCAAGTAGAACGGGTGAACCAAATTTTGGGTGACTATCTGCATCACTTTGTATCCTCACGCCATGACGACTGGGCTGATCTACTTCCCTGGGCGGAGTTCTCCTACAACTACAAACAATCCTCTGCTTTTAACAAGTCTCCTTTCTTTGTAGTTTTTGGCCGTCATCCTCTTCCACCTCTGCCGCAGTCTCCCACTCCTTCTTCTGTACCTGCCGTTGACAGTCTTGTACAGGACTTTTCCTCCATCTGGCGAGAGACCCACGCTGCTCTCCTCAAGGCTTCCGCCCATATGAAGGTTCAAGCTGACAAGAGACGCAGATCTCCTCCGGAATTTCGCCCTTGTGACAAGGTGTGGCTCTCCTCTAGGTACATCCGATTTAGGGTCCCAAGTTACAAGTTGGGCCCTCGTTTCTTGGGACCCTATAAAATCAAGAGTCGTATCAATCAAGTTTCTTATCAGCTCCATCTTCCTCCCTCCCTCCGAATCCATAACTCCTTCCATGTCTCCCTTCTTAAACCTGCTGTCTTTAACCGTTTTTCTCCCAAGCTTGTTTCTCCCACCCCTGTCGCCGGTACCTCCGATATATTCTCTGTCAAGGAGATCTTGGCGACCAAGATCTCCCGGGAAAAAAGATTTTTTTTGGTCGACTGGGAGGGCTGCGGTCCTGAGGAGAGGTCATGGGAGCCGGAGGAGAACATCCTGGACGGCAGCCTCATCCTCAAGTTCTTCGGCACCAAAAAGAGAGGGAGACCAAAGGGGGGGGGGGGTACTGTTACGCTGAGCGCTCCGGGCCCCCTGCTGGCCTCGGAGCGCTCACAGCGTATGCCCCCAGGCAGCACTCCAGCGTCTCGGCGTGTGCGTCCCCGCTCTCTAGGGCACACGCGCGCTGGGACTCTTAGATTCAAAGGGCCAGTGCACCAGTGATTGGTGCCTGGCCCAAAGTGGTTATTAAGGGTTAAGGTTTGTGAGAGTCAGTGCTGACTTAATTAGGCTTCATCTGTGCACTGCCCATAAATACCTTCTCCTCCCACAGCTTCCTGCCGGATCTTTGTGCCTTGTGTCTCTGAGAAAGCGTTCCCTACTGTGTTAGTTTGCCTTGCCTGTTGCCGAACCCGTTGCTACCGACTACTCGCCTTTGAACCTTTGCCGCCTGCCCTGACCTCTGCTACGTCCGACTACGCTCTTGCCTACTCCCTGTGTACCACGCCATATCAGCTGCCAGAGAGGTCGAGTTGTTACTAGGGGACACGACCTGGTAGTTACCGCCGCAGCAAATCCATCCCGCTTTGCGGCGGGCTCTGGTGAAGACCAGTAACTGCTTAGAACCGGTCTTCTAGTAAAACCCGCGCCATCGCGCCATCGCCTCTCTGGTCCAGAGGATCCACTACCAGTCCTGCCGGTTCGTGACAGTAAGGTTGCTCTTCCCCTAAAGGCCATCTTCGGGTCAGGCGAGTCTATGGTGAGAGGTATGTTGTGTTGGTATAAGGGTGTAGTGAAATCACTCAACAGTGTTTAGAAGCAACGGGAATATTGGCATTGGGAATATAAGTTTCGTTATATATTTACTAGATTTTGACTGGGCTGCAGTTTTTTTAAGCAGTTACCAAAGGTTCAGGTTTTACAAAAATTAATAAAAGCTGACCATTGTACCCCAGTCAGTGTTAAATGGTTTGTCTCAACCCCAGTAGTTATGGGGGTGTGGGCGGGGGTTAACACCAGGTACCAGCACTCCGGGGCTGTTAATTTTTTTGTTTGCAGAGTGCTTTTAAATTGGCAGAAGAAAAGTTGTAGTACTAGTTTGTGGGTGCCTATACAAAGGAGGGTCTGTACTAAGCAGGGAGTGATGTGATTTATTACCATTTCTCTGTTTTCATAACTTGGTTATCATTGCTCTGTGTCTTTAAGCTGTTCCCTCCTGTCTAAGCTAAGCTCTTTCTCTCACCGTACTTGTGTATACTCCTTTTTCCAGTATCCTGTCATTTGTAGACATCTTTCCATGTGGCTTACAACATAAACAATTTTGAATCTATGAGTATCCTCCATTAAATGGAATAATCAAAAGGCTTTCCTCATCTGGCTTCTTCAATATGTGAGTTTATTCATCGAGTTAAACTGTCTGAATCAATGCAAGGGATAAATGCAACACCAGGTGGTACAAGCCCTATATGCCGCTAGAGATAACGTTTATGGTTTTGTAGTTGAGTCAAAACAGTGTCTCTACTGGGACAGGGGGTGTGTCTGTGCTGGGGTTTCTGTTATGAGTGAGTATGTGCTAAGGGAGTAAGCTGGGAGGGGGGACTGAACTGGGGGGGGGGGGGCTGTACTGAGGGATTGAGCTGGGAAGGGGGTCTGTACTGAGGGATGTTTGTACATAAGGGGTTTGTTCTGAGGGGTTGGGATGGGAGAGAGGGCTGTACTGGAGGGGCTTTAATGGTAAAGACATAACTCATTTTATAAAGAGCCTCTACAAAAGTCAAGAAGCTACCGTGAGAACTGAATATGGCAACACAGACTGGTTTTTAATAACACGTGGCGTCAGGGAGGGTTTCATCTTGTCACCTTACCTGTTCAACCTATATGGTGAGGCCAATGCAAATTTTGAAGAAGAGTCTGTTAGTATCATCATAAACAACCTGCATTGTGCAGACAACACAACACTCATCACCTGCAGCTAAGAAGATAAGCTATTTACTGAGAAAAGTCAAAGCCGAAAGTCATAACAGGATTAAAACCGAATATAAACAAGACGAAGATCATGAACACAGAAAATTACAATGATTTTGAGCTTGACGGCGATAGGACAGAAGTTGTAAAGCTTTTTAATCTCCTGGGCTCATAAACAAGGAAGCAACCAGTAGTGATAAAATATTCTGCAGAATAGCACTTGGTAGCTACACAATGAAGACTCTTGACAAAATATTCAAAGCTGTGAAAACTGGACTAAACAGATCCAACCAGCTAGGTCACTAGAAGCCCAAAATCTGAAGTTACGACTGTTCTATTTTGGTCACATTGTCAGAAGAGAGGGATCACTGGAAAAGGAAATAATTTTTGGGAAGATCAAAAGGAACCAGGTAAAGAGGGAGGTCAGCTACTAGATTGTTGGACACCTTGACTACCGCTGTGGGAATGACACTGAAATGTCTTGCCAGGCTAGCACAAAATCAACTTCTCTTTAGATCTCGAAAGGACTTGGACCGGAGTTGATGGCACTTAACTAACTAAGCTAAGAAGGGGGTCTGTTATAAAGGGTAGGCTGGAAGGGGGATCTGTGCTGGGATGATAGGCTATAAGATATACATTCAGAGCATGCTGCATGTAGCCCTGCTTTTGTAGATTTGCAAATGTTTATTAAAAAAACAGATTCCCTCTCAACTTACAAAATATCCACTATGAATATATATTGGATAGGCCTATTTCCTAATTCACACACATTTGAATAGCTGATCAATAAGTAGATAATCATGGAAGTTTTCTAATATGCTAAACTAAGCAAAAAAATATAACTTTGTAGCCCTGGATGGCAGATCACAGGCCCTGAAAGTAATTATGTCTAGGCTGTTCTTCCCCGCTGGTTAGAGGGGTCACAGTTTTCCTTCTCGTCCTGCTAATGTCTGACAGGTGGCAGGGAGAGAGGGGGAGGCAGCACTGTGGCTGGAAGATAACCCCACCAATTGGACTGTAAGGGAGAACAGGGAAAGGGGAGAGCTGCAGCCAGCCTGTAAAGAGGACTGTGTAGTGGGTTGTAAGAGAAGGCTGGGGGAGAAGAGGAGAATGCAGGACAAACATAAATCCCTTCCTAGAAACATGGTGGCAATACAAAAGGATGGTGTTACCTACACTCCTCATTCGCCATCATCCAGCCAGACATAGTCTACTTCCATCAAGCCAACAGGAACAATCAAAGGGCAGACTGCTGGCCGGTGAACACTTGTGAAGCATGTATGTGGTGAGAGGCTTTGGATAACCTTTATCTGCATTAAACTTGTTCACAAACTTTGGAACTTTGCTGCTGCCAGCAGAGCCCTGCCCAGTGGGCTGCATTCAAACAAACAATGTGTCATGGCACATTGCTAGTAAAGGATATGTAGTTAAAATGGACAGTTTAAAATAAACAGTTACTGGGGATAGCATGACATTGGGACAAAAGTCCAGTTCTGATCCGGGGTGGGGAGGCAATACTCAGTGGCTGCCTGCTGAAGCGAGGAGAAGCTCTGGAGAAATGACTAGAGGACAGAGCGGCGCCAGCTTAGTGTAGCAGAAAATTTAGCCCGACGAAGGAGCATGGATGCTCTGAGCGCACGCACTTCCTGCTGACCCCTTACCTGGACGTGATGTCATCGGCCTTGTAGCCGCAACACGCCCAACGGTCCATACACTGGGAACAGCTGACTGCTATCAGCACCTCTACAGGATCGTCAACAAAATTCATCACATTCCACATAGGACGGCAGCAGATGAACTTTTATCTACCCACCATGCCGACAGACCCCTTACTATAAGTGAGTCTTTTGTTACCTATAACAAATAAATTTTCTGCTACACTAAGCTTGTGCCGCTCTGTCCTATTGTCAGTGGGCTGAATTGCCTTTTGTTTACCTTTTTAATCAGAGAATGAGTGCTCCAACAAGAATTTAGGGTCCCCACCACCAGTTGTGGAGTTGTCAGATCCAGTTAAGGGCAGAGTTTCTGCTGAGAAACCAACAATACAGCAACTCCTTATGAAAACAGTGCTACAACTTACTGCAATTTTTACAGAAATATCCACTCCATATGTATGGTAACCTTAACAATATTTCCCCAATCCTTACGTGCATACTACTAGACTGTCTATACCAGTGGTGGTCACTTTGAAAAATTTAAAGGGCCTCAAGTGAGGCCTCCAACACTTCCAGAGAGCTGCTAGGAACCCTATTCAATATATTAAAGAGATAGTGGGTAGGACGCTGCTCTTTGCATGTGGTGGGTATGTGTGTTTCAATGTGCTTAGTGCTTTTCTTGGGCCACTTAGTAATACCCCAAGTAAAATAAATAATAAATTGATGAGGTGACTATCAAACCAAACAATGAGCAAACAATGACTTCATAATATGTACAAAAAAATCAACAATTGAATATACAGTATATACACTTATTAATATGAATAAAGTTCCATAGGCTTTTGTGGACCAAATATAGTTAACATTGAACTAAAGGTGACCTATGTCTAAGCAATCAAGTCCTGGTATCATTAATCAGTCCATATAGATTAAGGGATGTAAGACAAGGTTTCAAAAAATTAAGGTGACAAGTGCTCTTTATCTGTGCTTGTAACAAATATATATTAGTGCAGGCGCTCCCCTTATGCCACTGCATTCACAACTTTGTTTCTATGACAGGACACATAGCCACGTTGGTATTAGTGTTGCCACGTAATCCCTTTAAAGCAGGACACACAATAATTACACAGGTTCTCTGGCGGATTAAAGTGGTATTTAAACTCACGTAGTGCCTTATGTGCATTATATTAGCCTCAGAACCTGTGTAATTAATATGTGTCCTGGTTTAAAGGGATGAGGGGGTAACCCTAGTTGGTATATATCCTTTCTCCTTCACACATTTAGCCCCTTCATTTCTCTGGCGGGTGTCACCATGAACACAAAGATCGCAGCCCAATCACAACACAGGGATTCATCACACTTGTGAGAGTCGCTGTGTTGTGATTGGGCTGTCATCTTAGTGTTCATGGTGACACCCGCCTGAGAGATGAAGGGGCTAACAGTGTAAAGGAGAAAGGATATATACCAACATAGATCTGTGTACGGTCATACTGCAACAAAGCTGTAAATGCAAGATACCCCCATGAGGGGACATCTCTGTGGTGAGTGCAGTGGCATAAGTGGAGCACAGAGTGGAACAAATGCACTAATATATATTTGTTACAAGCACGGATAAAGAGCACCTGTCATCTTAAATTTGTAAAACCTTGTCTTACAACCTTTAATATATATGGACTTAATAACTATACTAGGCCTTAATTGCCTATAGATTGGTCACTTTTAGTTCAATGTTTACTATATTTGGTCCACAAAAGCACGTTACTTTATTACCTTTATTAATTTATTCAATTGTTGACTTTTTGCACATATTATGACGTCAATGTTTGCTCATTGTTTGGTTTATTAGTCACCACATCAATTTATTATTTATTTTACTTGACGTATTGGTATATGGAACAGCACAAAGTGCTAAGCACTTAAAAACACACATACGCACCACATAAAGAGAGTGGCATCATACCCACTATCTCTTTAATATTTTTCACATAGACGCTACCTAGGTAGTCTTAATGGAGGCAGCAGCTCTCACATCAGCACACAATTAACCAGCCCCAAATTTTTCTATACCCTATTCAAAATGAATGGGCTGTAACGCACCTCAACACCTCAAAATTTCATACCTGGCACATTTTTCACAATACTCACTGAAGAAGTTGGAGTATAATAAGCCCCAACATTGGTGTCAGTGGCAGTATTAATATAACCCCCAGCATTTGTGTAAGTGAGTGCCATAATAACCCCAACACTGATTTCAGTGGAAGCATTAATAGCTACCAGCACTAGTGTCAATACTATTAACCACTCCCACAATGGTGGTCAGTGGCAGTGAAATGAAATCCCCCAATCCCCCTTCATCGGTGGTCAGAGGCAGTGAAAAGTGACCCACTATTCTACCCCCCAGACATTGGTGGTCATGGCAGTGAAAGTTTACTACCCCAACATTGGTGGTCATGGCAGTGAAAGTTAACCCCCATCCCACACTGCTGGTAATAGCAGTGAAAGTTAACCTCATCCCCGCATTGGTGGTCATGACAATAAAAGTTAACCCACTTCTCCTGCATTGGTGATCACTTATCTGATCACATGCTCCAGCACCACTCTCTTTCCAGGCCAGGACTTGTACTGTAGGCAGAGATAAATCAAAGTACGGTCTTTCTTTCAATGACAGGTGCTCAAACACAGAAAGCGTTCCACACTGTGGTCTGACTAGTGCCCAAAGCTTGCAGGCCTCGGGCAGAGGACTAGCTGGTCACTTGTTGGGCACCAGGGTCTATAAGTTCTAGCTCAAAAGTCATAGCAACCTCTATGCTTCTGCATGTCATTCAAATGGAAAAAATTAGCTGTGCTGTAATCAGCTCATTATTAGGCCTCATGCACACTGGTTGTTTTAACATCTGCTCCTAGGGGCATCTGGCATCTTTTTCTGCCTTTAAACTCCCTTGCATGTTAGCCTACATGTCCATGCACACATAAAAAAAAAAAAAAAATCCACTGGCAGTGCGTCCAGGAGCAGCAGAGTTTTGGCAGGAATAAAAAATGCTTTTATGCACGTTAATGTGCGTAAATATGTGTGTTAATGCTAGGCACATTCGGCGCTTCAGCGTTAATTTATTTCAATGACCATAGTAAATAATTTGTTCTGGCCAATGAAATGAATTCACGCTTAAATGCTCAACGCCAGTGAACACTGGTAAATGCGTTACACACTTTTACAAGCGTCAGGTGTTTTTTTTTTTTTTTTGTCACTGCTGCCAGGAGGAAGGCTTTTAGGAGAGTTTAGAAAACATCCAGTGTGCATGAGACCTTAAACAGACCAGAAAGTTCACCCTTACATCCTTAGCTGATCAGCCATTGTAAGGGTAGTGCTGACAGTGCAGCTGGATTGAAAATTAAGTTCCCCGTACTGTAAAGTCTGTAATGTGATTCTATAGCAATCGTAGCAATTTGTAAAAGTAAGTGAATCAAATTTGGTCTCACAGGTAATCAGACGATGAAGCAGATGGCAGATCCCCAGCCTCAAGTCGTACATCCCTATCACACAGCCCTCCTTGAACCTCCTCCTGCAATTATTCTTTAAACATACTATGTATTCCACTTTTACTGTCAGATTGGGATAACACAACACTTCATATTTGTTGCATGTTCCCATTCACATAGCGTAACTTCAGGGCTGGCCCAAGACATTGTGCTGCTTAGGTCCAAAGAAGGAAATGCTGCCCCACCCCCCAAAAAAAATCACGCCCAACAAAAGGCCCCTACATCCATTATTTTATATAAATATAACCTTTAGAAAATATTATGTATACTGTTATATTCTTATATAACTCACACCTTGACTGGTCCACCAAACACCCACTGTCTATCCTCAGTCCCCTTGTCACTCCTGTGTCTGCAGTGCCCACCACCCTAGAAGATCCAGCCTGCCCTGCGTGAGATGGAGTGCGCTGATGTCTGAGGTCATTGATCACACCACGATCACGTGAGGGAAATTCCCCGGAGGAAACACAGTATGAGATGGGGAAATGCCACCCGTAACACGCCGCAAGCTGATGACACACAAAACTGCTGTAAAAAAAAAAAAATATTGGGAATTAATTTGCTGCCCCTCTGCAAAAGCTGCCTGGGTCCGATGGACCCAGTGGGACCCATGGTAGGGCCGGCCCTGCGTAACCTAAAATACATTTAAAAATGACTGCTTCACTTTTTACCTGCCTAAAATTCTACCTAGCTTTTCCTTCTATGTACTGTTAAGGAGGGGGCTTGAGAATAATGTTACATAAGTAGCCCTAGTGGTGGGCTTAAGCACAAAATGGCCATATGGTGTGACTAAATCCCCGTATAGATTTAACAAGGGAAGGTTTTTGAATAGCCTTGCAAGATTTGAAAGCAACTTTTTTTTGTGTATGTGTGCGCTATTATATGATTTTATTTGTATATTGGTCCTTATAGCTGCACCAACCTTAGAATTATGTGTTTAGGGTGTGCCCCCCAATATCTTTTTTTTACATATGTAACCCTGTCTGTACTGTGCTGGCAGATCTCTATTATTAGTTGTAAACTAGATTTAAAGGCTGTTGGTTAAAAATCTCAAGGCTTAGGTGGTGCATTGTGTGTTAAAAAATGTTATCTCACTCTGTAACCAGTCTGTCTATAGGCAGGGCTGAATGAACGTGGGTATAATGTTTCATTCCAGGATACCACCAACAGGACTACTGGCCTATTTTCACATTAGTGTGAGTCCCCACTCCCAGAGGGAGCCAAATAACATGCATTCAGCAGAACGTGTACATCACAATGTCAGACACTTCAACCCGTTGAGTCCAATACATTTTTAAAGCTTTACTGTCACAACTTCAAGATAGACAAATTCAGGGCATACCACTTCTCACCAATATGGTAGCGGTTGTTGCCACTTTCCTAGGTCAGACAGGCAATCTTTGTCCTGTCCCCGAACTCCATCCTATCCAGCACACCAAGAACTCTCTAGGTATTCCTCAGCCAGGAAAAACTGATCACTTCAAGCACTACATCTCGTCCCAATTTCTATCATAACTAACTTATCTATGGGAAGGGGGCCACCTAGTGCCCAAAAAGGTAATGGTACCGACACCTCCTTACATGTCCCAACTTTGTTCAGAACAGTTTGCAGTCCTACTCAAAAAACAACTAGAAAAATATGTAAAATTAGGAGTAAGTATTAGAACACCCACTCAACCCAGCGCTAAGCAAATGAATAAAAAATATGAATAATATCAGCGGCCGCTATAAACATGGAATAGAATAACTGAGGTGTACAATGAGAATCAATAGAGGCTCACACACACTAGCAGCGCTTAATTGAACTAAAATGCCCTCTACAAAACGTGTACATAAATACTGCCCCTTATAACATCACATATAGGTGCAAAAACAGTGTCCATTCAAAGTGAGTGTGCACAATTGCTGTAAAAGTTGAAAGTTCATCAAGTGCACTGGATCCTGAGGTAGAAATCTATAGACCACCAGTGGTAATAAATGCCGTATCTGGACCACCGTCACCACACCTCCAAACGTGTCCCCCTAGGTAGTCAAAACTCACCAGAACCTGGGAAAAAAGACCGCCTTGAAAAGGATTTAATTAAATTCCATCTCATGGTATGTGGATCAACGGCGACTATTCTCCGGATTCACCAATAGCAGATAAATGAATCTGAACCTCAACGTAAATGCACAGCAAAAAATCCTCGGAACATGCGGAACATGTGAGGAAAGAAAGGGGAGGACCAATCGTGTAATTCCGTATAAAAATACACTTTATTAAAATGTTCCCAATCCCCAATAAAATACACTCACAAAGATGCAACTTGGTAGTAGCATGTAGGATAAGTAAGGAGTCTGTAGTGTGCCGGTGACTCACCGCTACCGCTGATGACCAGGGGAACCCGAGCTCCGGAACACCGACGTCCACGTGACAGCTGATGGATGCGTGCTCACGCCCTTACATGTTTCGTCACACCGGACTTCTACGGAGGGCGCGAGCACGCACCATCACGCTCCTCTTGATATACGATCGTAGGTCGGAAGGAGACTGGGACACTGTCCAATCAGCGGCCCGCGTCAATGACTGCCCATTCCGGACCCAAGGACCAATCCCAGGCTTGCGCCGAGGCTCGGACCCGCCCAGGTAACCTCCGACCCGGATAGTAAACAAGCCAAACCGCTTCCATTGGATTTAGCTGATGATTTATTCATGCGTCATCTCCTCACTGGTGCTGTCATTCCTCGGCAATGTGTAAACACCAACCGCCGGGATGCAAACACCAGATCCTTGGGGATTCATTCACATGTATCAAATTTGGCCCAAAAGATTATTATTCACTCCCGCAGAACACCTTATCCAGGTATTCCTACAGGTGTGTGTTCCTTTTGACAAAGAACAATATGGACAAATAAATCCATGCTGACATATTATCGCACATGCTACTTTACATATAATATAAAACATGTTAAACCTCAGATGAAATGTAACTCTGGAAAAGATAAGACTGTACAATCCTCATATAAGAAGGACATACATATCAAAATTGTATACAACTTATATCCTCATAAAAAGAAGGCAAAAGAACACAACTAAAAGCAAATGAACATAAAAAAACCCCCTTCCTTCCCAGACCAATTTTCAGCTTTTTGCGCTGTTGCATTTTGAATGACAATTGCGCGGTCATGCAACATTGTACCTAAACCAAATTTATGTCATTTTTTCCCCACAAATAGAGCTTTCTTTTGGTGGTATTTGATCACCGCCAGGTTTTTTCTTTTTTGGTGCACAAAAAAAAAAAGACCGAAAAGTTTGAAAAAAAAAAAAAAAGTTTTTTTGTTTAGGTTATAAAATTTTGTAAATAGATATGTTTTTTTACTGCACTGATGAGCACTGATGACGCCGCACTGACAGGCACTGATGGGGTGGCACTGATGGGGTGGCACTTATATGCAGCACTGATGGGCACTGATAGATAGCACTGATATGCAGCATTGGTGGGCACTGATAGGCAGCGCTGATGGGCACTGATAGGCAGCACTGATGGGGACTGATCGGCGGCACTGATAGGCGCACTGATGGGCACTGATAGGCAGCACTGGAGGGAAATAATGGGCACTGGTGGGCGGCACTGATAGATGGCAATAACGGGCACTGGTGGGCAGCACTGATAGATGGCATTGGTGGGCAGCACTGATAGGGGGGCACCACTGGCAGATTCTCTGAGCCCTGTTTTCCATCCCTGGTGGCCATGGTGGGCATCCCTGGTGGTCATGGGTGGGCATCCCTGGTCGCTCTAGTGGCACCCCCTCCCCCCAGGGCTGCACTGGTAATCAATCATCTGATTACCAGCACAGACCCCCACCTGTGATCAGTGAGTAATTAGAAATACTCACTGATCCCCCCGGCTGCAGCACCGATCCTCTCCTCTTCTCCTCACTGACAGGATCTGTCAGGAGGAGAAGAGATCGAAGCCGTTACAATGGCTGTATTGACATTACATGACGGCTGTGATTGGACACAGCCGTCATGTGATCAGGAGGGCCAATCACAGGGCCCTCCTGCCGCATCTTGTTGCTCTGTGTCCTAGGGACACAGGCACATCGAGATCGCGCCGCTGCGCGTGCCCGCGGCGGCGCGATCTCTCTCTCCTTCTGAAGGACGTTCCGTAACGTCCGATCAGAAGGACGAGACTCCCACGCGGCCGTATATGTACAATGGCCTGGGTGGGAGGTGGTTAAATAGGGAAACCTAACAAACATATACAGTAGTGGGGGGTTCTTTATTGTACTGCTAAAGTAAAACGTCACTATTTTTCAAGCTGTCTGCTTGCCAATAGTTTATATGTCCTTCTTCTCCTTGCGAGTAGTGAGTAGTCCTTACTGCAGCACTGAAGGGTGATCATGTAATGTGAGCAACATACATTGTTATAGGATGTGGGTGACAGCACTGAAGTATTGAAATGGTGAGCACCACAAAAAAAAAAAATCAACAAACTTCTCTTAATTCTGCATCATTATTTTATCTTTAAATACTACTCCACAAAAAAAATGTTCTTAGAAATCGACGCCGAGAAAGCATTTGACTCTGTTGAGTGGCCATTTCTTTGGAAGATCCTAGCCAACTTCGGGTTTGGTCCTAAGTTTGTGTCATGGATTAAGCTTCTTTACGGTAACCCCACTGCTAGGGTCCGTACTAACTCATCCCTGACGGATAAATTCCCCTTATTGAGGGGTACCCGACAGGGATGTCCGCTATCTCCGGCCTTGTTTGCCTTGGCCCTGGAGCCGCTTGCGATTATGTTGCGGGCGGACCCACGGGTCCGAGGCATTAAAGTGGGTGTTATTGAGGAGAAATTGTCCTTATATGCAGACGACACTTTGATTTATTTGGCTGATGCTTCTACCTCATTACATAGGGCCCTACAATTATTTAATATCTTTGGTCGCTTCTCAGGTATACGCATTAATTGGTTTAAGTCTGTCCTCTTTCCATTACATCCATTGGTCCCTTTAATTGATACTCAGACACCGTTGAAATGGGTACAGGATATGGTGTATTTGGGCATCAAAGTGGGTCCAACATTGGATGTTTATCAGCAAGATAACATTGAACCCTTAGTTTTACAATTAAATAAGAGGTGTGCGTCGTGGCGCATGCTTCCCTTATCTCCGGTAGGCAGAATTAACTTATTAAAAATGAGTTACCTTCCGAAGTTTTTGTATTTTTTTCATAATTCCCCTAATGATATGTCTAAAACCTTTTTTTCGAGATTAGACAGTATGGTAACAACTTTTTTTATGGGCCGGGCGCATTCCACGTGTCGCAAGGCGTACGTTGTATCTCCCACTTGCAAGAGGGGGTTTAGCGTTTCCTAACTTTAAAATGTACTTCTGGGCGGCTGTACTGGTGACGGTCCGGTGGTGGTTCTCCCAGCCCAAGTTTAACTCCGCAGTGACACTAAAAGCAGCACTATTGGGATCCTATGCGGCTCTAAGTAATCTTGTTTTTCGGGGTGAACGGGCACATCCTCAGATTACCAGTCTGATGAAGATGGTGCTGTGGATATGGACTCGGGCACGGGCGATATATAACAAACCTCTATATATATCCCCCCACACTCCGTTGTGGGGTAATCCTAATTTATCACATTTGTATCAACTTCCTGATCCCCAGGTATGGGCTGCCAAAGGGATTGTGACCATGAAACATGTTATTAAAGATGGAAGACTCCCAGGGTTTGAGGTTCTCCAGTTTATGTATTCACTGCCTAGCACTATGGAATTTAGTTACCGGCAGTTTAGCCATGCTATGCGGGCTCAGTTCCAAGGCCCAGTTGTCTTGGAATTGGACCCCTTGGAGAAAATGTTAACTTTTAAGGTTATAGGGAAAACTCTCTCTGCTATATATCTTATACTTTCAACAGACTATAGTCAGCCTCTTGAGAAAATCTATAATAAATGGAAGGAGGACATTCCAGACTTGACTGTTGAAGACTGGGAGGACTCGGTTAATACTTACATTCCCTCAATGATAACGGCCAGGGATAGATTTATACAACTTAAATTCTTACACAGAGCATATTACACGCCTCAACGTCTTGCTAGGATATACCCTATGAACGATCCCTCTTGCACTAGATGTGGGCGTGAAATTGGTACCTTTTTACACGTTGTTTGGTCGTGCCCTGAGCTGGTATCCTTTTGGAAAGCGGTGACGGACACTATTGGGGAAATTTTTGATACTATGATTCCTTTGGACCCAAAGGTTACTCTATTGAGCAATCTTACAGAAGTGGTTGGGGATAAATATGTTAAAATGTGCATCACGTATGCCCTGTTTTATGCCAGGAGAGAAATCCTTCTGCGATGGAAGTTACCTGAGTCTCCCACCCGGTCAACTTGGATAGCCGCCGTTACTAAGACACTTCCATTCTACCGTTTTACATACGGTAGTAGGAACTGCCCAAAAAAATTTGACAAAGTGTGGTCAGCCTGGATTGATGCTGTAGGGGTGCCAATGTCACCTGCTCTACAATGATAGAAGCAGGATAGGATTTAAATCCTCTTTTCCCCCTTTTTTTTTTTTTTTTCTCTAATCTTGTTTTGTTGATATTCCCCTCCCCTCTTCTCCCAATTATTATTTTTTTTTTTTGTGTTTGTATGTATGGATAATTTTTGTGCAGAGTAATGTATTGTAGTTGTAATTACTTGTTTTGTTTATATGTTTAATAATAAAAGAAAAATTTATTTGTAAAAAAAAAAAAGAAATCATCAATATTTCTCTACATCAAATGATCATTCTGCAAATGTTTTTTTTAGTATGAAATTTTCTTTCTATTTCAAGTAATTTGCAATATCGTTACTGTTATCAGTCAAAACACTGAGAAAATACAAAGGACATGTACATGACTAGATGTCAGTAATTTGTTAGGTAAATTTGTTCAGTATATATAGAAAAGGGAAATGATTCTATTGTTCTGAAGCACATTAACAAAGTCAGAGATATAAAGTACAGACATGACTTTGAATTAACTGGATTAACAGTTTAGGTTTCTGATGTTGAGAAATGTACACACAAGGCTTGTATCCTTAATCAATGCACAGCTTGGAATTTCAGAACAGAAAATAATAAATGGAGGTACCAAAAACATGCCAATTAGGGATATGACAAACTACACAATTACCAGTTCTTGGATACAGAATATTCTTTATATGTGGCCTTATCTGCCGGAAGTCTGTTTTAAATATATTTGGTTGGCAAATTCTTGCATTTGGATGTAAACCACTGAACAAGGCATCAAAATATACCTGTCAGGGAACTGCAGTGGTGTAGTACTAGCCATAGCAGCCCACGCAGGTTCTCTGGGGCCTTGGGTTAGGAGGGAACCCCATTGGGCAGGATGTTGATGCAAAATACCAACTTGAGCTTTAGAAGGCTTTACCTCCTTCATGACCTGGCCATGTTTTGCTATTCAGCACTGCACTATTTTAACTGGCAATTATGCAGTCATGTAACACTGCAGGCAAATCAAATTTATTTAATTTTTTTCACACAAATTGAGCTTTCTTTTGGCGGAATTTGATCCCTACTGGGTTTTTTATTTTTATTATTTAAAAGAAAAATACTGGAAATTTTGGGGGAAAAAAACATACATTTTTTACTTTCTTCAATAAAACATATCGATAAAAAAAATGTAAAAAAATCTAGTTTCTTTAAAATGTAGGGTAAAGTATATTTTGCTACATGTCTTTGGTAAAAAATAAAAATAAAATAAAGACAAACTTAATAAGTGTATTTTGATTAGTTTGTGTGAAAGTTATAGTGTCTACAAACTATAATATATACTTTACATTACATATACTGAAATTTGTATTTATTTATTTATTTTATACTTGTAATGGCAATGATCAGCTACTTATAGTGGGACTGTGATAGTGCAGCAGGCAATCTGACACTACCTGTTGCTGGATCGGAACTGACTGACACTTACATCACCAGTGACACTAATAAAGTGATTAGTGCTAAAACTATACACTGTCACTGTACTAATGACACTGGCTGGGAAGGGGTTAACATCTCGGGGTAATCAAGGGGTTAAGTGTGTTCCTAACAAGTGTTAATGTGTGTATTAAGTGAAGCTTTTTACTAAAAAAATTAATTTGTTCCTTCTCCCTGCTTTGCAGGGAGATGAAATAAAAGGACTGTTCCCCCTGTACAGAGACCTATGTTGTTTGTCAACACAGGGCTCTGGGATGTGATTGGACACAGCTAATCAGCAGGTCCCAGCCATTAATCATTGGCCCAGGACCTTCTGACTGTGAATGGACACAGTGGGAGCCAAAAGGAGCGCACACCCTGTACCCAGGAGCACGGAGCGATGTACAGGTAAGTTGCTGTTGCTGTAGGAGCCGCCTGTTCTCTATACAATGCAGGGTGGGTGGTCCTGAAACAGTTAAACTGTGAAGTCTGCAGTGTAGAAAAGCTGATTTTAAATGTGCAGGATCATCAGGATCTTTACTAGTGACAGATTCATTTTCCTTTATCTGTTTTGTTTAGCTGTCATTGCAGTGTAGATTTATTGACCTCAGAACCTATTACAGTTCAGCTACTCAAAAATACATTTTGTATACTTAAAAGAGAAGTTTGCTTTTTTTTTTTTTTTATTATTTATTTATACTTACCTAGATGGATGCTGCATCTATCCGATGCTGCATCTGCGCCCCTAACACTGAGAACCGAGCGACTGAACACCGCCTCTCGCTCCATTCTGACAGCTCTCTGAGCAGGTCTATGCTCTGCCCCCTCCTTGCCCACTGGAGCACTGGGCTGTGGAGGGACAGGGATTGGCTAGTTTAGGCTCTCAGTGGCTCGCTGTGAGGCTGAGCTGGGTGTCAGTCCAGGCACTTGGCGGATCCCGACTTCTATTGTCGTGATGATGCACTGCCTAGGCCGACTTTCGTGATGTTAGCAGAGAACGGACTACAGCCCACTCTCTGATGAAAATGGGTCACAGGAGTGCAAAATGAATTGCACTCCTATGATTGTAGGGAAAACCCCAAAACTTATGGATTTTAGTAACATTTTGACTGTTGAAGCCAGATTGAAAAATATATTTATTTTACAAACATGTAGGTAGAAAGACATGTTGGGAGAGCAATTCAGTTACATTACATTCTGTTGGTTTAAAAACAACTGCTCTATCTAGCTAAGGACTTGTGTTACAATTGATATGTTTTACAAAGGGTGGGACCTATCTATCTAAAGTTTCTTTGAAGTCACGGAGTCTGTGGACAGACGCGCTCTCTTATCTATCACCAAACCTCCGGAAGCACTGAATGCCCATTCTGAAAGCACGCTGGATGCAGGGCAGCCCAATTGCATTGCATACTGGGAAAGTTCTGAACAGTGGTCTCATGACCTAGTAACCCAGTGGATCATCAACTGGAAAGCTCTTCATATCTGTTTTCACCCCTAGATAATCTTCCCCCATATGATACAGATGCTGCCAAAGGGATGTAAAAGCTGACAGCCCTGGGCGCTGAGGATTAAAAAAAAAATTGAAATGCATCACTGGGGCAGCCCCTTCTCCACTGCTCCTCTCTTGACCAACAGGAGCCTCAAAACTATGTTTTCCACGAGACTGTAACCTATCAGAGCCTGGAAAGGTGTTACATAAACTCCTTTTTAAGGTGTCCTCAAGAGACTATATCTTTTGTTCCCTCTGTGGGGACGGGAAGAGTTCTGTGACTTTCCCCTTGTAACGGTGGTCAAGGGGGGTTGCCAAATTATAGTGATCCTTCTCCTTGATGCCACATATTCTCGGATCCTTTTGCAGGCTTTGAAGAATGAGGGAGTCCATGCACCGCAAGTTTGCAGAGGCATGAGAAGCAGACTCCTCTATGTCACTGAGGATTACAGTATCTGGAACTGCCTCCTCCCAGCCACGTACTACTCCCAAGGGTTCTGGGGATGAAAAACCATCTGTTAAGGGTTGATGTATGTCTTGCTCTGCTTCAAAACTACTAGAATCCTCCTCCCTCTCCTCTTGTGTGTTCTGCGGTGCGGCAAGAATGGTGTCTGCATAAAGCTGGCCTTGAGAGGAAAGGAAGTCCTCCTCTTCCTCTGCTCTGCCTCGAGTGCCCTCTCAATAATGCCACGCAGAGTTGTCTCCAGCAGGAACACAACACGGATTGTGTCACTTATGCATGCATTGTCATGGCTCACCATCCTTGTGGCCCCTTCAAATGGTGACAGTACAGTGCATGCATCCTTTATCAGCAGCCATTGGCGTGGGGGAAAAAAAACCGAACTGGCCTGAGCCTATCGTTGTGCCATACTCACACAGGTAGTCACTGACGACCCTCTACTGCATATGCAGCCGCTACAGCATTGCCAAAGTCAAGTCCCACCTGGTGGGCATGTCACAAATCAGGTGGTTTATGGGCAGGTGGAATTCCTACTGAATTTCAGCCAACCAAGCACTGGCTATGTATGACCGCCTGAAATGGCTATAGACTCTTCTGGCCTGCTTTAGAAGCTCTTCCAACCCTGGGTACCTATTTAGGAAACACTGCACCACAAAATTGAGGGCATGTCCCAGGCATGGCACATGTATCAACTTGTTCCTGTCTAAGGGAGGACAGAAAGTTTGTGTCATTATTGAAAAACACCATTTCTGGCTCCAGCTGGGGTGGTGTGAACCATCTTTGGGACTGCCCCTGCAGAGCTGAAATAATCTCTGCTTCGGTGTGGCTCCTGTCCCCTACACAGACCAGCTGTAGTACTGCATGACACCTTTTAGCCTGTATCATTGAATAGCCCCTTGAACGCTTAGTGGGTACTGGTGGTTCATAGGAAAATTCAGCAGAGGAGGGCATGGAGGAGAAGGACGAGGGGGTGGAGCTGACAAATCTCGCGTCATCACCACTAGCTGTATGGAGACCTAGCAGCACAACAAGCTGCAGCACTGTCCTGCATCCTCCCGAGTTGCAAGCTAAGTTACCCAGCGTGCTGTGAACAAAATATATTGTCCCTGACCATGCTTGCTGGACCGTGTGTCAGAAGTAATGTGGACCTTGCGGCTGATTGCCTTGTCTAATGATCCCACAACATTGCCTTCCACACAATGGTACAGAGCTGGAATGCGATTGGGAACCTGCCATTGGGGTACAGCACATTCTGCAAATTCATGAAAGGGGACAGAACCTGCCAGACATTGTAAAGCCAGCAGCTTCGAAAAGCTTGAATTTATATGTTGGGCATGTGGGTGGCAGTGACTGTATTTTTTTTTTTTTTTTTTGCTGTAGCAGATGGGGCAGATGTAGCAGTAATTTTCCTGTTATATTCTACAGCTAGTAGTGTGCTACTGGCAAACGTTCTTCAATGACCTGTGACACCCTCCCCAATACCATCATCCCTGTCAGTGGAGGCAGCTAAAAGGTCATGAGGTATATTGGCGGTAGACTAGAAAGGTGAGGAGTGAGGGGGAGCAGAATTGCATCCCTTTTGTGTGGCTTTCAGGTGCTCTTGCCAATGGGCTGAGTGGTAGAAGGTTAAATGCCTTGTCAAACATGTGGTACCCAAACAGCTGGTGTTTTTGCCACACTTGATCTGCTTGAGGCAAAGTTTGCAAATTGCAGCAGTAACGTAGACCTTGCGGCTGACTGCCTTGTCCAATGATGCCACAACATTGCCTTTCACATGATGGTACAGAGCTGAAATAGCCTTACGTGAAAAGAAATAGCGACTGGGAACCTGCCATTGGGGTACAGCACATTCTGCAAATTCATGAAAGGGGGACAGAACTTGCCAGACATTGTAAAGCCAGCAGCTTCGACAAGCTGGAATTTATATGTTGGGCATGTGGGTGTCAGGGACTGTATTTTCTTTTTTTTGCTGTAGCAGATGGGGCAGAGTAATTTGCCTGTTGTATTCTACAGCTGGTAGTGTGCTACTGGCAAACGTTCTGCAATGACCTGTGACACCCTCCCCAATACCATCATCCCTGTCAGTGGAGGCTGGTAAGAGGTCATGAGGTATATTGGGGATAGACTAGAAAGGTGAGGAGTGAGGGGGAGCAGAATTGCATGTGGTACCCAAACAGCTGGTGTTTTTGCCACACTTGATCTGCTTGAGGCAAAGTTTGCAAATTGCAACAGTGCGATCGGCTGTACATGTGCCAAAAATGGCCCAGACAGCTGAGCTGTGGGAAGTGGGCCAGGAGATAACAGCTCCACAATTTGCTGGAATAGGGTGGCTGCTCTCTTTTCTTCCATGATGACTGCCTCATCGGCTAACGTTCTCGTGCTGACGAAACGCGTCGGGACGTCTGATCGCATCACACCAATCCACGTCATATCCGGCTCCGGGGTGGAACGCAAGCTGGAACGCGGAAGTGCGTTCACCCAGCGTTCGGTATTTATATTGTGATTTATCTGCTCTGACTCAAGAATACCCATTGTAAGTTTTATTCTACCAATAAATATATGTTGTACCGACTTACTTCACCATGGAGCTCTCCTCTTTCATTTATGTATGATATTATTGGAGCTTTACATCTGGTGTATACTTCATGGTGACTGTCTTAAGATCCGGTCCGATGGATACAATGGGAACCAACCAATAACCCTGTCTTATACCTATGAGAAAGGTCCTTACTGACCCCTTATAATTTTGGGGTCCACCATATCTGATAAGAAGCCTGACTCACCGGGTGATCCTGGGATTTGGTGGAGGTGTCTTTCTATTGGAAGAAGCACAAATATAAGATTCTTCAGCTTTTCCATTTATATTGGACTGTTTGTAGTGGTCTATACATATTCCTTTGTTGGGACTAATTTGCCACGTGGTCACGATTTATTTGGCATTTTATTTATATTTATATGTATAGCATATTGTATATGGTTTTGCTTTAAGCACATATTCACTTTGCAAATCACCAGTCATTTGGGTTTTGCACTATTGATGTATTGTTTATTCAATCACAGCACATGGTATTGCACAATTTGTTTTTCCTTATTTTTTAGGTTGAGCGCAGCTATTATATTTCACTATATCATTTTGTCACATTAAACATGCACTAACACACTGCAATATACTGCTGTACATGTGCACCAACACGCCGAAATATACTGCAATAAACGTGCATTAAGGCACTGCAATATACTGCGGTAAACATGCAAGAACACACTAAAATATACTGCATTAAACATGCACTAATGCATTGCAATATATTGTGGTTATCGTTCACCAACGCACTGCAGCATACTGTGTTATACGTAAAGTAACGCACTGAAATATGCTGCAGGAAACCTGCCCTAACAAAATACAATGACACTAAAGTAAAAATGAATGGTCACACTACACTCACACTGCACTATCACTAGATTCATACAAAAGTGACACTAAAGTAAAACTGAATGGTCGCACTACCCTCACGCTGCACTATCACTATATTTACACTAAACTGATATTTTATACTCACAATAGAATCACAATAGCCCACTATAGCACACTAACTTGCTAGTAGAATGAAACAGAGTCCTGTTCTATCTCTCTATACGCCAATATCACATATTACCAATCACCAAGCGAATAAAGAGTCCGTGTTTGGCCCAAACTCATGCTTGGGCCAAACCATTCGCCCTACACAAGCAAGCAATATAGGAGGCCACTAGCATTGGAAAGAGTTAAACAGGCACATGGATGGAGGGGATTGACTTTATAATATGTAAGGGGGCTAGAAAGGGGGAACCCGAGGGTTTTTTTATTCCAAAGAGACCCTGTGCTTAAAGGGTAACTAAAGGGACACAAATCATATTGTAATTGAATGTTATTAAAAATGACCTTTCTTTTTCAATCTGCAGTTGTTGTATTTTCTGAAAATGCAATGCAATATGGCTACCTGGAGCTGTTCTGTACACAGAATGTGTACTGACCACACCCCAGAAAGATAATTTCCTGCTTGTGTGATTGGCTCACCAATTTTCCCAGAAGTCTGCCTAAGATACAAATCAGATATCTGGCATCCCCTGCAACAAAAATGTAATTTTTGGTGAGACACTCCCAATAGGAACACGTCTAAAAGGATGCTGGCCCAGCAACTTCACTCATTAGAGCCCTGCAGCTGCGACAGCTGACAGATAATTAGGAAAACACTCCCATGGGACCCACTCAGCACAGAAGCATAGAGGAACAAACAGTGATTTCTTCAGAATAACAAAAGGTAGGAATCTGCAACAAAGTTTGTTAAAATCCTTGTAATGGACATAGATCACCCAGAGGGGAATGTTTATTGGAATTGTAGGCCACACTCCCGCAATACTGTCTTAAACTACTAAATAATAGCACTGACTCACAGTTTGGCAAGAAAAGGCCGCGGCACACTTTATTGGTTTAATATAATTTAAATCATAAATATTTAACTGTTTGTAAACAACCACTCAAATACCGTAATAACTTTTAGTTGCTCAGTTAAAGAACTTGAGCAACCATAAACCATAAATTACCATTATGAAAATACAATGTCCCCCCTAGGATACCAGGGTGACCCAACCACACAAAGGTGCTTGCGACAAAGGGAGGGAGGGTGGGGAACTTTCCTCTTCTTGCTCTTCGGTGCATAAAGGAAGCACCCCAGACCAGACCAAACTTATATAGCCTCTGCTACACCTGCAGGAACCTTCCTCATGCCCCTATTGGCTGACACCTGCTGCAGAGCACAGGTATAATTTTAACCCCATAAAAGCCTAATCCTGCATAGCTTAACCCCTTTATCTATCTAACCTAATGCTGCTAGGGGTGGCCACAATCCCACACAAGTGGCCACATAATGTGCCCCCTTTTATATTCTCAACAAAAGTGGAGTTACACTTTAAATCTTTAATCTGAAATGCCTCCATTTTCTCCTGATGGAAGCAGGTGATATTTTTCTGCTGAGATGGAGTCTTTGGAGAAATTTCTGAGTATGGCTCTCCTTGCTCCTATTTCCCATGTCTTCAGGAATCATCTGACACTTGAATGCAATGAGGTGTAAATAATGTGCAATGCTAGGTTGCACAGTCTCAATGTAGCCACTAGCTTTCAGGGTCAGAAATCACCTTTCCTTTAGGGATCTTGTTATACACAAAAATATTACTGAATGAGTTGAAAAGGCACGCGTGAAATTGGCAAATGTCTCCTATTTGTTGCTGCAGCTTCAACTACTTTTTACCAGTTCTCTCCTGCTAGAGATGACTGCGCTATGAAGCAAGACAGCAACATCAGACAACAAGTAGAGAAGGAAGTATAATGTAAAACCTCCATTTTCTGATATGTCCTTATGTGCTGCACACAAGGTGTCAATTAATCTTATCAGCTGTTGTGAAAGGGTTTTTTATAAAAACAACTATGTGTTGTGAATTTCCTGTATCTCATCTGTTTCAGGAGCCTTAGCTTGGAAGCATTCCAAAAACTTGTTTCAGATTGGCATGGCTTGGCCCGGGATTTCTACAGAGAGCTTAACAAGGGATTTTCAGCAATTGATATTGGTAAGAAGACAATTGTATGTATTTTAAAAAATGTATTTCTGATAATTACTTAAAATATTATTGGGCAAATTTAAGTGCACTGCCATGCACATATGACTATATGCAATCATTAAGACTAGCATTTTTCAGGTATTCTGGTTAGTTAAAAGAAGCTTTATTGTTATGAATAGAGTAGGGAAAGGTTAAAACTCCTTTTTTTTTTCATATTGTGTTACTTTTTCCTTTCACTTCTGGTCCAGAAGACACAAAAGGGAATAAGAGGAAATGTCTTTCAACTGTGGAAAGTGATTTTGTAAACAGTTGTCACTGCAACAAGTTTACCTTCCTTTCCTGTTCAGGGACAATTCAGGTTATACCCTACCTTTGGCCAATCATGGTTCTGACAGGACATTGTGCTTTGATTGGCCAAAGCATACAGGTCAGGTGCATGCTTTGGCCAATCACAAGCACTTAATGCACTGCGATCACGCAGTGCATTATGGGGCACTCATTGGTGTGTGAACTTCCCGTCGAGCGCCCCAGGTGTTCATGTGTTCAGCAAACACACAAACACCTGATGTTCGAGTCGAACTTACGTTGAACTCGAACATGAAGCCCAACACTAACTGTAAGCTCCACTTTAAAACTAGAGAATCAGCTTGTAGCTTTTAACAGTGCAATCCTCAGTCTATAAGGCATCAGTCTGTCAGGACTCTTTCAAGATTTATCCACTGTTTCTTTCTTTATTGACACTGAAAGTTGTGTTTGTTAAAAGGTGGACTGCCCCTTTTGTTAAGTGTCTTAACTTAACAGAGCATTAACTCTCCTGATGGAGGATGCTTCTGTGGTTAAGGACCCCATAGACAAGTGTTGGATGTCCCTTCTCAAACTCAGTTTTCAATCTGCAGTGCAACCTGTTCTGACAATAAACTTAGTTTGTTAAACATTAGCTAACTGGACAAAAGCTGACTGGACAAAGAACATTATAAGGGTTCACTATGGCAGTAGAGCTCTTGGCATTCCTGGCACTCATGGCTGCAGCCTTGAACTATAATGTGGATGAGATGTTGGAAATCTCCCACTTCATTTCCAGTATGAGTGCCCACCACTTTCCTAAGGGTGGGGGCCATTCAAAATCTTTGCAAACACAGACAACCAGAAGATCAGATGACCTACAAGCTAGAGTTTTACTCTCAGCCCCCTCCCAAATTAATGGCATCCAACCTGCCACCACATGGGTTAACAGATCTCCATACAGACCTGGTGGGTCTTTTTCGAGCAGAGGATCATCTCCCCAGTGCCTGCAGTAGAATGTTTCCAGAGGCTTTACGTCAAACTATTTACCTTCCCTTTGCTGTGGGTTCCCTGCACTTTCTGTTTGTAGTCCTGCCATTTGGCCTGTCTTTTTACCACAGATATTCACTAAATTGCTGCCCCCTGTGTTAGCCTTGCTGCACTCCAAGGGCATCCCCACTGAGGGATATTTAGACAACCTCCTCCTGAGAAAATATCAAGGTGCTAGCAGACGATGTTGCCACAACTGTCGAGGCTTTGAAGAGGTTTAGCTGAGTCCTGGACCTTCAGAAATCAGTACTGGAAACGATTCATCGCTGTTTATATCTGGGTGTTATTCTAGATACAACTCCAGCCAGAGTTTTCCATCCTCAGACATTATGCTCCCAGACTCAAACTCTTCAGTTTTCTCTTGAAGAGTCCTGGGGCTGATGGTAGCCTCCTTTGATGCAGTCCCATTTGCCCAGTTCCATTACAGACTGTTAGGCCTGCCAGAGACACCAACCGCCCCTCCGGTTTCCTGACCAGTAGTCTTGTTATCCCTGTATTAGGTGGAGGAGTGGATAGGGTCCTGCAACTGAAGTATCGGGACCACAAAAAAAGTGCAAGCAAGCAAGCTCAGGGAACAACAGAGAGTATGACTCATGGTTAGGAGCTGTAGGTTAGAAGCCAGGCCCCAAGGGAGCGAAGTCCAGATAAGAGGACGGGAATGAGCCGAGACGAAAACAGGAGACTGGGCAATCCAAAGGGGTGATCCAAAGAGTGGTCCAGAAAAGCCAGGGTCAGTAACAAAACAGAACATAAGCAGCAGTCTAATCAGGAAGCAAAAGCTATGCTAAGGCACCAGCAGAAAGAGGGTATTTATATTTAAATTATTTAATATCCCCCCTGATGACGCGACTTATTGCGAAACATGTAGGGGGAGTCTGCCATCAACCTAACGTCACAAGCCGGAAGAAGCCCGCCGCTGTATAGCAGTTTTAAACTATATTGTTTGCTGTCTGCGCAATGTATCATCTTTGTGGTGAGTGCAATAAATCTTTTTACACAAACCTTCTGGTTTGAAGTAATGCACCATTGGTCCTCTTATTTTTTCTTTTTGGCATCATACACTCTATGGAAGCCCACAGGGATTAAGGTCCATTGCTTCTGGGAGGATTTTGAGATCTGCCAATTGCCCTTCAGTAGGATCTGCCCATGGGAGCTGTTTGTGGCTATCTGGATCACTGTGAGAGCAGTGGTCAATGGGATTTGGTAAGATGCGTATTACTGCATGTGGCGGAGGTGTAGGCTACTCTGATTGCCCACTTGACTTTTCATCTATCTACACCAAGGTACTAACGAACATGGACTGATCTTACATTGTGGACTTTACTTTTATCTTTTATTACCAGCGCTGCATTTTTACTGTTTTATTGTTATCATTTTATGATTGATGCTGGCTGCTTTATTATAGTTGGAAGCGCGTTTTTTTCATTTCTACTATTAATTTTCTTTGTTTGGTATTCAGACAATGATGGAAAAATAACAGCTGCAGATTTAAGAAAAGCCTCCAAATTGGCTGGATTATATTTTACAAACAAAGAGCTTGAAGAAATGCTACAAGTGGCAGATAAAAATGGAGACTGCGCAGTGGACATAAGTGAATTCATTGCCATCATGCTGAAAACCAATTTGTTTTAGTCTACACACAAGCAACCACAGTTCGCATGACTCAGCTTCCTTTTCCTGTCTGCAGACCAGTGTAAGTGGCTCCAGTGGTTTTTTCTTTATGCGGTAACTAAAAAGGACTCCTGAATACCTCCTGCCCAGTTTTGACTACTGTTTTTTTTTTTACATGGTAATCCCACATTAATGAACTTTTAACAACATGCCCCCATTTTTAGAAAGTGTGCTCTCTGCATGAGAATGGTTTTAAATGGAGTTTGTAGTTTCCACAGAATGTTGCTTTTAGTATTTATATGTGTTCGTTTTTTCCATGGCTGTGATAACTGGACATTGCCTGTACATTGCAGTTTGGACACCCACTGACAGCGCTGGTTTTAAACGAATGACTGGGCACCATGCTGAATAGTTCCTGATCATTTGATCATCATGGCAGACAAATATGGTGATCACATGCCAGCTGTCAGGGCAGGCTGCAGTTAAAATAAAAATAGTTAAAAATAAAAAATATAAACTTTTAAGTGTAAATTGTGCATTTTTAAAATAATTTGCCCATTTGTAAGGATATATAAAGCATAAGCAATTGTGAGAAAAAAAAAGCATAAGCAGATAGTTTGTTAAAAATAATGGACAAAATAAAAGCTATATATGTCGTATAAAAATTATTTAGGTAGAAAAATTAGTTATATAATATTAATCAAGCTAACCAACACTTGCTAATATTGATAAAAATATTCCAGTCTAAAAAAATAGAAAACAGTTGTATGAAGTGTTAGTATTTAACTATGATATACTGTTTTGTTTTTACTTTGCATTTGCCTAAAGCCCCGTACACACGTACCGATGGTCGGCATACAAATGTTCCTCTTTTCTCCCCGGGATGTCGGTGTCTGCTGAAAAGTGCAAAGACAGCACAAGGACAGCACAAGAATTTTGTCCGCCGACTGCAGAAGTGATGTCATGTAATGGTTAACTTTCCCTGTGTTTTCTATTTTCTGAGCATGCCCAGTCTTGCAAATCTGCGGTCTGTCGGCCGAATTGTGTACTGACAGGCGAACAATCGTCCGTTCTGGTGTCGGCATACAAAAATTTTCATGTTTGCAAGAAAGACTTTTGTCCGCGGATTGTGCGCAGACATCTGTCGGAGGCACCATACTAACACGCGTACAATCGGCAGATCCTTCGTCCACCGACGTTTGTATGCCGACGATCGGTACGTGTGTACGGGCCTTTAGATGCATTTAATTTTAAAGCTCGTGTTCACATCTGAATGTGACAGCACCACCTGATCTAGTTATAGCTAATTGGGCGTCCAAGCTGAATGTGGTATGATGAATGCTAATAGAGCACAAAGAAAAATTCACCCTTTCATGAACTTGTACAATCCTGTTAAAAAAACTCTTCATTTATACTAAAATTGTTTATAAGAGTTTCCACCCTCAGTGCACCTGCATAGTAAAATACTTACCCTTCACACTCTGGAGATCTTTACTGTGCTGTGTCCCCTGCTGGCCTGGTGTATGTGAATTGGCCATACTTCACTGAATGGCTGTGTCCATCAAAAATAGGGCCCAGCCCTAGGAATGAATGGCTTTTGGACTAAAAATAATTTGTCCTTTAAAGGGTTTGTAATGCTAAATTTTGCCTTGCTGCCAGCCCCTCTTATTTAAGCTCCCACCTGCCACTGTATAACTGTAAGAATACCTTTTTGTGAAGTGTCTTTAGGCTGGTCACATGACTCCCGGCTCTTCTGCTGTTACTATCCAGGGCTACAGCAGGAGGAGCTGAGCTCCTCTGCTGGGAGTCACATGACCGCGGAGATGGCCGCCCGGCTCCTATTTAGAGCCATCGTTTCTTACAAACACTTGTACAGTGCAGGATGGGAGCTTAACCACTTTAAGACTGAGCATATTTTTGACACTTTTTGTTTACAAGTTAAAATCAGTATTTTGTGCTAGAAAACTACTTAGAACCCCCAAACATTATATATATTTTTTTAGCAAAGACTCTGGAGAATAAAATGGCGGTCATTGCAAAATTTTTTGTCACGTGGTATTTGCGCAGCGGTCTTTCAAACGCCATTTTTTTGGGAAAAATTACGAAAAATCACATTTCACTGCATTTAAAAAAAACGAAACAGTAAAGTTAGCCCATTTTTTTTTTTTGTATATTGTGAAAGATGATGTAACACCAAGTAAATAGATACCCAACATGTTACGGTTTAAAATTGCGCACACCCGCGGAATGGCGACAAACTACAGTCAATAAAAATCTCCATATGCGACGTTTTAAAAAATGTTAACGGTTACCAGTTTAGAGTTAGAATGTAGCTCTTTTTTTAAAATGATTGCTCACGCTCTGGCGATCGCGGCGATACCTCACATGTGTAGTTTTAACAGCGTTTTTATTTGCGCGACTTCAGTATATGTTTTCTTTCGTGCGCGAGCTCACTGCGACGGGGGCAGCTAAAATTACTTTTTTTTTCCTATTTATTTTATTTTAACACAGGTTTTTTAAAATAAAAATAAAAATCTGATCACTTTTATTGCTGTCACAAGCAATGTAAACATCCCTTGTGACAGTAATATGCAGTGACAGGTACTCTTTATGGAGGGATCGAGGGTCTAAAAGACACCAAACCCCTCCACTATACTTCCATGTATTCAAAATGCCGAAAACTGCATTTTTGAATACACTCACTTTTTGAAACGGCCGTCTTTAGCAGCCGAGTAACCCGGATGTGACGTCATGGACGCCGCCTCCGGGGTTATGTCATCGGAGACCCCATCGAAGCCGCATCTGGCTTCGATCGGGACTCCATCCTGCGCGGACGCGCCGGCTGGTTGCTCTGGTCTCCCAGTGGGATGGGAGACCCGGGCAGAGCCGCGGAAGGCGGCAGGAGGGGGGGGGGCGTCCCCTCTCGCTCGCCGGGGTAACATTCGAGCGGCTCCTGAGCCGCATCGGTCATTACCGCTGGAAAGCCCACTGCTGGCTCTAAAAAAAGGTATCGGGATGATGCCTTTAGCTAGAGGCATAATTCCGGTACAACCACTTAAAGTCAGCTGACGTAGGCCTACGTCAGTTTGCGTTAAGTGGTTAAAAGAGAGGGGCTGGAAGTGACATTTGACTTTTTTATCAGCTGCAGGAGGAGGGAGCAGAGACACAGACACACCGAGCTGACAGACAGGGAGGGGAGAGCAGAGAGAAGAGCTGTGGATGATAGAGGCACGCAGGCAAACCACGGTAGTCAGGGATCATTAGCCATGATTATCGTAGTCAGCACACAGAGGGGGACACAGGAAGTGGAAGAATCAGCCAGGTTTTTTACAGTTTCCAGAGGGGTAGGTTAAACAGCACATTCACTGTTAACCTGCTATAAGGAAACAGGATCTCTATTTTGTTTAGGGTAAAAAACTCTTTAATCCATTTGTGCAGTTCAAAGGCTTTTGTGTGAATTAAAAGTACCTAATGAGCTTCACCTGAGTCATAAATTACTTTATCTGATGTTTCTGGTACTATTTAATTTATTAAAATGAGTATTTTGGGGAAGTGGTGTCCAGCCGTTATAACACTGGAAAGTATCATCTCAGTAAAATCATATGAAAAAAAATTGTGTCCAGTGGGACTTTAAATATACCTTCACAGAAACGTATAAAAAATATAACAGCTTTATTCGCATATTTAAAAACAGGTTACATAAGGATACACAATGTCTGATTAGATGCCAATTTTACCACAACAGGCAGAGAAAAGACATAAATATAAAATACTCAAAGATTATCTACTGTAGGACAAAGCATTTCGTGGGATGACCGGCTTCCATGGGACCTTGGATCTGACACAGACAGAACAATCATTAAATAATATCAGAAAATACATGTTAGAATATTATTATTGTGACAGTAAATATCTTTCAAAACATCAATGAAAAATATCATATATACACAATCATTTAAAAAACCTATACCCATCTAAGGAAGAGAAAAAATAAATATATATATATATATATATATATATATATATATATATATATATATATATATATACAGTATATATATATATATATATATACAGTATCTCACAAAAGTGAGTACACCCCTCACATTTTTGTAAATATTTTATTATATCTTTTCATATGACAACACTGAAGAAATTACACTTTGCTACAATGTAAAGTAGTGAGTGTACAGCTTGCATAACAGTGTATATTTGCTGTCCCCTCAAAATAACTCAACACACAGCCATTAATGTCTAAACCACTGGCAACAAAAGTGAGTACACCGCTAAGTGAAAATGTCCAAATTGGGTCCAATTAGCCATTTTTACACCCCGGTGTCATGTGATTTGTTAGTGTTACAACGTCTCAAGTGTGAATGGGGAGCAAGTGTGTTAAATTTGGTGTTATCTCTCTCACTCTCTCATACTGGTCACTGGAAGTTCGACAAGGAACCTCATGGCAAAGAGCTCTCTGAGGATCTAAAAAAAAAAGAATTATTGCTCTACATAAAGATGGTCTAGGCTATAAGAAGATTGCCAAGACCCTTTAAAAAGAGTTTCAGCATGGTGGCCAAGACCATACAGCAGTTTAACAGGACAGGTTCCACTTACAACAGGCCTTGCCATGGTCGACCAAAGAAGTTGAGTGCATGTACTCAGCATCATATCCAGAGTTGTCTTTGGAAAATAGACGTATGACTGCTGCCAGCATTGCTGCAGAGGTTGAAGGGGTGGGGGATCAGTCTGTCAGTGCTCAGACCATACATCCCACACTGCATCAAATTGGTCTGCATGGCTATCATCCCAGAACATCTGTGGGGCATCTTCAAATGGAAGGTGGAGGAGTGCAAGGTCTCTGACATCCACCAGCTCCGTGATGTCATCATGGAGGCGTGGAAGAGGACTCCAGTGGCAACCTGTGAAGCTTTGGAGAACTCCATGCCCAAGAGGGTTAGGTCAGTGCCGGAAAATAATGGTGGCCACACAAAATATTGACACTTTGGACCCAATTTGAACATTTTCACTTAGGGGTGTACTCACTTTTGTTGCCAGCGGTTTAGACATTAATGGTGTGTTGAGTTATTTTGAGGGGACAGCAAATTTATACTGTTATACAAGCTGTACACTCACTACTTTACACTGTAGCAAAGTGCAATTTCTTCAGTGTTGTCACATGAAAAGATATAATAAAATATTTACAGAAATGTGAGGGGTGTATTTACTTTGTGAGATACTGTTTTTTTATGTATATATGTGTATATATATATATATATATATATATATACCGTATTTATTGGGGTATAAAAATGGAGGAAAAAGCAACAGTGCGTGTTAGACGCCAATATTAAAAAAAAAAAAAAGGCCAGGAAGCAGCGCCAAGAGCAGAAGGGGGCGGGCCAGGCCGAGGAGAAGGAAGGACGAGCTGTCATAGGAAGTTCCGCCTCCTTGGCCGAGACGTGTGACGTCTACCATAGGCGGGACTTCCTATGACAACGAGCGCTCGTTCTCCCTTCTCCTCGGCCTGGCCCGCCCCCTTCTGCTCTCGGCGCTGTTTCCCGGCCTTTTGAAAAACGAATTTGGATTGTGTCAATGGCGCTTGTGAGCCTGCATTGCTGGAGAGACTGCATTGCTGGAGAGACTGCATTGCTGGAGAGGCTGCATTGCTGGAGAGGCTGCATTGCTGATGAGGTTGCATTGCTGGAGAGGCTGCATTGCTGGAGAGACTGCATTGCTGATGAGGCTGCATTGCTGGAGACTGCATTGCTTATGAGGCTGCATTGCTGGAGACTGCTGATGAGGCTGCATTCATGGGCACTGGTGAGATGTCATTTGATTTAAAAAAACATTTCTGAGTTCAAAGCTGTTTATTTTAAATTTAAGCTTTTTTCCTGAAATTTCTCTCCAAATATTGAGGTGCGTGTTATACGCCGGCGCGTGTTATACGCCGATAAATACGGTATATATGTAAAATCTCTTCCTTCTCAGGGCTTGATCTCTAAACACAAACTAGACATATAGTGTAATATCTACCCCATGTAGTATGTTGGAAAAAACCATGGCCAATGAATTATAGCATATAAGATGTACACAATAATACTCTTATATACACTAAATCAATTTTATATACTTTGGATAAAAGAGGCAAAACTAATGGATCCCAAAGCCCTGGAAATGTCGTGGCCCGGAGGTTAAAAATCCATCTCGCTTCTACTTCTTTCTTCTACTTTTTTTTCCTCTACTGGATTTTATTATCATAATTACAACCCCCATGCTGGAGGATGTACCCTGGCCAGGGCCTGAAATTATAAAGAGTCAGTTTTGTATTTGTGATAAGTAGCAAAGTCTGTGGGAATAGGCTTGTCCATGAGACCACATTAAATGTCAGATATGTGTTCTTTGATGCGTCTTCAAAACTACGCTTGGCTTTCCCTACATAATAGCACCAACAACCACATGTGAGTAAATAAATGACACATACAGTGTCACAGATTGAGCTTGCATGTGCAAGGAATGAGTATGTCATGAGTCCATCTTGTGCTCACTGAACAAGGGTGAGAGGTAGGTTAGTAACTTTAATGGAGAAGAGACAACGCATGTCTCTTCCTTAAAGCTGTTCCTTAAAGCAGAACTTTACCCATAAGAACTTGCTAAAAAATAATTCTTTAGCAAGGAACCTACATTTGACATTAATAATTTCGCTACCAAAATTAGTGTGTGCTGTAAATTCCCTCCAGAATTGTTCCCATTTCTTCTTGCCGGAGGCTGCCATTTTGCTGAAGCCCAGAGCCCCTGAAGAGCAGTAAATCATAAAACGGAACTGAACCCACTAATTTAACATTTTCAAAAAACTGTTACATTCCTGGAATGCCGGGATTGCTAATTGTCACGTTTGTTTGTGTCCTCCACCAAACTGCCAAAGCAACAAATGGCTGGTGTCATAACTGATCACATGTGCAGAGGCAGTTTCCTTGGCTGTAAAGCATAGGAGGGTTTAATTCCGCTTAAAGGCTGTCTTTAACCTCTTTGGTTTTTTTTATCTGCGTCCGCCCTTCCAGTGCTCCTTACCATTAAGACCAGTTATAGGTGGAGACAACTTTTTGCATTATCGTTGATATCTATATTGAGCCAGGCAACGCACTGACACCTTTGCCGCCATTGTGCGATGTGCTGGGTGTTCAGTGTGACCCTGTGCCTTTAAGGAGGGGTCACCTGTCCTCCATCTATCCCATTAGATGCATGTGCTCTCATTGTGCTCTCATTGTAGAGACTCTTTAAATTGTAGAGTTAGGGACTGCAGATATCAGGGTGCCTTGCCGTGGCCTGCAGCTTACGCATGTAATTGCAAATGTGTGCAACCAAACCCCTGTTTTTAACGCATACTGTTAGACAGTTCAATTTGGTTGGTCACTGGCTGGTTGGTAAGTTGTGACTAGAAACCTCTTCATTTTTTTTTGTCAGCAGATCAGCCTCTACAAACTTGGCTGTGCCTAAAAACCGAGAGCAACTGAGCATGTACAGAGCAGGGAGAGACAATGTATTACTGGATTTTAAACAGTATAGGCACTTTTTTAAATGTTTTACATAGCTATATCTGCAAAAGGCAGGACTTAATTTTCTGACTAAAGTTCCACTTTAACAACCAGTTGAAATTTAATACATTCCTTCAAGTGGTTGTAAAGCCACTATATTATATTCATACCATCCCATCTGTTAAATAATGATCTGTGTCCCGGTGTCTATGCTGTAAAAAACTATGCAGATTTCTACCTTATTTCAGAGCATCTCCCGGCGCTCATGTGACTGCTCGGCTCTCTCCTTTCCAAGGCTGAAAACCACAGTAGAAGGGGCCCAGAACTCCCGCTGACGTCAGCTGGTAGGAGGGAAGGAGAGGTGGAGAGAAACTAGCAGCCACGTGAGCGCCGGAAAACGCTCTAAAATAAGGTAGAAATCGGCATAGTGTTTATACATCACAAACACTGAGACACATATTGTTTTATTAACAGATGGGGTAGTATGAATATAAAATAGTTATTTTAGCAGCAGGAAGGGAAGGGGCAGGGAGCAGAGAGTCACTGTCAGTAGCTGACATGCGGGGGAGGATAGAGAAAAGCTGATGATGGCTGCACCTAAACTGACCACAGTGTCAGAGCTTAGCAGCCGTAATATACCGTGCTCAGTTTACAGGGGGGAGGGCAGAACCAAGTAGGTATTTTAGGTTATACAGGGGGCAAAATTACACAGAACAAGCACTGTTCTGCATAACATGCTTTAAATTGGTTGTAAACCCACTTAGTAAAAATCCTACAACCCCCTGGCTTTCATAATACCAGACATCCCAAGTCTCCTGAAAGGGCCGGAAGTCTCCCGGAATTTGGGCTGTGGCTCTCTGACACCTATAAGTGCCACGAGATATCCCGGTTGTCAGCCGCAACAGCCCTTACTGTGAAGAACGAAGCCAATACTTCCCATATAGTTCCGGCTCCTGTCACAGGCGGAGTGATATCAAATGCACTCCACCTTTGTCAGGAGCCATACAAGAAGCATCGACTATGCTCCCTACTGCAGCTTCATGCTTCCTCCAGCGCCGCTTCTGTCACACTCCATTTGTGTCTCAGAGGAGCCAGAATTACCCGCCAGCATTACCCACCAGCAGTACCTACCAGGAGTACCAGCCAGCAGTACCCATTATCAGTACCCACCAGCATGTGCAGTGTTTCTGACTCCTACCACCATGACTACTTCAAATTACTGAAGTGGTCATGGTGGTTAGAGTATTCCTTTAATATCTCTCAGAGGAAGTATGTGACAAACTCATTCAGGACTGGGGCTTTTGGAGGGGAGTGCAGGCTAGCCCCTTGCCTATTGACTATGGGCCCTGGCTTGTGAGGGAACACTGCTCTTTGTGGGGTGTATGCTGGGGGGACCCTTGGAGTAATTTTACTTTGGATTCAAGTCCACATCTCCCCAAGATGCACAGACTCTGGGACTCTAAGCCTAGGATCAATGTTAAAGGCCTAGCTGCCTATTGCCAATAGGGGACACTTATAATAATGTGTATTGTACGTCATGAGCTCGATGACGACAAGTCTGCTAATTAATTAGCTCAAGTTAATTAAATCACTGTCATCTATTAGTTGCTAGTGGGAAAGTAGAATAATGTTTGTGTTGGTTGTTCCTTAGATATGTTAATTATATTTCTGTACACAATTTCATCTGCATATGATAATGTAATCAGGCACCTGACCTGGTGTAGTATATATTTGGTTTGAGTTTGTTCAATAAATGTTCCAGATCTTATACAAGCTATTCTTAGCTAGTTTTGTATGGTGGCAAATAGAATATCTGGTAACTATGTTCAAGACTGAAGGAAGCGGTATTCAGACGGAAGCACACAAGCACATTGTGGGGTCGTGGTTCCATTGCAAAGTAAACCTCTGTATACGGATTCCATTTCATTTGATCATCCTCTAGTTGTGTTAAATTGGTGAGGGGAGGGGGGGGGGGCGCAGAGTGCAACCTCCCTGAAATGAGTTTGCCGCCTCCCTGAAATTAGTTTTTGCAGGTTGGAATGTCTGTAATGCTAAGTGTCCTGTATGTGTGCTTTATTAAAAAAAAGCTGTTCTATACCTAAATTTAATAGTGCCGCTTGGCGCTTGCGTTACTGGCCGGCTCCCCTCTTTCCTGATCTGACAGGTACAGTGGGAGGGGCCGAGATTTCCCTTACATCAGTCAGGTGGAGGAGGGAGCCTGCCGGTCAAGTGACCGCCGAGCGGCACTATTAAATCAGGTATAGAACGTCTTTTTTTAAAAAAGCACACATACCGGACACGTAGTATTATGAAAACCAGGGGGTTATGTTATTTTCACTTAGTTATTACAGCAGCAGGAGGGGGGGGGGGGGGCGGCATCAGGGGATTTGCAGGGTTCCTGCATCGCATATGTGTCTTCTGTCAGACAGGCAACGTGAGATCCTGTGTTTCAGCCTAGCTAAAACACTGATCTCTGTGTGCCTGTCACAGAGCCCCCCCAACAGTTGGCAAGCACATTTAGGACACATTTAACCCCTTGATCACCCCCACTATTAACCCCTTCCCTGCCAGTGTCATTTATACAATAACAGAGCATATTTTTTAGCACTGATTATTGTATTAATGTCACTGGTCCCCAAAAAGTGTCAAAAATGTCAGTTAGGGGTCCAATATGTCCGCCGCAATGTCTCAGTCCCGCTAAAAATCGCTGATCGCCGCCATTACTAATACAAATAAAAAATAAATAAAAAGTCCAAAAATCTATCCTATAGTTTGCAAACGCTTTAACTTTTGCGCAAACCAATTAAAATATGCTTTTTGGGATTTTTTTTTTTACCAACAATATGTAGCAGAATACAAATTGGTCCTAAACTGATAAAAAAAACATTGTTTTTTTATATTCTTTCATGGGGAATGTTTTATAGCAGAAAGTAAAAAAATATGGTGTTTTTTTTCAGAATTGTCGCTCTTTTTTTGTTTAGAGCCCAAAATCAAAAACCGCAGAGGTGATCAAATACCACCAAAAGAAAACGCTATTTGTGGAAAAGAAGGATATCAATTGTATTTTGGTACAGCGTTGCACGACCGCGCAATTGTTAGTTAAAGTAACGCATCGAATCGCAAAAAATGGCCTGTCATTAAGGGGGGTAAAACCTTCCGGAGCTGAAGTGATTAATATTACTATCATTCCAGTTTGCATCCCACTCTCATGATTCATAGCACTCTCTCTGCCTCTGCATAAAGCAAAGGAAGCTCTTACTAAACCACACGTACTCTTGTGTAGAAATACAAAGGATATGTTATGTGCAAAAAATGAAAAGTTTATTTTTCACTTCCTCTATTAAAAAAATTATTTGAAAGTTAATCATTCTAACAAGAACATGCAAAACTTCTATCTTTTCATGAGACAGCAGACATACAATCCAATAATATACAGTGTATAACTCGATCCTATTCAGAGCTATTTGCTATAACTCCCATTACCTTCTGGGCACAATTGCCCTTAAAGCGGAGTTCCGGGCACAGAAATGATTTTTTACTGAACATTCCCCCGGGACAGTCCGGGCTAGCACATTCCACAATGGCTAGCCTCTGATCTGTCCCGGTTCGCACTTACCTTTTAGAAGAAATACTTACTTATAAAATTTCTTCCACAGCGTTTCCATCTCTGTTGTGGGCAGCTGAAGCCGGCGCGGTCCTCTTCTCTGTCTTCTTACGCGTCTTCTTGTCCCAGAATGCGCCGCACCGGCCGCTCTCGTCACTTCCGGCGCGGCGCCGCATTCCTAAACAGCTTCTGGGCATGCCCAGAAGCTGTTTAGCAGGGGAATGCGGCGTCGCCCGGAAATGACGAGCGGGGCCGGTGCCGTCGCATTGATTCCTGGGAGCTGTGACGTTCAGCTCCCAGGAATCATAGCGAGGCAGGAAGTGACGGGGTGAGCCGCGGCTCCGAGGGAGGAAGCAGTCAGAGGTGAGTATTTACGATCTTCAATAAAAAGGTGAGTAAACAAAAAAAAATAAAAATAACTATGCAATTCCTTTTCAGGTGAGGTCTACCTAGCGGAGGGGCACAAAAAAAAATAGTTTTTGTGCCCGGAACTCCGCTTTAAAGTGTTACTAAACCAAGGAGCCTGCATTCATTACATCTGGTCTCCAAAAGTACACAGAACATGGAAATGCAATTATTTTAGTAATTATGGACTGCTAAATACCTTTTCTCATCAGCAGTATATAGCAGTCCTGTGACTTCTATTAGTGTCAGCCGAGCACTAGTTAAAGCTTGTAGGAGGAGTTTTCACATTACACTGAGCTGTCCTATCAGGATGCAGGACCCCTGACCATCTGTTTTGACATTGCTGATTAGCCCTGTGCTTATCGCATGCACCCTCCCAAAAAAAAAAAAAAAAAAAAAACTCTCTAGCGATACAAACCAAAATGAGCATATGCAGCCTGACTCCCAAGGCTCTGTCTTATCCAGACATGTTCTGGAGTCAGTGGGAGAAGAAGAGGATCTGTGCATACACAATAAAATAGCCTTTTTACATAATGTAGAGGATTAACCCCTTAGATTCCACAGTGAGTATAACTGCATATACAGACTGATTTTACTGTTGTGGGTTTAGTAACACTTTAATAGATACAAAAGAGTCAACGCTCCTGATTTCTCCCTTCTTCCTCTTGGAGAAATTGGCAAGTCTTACCAACTCAGTCTTTCATGCATACAAATATCTCAAAACCAAAGTATACTTTCTGTAATAAGTCTCAACCTAAAGCTGAAGGAAAGGAAATAAAAAATTTTGATAAATGTGCGTGCACACTATGAGTTAAGTCCAACGAGGTGCATGCCACCTGGTGGACTTATCTCTTTAATGTAGATCTGAGAGGTTTATGGTGCTCCTAGAGGATAGCTATTGCTACACTCTGAGGTTTTTAGGAGCAGAGCCACTGTGTTCTAACACACAGCAGCTCTGCCCACCCCTTCCCTCTGCCGCCCATTCACAGAAGTCTTTACATTTTGTGAACGAGTTGATAAAATACAGAGGCTTCTGTAAATAGGCAGCAGAGAAGAGGGGCAGGCAAAACAACTGCATGCAACTCTGGAGGTGAAGGAGCTGAGTTCTGGATATCCAGCATCAAAACTGAAGACTATAGCTATCTTTCTTGAGCTTCATAAAATTGTCAAATGTAAATTTAAGAGATCAGTCCACAAGTGCCATGCACTTCATTGGACTTAAAGCTGGGTACACACTAGAAGTTTTTTCCTAGCAGGCTGAATGAGAAAAAAAAAAATAGATCACCATACTAACAAAAGTGATGTTGGTGTGGGGGTCTTCCCTTGATTTCCCTTGTGTTCTACCAGAGGGACTGCCACCATCCTCCAGCCCCCATCCCCACAAGAATACACCAATCTACGCTCGCAGTATTGGCTGCCAATGCTGACCAGATGCAGGTTGGATGCTGGTTTTTCAGCATGCCCATTTGACAGAAGCTGGTCATGAGGCTGGCTTCTGTAGAACAGACAGTTCTGTAGTACATAGAGGTCGAAAGTTACCCGGTTCCTGCTGACCCTGCCGATTTCAACTGATTTTCAACCTGTGTGTACAAGGCTGAACTCATAGTATGCCAGGATATTTATCAAGGTTTTTGGGTCCCTGGAATTTAGCTTTACCTTCACTTCTACTGAATTCCTCTCATATTTTTGACACCTCATGTTACAGTAAATTTGCCTAACAGACAACAATCCAGTAGAGAGATAGGTTGAGACTGATTCCAGAAAGTAAATTTGGATTTCAGATATTTGTATACATTCAAGACTAAGTGGGTGAGACCTGCTATTTTCTCCAGAAGGTGATTCAGGAGCACTATTTCTTTTGTATGTAGTTATAGCAGATATTATTATGTTTTTATAAAAAAAATATCCTGAAAAGGTGTGGCATTTTTAAGTAAATGAAACGTACACAAAAATCTAATAAAACACTACATCATTTAGCAATATTAAAGCTAAACTTTAGCCTTACCTTCGATTTTGCACAGTTGTGAAGGCTCCTCTTCTCTACTTAAATTGCTTACTCTTATTTTACTCCACACCGTGTGCTAAAACAAAGCAACTGATGTATCCTCACATGATTTGACCCAGTCTGTCTTAAATCTTTTTATCATGGTTTTCTACACTGAACATATATTGTATATAAAGATATGTTGTTCCTAGAGTGTACACTTATTCCAGGCAGTGTTTTCTGTGTGTCCTTCTCCATGTCCTGGAATCTATGGTCAAGATTTTGTAAATCAAAAAACACACAGCGCTCAGGACCTCTGATATGAGTTACACCAGTTATGACAAGTTACAATTCCGTGCAGGATCCATAAAAGGAATAGTCTAAAAGGAGCTGCCATTTAAAGAACACAATATACAGGAATATGGGAAATGATTATCGACACTAACACATGTACACCTACACAGGTTGAACTGGATGGACTGTTGTCTTTATTCAACCTTACCTACTATTTAACTATGTAACTATGTTAGGTTCCAACTTGTTAACAAACAACCTTTTTTCTTGGTAAGTTCGGACTACCATCAAATTGATATGCAGCCAATTTTAATCCATGGTTCATATGACCCTAGGTGAAAAATACAATGTTTATTTAAGGCGATACCATGTAGTAAGTTAAACGCTCAAGGTGAAGGTCTATTGTGTCCTCCCCTGCCACCTAATGTATAATTGTTTTTAGAAGTATTTGCCTCATCCCTAAACACAAGTTTCAGTAGGAGTAAAAAGAAGAATGAGGGGAGACGATCAGCTAGCAGCAAATTCAGAGCCATTGTAATAAAGGGGTAAATGGGACATTTATCTTCAGCCTAGGATATGAGAGACACACTCAGTTCAACTGGTCAACAGGTCACACAATGGCATGTACTTTTTTTTTTTAATTTCACAAAGCTTGTGCACCAACTCTCTCCGTGACAAGATGGGCTGATTGGAAGAAACATATCTACCAAGGATGGATGGAAAAAGCTGAAAACCCAATATACGTTTAAACAAACAACTTAATTTATTTTTCAATTCTAATTACCGTATGCTGTAATGTTTTGTGATAAAATGAAGGGAAATTACGTCATCATTAGGAGTGTAGAGATGCTATTTGCCTTATATGTGCTTTTCTGTATCTTGATTGTGGTTTTGGCAGCAAGTGACTCCAGTCAGTCCATCAGGGTCTACATCACACAGGTGTGAAAAGAAGGAACTTTGCAAAGGGTTTTAAAACTGCAGAGTAAAACTGCTAAGTCTGAACATTGCATGTTATTCTACTCAATCCTGCTAATTCCAATAGTAACGTATTGGTAGACTGGGCATAAGGGAGCCTGTGGAAAACTGAAGCTGGGTGTTTTGTATCTATTGCCTGTGTAAATGTGACCTAAGTATTCTGCTGGGTAACACCATTGAGACGAAAAAAATTAAAAATCTCCTGCTTTTCTACTCTGTATGAATTAATTGAGCACTGACTTCTCCCCTATCCACAAAATGCCTCAACAAAACATTTATGGTATTACGTTCTAAAATAAATTTCCAACTTTTACTGCATTTGCTTCTGCAGTTCATACACAGTCCAGAGGATAAGAATAAAGGGCATTACAGCAATACATTATTAGGCATGAAACAAAGTTTGCTTTGGTGTCCTGTATTTTGAATGGTGCCCTAACACACTACCGTAGGCATCACAATGCAACACAATAAATGTGCATTTTAATGCCCCCCAAAACAGAGAGGTGGACCATCTGTGTGTTGCTGTAAGTTGCATTGAAAAAATTCTGAATATCTGTTAATTGTGTGCTGTAGAGCTTTGCTATGCACTAAAAACCCATTCAAAATGAACGGGCTGCCTTAACACATGGCAGTATATTTAAAAATATATATAAATAAACTGTTCATCCATCAAAATTGTACATTTATATAACTGTAAATTAAAGCTGTGTAAATGGAGCATATTTATCTATACCGCGTTATAACCACTAGAGGGTGCTATCATAGGCATTTTTTTGTACGCTTTTGTACCACAATTTTTTCACCCTAATAAAAAAGTTTGTATCATAGGCAATATTAAAGAAAAAAGGTTTGGCACTCAAACTGAAAACATCAAATTCAGTGTAATGCCAAACTTTATATAAAGACGTATAGCATAAAAATAAAGTTCCATACAATCAGTGTGAAAAAGCGCTCTGTGCTCTCTTCTTTTACTTCTTAATTAACCACTACTGTGCTTTACCACATGTAACACACCAATGCACTCACCACAATTAATGTACCACATTGGTTAAGGAGGTCATGTAGCACTTTCATGTAGACGTGGGATAAACCATTCTCTGATCTTGCAAATAGCTAATTCTTTCCTCTAAGTCTAATAGGTGATCCTCCTCAGTACTCTCCTGGATAATATTTAGTCAGCACCAGAAAATAAATACTCACTGTGCAGTATTTATTAAATGTAAAACATATACGTAAAGGTTAAAACATATGCACCTACATTTAATGGTGCCCAGTATCTCAGCACCAATACATACAGCCTGTTTCCACTGTTACCACCACTGCTTCACTCACTGGAGCCGGCGTGTGTTCCAAAACCTTGAAACTGGACGTGACATCACAATATACCTGGAAGCTGGCATGTGTAGTACCGCCTCTACATGTTTCGCCATGATAGCTTCTTCAGGAAGCTCTGCTTCACGGCAAAACATGAAACATTTGATTTTGCCCCGCTCACACAGAATAAATTTACATGCAGTTGTGATGGTCAATAGCCATGTGAATTTTTTTTTTTTTTTTTTTTTTTTATTACACTCCATGATAATGTGAAAATACTGTGCATTATTGCAAGTTAAGGATGAGCGAATGTGCTTGCAGGGAGTTTGTCCAACTCCTCATAAACTTTACTCTGAACCCTACTAAAGACTATGAGGGACATGTTTTGTGGCCATTTTGAAGGCTAATAGGATTTTCAAACAAGGGGCATAAGTGGATGGGCACTGGCATGGAGACATGTACCAATGCAACAGAAAAAGTAGAAATACATTACAGGAGGGAAAAGTGTACTCTTTTTTTTATGCGACTTCGAGAGTGAAATTCCACTTTCCAGGCAGGTTGCGCCTTGGTTGGGATTTGATCCAACAACACTAGTGTTGGTAGGCAGACGTTCTAACCACGTAGACACTGTGCTGCCTGTGTTGCTGCTGCAGCAAAGTTCCCCTAACTTCGAGTCCGGTAAAAGATTGTCTGTAGGTCAGAAAGGAAGGGTAAGTCTCTGTAATGGAGCCCAACTAGCAGCAAAAACCCAACAGAGGTTCTAACTTTTCCCTACTCTGTCCAAACCTATGAAGTAAAAGTTCTGGCTTGACACTTTAATATTAAAGAGGTTAAAAAATCTGAAAAAAAAGAAAAAAAAACCCTGTAAGACAAAGGCATAATGAGCTAGTATGCATTGCATACTAGCTCATTATGTAATACTTACCTAGGAATGAAGCTGTTCCAGCGGCATCCGCACACCGCTGACATTTTCCCTGGAGATTCTTCCGGGTTTGCAGGCTCTGGCACTGTGATTGGCTTGAGCTGTGGGAGCCACCATTCACAGCACGGGGCTTGGAAGGAACCCATGGCCGTTCCTTCAGAGCTCATGCGCCAGTGATGTCACTGGCTGCATGTCATGTAAATATCTTCTAAACGGTACACGTTTAGGAGATATTTACATTACCTATAGGTAAGCCTTATAATAGGCTTACCTATAGGTAAATGTCTGCAGAGGAAGTTTACTTCCTCTTTAAGGCTAGCAAAACATTATACAATTTTCTTACAATTTTCTGTACAATTTTCTTAAAATTTACCTTCAACTATGTAGTACAAAGGCCTGCCTAATTGGATACAAGTGAAAGTATTGTTTAGCTTTGACCTCATATTATGTGGCTTGTGGTAAATTTAACAGAAAATTGTACAAGAAAATTGAACATGTATGGCCAGCCTAAAGCCCCGTACACACGATCAGATTATCGAACGATCTGTCGTCCATTTTTTGTGGCATGCTAGTCTGATGTAGAAAGTGAAGAGGTTATTTTCATACGAATTTTCCCGTACGACAGAATCCTACTTCAGAAGTGATGTCATGTGTTGGATTGCTTTGTATGTGTTCTTTCGTCTCTGAGCATGCCTCGTCTTGCTCATAAGAATTTTCCCCGTCAAAATCTGTACTAATGAGATGAAAATCGGACGTGTGTTGACGGAGGACAAACATTTTATAGCCTGCACATCAGGATTTTGTCAGCCAAAAAGTCGGAGTCGGTTGTCGAAAGCACCATACTAACAATCCGAAAATCAGCAGATTGGTCGTCGGACGAAATTTCCCTTCCAAATTTCTTATCGTGTGTACGGGGCTTTAGGATGTGGACAACAAAAAAACTTGTTTCATTTCAGAGTCACTCATTAAGTAAATAATTTTGTTTTATCATATTCGTTATGTTAAAATGATTTATTTTCAGAATGCAATTTGTATTCATTGTTTTGGAAATTATTTCTGATTTCATTTGTGTAATTTGAAAAAAAAAAACCTGGAATAGCTGGTTGTTAAGGCTTAAGGCCCCTTTCACGTTCAGTTCATCAGTTCAGTCACGTTTTTTGTCTTCAGTCAACGTCCGTTTTTATCTCAGTTCAGTTCAGTATATATATATATATATATATATATATATATATATATATATGTATATATATATATATGTGTATATGTGCTTTGCTCAGGTTCCATGCCTGAGGTTTACAACCACTTTGAGCAACAAAGCAGGCATAACTCTGTCACTGATATCTATATACTCAGTCCATCTTTATTTACCATGCTTTTGATTCATGTCTGGACCCTCACTTATAGCGATTTCATGGAAATTCCAAATGCAAAGTATGTAGATCCTTGCTAATGGCAATATTCTCACATGCTTTACCGCACTTTTAGACAGTCCAAGCCCGGGTTGTGGGGAAGCGGCCCCTGACCTCCTCAACATGGAGACAAGGTGCTTTGGGGGGAGCCCCTCTCCTAAACTACCCATCCCATGTTAAGGGCATGTGGCCTGGTATGGTTCAGGGGTGCTCTCTCCCCTCCCTTTCCTGGTTTGCCAGGCTATATGCTTGGATAAAGGTCTGGAATGGATATTTGGGGGGACTCACACTATTTTAATTTGTTTTATTTTTCTAATACCGGCTCATCTTTTCTTTACATTCAATAGTTGACAGTAGTTACTATTGCTGGTCGGAGATTTGGATGTATCTGAATCTCCGAACGAGAATTTCATCTGAATTTCGATTCATAATGAAAGGAACCGCACATGTCTTTTTAATATGTAATAATTTAAAGTCATTTTTAATATTATAACTCTGTAGCTGTTTTTAAAAGAATACCTAGTAATCCTGCCATGTGCATGCCTTGCTGTTATAGGGGTGACAACTTCTGTCCCTGTCTCTTAATTATGCTCATGCATTGTAACGCTGTTACAAGAGGTTCCAACAGACACTACAAGTGACAGCATCAACATATATTACTCTGGCATAGTCCACTTGTTTCACCACCAAGAACCCCGCACTGAGAAATACCATGTAGCTGTCACTAGAGTTCATGCAGGCAGACATTAAGTGTCTGCAAAGAGGCTGCGGGAGAAAAGTAGTGCTGATGTAGCACCCTCTTCATGAATCTAGTGAGAAAGTATCGTTTGTGCTCTGTCTGCTTACCAGAAGAGCTTCAGGTAAATCTATATTGTTCTCTGCCTACCAGAGAGCAGGGTCTGTTAGTGAGGTCAGCTCATGGTGCTCAGAGTGCAACTCATTCTGTCTAGAGAGTGTTTCACATTGGTCCAATAGGGAGGCATGTTGGACATTGGGAGGAAACCTGATGAATGGGTGCATGGGCTTTTGATACAATCCTGATGATTGGCAGAGGGAAAGTTGCCTTGGTGCATGTTTGGATACTGTATAAAAGCCAGGAGCATGTATGCTCAAGGTCTTTCATTAGGGAGCGGAGTCCCAGAGGGAGGGAGCGGCTGCCTCAGGGGGTCGTCCTGAGTGCCTGAAGAGTAACAGTGAGGAGCTGAACCCAGAGGTCCAGGGAAGCTGACTGAGAGGGGAGACACTGGAGGATCTGTCTCTGCAGTATAGAAACTCATGTCAAGGGGCCTGACCTGAGGGGGGCCACCCCTGCTCCTAGGATAGTTAGTGGGCGGGTGTCAGTGGGAAGAGGAGGCTAAAGCGAGTGTCCTGAAGATAGATTATCATCCATTAAGTCATCTTGTTAGAGAGCAAAGAGAGTAAGAGACGCAATCTCATCCACACTAGTGGCAGTGTGGATGACCAGCCTGGCTGTTCCATATTTCCAAGCAGAGTTTTGAAGATAGTCCTCGAACAAAGTGAATAGTTCAATTGGAGTATCCCACTATTCCCTTCTCCTATCCCAAATTATCAATAAACAACAAAACAAACAACACCCCTAGACTGTTCATTCATGAGACGAGCCGGAGGGAATAAGGAGAGATTCAGAGACTTGTTCAAGTAAATATGTGTTGGTAACCTGGGGAGCCCACAAAGACAATATCCAGCAGTTCCTGCGGGTGCAGTGCTACATTGAGATACAACAAAGGTTATACACTACCCGGCAGTTGCACAGTGCTGAAGAAATGTATGAAGAAATGTATTTTATAAGGGGTTACCACTGTTTAAAAGAACCCTAATACAGATTCTATCACATTCTCATTGTTGACTCATTCTGGTCAATGGGGTTATGTCTTGTGAATATGCATACATTCAGAAATAAATCTTTTTTTTTTTTTTTACTAAAACATTACTGAATACCTAACATTTTCATTACTGTTCAAAGAGTTGTAATACTATGCAAATGTATCTTTCCCAATACTTTAAGAGGAACTGGCAAAACATCAGGATGTGAAGTCAGAACCTGTGTAAATGCAATTAGGGGAGGGCTCTGAAGTTACAATTAAAAGCAAGTCTACACATAAAAACAAGCCAGTGTGTGCCAGGCCAGGAGCTACATTCAGTTCACATTGTGACACTGGCAGGATGCCTTCTTACACAGTCACCGTAGCCACAGGCAGCCAATGGTTTGCTGGTACAGATGATTACATTTATATTACTCTTGTTGGATCAAAAGGCTGCAGTGAGAAGAACTTATTGGACAAACCTTTCTACAATGATTTTGAAAGAGGGGCGGTAAGATTATGAATTATTTTAATAACTTATTTCCCGTGCAACTACATTTTTTTTAATAATGGCATAAAGCATTAAATACTGTTTAGATATTTCATATATTTTTATTGCAACCCATTCCCTTTAGCAATCAGCCTTGTTTTTACAGATGTAATGTAAACTGATAACAGAGTGTGTATTTCGTTTGTAGCTGATTTTATCTTAGTTGTGTGTTTCTTTCTTTGTTTTTAATATGTTTTTGTATTTTCTTTTCATATATCTTTTATATATTTCCATATATTATTCTTCTGATAACACCTTTGTTCTATGTAACAGCTGCTGCAATGGAAATCTGGTACATTTGACAAATTAACTACTGCTACAAGAGTAGTAATAATCATCATCATCATGTTGGAAAGATAGTTCATGTATCTATGGGTGACTAATGAATCTAAAATAACTTAGCTATCCAAAAATATTCTCTTTTCCTCAGTAGCTAAACTGTATCACCGGGTGGATGTACACTGGAATAGGCTGAGCCTTTGATTTTAGGAGGATGGTTGGTCATGTAGGCACAATTTGATCATTCTGGATGCCCCAAGACAATTTTGTTGGAAGTCCTCTCCAAACCTGGCTTATCTCTGGGCTGAGAAAAAAACTTTGCAATTAAAATACTTCAGTCCAAGAATGGCCAGCTGTTTAAGGGTTACTGCTTATAGAGTCCAAATTGTGTCATCTGATATTAGACTGAACTAAATTGGTCATATTGTATGGACATCACATCTATGGCCAGCTTTATCTAGGATACCAAGTATTTATCCATAGTGGTCATTTCTGTTTGGAGGTACAATGATAATCTAATTATATAATTTTATTCATCATAACTAAGTCTGCCAGGACATTAAAGGAGAACTGCAGTCAAACATAAATCACCAGCAATCAGGCATGAGAGCAAGTGGCATGCCCTTGGTCCACATTTTTTTAAATCAGATGCAGAATGCATGCAATGAATACTGCAGCCCCGTCACATTTACATATACACTGGGATGCCTGCCTTTTCACGCACATGAACTTTAATAGCATCCCAGTTTTAGTCCTTAGGGTTCAATATTGAGTTGGCCCACCCTTTGCAGCTTTAACAGCTTCAACTCTTCTGGGAAGGCTGTCCACAAGGTTTAGGAGTGTGTCTATGGGAATGTTTGACCATTCTTCCAGAAGCGCATTTGTGTGGTCAGGCACTGATGTTGGATGAGAAGGCCTGGCTCACAGTCCCTGCTCTAATCCACCCCAAACTCGCTCATCCATGTCTTTATGGACCTTGCTTTGTGCACTAGTTCAAATCATTTGGTGAAGGAATATTATGGTTGTTTTTCTGAGGTTGGGCTTGGCCTCTTAGTTCCAGTGAAGGGAAACAATTAAGTCGTTAGCATACCAAGACATTTTGGACAATTTCATGCTTCCAACTTTGTGGGAACAGTTTGGGGATGGCTCCTTTCTGTTCCAACATGACTATGCACCATTGCACAAAGCAAGGTCCATAAAGACATTGATGAATGAGTTTGGGGTGGAGGAATCTGACTGGCCTGCACAGAGTCCTAACCTCAAGCCCATAGTACACCTTTGGGATGAATTAGAGCAGAGACTGCGAGCCAGGGCTTCTCATCCACATCACTGCCTGACCTCACAAATGCGCTTCTGAAAGAATGGTCAGACATTCCCATAGACACACTCCTAAACCTTGTGGACAGCCTTCCCAGAAGAGTTGAAGCTTTTATAGCTGCAAAGGGTGGGCCAACTCAATATTGAACCCTACGGACTGAGACTGGGATGCCAATCAATTTAATGTACATGTAAAGGCAGGCGTCCCAATACTTTTGGTTATATATTCTATGCAATAAATCTCTTGGGTAACATCTGGTAATCTCTCTAGTGAGATCTAGTGAGAAGAAAAATAATCTGTTGTGCTGCCTGTTAAATTAAGCCCCATTTACAGGCTTCTGTAACCTAAAGTACTATTGTAGTGAGCCCCTGACTACTTCAATCAAAACCCCAGAATTTTCTGATTGCCCTAAATGAACAAAGCTCTTCCACCAGCGTTCTGTCTCCCATAGCAACCAGAAGGGATCTGTGCTGCAGAGGTTCCCATTGTGTACAGAGGCACAGAAGCTCAAGAGTTAAGTGAAGCGCATGCACAGAGCGTGCTCTAGGTACACGGCAGGGCCTGTTCTGCTACCAGGAGAGGTAGCAGAGTACACTGGACAGGTGGATGTGGGCAAGGCTCAGCGTGTCCTTCCTAAATGCAAGTTACAGAGAAGGTGTACATTGTCATGTGGACCTGGGAGTTAACTGGAAACCAGTTACGGTGTACGTTCACCTCTAAGGGTAGAGTCCTGCCTTAAGGTCAAGTATTCTCCCATGGCAGCCTCAGTGTTGTCCCAGGGCACTGATGGAAACAGCACAGGAGTAAGGGTACCCCATGTGTACAGCAGAGTCATCCTGATACAGGTTCCTAATGTAGCCCAGAAGAACTCTCCCTGGCGGTGGTCCTTTCATGTGACCCAGACTTGTCGCCCTACGTGTTAATGAGAAAACATAGAGGAACGTGATGACCATCCTGTCACCTTGACCCTACCCTTTCCTTAACAGGCACCCCAAATGCAGATCCTAAACACAGTGCGTGTCCGGGCACCAAATAAAATGTGACCGCATTACCATATGGTTTGGTGCAGTGTGTTTATAAAAGTAGTGCAAGCACTACTTTTTTGCATGGTCCAGTGCATTTTGCAGCCCATTTATATGAATGGGCTGTCAAAACACATTGCATGGGAATATGATTCCAGAGTGCACCGGCCTTAAAAGTTACCCCGAAACTTGTGCTTCTAGACTGTTTGCTTCTAGATGTGCATGGAGTCTGGCAAATATTTAGCTGACTTGTTTTTAGTTAAAAAAAAATGCATTTTAATGTCAATGGGTTTCATTTTAAGCCACCTGTTTTCCCTCCTGTTCAAATTGTAGAAAAATAATTTATTTTAGTAATGTGTAATAGGTCAGTACATTATTTAGCTTTTTTTCATTGTAATTATTATTTTAGAATAAATAAATGCCTAATTTCTCCCTGTTCAAATGCAGACTTCTAGAAAGGATTACACGATATGCAGTATGTCACTATAACATTTCTGCTTGTGTCTCTGATATAATCCACTGTAATTTTTATTTCTGGTTCAAAATGCCTCCTATTTCCCTCTTCAAATGCAGCCTACTTAATAAGGTTTACATGATGTGCAGCGCAACTCTGCAAAATTTCTGCCTCATGCTTCTAACATAATGCAATGTCATTTTTGTTTTAGTTTTTTTTAAACCTGCTTGGTCTCGCTTGTTACCCAATCAAGCTGCTTGCATACTTTCCCACAACTGTACTATATGTCTGACTTTTGTCTCTGAAACATGCGTCTGTAATTTTTTTTTTTTTTTTTTGGGGGGGGGGGGGGTTCATACCTATAGCCTCATATCTAGAATGTGGGATTGTAGTTTTTGAACTGTTTTTGTGCACTCTGTGTTGACATTGTATTAAACTTTGTATACAATACAGTGTGGTACTGCACTAAAAAAAGAAATCAAGTTCTAATGATATGAAATGTGTTTTGCCACATGGCTAAACCCTCCAATAGGTTCAGTCTACAACTTCAAGTACTTCATTCTGGCATATTACTGCTAGATAAAAAAATTGTCAGGTAATCAGATCAGGGTGCTGCTTCTTTTTTAATTCAAGGAATAATGTACAATTAAAAATATTTATTATGTAAAAAAAACATATAAAGATGAGATAACAGGAAAAGTTGTTGTTATTGATGCTGTCCCAGAGAATCATAATGTCCTAACCCTACATATAGGTTGTAGCTTAAAGTCATCTCTGAAGCACGCAATCTGAAGAACTTGTTTTTTCTTTGTCAACTTCAAAGTTGCAGAAAATGAATGGCCATCTCCCCGCTGAGCAGTATTTATAAAAAAAATCTTGCTTTGGTACATGACTACTATCAGTGACAAGCTTCCCGTGCCCTTTTGGTTGTCATTCCATTGACTATTAGCCTTGAAACTGGACAGAACTAATTTTCGAGATTTGCCTGTCATTGATTTCAATAGGTTTTGCATCAAACATCGCAATTTGATGATTTTACAATGAGTTTGCCAAACATTTACGCTAACTGAACCCAGACAGAGTCACTCATCACTAATAAATAGAGATTTAACTGCTTGTTAGAGTCACTCCAATTGCAGAACACTGAAATCAATGTGATGCTAATGACATGATTGTCAACAAGCTGGTAAATCAATAAGAAGCAAAGGGCTGATCAAACTTGCTTGCTTGTTTAAAATGTTCTTTCGTGACAGCATTTTTCTTTTCTTTTTTTTTTTTATACATGGGCAAGATACAGATCAAAATGAGCTCACTTCCACTTGGGAATCAACACCCTAAAATGTTTTTTTTTTTTTTTTTTTTTTTGTCGAACTATAAAAATTGAAAGAAAGAAAAGTGAGCATCCACTGAATACATTTACACATTTCAAAGTACCAATTTGGATTTCATACATTTAATTCTCATATCAAGCTAAAACATTTGTTTAATTTTGGCTACAGTGGAAAAGGGTTGAATATTCTGTCAAATTTATATTGATAATATTATGGCTGTGTCCTCATCTGAGAAATATTTCCTCACTTTATGTCTATTTGACAGGTGTCAGACAGAATAGGAAGAGAGGGGAAATCTCCCCAACATAGATTTAAACAGGAATGAAAATGATTTTCTAGTTGAGAAGGGAAGGGTTCTAAATCTCGTAATAAAGACATATTTTCAATTCTAATAGATATTAATTATTACTAATTAATACTAATATTTATCAATTATTCTCCACTCTGTCCAAAGCTGAAGTTGGGCTTAAAATTAAAGCCCCGTACACACGCAACGATTATCGGCGGACCGATCGTCCGTCTTTTGTCCAGAGTTGTGTTTTGTTGGTTGGAATGTGCCTAGACTGCGAACGAATTTTCTCGCCCAACAAAATTCTACTTCAGAAGTGATGTCATGTGTTAGGTTGCTTTCTTTGTGTTCTTTCTTCACTGAGCATGCCCAGACTTGCTCATCAGATTTTTCCCTGTCGAAATCTGTACTGACTGCACGAAAATCGGCCATTGTGTTGACGGCCAACAAAAATTTTATAGTCTACACACCAGATTTTTTTCGGCCGAAAAGTCGGAGTTGGTTGTCGGAAGCATCATACTAGCAAGCCGAAAATCGGCAGATCGGTCGTCGGACGAAAATTCCCTGCCAATTTTTGACGCGTGTGTACGGGGCTTTACTCCAGGGAAACATCTAAATGCACAGTTTACCCTCTTCCCAACGAGCATATGCTCATTTTAAAGCATTGTCTAATTGCTATTGTTTCCTCCAGAGGTAATCCAGCATCTGAGGTGCCTCCCTTTTTTTGTCCTTCCTCTTTTGTTGCAACACACGCAGCGCCAAAGCACACACATTTATGTTTATGAAAGCTAATGAAGTTAATTGTGAAATTCACTTACCGGCATGTTGTAAAAACTTTGTAAGAGTATGTAACACACTACATAAATCCATTCTCCAAACCGGGAAGGATTGCAGCAGGTCCCATTGGTATGGTGATGTAGTAGAGGGTTGTCTGATGTCCTCCTGCTGGTTACTGCCTGTGAGGCACCTACCCATCACCTACCTATCAACCAGCATGCAGGCAACCTTGATGTTCTTGCCTTGCTCTGCTCTCACAGCAATGATGAAATTGCATAAAATTAATTCACCTCCTAAGAAGTTAGTCTACCTAAAACTTTTATTAGAGTTTTTGGTGAATGCTGGAGAGTTAACCCTTCTAATAATTTCATACATTTCTCAGGTACTCTGTTGGTAAGATTTCTATATTATAGAAAAATAATATACAGTAGGCAATGGAGTTCAAAAATATGTGGGGGAAACAGAGTTGAGAATTGTGGCAAAGAGATCACACTTTTTCTGTATACAGCATTTGAAGTGAAGCCATGGATTGATGGATATAAGGCATGCTTGGGAAAAAGATGACCACAGGCAAATGCTTTTTTGTAATTGTTAACACATAATACACATGATCACAGAAAGTAGGAAAATATTATTATAATACAGAATTTATATAGCGCTAACAGTTTGTGCAGCGCTTTGCATTATAAAGCCAGACAATACAGCGACAACACAATTCAATACAAGAGGGTTAGAAGGGCCCTGCTCCTGCGAGCTTACAATCTAACGTAGCATTTGCAGGAGTACTAAAACTATTACCTTCACGTCCGCAGACTGTAAGACCAGGTTCACAAGCATTGAGGGGAAAAAAAGTGTTTGATCCCCTACTGATTTTGTATGTTTGCCCACTGACAACGAAAAGATCAGTTTATAAATCTAATGGTTGGTTTATTTTAACAGTCAGAAACAGAATAACAACAAAAATATCCAGAAAAATGCTTTTGAAAAAAGTTATAAATTGATTTGCATTTTAAAGAGTGAAATAAGTATTTGACCTCTTCTCAAAACACGACTTAGTACTTGGTGGCAAAACCCTTGTTGACAATCACAGAGGTCAGATGTTTCTTGTAGTTGGCCACCAGGTTTGCACACATCTCAGGAGGGATTTTGTACCATTCCTTTTTGCAGATCCTCTCCCAAGTCATTAAAGTTTTGAGGCTGACCTTTTGGTAAGTCAAACCTTCAGCTCCCTCCAGATATTTTCTATGGGATTAAGGTCTGAAGACTGGCTAGGCCCCTTGAGGACCTTAATGTGCTTTTTCTTGAGCCATTCTTTGTTGCCTTAGTCATGTGTTTTGGGTCATTGTGATGCTGGAATACCCATCCATGAGCCGTTTTCAATGCCCTGGCTGAGGGAAGGAGGTTCTAACCCAAGATTTGATGGTACGTGATCCTGTTCAGCGTCCCTTTGATGCAGTGAAGTTGTCCTGTCCCCTTAGTAGAAAAACACCCCCAAAGCATAATACTTCCACCTCCATGTTTGACGTTGGGGAAGGTGTTCTTGGAGTCATAGGCAGCATTCCTCCTCCTCCAAACACGGTGAGTTGAGTTGATGCCAAAGAGCTTGATTTTAGTCTCACCTGACCACAACATTTTCACCCAGTTCTCCTCTAAACCATTCAGATATTCATTAGCAAGCTTCAGATGGGCCTGTTCATGTGCTTTGTGAAGCAGAGGGACCTTGCGGGAGCTGCAGGTTTTCAGTCCTTCACGGTGTTGTGTGTTACCATATGTTTTCTTGGTGACTATGGTCCCAGCTGCCTTGAGATCATTGACAAGACTCTTCCGTGCAGTTCTGAGCAGATTCTTCATGGTTCTCATGATCATTGAAACTCCAGGAGATGAGATCTTGCATGGAGCCCCAGACCGAGGGAGATTGACAGTTATTTTGTGTTTCTTTCATTTACGAATAATCGCACCAACTGTTGTCACCATCTCACCAGATTGGAATCTGATGAATTGATTGCTTCGGTGGACAGGTGTCTTTTATATAGGGTAAGAGAGTGCTCCTAACCTCAGCTCGTTACCTGTATACAAGACTAGGGATGATCGAACGGTTTTGGGTCGATCATCGGTTGGACCCGAACATTGGGTGCTCGAAATTCGGCCGAATTACGAACTTTTTGCTGAAAAAGTTCGGAATTCGGCAACCAGAACCGACCAAAATGCAATGGGACAGGAAATGGGCTTTAAAAGCCCGTGATTGGACCAGAACCATCAGTACAAGCCAATTGAGGGGGCAGGAGAATGCTAGGAATGTGATTGGAGTGACTAGGGGGTCCAGAGGCCAATCATTAGTGAATACGCCCCCCAGTATATAAGATAGCCCCGCCAAATTCCAAGCATTGTAATACAGGGACGTGGAAGAGAGTGGAAGCAGTTCTGTTACTTCTGCTTCAAAGTGTCATTTAGCAATTATTAGTGTGAGGAAAGGGATATCTAATGTAGTTAGGGTGCTATTTTCCACTTTAGTTAGATTCAAAAATCTAGTTTCTGTAGGGAAAGTGTTAAGTGCCAGGGTGACCGTAGTGTAGTGTAGGGTGAACTGACTCTGACTGCTATGGCAGGGTGACCAAACCCTTCCATTTCAGGGTGACCGCTATAGAGAAAAGATCATTTCTCTTAGGTCACTTATAGAACAGTGCATGACATCTGAACTTCTGTATAGGGGCATATATACACACACATGTATGTATGTATATATACACATATATAGGGGTGAAAGTAGCAGGACACTATGCTTGCGCTAATGAAATAATTAACAGGCATATGGCTCCGCTCCTATCACACCTATATATGTGTATGTGTATAAATACATATAAGTGTGTGTGTATATATACCCCTATACAGAAGTTCAGATGTTTTGCCTGCCTCCAAAGACCCCAAAAAAATGCCCAAAAAAAACGCCTGCAATAACACACCTGGGAGGTTTTTTTTGGCGCAGGTGTTTTTTTGGGCATTTTTTTGGGGTCTTTGGAGGCAGGCAAAACATCTGAACTTCTGTATAGGGGTATATATACACACACATGTATGTATATATACACATACATGTATGTATATATACACACATACACATATATAGGTGTGAAAGTAGCAGAACACTATGCTTGCGCTAATGAAATAATTAACAGGCATATGGCTCTGCTCCTATCACACCTATATATGTGTATGTGTATAAATACATATAAGTGTGTGTGTATATATACCCCTATACAGAAGTTCAGATGTTTTGCCTGCCTCCAAAGACCCACAAAAAATGCCCAAAAAAAACGCCTGCGCCCAAAAAAAAAACGCCCAGGTGTGTTATTGCAGGCGTTTTTTTTTTGGGCATTTTTTGTGGGTCTTTGGAGGCAGGCAAAACATCTGAACTTCTGTATAGGGGTATATATACACACACACTTATATGTATTTATACACATACACACATATAGGTGTGAAAGGAGAGAAGCCATATGGGTGTTAATTATTTCATTAGCGCAAGTATAGTGTTCTGCTACTTTCACACCTATATATGTGTATGTGTATATATACATATAAGTGTGTGTGTATACATACCTCTACACAGAAGTTCTGATGTTATGCCTGCCTCCAATAACCCCCAAAAAATGCCCAAAAAAAACCACTTGCTACAAAACCGGCAAGGTGTGAAAATAGCGGAGCCATATCCCTGTTCTATATTAATTCTAATACAAACAATCTTTTTTTTTTCTGGTTCTGGACATGCTACAGAGCTGAAACTTCACAGGTACACTTTTTAGACCCACCAGACACTAAATCCAAAGAAATCTCATTTTTTTTTTTTTTTTCAATAATTTTTTCAATAATTGTCTCTCTATCAAAAATTACAATTTTTAAGAACTTTTTTTTGTGTGATTAATAGTCTCTGGGGCATGACCCAGAACCCGAGGCACTTTTTAGGGGCATTTATTGGGTTTTAGGGCTTCAAAATTGGGTTTTTTGATTACCGAAGTTCGGGTCCCATTGATTTTCAATGGGGTTCTGAAATCCGGGCCGAATTTTCGGGAAGTTCGGGTGTTCTGGTCGAACCGAACTTTTGAAAAGTTCGATCATCCCTATACAAGACACCTGGGAGCCAGAAATCTTGCTGATTGATAGGGGATCCAATGCTTATTTCACTCATTAAAATTACCGTATTTATCGGCGTATAACACGCACAAGCGTATAACACGCACCTTCACTTTAAAAGGGAAGTTTTAGGAAAAAAACATTTTAAATATTTAAAAATAATGGTACACTGCCCCTTTCATTAAACAGCCCCCCTATACATACTATACATTGCACAGTTCCCCCCATGCACACTACATGCCCCCTTTTATTACAAAGCCCCCTTTACATTGCACAGCCCCCCTGCACTCCCAGGAGACCCCCAGTCTCCTGGGACAGCCCTGACAGCGTACTCTAAAGTAAAAACAAAATCACTGCCAGACCCTTTCCCTAGATGCTTCCTACAATGTGTCACTGTTATTGTTGTAAACCGATGCCTCTAAATACCTCAGTAGCTCCGTTCTTTCAATGGCCGGTCATGTGGCTGCTCTTCTCTGACGTTCAATGGCCAGTCATGTGACCGCTCTCCTCCACCAATCTGAAGCTACACTCAGAGGAGGAGGAGTGGTAGGAGGAGAGCAGCAAGCAAGAACAAAGCTACCAAGGTATTTAGAGGCTGCGTTTTTCAATGACAGTAATATATTATGTAGTAACGATCTATAAAAAGGGCTGGCAGTGATTCTTTTTTTAACTGCAGAGTACGCTGGCAGGGCTGTTCTAGGGCCAGGAGAGGCGGAGCGGACCGCCCAATCCCCGCCCCCCCCTCGTTGGAAAAAATATATATCGGCGTATAACACGCACCCACAGTTTGCACTATATTTTCAGGGGAAAAAAGTGCGTGTTATACGCCGATAAATACGGTAATATCAATTTATAACTTTTTTGAAATGTGTTTTTCTGGATATTTTTGTTGTTATTCTGTCTCTCACTGTTAAAATAAACCTGTCATTAAAACGATAGACTGGTCATTTCTTTTTCAGTGGGCAAACTTACAAAACCAGCAGGAAATCAAATACTTTTTTCCCTTACTGTACACTATATTACCAAAAGTATTGGGACGCCTGCCTTTACATGCACATGAATTTTAATGGTATCCCAGTCTTAATTCATAGGGTTCAATGTTTAGCTGGCACACCCTTTGCAGCTATAACAGCTTCAACTCTTTTGGGAAGGCTGTCCACAGGTTTTAAGAGAGTGTCTACAGGAATGTCTGACTATTCTTTCAGAAGAGCATTTGTGAGGTTGGGCACTGATATATGACAAGAAGACCTGGCTCGCAATCTCCGCTCTAATTTATCCAAAAGGTGTTCTATCGGGTTGAGGTCAGGGCTCTGCGCAGGTCACTTAAGTTCCTCCCCCCCAAATTTGCTCATCCATGTCTTTATGGACCTTGCTTTGTGCACTGGTCCAAATCAGTTGGTGGAGGGGGGATTATGGTGTAGGGTTGTTTTTCAGGAGTTGGGCTGGCCCCTAAGTTCCACTGAAGGGAACCCCTAAGGCGTCAGCATACCAAGGTTTTTTGGACAATTTCATGCTTCCAACTTTGTGGGAACAGTTATGGCCCTTTCCTATTCAAACATGACTGTGCACCAGTGAATAAAGCAAGGTCCGAAAAGACATGGAATAGCAGGTTTAGGGTGGAGGAACATGACTGGCCTGCCCAGAGTCCTGACCTCAACCCGATAGAACACTTTTGGGATGATTTAGAGTGGAGACTGCGAGCCAGGCCTTCACGTCCAACAACAGTGCCTGACCTTACAAATGCACTTCTGGAAGAATGGTCAAACATTCCCATAGACACACTCTAAAACCTCGTGGACAGCCTTCCCAGAAGAGTTGAAGCTGTTATAGCTGCAAAGAGTGGGGCAACATAATATTGAACCTTACAGACTAAGACTGGGATTCCATTAAAGTTCAAGTGCGTATAAAGGCAGGTGTCCCAATACTTTTGGTAATATAGTGTATGTGCGGGCCAGCTTCAGTGCAATTTGTAAAAAGAGTCTTGAGCGATTTCGTTTAGAGATTCAAGTGCAAATTTTTAAAGTGTATGACACTGGAAATCGCACCTGAACCGGACTAAAAACTGTACGGGACTCTTTTTGAAAAGGCACTGTGGCCGGCCCACATATATGTGAAACCATAGAAAGCTGGTTTGGTTCACATGTCATGCGAATCGGATGCAGTTAAAAATGCATCCAATTCACATATATGTGAACCGGGGCTGAGACGTGACATCCGGAATGCAGGAGCTCTGACAAGTGGTGTACCGCTACACCACCAGGGCAAGGGCAGGTGAGCTGGGTGCTATGTGTAAAAAATAAATGCATTCAAGGGCAATGATTGATTTTATGTTTGCTGGCCTACCACTACACCACCAGGGCAGAGGCACAGCAAATGAGTAGTGAAGTAATAGTTTTTCATCAGTCTAAAAAATACTGTCCCATGACACTAAAAATAGATATTGGTAATTAGTATTGGTGAGTACTCGAGAAAAAGTATCAGTACACAGACTCGGTCTTAAAAAACTGCTATCAGTGCATCCCTAGAAAATACTCTTATTCGTTGGTCTCTTGGCACATGTGCAAGTGAATAATTAGGACACAAAAACAACTCTACCCTATAATAAAAATCTTTTTAAAGTGGGAGATTCTTGGACCAAGACTCCACAGTGAATGCAAACCCTACCAATAAAATGTTTGTACTTGTTCGTATACAGTTGAAAGCATTTTTTTATATCTGATTTAGATATAAAAATACATATCTGTTGGTATGTATTTAGCTGTCCTGTATCCTGTATGACTTTGTTATCTCAAAGACACTATTTAGCCCTACCTGTTCTTATATTGGATTACAAGTCAACCGGTCTCTATGCAGTGGATAAAAAGACAGTGGGGGTGATTGGGTTGTTTAGAAAAAGACAAAAGGCAAAGCTGACACCACTTAGTCCACAAAATGCTGTGTGTTGTCAGCCCACAAAATGAAACTAGGTGCTAAGTGCATTGCTGGCAGATCAGCTAGTAATATTCTGTACTTGCAGTGTCTGCAAATGGATAAAACATAGACAAATGTCAATGTATTGCAGAGATGTTTTGCGTATATGTTCTTTTTTTTAAATATTTAGCATTGACATACATTTTAACCTTTATCCAAAGCAAAAAATGATAGCCCTGCTGCTCTGCCATTTACTAGTAACACTACTGAGCTTTAGTGTGCTGCTCCGCATGGTTTTGCCACCTTTAAAAAAACAGAAAAATTTTCAGGAGCTAAATTCTGTAACGGTACAGAGTTAGAAAAAGTATCTATATACACTGCTCAGCATAAACAAGCACACCCCTTTTAAAAAGTACAATTGTAATCAATATCTCAATGAACACAGAACAATTTCCAAAATTCTGGCAAAGTTTTATAGAACATTTGTTTAGCTCATTACATGAAAGTAAGGTTAATAATATTTTATATTGCAAAATCTTCAGTTTTACTCAAATTAGTCGATGGAAACATGAATACACCCCACAACAAAAACTACTACATCTAGTATTTTGTATCACTTCCATGATTTGTAAGAGCAGCACCAAGTCTTCTAGGCATGGAATGAACAATTTGGGGACATATTGCAACATTTATTTTTTTTCATTTTTCAAGAATGACCTCTTTTAGAGCCTGGATGCTGAATGGAGAGTGATGCTCAACTTGTTTCTTCAGAATTCCCCATAGGTGTTTGATTGGGTTCAGATCAGGAGACATACTTGGCCACTGAATCACATTCAGGCTGTTCTTCTTCAGAAATGCAACAGAGGCCTTGGATGTGTGTTTTGGATCACTATCATGTTTGGAAAGTGCCCAACGACCAAGGGCACTGAGTGATGGTAGCATCTTCTCTTTCAATATAGAGCAGTACATGTGTGAATTCATGATACCATCAATGTAATGCAGCTCCCCAACACCAGCAGCACTCATGCAGCCCCACAGAAGGACACTGACACCACCATGTTTCACTGTAGGTGCCATGCATTTTTCTTTGCACTCCTCACCTTTGCAACGCCATACAGTTTTGAAGCCATTCGTTCCAAAAACATTTATCTTGATCTCATCACTCCGGAGTACAGAGTCCCAGTAGTCCTCTTGTTTTTCAGCATAGGCCCTGGAAAAGGTGGGCTCTTTTGAGCATAGGCTTTAGAAGAGGCTTCATTCATGGACGACACCCATGCATGCCATTCCTCAGCAGTGTACGCCGTATTGTGTCACAGGAAACAAAAACTTCCGTTTGGCTTTCTACTACTTTAGCTAACTGCAGTGAACTGCAGTGTTAACTTCCATGGACGGCCTGGACGCCTTTGTGAGATGGTTAGATTTCCTTCTTTGTTAAATTTTGTATCACTTTTGCTACAGTATTTTGACTGATAAGTTAAGCTTTGCTGATCTTCTTGTAGCCTTCACCTTTCTTGTGTAATGAAATTATTTTCTTTCGCAGAACTTGTGACATTTCTCTTCCATGTGGTTCTATTGCTGACAGCATGGAATGGGAAGTGGTTTTCTTTGTTAAGTAATGCCCTTTTATAATCAACTGCTGGACACGTGTTTAATGAACAATTAGACTCACCTGTAGTTTAATTTTTTTTATTTGGATTTTGTTGTCTAAAATTTAGCTTTGCTTTTAAGGCCCCTTTCACACATGCGGACCGTTCATTTCATCAGTTCAGTCACGTCAAAATAGATGAAGCATTCATCAGTTTTTCATCAGTGATCATCAGTTTTTTATCTGTTTTTCATCAGTGATCATCAGTTTTTCATTCGTTTTTTTTTTTACATCCACTACCAATGCAAAAACAGATGAAAAACTGACCATTCGTCAGTTTACATCCATTTTTCATCTGATCTGTTTTTTTAACGGAAGAAAAATAGAGCTTTCATCAATTAAAAAAACGGATGATGATAGGTGCGGATGCAAACTCTTAAATGGATGATCATCCATTTATATCCGTTTTTCCATAGAGATGCATTGATGTCCGTTTTTCATCCGTCAGCGGATAGATGAAAACCGGACAAATGGACAACATGTGTGATATGTTCATTTCATCTGTTTTTTTGTCAGTTTTTTTCAGTCAGCATCAGGTATTCATCAGTTTTTCATCTGTTTTTCATCCTTTATTATCAGTTTTTTATCCGTTTTTCATCCTTTGTCATCAGTTTTTCATCCGTTTTTCATCCTTTGTCATCAGTTAATGTCATCAGTAAAATGTTGATTCTGAAAGAAAAGTAAAGGTTTTCTGACAAATCTGTTGGGATGTACTCATTTATGCTGAGCACTCTATATTGTCCCATCAAGCTTGACAGACTTTAATCACATGTACAAATGTGGGCAAGTATAATTTATAGGGTACGTTGCCAACTTGTAACAATAGTATATGGCTTTCAGCATCATCATCAGATATCAATTAATGTAAAATTCATATATGACTATATATATATGACTATATATGACTATATGAATTGTTTTCACACACTATCTCAACTATATAAGGTACAGACGTAAATGACAGTCTCCGAATCCAATCTAATGTGCATCGGGAAGCAGCGGATATTAATAGCTGAGACTTGCTAGACAGGCTGCAAAGACTTGTCTGATTGTTACTATTTCACCCTGATAAAAGAGAACTAGAGATGTCTTTAGTGCACCTCACTTCTATGGCTGTAAACATGAATAGCCTAATGCTAAAAAACATTTCCATTTTATTCCTGCTACTTATAGATTTCTGCACACAAAAGTCTCAATAAAAGAAACCTTAGAGGTTCCAAAAACCTAAAACCTCCAGTGCGTAGATGCAAAATCATACATGTTCATAGTTGTGCGTTCAGAGTGTGCCAGGGGTGCCTGGGCACACCCTAATCGCCCTGTGTGGTGCTGAACCTCTTGTTTAAACTGAAACTACTGACACCATTCACTATCCTACCGACACCGCCCACTGCTCTACTGATACCGTCAGTATATATACACAAGCATGTGTTTGAGCTACTTAAGGACCAGGCCTACTTCTGACATTTATTGTTAAGTTATAATTATAAGTTAAAATCAGTATTTTTTGCTATAAAATTACTTAGAACCCCCAAACATTATATATAATATATATATATACTTTTAGCAGAGACCCTAGAGAACAAAATGGAGATCTTTGCAATATTTTATGTCACACTGTTTTTGTGTGGCGGTCTTACAAACACAATTTTTTGGGAAAAAATACACTTTTTTAAATATAAAACTAGAAATCAATAAAGTTAGCCCAATTTTTTTTTGTTTAATGTGAAAGATGATGTTATGCCAAGTAAATTGATACCTAACATGTCATGCTTTAAAATTCTGCGCGCTCGTGGAATGGAGACAAACTCAGGTACTTAAAAATCTCCATTTGCGATGCTTTAAACATTTTTACAGGGTACCTGTTTAGGGTTATAGAGAAGGTCTTGTGCTAGAATTATTGCTCTTGCTCTAACAATCGCGGTGATACCTCAGATGTGTGGTTTAAACACCGTTTACATAAGTGGGCGTGACTTGGTATGCGTTCGCTTCTGTGTACGAGCTTGGAGGGACATGAGCACTTTAAATTTTTTTTTATTATTTATTTTACTTTTAATTTTTGATTTTTACTCTTTCCCTTTAAATTTTTTTTTTGGATCACTTTTATTCCTTTTACAAGGAATGTAAAACATCCCTTGTAATAGAACAAAGCATGACAGATACTCTTTATTGTGAGATCTGGGGGTAAAAAGACCTCAGTTCTCACATTTTCACTTAAAAGCAAAAAAAAATGTAATTTTAAATTTAGGCGGAAGTGATGTCTGACATCGCTCCAGTCTTACAAGGGCATAGAGTCAAGTGGGGGCAATCTTGCCCTCACTCGACTTCCTTGAAAAATGACGGGAAGTGGCGTGGAGGGGGAGGCACCGCTCCCACTGCCCGAAATGCGATCCCTTGGTGAATCGGTGAATCCACTACCAGGACCACTTTTATCAGATTGTGGATCGGCAGCTGTAAAAAAAAAAAATACCAGGGTAATTGCAGCTAGCTTCTGCTGTAACCCCAGTATTTAACGTCAAAGTACCGATGAATATACATGGTGAGTGGTCCGGAAGTGGTTAAGGTGCACAACCGAATGCAATAGGCAGTGCACGCCTACAGTATCTCACAAAAGTGAGTACACCCCTCACATTTTTGGAAATATTTTATTATATCTTTTAATGTGACAACACTGAAGAAATTACACTATGCTACAAAGTTATGAGTGTACAGCTTGTATAACAGTGCAAATTTGCTGTCCCCTCAAAATAACTCAACACAGCCATTATTATCTAAACCGCTGGCAACAAAAGTGAGTACATCCCTAAGTTAAAATGTCCAAATTGGGCCCAAAGTGTCATTATTTTCTAGCACTGCCTTAACCCTCTTGGGCATGGAGTTCACCAGAGCTTCACAGCTTGCCACTGAAGTCCTCTTCCAGGACATCACGGAGCTGGTGGAGTTGCGCTCCTCCACATTCCGTTTGAGGATGCCCCAAAGATACTCATTAGGTTTTAGGGCTGGAGACATGCTTGGCCAGTCTATCGCCTTTACCCTCAGCTTCTTCAGCAAGGCAGTGGTCGTCTTGGAGGTGTGTTTGAGGTGTTTATCATGCTGGAATACTGCCCTGCGGCCCAGTCTCCAAAGGGAGGGGATCATGCTCTGCTTCAGTATGTCACAGTACATGTTGGCATTCATGGTTCCCTCAATGAACTGTAGTTCCCCAGTTCCGGCAGCACTAATGCAGCCCCAGACCATGACACTCCCACCACCATGCTTGACTGTAGGCAAGACTCACTTGTCATTGTACTCCTTACCTGGTTGCCACGACACACTCTTGAAACCATCTGAACCAAATACATTTATCTTGGTCTCATCAGATCACAAGGCATGGTTCAGTAATCCATGTCTTTAATATGCTTGTCTTCAGAAAACTGTTTGTGGGCTTTGTTGTGCATCATCTTTAAAAGAGACTTCCATCTGGAATGACAGCCATGCAGACCAATTTGATGCAGTGTGCAGCGTATGGTCGGAGCACTGACAGGCTGACCCCCCACCCCTTCAACTCTGCAGCAATGCTGGCAGCACTCATACGTCTATTTCTCAAAAACAACCTCTGGATATGATGTTAGGCACGTGCACTCATTCTTTGGTCGACCATGGCAAGGCCTGTTCTGAGTGGAACCTGTCCTGTTAAACCGCTGTATGGTCTTGGCCACCATGCTTCAGCTCAGTTTCAGGGTCTTGGCAATCTTCTTATAGCCTAGGTCATCTTTATGTAGAGCAACAATTCTTTTTTTCAGATCCTCACAGAGTTCTTTGCCATGAGGTGCCTTGTTGAACTTCCAGTGACCAGTATGAGAGAATGAGAGTGATAACACCAAATTTACCACACATGTTTCCCATTCACACCTGAGACCTTGTAACTTAACGAGTTACATGACACTGGGGAGGGAAAATGGTTAATGTGGACCCAATTTGGACATTTTCACTTAGGGGTGTACTCACTTAGGGCTGTACACTCACTACTTTACATTGTAGCAAAGTGCCATTTCTTCAGTGTTGTCACATGAAAAGATATAATAACATATTTACAAAACTGTGAGAGGTGTACTCACTTTTGTAAGATACTGTATGTACATGTTGTAAGTCTCCACTGTGCCCCTACAGAACCTCAATTACTTAGGAAAGTCTAAATGAGGGAAACTTCATCATGATGTCACAGGGAAATTCATATGGCTGTGTGTCATGTCTCCATAGGCAATCACTTACTGGTTTTCGCTGGGGACTTTGTTGAACTTTTTAGTAGGGTTGATTAATTAAGGGAACAGAGATTGTTCACTCTGCAAACCAAATGGTATACTTAGGTTAATGAAAGTGGTGAAGCTAAGGGAAAATTCACTTAGCAAAGAAAACCAAATCACATGCAATAAAAACTAAAGAAAAAAAAAACAAAAAAAAACAGGATTTTTGCCCACACATGATTGGATAGTTGAAGTCAGCACAGCTTCGCCTCATTCACTAAGCTAAATAGAAATTTACATTTCAAAGTGAACAAGCTCTATTTCTTTAGTAAATCAACCTCGCTGAGTGGATTTGCTCCCCATGCAGAAAAAATCAATGCTTCATGGCAAAGGCAAACAAGCAACTTATGCAGATCAGCCCAATTTTCTACAATTCACAGTTCAAGCCCACCAATTCCCTTATCACTACTATTAACTCTTCTGCAAATATGAATTAACTTTTTTATTCCTAATTAGAAATAAAAAGTTTATTATGTGAATGCCTATTGACTTTGGTCCCTCTAATTTCACCTATCTCCAACATTTTACTTAGTACTTTAAACCCTGAGTGAGGCTCATATTAAAAAATAACATTAAAAACAGTATTTACGCCATATTAAAATGGATTATTTTTTAAATGTGTGCAAGAAAGAGAAGTCAAAACCCACACCCTTTTTCCTCTTTTTACGCACTTCTACAGAAATACCATGTGGTCAAAGAGGTTATCTATTACAGCGATATTACACAAACATATCCTGCATTAACAACAGCTAATGCAGCAGACTAATCTAGATGCGAAATCATCCAGCTTTATCATGATAGTTGACTTCCCTTCTCAGCCAAATTTAGATTTTTCTGTACACTTTGGTATCTGTCAATGTTCGCTTGTCAAGATTTTTCCAAGTATCACATTTATTTTCTAAGCAAGAATCATTAGGATTTTTATATTATTCCTTTTAAACACAGCAATTATCGTGTTTATTTTGATAGATATATTGACAGAACACAATCATTTCATGGTTATTTGTTAATTTAAAGAGACATTTGGAAAAATCAAACACTGCTGATCGCTCAGTTCTCCCCATCCTCTCTGAGCAGAGAACAGTGACTGTCAGTTACGGGCTCTCTGCTCTGCCTCTCCAGCTAAGGTTGCCACCTCATCCCTTTAAACCCAAACACAAATGAATTACACAGGTTCTGAGGCTAGTTTAATGCAGATAAGGCACCAAGTGAGCTTATTTACCACCTTAAACAGCCACAGAACCTGTGTAAGTTAAAATGTTTTAAAGGGATGAGGTGGCAAACCTACCTCCAGCACTCTCTGGAGCTTTGGCTGTGGAGGGAGCACAAGGGGCTGGCATAGGGCTCTCAGTAGATCACTGAGAGGCTGAGCCAGGTGCCAGTCCAGACATCTGGGTCAATCCTAAATGTAGGGTCGGAATGTTTTCTGAGCTTGGACAGGCTGAGTGACGTCAGCCGACAGCAGACTTTAGCCCGCTGTTGGCTGAAATTGGGTCACATGAGTGCAGATTGAACTGCACTCTTGTGATCTACAGGGGAAGTATAAACAAAATAGCTTTGACTGTACTTCTTCTCTTAAGACATTTGGCAAAGATCAAAAGGCAAGGTGGTTTTAGAGGGCTAGGCTTGACAATATGTATGATAACAATTCATTACCTTATATTATTAAATCACATTTGATTCTAATATCTTCTTACTTTACATAGTATCTGCATTTTATAATGGTAACACCAGCTAGGGGTCATCTATATATACTTGTCCAATGCATACTGACACATTGTATCTATTTATTTGAAATCCTGAAGGCAGCAAACCACTGTGTCCTCTAATAAAAGGAAGTTGACAGCCCATCAGATAAATTGATGAAATGCACTCGAAGCATACTATTCTTACATCAAGATTTTTAGTATCTCTGATGAGAACTGTACATTTTCCCAGCTGTGTGGCATAGCTAAAGATCTTACAGATACAATAAAGGAAGAAGTGCCAGTCTTGCTAAAGTGAGCTGTTGGATTAAGAGAAGTCATGTACGGGCCACATTGTCAAAGCACACCATGGCTTAACTCCTTCTATACATTCTACGTGCCTGATTATTATATTGACCTTCTGAAACCGACTTTGAGTCAGGACAAGGACACAGGACAGGACAATTATGCACATCAGGAATGTGAGGGAAAAGTCATAAGACAGAGAAAAAGGAGAGCCAACATGAAATCCAGGCAATTAGCATTTGCAGATTGAGTCTAGGTTCAAACTGAGTTCGGAGCAGCTTGCAGCAAGGGGTCCGGTGTGTCCCCGTGCACTGTTTCAAGTCCGAATTAGGTCCGCATTTTTGACTGAATTTGGACCTGAAACGGACCAAAAAAGGCACAGGACTTTTCTGCCAGCCCACACAGAGTTGTGTAAACCACCTCTATTGAGAGCCGGGCATAGTCTCCTGTCATGTCAATTGGATGTGGAGAAACCCGCATCCAATTCGCAGCAGTGTGAACTTTAAGAAGTCAACAATTTCAGCCCCCATATTTCTGCCAGAAAAGGTTTCCTTTATAGATTACTAACCTAAAAAACACATTACATTCGATAAAAAAAATAATACAGTAGTACCAATAATAGCATACAATTTGTCAGGGAATGGCTGATAGACAATGACAGACATTCAGCATTTAGATTCCATTTAAAATTTAACTTTAGCCATAAAAAAAAAATGTTCTTTAGCAAGGAACATACATTCCACATTGTTAAATATGAAACCAAAATTAGTGTGTGCTGTAAATTGCTTCCAACATTGTTCCTGTTTCTACTTGCTGAAGGCTGCCATTCTGCTGAAGCCCAGAGCCACTGAGCAGCAGAAAATCTTGAGGCTGCCAGCGGATCAGCCTCTACATTTTTGTAGAGAGCAACTGAGCATGTGCAGAGCAGGGTGAGACCGTGTATTACTGGATTTAACACAGTATAGGCACTTATTTTTAATGTTTTATATAACTAGCTTTATAAAGGGGCCAGCCTGAAGTGATTTAGCAGGACTCAATGTTCTGTTAAAGTTCCACTTTAAATAGATTTGTTGTTAGTTCTATGTGAGAATTATTTCAGACTTTCATCAAAATTATTTTGCCATGTACCCCGAAACAGAGGCATAACTAGAACCTTCAGGGCCCGGGTGCAAGAAATCATGAAGGGCCCCCCAGACTCCTGGTCCTTCCCTTCAAGCCTGGGGCTCTTCCCACTGATCCTGGGGCCCTTTACTCTTGTTGTGGTGCCCTTTATTACGGTCCTGCAGCGGGACCCTTTCACAAGTTCTGCAGTGGGCCCCCATCCTGCCATCTTGGGGCCTACCCACGGTGGTGGAATGCCAGGGCCTAGTCGCAAGTTTGACCTTCGGGATCCTGGAAGTTCACCCACTGGTGTCAGTAGTTTTTATTTTTTGGTGTTTTAATTGTATTATTTTTTATCATTTTATTATTTTTTTTTTAAATGTCACTGACTATGACTCTGTCCATTCAGAAGGAAGGAGCTGGTAAATTACATATTTACCGACCCTTCCTGGTTCTCTATTGTGACACATCCCCTGCAGCATTTAGCTGGAGAGGGAAGGGAGCACAGTGGGGGGCAGCACAGTAGGGGGGGGACCAGGGGAGCACACAGGGGCCCAGAGACAGCAGAACACAAGTGAACTGGATAGGAGGAGTGGCGGGGCAGCATACAGAGGAACCAATCTCCTACATTTTCCTCCTGCAGCTACAGGAGGAAAAAGGAGGACAGTGATTTCTCTACATACTGCCCCCACCGTCCCTCCAATCCAGTTGTAGAGGGGAGCCGCACAGGCCCCCTGGAGCATGGGGCCCAGTTGCAATTGCAACCCCTGCCACCCCTGTAGTTATGCCCCTGCATATATATAGTGTAAAATATAGTGTACCAGGGTTATGATTTCTGGTGACAAGTGTCATACAGCTGAAGCAATATCATTTAGTAACATACTGTTACAAAGGTACATTGTTTAATCACTGTAACAAGCTGTCATGTGATCAGGATAGCAACTTCTGCTGACAATACACTGATCTTTAAAGAGAAGAGCAATGACAACTTTAGTAATACAATTTCTTCTGTAAGAAAACTTCTTTGGTAAATTTTGAGGATAAACGTCTCCACGGTACCTACAGCTACAAAGGTACAGTATTTATACATAACATAATTGAATATTCTTACATCTGGTTCACGTGAAGCCTCAGTGAAGGTCACCATGGTTTTGCAATAGCAATTAACAGCGCTGGTCAACTGCACTGGCAAATGGACCAGGTCACCACTACACCACGCTATAATAGATTTCACATTTACGTAGTCTATTTGAAAAAAAACTAACTTTGCAAAAGTAAAAGCTGACCATTCATACTTTTTACTAAACATCCTCTTTACCATTGTTTGTTCCTCAAAATACAGATACAAGAAGTATAATATGTTGCAGCTAAGCAAAACAGACTAAAAGTAGAAGCAAAAGGTTGTTCACTTTTCATTAATACATTGTTACAAGGCAGATATACTGTTTTAGGGATGGTTTCACTTCCTGCTTAGGCTTCCTTCAAAACAGTTTGTATTGACTTCTTTCCATCTAGGTTTAGTGGTTTATGTAACATTAAAAAGGTAGTCCATTGTCTAGGAACTCATAAGTAGACATGTGCTGATGCGCACACACACACAGTAAGGACTTAATTTTAAAAGATAAGAATAGCAAATTGCAGATCAGCACCAACAAATTACAGTATGCAAGATACTTTTTTACAACTTAATGACTTTGGGTAATCAGGTTCTTCAGTAAACAGTGTATTTTCTCATGCACATACATTTTGTTGTGCACAGAAATGCAGCAAAATGCATAACAACACCTCTAGCATGCACACGGGCTAAATTTTGCCAGAAATAAAAGGTTTAAAATGAATATGTTTCAGGCACCGGTTTCCGGGTCCTGCAGATAATTGTTTCTTCCCAGAGGGGATCAGCCTCTGACACCCAGAGGAAAAAGGGCAGGCAGTACCACAAATGTGATAACATTATGCCATCAGTGGGGGGGGGCTATAACTTGAGCCTATTCACTGTGTACAAGGTAACATAAGGCAAAAAAATCTTTTATTACATGTTTTTTCTGCACACAGAAGAACGTAATTAACGTATCACTGAATACTGAGCAAACAGAAATAGTTGTGCATAATAGCATTAAAGGGTAACTCCGCTTTTGGAGAAACAACATCTCCCTTCTGGGTAATCAATGTACATTTCAGGGATTTAAACAAACTTTGTTGCAGATAACTACCTTTAATTCTAAAGAAAAGCAGTTTGTTTGTCTGCGTCCATCTGTATCTGAATCTGTATGGGAGTAGTTTTAATCAGCTGCTGCACCTGCAGGGATCTATTGAGGAACATTGCAGGGTCTGCATCCCATTAGATGTAATTTCCCTTTGGGAGTATCCCACCAAAAATTACATTTTTGTTGCAGGGAATGCTCAAACTCTGATTTGTATCTTAGTGCAGACTTCCGTGAAAATCAGTGTGCCAATCACACAAGCAGGACATTTCTGGGAGGCACTCTGTACACCATCTATGTACAGAACGCTTCTAGGTAGCAATATTGCATTGTATTTTACAGAAAATTACAGCACTGCAGATTGAAAAGGAAATTTAATTTTTAATAACATTCAATATGACTGATGGGCAATTGTATAGGCTGTATTATTTTTTTTTTTATTTGCTATTTTTTTCCAATGGAGTTACCCGTTAAAAGTGCAAGAGTTGGGAGTATGTTATTTAAAGCCCAACATTTAGAGAGCAGGGATCAGGAGTGCATAATGCACAGAGTTTAGGGTTCAAGAGAGTGTAGTGCACAGAACACAGGAGTCAGGAGAGTGTAATGTACAGGTCAGTCAACAGAGTACAACAAAAAATATCACCTGCCTACCCAAGCCAAAATCTTCCCGAGGACAAATAGACTCAACTAGTTACCACTAATACAAATTCCCTCCCCACAGTGCAGATCTCCCTACCCATACAAATTCCTTCCCTCAATACAGATCTCCCACCCAGTACAGATATTTCCCCTAGTACATATTTCGCCTCCAATACAGATCTTCTTCACCTAGTACAGATTCCTTCCCCCAATAAAAAATCTTCTGCCCCAGTACAGATTCCCTCAATACATATCTCCACCCAGTACAGATCACTCCCTCCCTCCAATGTGGATTTCCTCCATTACAGGTCTCCTGCCCTGTACAACTCTTCCTAGAACCTCTTTCACTGTTTGCTCTGAACTGCCACTTTTTGTCTGTGAGGCGAAACAGGCAGCAGGAGTGCAAGCGGAAGTACTTTGGGTGTGCTGCTGCTTTCAGCGGTCGGTAGCTCCTGCACCAAGAATGCTTTGGGGCGGTGGGAGGGGGAATTGAACACCCTTAATCCCCTCTTATCTGTGCTCTTGCTGGTTTACGTGAATGTATTTATGTATGGTTCGGAAGACATCACCGATGATGAAACGCGTCGTAATTGGCCTGTTCTGATGACATCACGCATGCTAAGCTGGAACTCACGGCTTTTCCTCTACACGAGCCGATAGTCTGCTGGAATCTTATACGTATTTGCTTGTTTACAAGTGTTTTAAGGTACTTCTTTTTAAATCTAAATAACAAGGGATTCACATCCATACACTATGCTTGTTCATTCTTTTTATCCCTGATCTATTTGAAACTGCCACTGAGCAGCCTTTACTCCACTACAGATGCCGGGTTAACACATGCCTATATGACCATTATAATAACCACGCTATCTGGTAAGAGGCGTATGCTAAGTGTTGGTGTTTGGTGGTAGAGTTGTATTCACCTTTTTGAAAGGACTTTTTGCTTTTATATTTTGCACAATTTTTTTTCATCAATCATACTGTATTTTTGATGGTTTAACATTTTTGTGATACCCAGGCGATTCACTGTCCGGCTTACTTGTATTGCACAAGTGATTTGCGGTAACCACACAGAAATATTTTATGCGTGCATGGTATACGGTTGTTACACTGTCTATCTATCTATCTATCTATCTATCTATCTATCTATCTATCTATCTATCTATCTATCTATCTATCTATCTATCTATCTATCTATCTATCTATCTATCTATCTATCTATCTATCTATCTATCTTTAATCTGTCTTTTTTTAAATAAATGTTTCTATTAACCTGGTGCATGTTGTTACCTTTTAGGTAGATTCCTATGATGTCACTGTATCGGAAGATCTCGGTGAAATTCATCTAATAAAAATCGAGAAACATAAATACTGGTATACAGATAACTGGTACTGTCGATACATTACAGTAAAGACTCCAGCAGGAGACTACTTGGAGTTCCCTTGCTACAGGTGGATCAGCAATGAAAAAGAAATGGATCTTCGTGAAGGGACAGGTTGGTATTAGATAGGCTTTAGCATTCAGAATTTTAATAGAACAATATATTAAACAGCAACTCCAAGCCAAATCAATTTTAATAAAGTTTCAAAAAAGAATCAGAATTACCAGGACAGTAGGCCCAGAAGAAAACATGCAGCTTATATGAATTTGAATAGAAAAGTTGTAAAGGAAGCTAAAAAGTTATTTTATTAGATTTACAGGTGAGATTACTGGTGTTGCTCTTAACATATCCTAATAATCATTAAAGTAGTACTAAACCCTTCTTTTTTTTTTCATTATTTGACTCCAATAACCCCTATTTTCTGTTTTTAGTAGATTTGTTTGCCATGCTTGCTTTTTTGGGTCCTCACTGCCCCCAAGCCCAGACTGTTGTGTGGTGTTTCCCAAACTTCTGTCTATGTGAGCCCAAACCCTGAGGACTAAGTGAGGGTAGGAGAGCTTGCACAAAGAAGACAGAGGAAGAGGGAGAACAGTGGAGTGCCTAGCGGCTCTGGGCTTAGGGGATAGCTGTGCCAGTGTAAGCATGTCAGGAGCGTGCACATAAAAAATAAAACGGCATGGGGTCCCCCCCCAAAATTCATACCAGACCCTTATCTGAGCATGCAGCCTGGCGATCGCCCCGCCTTCTGAACAATACCAGGCCACTTGCCCTCAACATGGGGAGTGTGCTTTGGGGTGCCCCCCAAAGCACCTTGTGCCCATGTTGATGGGGACAAGGGTCTCTTCCTGACAACCCTGGGCTTTGGTTTTGGGGGTCTGCGGGTGGGGTGCTTATCAGAATCTGGAAGCCCCCTTTAACAAGGAGGCCCCCCAATCCCACCCCCTCCCCATGTAAATGGGCATCGGGTACATAGTAGCCCTACCCATTCACCAAAAAAAGTAAAAACCACAGAACACAGTTTTTGAAAAGTCCTTTATTAAAAGAAAAAAAAAGTGTCCCTCAATGTAAATCTATTGTCAATCATGACGCCTGCTGGACCCAAAAAATAGTAAAAAATTCAAAAACGCTTCCACCTCTTTACAGGCTAGCCGCCGTATGACGCTCTTCAGCTTTGACAGCTCTTTTATAGACAAGGGGCGGAGCCACTCGGTTTACATCACCCGGTGGCACTGCCCCCATCTGCCCCCTTCTCCAGTGACAGGATCCTACTCCAGCAGACCACTTGCCTTCTAAGATAGCACTGCTGATCCACCAAGATGTTGTCCCTTAGCCTTTGTTAGTGAAGCTCTGCAGCATTTTAACCCTTGAGAAGTCTAAGGACAATTTTTACTTCCTCTTCAAGTTGCTCGAGTTGCTGTCAAAAGTACTTATGAGTACATTTTTTAAATAATAGAATTCAACATTGTTGTTTACAAGACAGTGAAGTTTCTAGGATGTTAATGTCTGACAACTGAAGAAGATAAAATAACACTGACATGATATTATTTGAATTTCCCTAAAATCTCAATGCCCATAATAGCAACCTTCACCTGGAGAATTAGTCATTTTGCTGATAGAATAAGAATTAGTCCTGCTCAGGTAGTGGCTGCAAGTTCATCTCTGTTTCTAAAATATTACAGTAGGCAGGAAAAGCATTGAAGTGTGTTTTCATTTTTGCAGCTAAATTAAGATAGCACCTATGGATGATGCTGGGGAGGTAATGTTTACCATAATTAGCTCTCCGCTGTGCTGCAGTGTTAATTTTAATATCAAATTTTGATTTAGTTTTAGTCATAGTCTTTTGACTAAATGCCATTTTAGTTTTAGTCGTATTTTGGGTGACTAAAATCTCCAGTGCATTTTAGTCTACTAAAATTAAATGGGTTTAGTTAAATTATAATGCATTATTTAGGCATTTCTCTAGAATTGCCAAACTCATTATATACTCCTGGAGTAAAAATCTAATAACATGATATTATTTAGGGTATTAAGGTTTGAATATGCACAATAGGCACGGATTAAGCCATTGTGATATACTGTATAACGTCTTTATAACTAAAACCATGCTTCATAAACAAACAAAAATATTGTTTTTTGACAAACAGAAGTGCAACTTTAAAAAAAAAACAAAAAAACTGTGAACTCTATTGGCTGTAATATTGTATACAAAAACTGGTGTTGCACAGACTCTATAGAGTATATAGCAAATCATAGTCTTTTTATATCATGTGATATACAGGTGTATCTCATAAAATTAGAATATCATCAAAAAGTTAATTTATTTTAGTAATTAAATTCAAAAAGTTAAAACTCATATATTTTATGTAGATGCGTTACACACAGAGTGATACATTTCAAGCATTGCTTTATTTTCTCCTGACAATACCCTACAGATCCTCTATGGGGTTTAGGTCAGGCAAATTTGCTGGCCAATCAAGCACAGTGATACCATGATCATTAAACCAGGTATTGGTATTTTTGGCAGTGTGGGCAGGTGCAAAGTTCTGCTGGAAAATGAAATCAGCATCTCCATCATTTGGGTTTTCTTTAAAAATAGTCCATTAGATCTTCAGATTATTAAGATACCAACTGATCCAATTGTGTATATTAAGCAAGGAAATTACCTTATGTACTTAGTGTCCAGTGATTCCCAGTAATTTAATATGTTTTTATGTAATAATAGTGCATTGCACTAGAGGAGTGATGGCGAACCTTGGCACCCCAGGTGTTTTGAAACTATATTTCCCATGATGCTCAACTTCTCTGTAGAGTGCATGAACATCATGGGAGATGTAGTTCCAAAACATCTGGGGTGCCAAGGTTCGCCATCACTGCACTAGAAGTTTGTAATATCTTTTTCACATCATTAGACTGCAGATAATCCATTGAGTTTAATAAGACATACCCTGTCTAGTAGACTTCCAGTGACACAAGGAACACAACTGGCATAGATGGTGTCCTTACTGCAAACTCTAATAACACTATTTGCATTATTTTTTTGTGAATATAGGAAAATTACTATATTTCCACTGTAATCCTTTTCAGTCCACTAAAACTAACAACTAAATTGTATACCGATTGTTCCTCAACAGCAAAACTGGTCATACATGATGTAACACAGATCCACAAACAACACAGGAGGAAAGAATTGGAAGACAGGCAGAAACAATACAGGTATTTTTAAAATATTTTACTTTTACAATAAAATAGAAAGTTGAGGATGAAACAACTTAAAGGGAATGTCAGTTCATACCATGGATAAAGATATACCAAAATGCACAGTTATGATATGATATTTTTGTAAATAGTTGTTCAGTTATAGATTTAGAAATCAGAGAAAAATTGCACATGATTGCATGGATGTCTTGTTAAAGCCGAGTACAAATTTTGTCTGCTACAATAAACAAGTTGAATAAGGGAGAAAAAGTCATGATTGCTGGTCATATCTAGTGGCACTCGCCATGTTTAAAAGCATTACCAGCCTTTCTTCAAGATATGATTGGAGAAAATACCACACTCACCTGCTCTCCACTCCAGTGCTGGGTCTCTGTTTCAGCTTGTCGCCATTGGCGCCTTCACCAATAAGAGCCTGGCTAATTCTTAAAAGGGCTAATGTATGCATTGAGATTGCCTCCTGTGCTCATGTACACCCTAGTGCCTTATTGTCCCTTGTTATCTCCAGGTCCCCGTTGTGGTCCCTGTGCACCTCTATGACTCCTAATGTCTCATGCGTTCTTGTTTTTAAATATCCTGTGAGGCCCCTGTGCATTCCAAGCTCTCCGGTGTTTCTAGCTCCAAGCATCCTCTGTGAATCCTGTGCGCCTCTTTGACTTCCTCAGTATCATGTAACCTTTGTTCCCTGCTTGCTCCCAGCAGTCTTGTGTTTCCATAATCCCAGCACTTCACTGTTCCTGGAGATGCTCACTCTTGTGTTCTTGTGCTTCCTTATCAGTAGCTGCCTGTTCAAGTGAGTCAGAGGGCCACAACCAGGGCTACCAGCAGTAGTGTGCTTTAGTGAATAGGCTTGTTAGACAGGGCCAATTCAGTTATTTTGCAGGCTGGTCGGTAAGTGTGCTGGGAAATCTTTTGTTTGTTTGTGATGTGCATTGCCCTTCCATGCGCACCCTTCTGCAAAGGCCAGTTATAGATTGGGGTGGTTGCCACTTTTATGTACAGTTGGATGAATTGGGTGTAGGGATGCACCCAATCTAAATGTGTTCCTAATATGGAGGCTCCGGAAATTTAGAGTTAGGACCACAGTATAGACAGAGGTCCCTTGGCATGGGCACTTTGGCTTACGCATATATTTGCAAATGTGTGCAAACAAAACCATCTGTTTATAACGTAAACTGTTAACAGAGCCAACTTGGTTGTTTTGCAGGCTCGTCGGTAAGTGTGCTGGGAAATCTTTTGTTTATTTGCGATGTTCTGGTGAATACCAGGCTGTGCCCTAGCCCTTCACCTCAGCCCTTCTCAGGGTTCTCACCTCTGTTGAATGTACAGACACCCTGAGTCCTGTTAACCCCAAGCCCTTGGTGTAGTCTGTATCCGGTGTTAGATTAATGTGTCCATGAGTATTCCATGTCTCTTCTAGTTACCAGATTGCCCTCTGTCACTTTGTGGCCCAAGCTTCCAGTGTCCCTTGGTTACCCTCAAAGACGTTGAATAACCATTCTTAATGAGCAGGTAAGTCCACACACTGATTACTATTTGTCTGGTCCCTGCCTAATTGGCCAAATTTGATCAGTGTATGGCTACCTTTTGTCTCTTCTCCCAGTGATCCTTTAACATTATAACTTACTAGTGAAGGACAAGGCGAGGGGCTGCATCAGGCGACTGACGTGTATCAGATATAAATGAACATAACCAACATGTCTAAAGGCACCAGCATTTACATAACAGTGTCATCTTTGATTCAGCATCCAAATATCTGATGCAAGATCCATTTAGTATTAAGGTGTTACTAAACCCAGAAGCCTGCCTTCACTATATCTGGTCTCTCACAGTACACAGAACATGAAAATACAATTATTTTAGTAAATATAAACTTCTAAATTCCTTTTCCCATCAGCAGTATATAGCAGTCTTGTTATTTCTATCAGTTCCTGGTGAAGCTTGTAAGAGTTTTCGTACTGCACTAAGCTTTTCAGGGCTCCTGACCCTCTGTCTGGACATGTCTGGACAGTGCTGATTGGCCCTGATTGGCACTCTCCCAAGAAAAAAAAAAAAAAACCTCTTTAGCAATACACACCAAAATGAGCATGTGCAGCCTGACTCCAAAGGCTCTGTCTTATCCGGACATGTTCTGGAGTCAGTGGAAGAAGAAGAGGATCTGTGCATACAAGATCAAGCAACCTTTTTACACAATGCAAAGGATTAACCCCTTGGGTTCTACAGTGTGTATAACAAGCAAGCTTTACTGCACATACAGACTGATTTTACTGTTGTGGATTTGGTAACACTTTAACTAATGTAAAGATCACAAATATCCTTGAAGCTATAATAATAGTCCTGCTGGTAAAATGGTAACAATGAAATGGTAATGGAAATTCCCTTATAAGAGAACTGTCACTAAAGCATTGCTCCCATTGGACGATTTCCCCTTACCTCTCATGACAACTCTAAAACTTTGTGTTTTGCCTTTACATGCACGTTACCTGTAATTGTAAAGCATACACATTATTTACAGTGAGAATAAAGCAATCGTTTTATTTATAGCAAATAGCAAAATATATACCATAGCTGAGGACAAAAATGCGTAATGGTAATAGTAAATTTACCATAGCTGATGACAAAAATGAGTAATGGTAATAGTAAATATACCATAGCCAGGGCCGGATTAAGAGCATCATGGGCTTGGTGCTGAGGATTTTGAAGGGCCTTAAGAGCCGTGCCTTGGCATGCACCCAGAGGAGGAAGGGTGCAGCCATGCATGCCTAATTCAACATGGGATGCTGTCTCTGAAGCCCATAAACACATCCATGCATCGGCAACTGTCCCTCCTTGTCCGGCCTTCGTGCTGTGTGGGGAGGTTCTGAGGGAGCTGCCTGGGGAAGCGAGCATAGAAGCCAGACTTCTGTGTTTACAAGTGACAGAAGAGCGGTAACAGTGAATATGGCCAACCCGGGGCCTATATAAAGGTAGGGGCCTGGAGCTGCAGCTCCAATAGCCCCTACGTTAATCTGGCCCTGACCATAGCTGATGACAAAAATTTGTAATGGTAATAGTAAATATACCATAGTTGATGACAAAAATTAATAAGGATGATAGTAATTATACCATAGCTGATGACAAAAATTAGTAATGGTAATAGTAAATATACCATAGCTGATGACAATGCCTATTTTTATACAGGTGGAAAGAATGGCATCCTGGTTTTCCACTGAGTATTGATGCTCACTCTCATAGTGACTTGCCCCACGATATTCAGTTTGACAGTGAAAAGGGCGTTGATTTCATATTGAACTACACCAAAGCGTAAGTAGAAAATAATAACTGTAAAGGCGTGTGGCTCAAAAAGCTAAAAGGAAACAATGATGGTTTTTGCTTTTTTGTGTTTTTACTGTTTGCAAGTTTATAAACTGGTCATATATTTTATGTTATTGTAGCGCTGCCCCCTTGAGGGCTGCTGGTTGATAGGTGTTTCTCAGCACTCCTGTGACCCTGTGAACCATCCAACCCACCTGATACTCTAGGTTCCGACATTATCTGTATACCTTTAAGAACGCACTGCCACAAGATAAATTAGGTTTTGTTGTTTACTTAAACAGGTATATCAGTCAACTGAATCCCACCTAAACCAGCAGGGTTCAGCAACACTGATATAAAGAAATGACAAATAAAGGATTACAATATCAATGAACCATGGTAGTGTCATGGTCTTACCTTCTTGCTGTTCTCCTTCGTTTGACATGTGCTGGCGGCCATCTTGGTTTCTGGGTTTCTTGTAGCCTCCCACCCTGCGGCTCCTCCTTCCCACTGGGAGGAGCTGGATGCCTAGCTCATATATATAGGAGGTCTGTGGCTTCAGTTCCTTGCTTGGTCCTCCTGTGTTCACATGCTTCTAAGTCTGCTGCTGCTTCTGGTCCCTGATCCTGGCTTCGTCTGACTACCCTGCTGGTTCCTGATCCTGGCTTCGTCTGACTACCCTGCTGGTTCCTGATCCTGGCTTCGTCTGACTACCCTGCTGGTTCCTGATCCTGGCTTCGTCTGACTACCCTGCTGGTTCCTGATCCCGGCTTCGTCTGACTACCCTCCTGGTTCCTGACCTCTGGCTTCGCAAGGACTCTGCCTCGGTTTCGCCATCCGTTTGGACTTTTGCTTTGCAGCTTGATTTTCAATAAAGCCTTCTTATTTTCACTTATTTGTTGTTGTACGTCTGGTTCATGGTTCCGTGACATTAGGACCAAGCCATGAATTCTGACGGTACAGGGCCATCCTCGCCACCCACGCTGGTTGCCAGACTTGATCAGCAGGATCACCTGTTGGGTCGGTTCGCCGTGGCGTTGCAAACCCTGCTTGAACGCACGGCTCATTTCGCTCCCGTTGCCGATGGGTCGGTTGTCGCTCCTGGGCCCGCTCCTACTGCCGCTCCGGTTGTTGCGCCAGAGTCTACCCCGACACCTGTTGTTGCGCCTGCGGTGTTTCGGGGTATGACCGGTTCTGCCCCCCTTCCACAGCGCTTTGGGGGAGAGCCAACTCAGTGCCGAGGTTTCCTTAACCAGGTGGGCATTTATTTCGAGTTGCTGCCACATGCCTTTCCTACTGAGAGATCAAAGGTGGGCTTCTTAATTTCGCTGCTCTCGGACAAGGCCTTGGCCTGGGCCAGCCCTTTATGGGAGAACAACAATCCGGTGGTTGCCGAGTTTTCCGGTTTTGTTGCTTCTCTTCGGAGGGTATTCGATGTGCTGGCTCGTGCTGCCTCTGCTGCGAAGCTCCTTATGTCCATCAGACAGGGTTCACGATCCGTAGCTGAATACGCCATTGAGTTTCGTACCCTGGCAGCAGAGGTGGGCTGGAATAATGAGGCTCTGGTCGCTGCTTTCTCTCATGGTCTCTCGGATGCCTTGAAGGATGAGGTTGCAGCTAAGGACCTACCAGTGGAGCTCGAGTCTCTTATTTCTTTCTTGATTTTGATTGACACCAGACTCAGGGAGAGACCTTCCTTTAAGGAGAGTCTGCGGAGGCCTCCTAACAGATTGGCGCCTACCTTTGCTGTCCCACCCGTGCCTCCCTCTCCTCCCACGCCTCCTGGGGATGACTTGGCTGGGGGTGAACCCATGCAGCTGGGCTTTGCTCGCCTGTCTGAGGGGGAGAGGGTACTCCGAAGACGCGAGGGTCGATGCATGTACTGTGGTCTCGGTGGGCATTTTCGGTTGGCATGTCCGAACCGTCGGGGAAACGCTCGCACCTGAGATCCTGTCGGGGGCAGATCTTGGGTGGAGTCTCCTCGTCCCCGGTTTCCCGTGTTGACAAACCACTGATCACTGTTGTCCTCTCCTGGGTCGGGGGCTCAGTGACGACCCAGGCGTTGGTGGACTCTGGTGCTGGGGGTTTGTTCATTGATAGTGTGTTCGCTGCCGCCAATTCCATTCCTCTGCAGGCCCGAGGTTCTCCACTGGCTCTTGAGGCGATAGACGGCAGACCCCTTCTGCCGCCACACGTGACTCATGAGACCCTTCCAGTGGGGATAGCCATTGGTGCCGTTCACAGAGAGTCGGTCTGCTTCCAGGTTATTTCGTCTCCACACTACTCGGTGGTCTTGGGGTACCCCTGGCTCCAGAAGCATAATCCGACTTTCGATTGGAGATCGGCCGAGATCCTCTCGTGGTCACCGCAGTGTGGGGCTAGTTGCATCCATGGGCCTGTCAAGTTGCTGTGTACTTCCTCGGACTCTCTGTTGCCTCCTGAATATGAGGAGTATCGGGATGTATTCGATAAGGTGCGCGCGGTTGCCCTACCTCCGCACCGCCCATACGATTGTGCCATCGAGTTACAACCTGGTGCCGTTCCTCCTCGTGGCAAGGTCTATCCACTGTCGGTAGCGGAGAATGAGGCCATGGAGGAGTATGTGAAGGAGGCGCTTTCACGCGGACACATTCGCAAATCCTCGTCCCCGGCAGGGGCTGGATTTTTCTTTGTGAAAAAGAAGGGCGGTGAGTTGAGGCCTTGCATCGATTACAGGGGTCTCAATCGCATCACGATCAAGAACGCTTACCCGATACCCTTGATTTTCGAGCTGTTCGATCGCCTTAAAGGGGCCATGGTCTTTACCAAACTCGACCTGAGGGCGGCATATAACCTCGTAAGGATCAAGGCGGGCGATGAGTGGAAGACCGCGTTTAACACCAGGACCGGTCATTATGAATCCTTGGTTATGCCCTTTGGGCTGTGCAATGCGCCCGCAGTCTTTCAGGAATTCATTAACGATGTTTTCCGTGACCTGTTGCAGCAGTGTGTGGTGGTCTATTTGGATGACATCTTGGTATATTCTGAATCCATGGAGACCCACATTCTGGATGTCAGACGAGTGTTGCAACGGTTACGAGAGAACAAGCTGTTCGGTAAGCTTGAGAAATGCGAATTTCACCGATCCCAGGTAACCTTCTTAGGTTACATCATTTCCGCTGAGGGGTTCTCCATGGATCCTGAGAAGGTTTCGGCTGTCCTACAGTGGCCCCAGCCCAGTGGTCTTCGCTCCCTGCAGTGCTTTTTGGGCTTCGCCAATTATTATCGGAAGTTCATCAGGGAATTTTCCATGCTAGCCAAGCCTCTCACGGATCTGACCAGGAAGGGCAGTAATTCCCAGGTCTGGCCGCTCGAGGCCATCCGAGCTTTTGAGGCTCTAAAGTCCGCCTTTGTGTCGGCTCCGATTCTGTCGCATCCCAACCCTGGGTTGCCCTTTGTCCTCGAGGTGGACGCGTCTGAGACGGGAGTAGGCGCCCTTCTGTCTCAGCATAGAACACCAGAGGGTCCTCTGCTTCCTCGTGGGTTTTACTCCCGGAAACTGTCTTCCGCGGAGTGCAACTATCAGATTGGTGACAGGGAGTTATTGGCCATCGTGCAGGCCCTTAAAGAATGGAGGCACTTGCTTGAGGGTTCGGTGGTTCCGGTCCTCATCCTGACAGACCACAAGAATCTGACCTACCTTTCTGAGGCCAAGAGATTGACACCACGTCAGGCCAGATGGGCTCTGTTCTTGTCACGTTTTAATTACGTGGTCTCCTACCTACCCGGTTCCAAGAACATCAAGGCGGATGCCTTATCACGGCAGTACTCCGACCTGTCCAGGGAGGAGTCGATTCCGACTTCGGTCATACCTCCGAATCAGATCCTGGCCGCCATTCGCACCAGCCTGACCTCTCCCCTGGGTGAGCAGATTTTGGCGGCTCAATCTGGTGCTCCCTCTGGGAGACCCAACGGCAGATGTTTTGTGCCTGAGGAGTTGCGCACTCGGTTGTTGCGAACCTACCATAACTCCAAGACCGCGGGGCATCCTGGAAAGAATCAGCTGTCCTGGGCTGTTTCACGTCTGTTCTGGTGGCCTTCCCTACGTTCCGACATCGCCGCATATGTAGCGGCATGCTCCGTTTGTGCCCAGAGTAAGTCCCCTCGGCACCTTCCGTTGGGCCTTCTGCAACCCATAGCCACCGGGGAGCGCCCATGGTCACACCTGGGGATGGATTTCTTTGTGGACCTCCCTGCATCCCGAGGCCATACGGTCATTCTCATGATTGTGGATCGATTTTCCAAAATGTGCCACTGTGTTCCTCTCAAGAAGTTACCCTCTGCACAGGAGTTGACCACGATTTTTGCCAGGGAGGTCTTCCGGTTGCACGGTTTGCCCAAGGAGATTGTGTCGGATCGGGGGAGTCAGTTTGTGTCCAGGTTCTGGCGCGCCTTTTGCTCCCAGTTGGGGATTCATCTCTCCTTCTCCTCGGCCTACCACCCTCAGTCCAATGGGGCCGCAGAACGATCCAATCAGGCCTTGGAGCAATTCCTTTGTTGCTATGTCTCCGATCACCAAGACAATTGGGTTGACCTCCTGCCTTGGGCTGAGTTTGCCAGGAACACGGCGGTGAACTCTTCCTCTGGGACGTCTCCCTTCATGGCCAATTATGGGTTCCAACCTGCCGTGTTACCGGAGGTATTCTCTCCCCAGGATATTCCGGCTGTGGAGGATCACCTTTCCGTCCTACGTGCTTCTTGGGTACAGATCCAGAAGTCCCTTGAGGTCTCTGCGCAGCGCCAGAGACTCCAGGCTGATCGCAGACGAGCGCCTGCTCCTTCCTACCAGGCCGGAGACCGTGTATGGTTGTCCACCCGCAACCTCAACCTTCGAGTGCCCACTCCCAAGCTGGCGCCTCGCTTTGTTGGTCCCTTCCGAGTGCTTCGCAGGGTAAACCCGGTAGCCTATGCCCTTGCGCTTCCTCCTGGCATGCGGATCTCCAACGTGTTTCATGTCTCCCTGTTGAAGCCACTGGTGTGTAATCGTTTCACTTCCTTGGTTCCTCGGCCTCGTCCGGTCCAAGTGGGCAATCGTGAGGAGTATGAGGTGAGCAATATCCTGGACTCACGCCTGGTCCGCGGTCGGGTGCAGTTTTTGGTTCATTGGCGTGGTTATGGTCCAGAGGAGCGTTCCTGGGTTCCCTCCGCAGATGTCCATGCTCCTGCCTTGCTCCGAGCCTTCCACGCACGCTTCCCTCAGAAACCGTTCTTTACTCCGCGGAGGAGGGGCCCTTGAGGGGGAGGTACTGTCATGGTCTTACCTTCTTGCTGTTCTCCTTCGTTTGACATGTGCTGGTGGCCATCTTGGTTTCTGGGTTTCTTGTAGCCTCCCACCCTGCGGCTCCTCCTTCCCACTGGGAGGAGCTGGATGCCTAGCTCATATATATAGGAGGTCTGTGGCTTCAGTTCCTTGCTTGGTCCTCCTGTGTTCACATGCTTCTAAGACTGCTGCTGCTTCTGGTCCCTGATCCTGGCTTCGTCTGACTACCCTGCTGGTTCCTGATCCTGGCTTCGTCTGACTACCCTGCTGGTTCCTGATCCTGGCTTCGTCTGACTACCCTGCTGGTTCCTGATCCTGGCTTCGTCTGACTACCCTGCTGGTTCCTGATCCCGGCTTCGTCTGACTACCCTCCTGGTTCCTGACCTCTGGCTTCGCAAGGACTCTGCCTCGGTTTCGCCATCCGTTTGGACTTTTGCTTTACAGCTTGATTTTCAATAAAGCCTTCTTATTTTCACTTATTTGTTGTTGTACGTCTGGTTCATGGTTCCGTGACAGGTAGAACAATACTCTAAGATTTGAAACAGTGTCTGATGACCTTTATATTAGTGCTACGATTGTTATCTTAAAGGAAAACTTAGACCTATCTTAGTGCTATTAATGTCCGAACTAACAATGCTGTAAACAAATCAAGTTTGCCCCGTTTAAGATGTAGCAGGTGTCGACACCCCTCCCATAGAAAGGCCTTGCTAAATCTTCACCGGCAGTTGGAGCTCTTATCACTGTCCAAGATGATAATTTCTAATCCCAAGGGAGGTGATGTGTGCAATAGTGTCTGCGGTCAGTGTGTTGATGGGAAAGGTTATACTTGTGGTTAGGATTCCACACAGGCACCCTCTCTCTCTCAGATGTCCATTAGTAAGGGTCCGATAAGACAGGCGATGTGCTCTTCCACGCTCCGGCTTCTGGGGGTGAGCGATACTCTGCTTCGTCAGGCTGTCTGTCTGATCTTCACTCGGTTCCTCTTCAGCTATACTGTGTCAGACTCAGCACCCACAGTGTAGCTATCAGCATCCGCTCCGCTGAAGACGAGCTCCGTGTACTAGGCCTCAGCCACCACCAGTCCTGTATGTTCACAACAGGCTGATCCACACTCACTGAGTCACGGAAGCAAGAGAGCGTTCACACTGTGGAGCAGATAGATTTATAGTCTCTCCCATGGTCCTTCACTTCCCCGTTGCTCCCTGTGAGAACAGTTCCCCCCAGCAATCCAGATAACAGTCTGCTCTCGATTCAGAACTATATCTCCCACAATCCAGTTCTTCCACTTCCTGTGAGAGGCTGATCTCCGCTGAAAGCAATCTTAAAGGGGCACACAGACAACTCCAACAGTAACGATAAACATATAAATGTAGATATATTTTAGTAGTTCAATCCCGGCTACATCATTGTTTGCATAAAATCTTTCTTTTGCAAAAAAAAAAAATTGAATGCAGAGAATTTCTATGACACAGTCCATAAAGAAGATAAGAAACCTAACATAAGAAACCATACCTGCATAATGTGTGTTGAAAAAAAACACTTTTAGTCTTTATTGAAAGGCCATGCTAATGGGTAATAATGCAGGACAGAAATTAGTAAACAGGGACAGACTGCATAATAAAAATCCCTCATGGCAGGATTGTCAATTATTCTAATAATAAAAGCTGTATATTTAAGTTTATTTTTAAAATAACATTAACATGCATATCCTTAAAACGTATTGCAAGATTCACTCTTGCAGTAAGCCTGGCCATGATAACAGCAAGTTATGCAACAGATTCAAGCATCAGTCTCTACAGTTGTGCAGTAATAAGTACTTCTGATAATCAAAGATATTATTATTATTATTATTATTGTTATTGCACTATCTTTGCAACCTAAAGAATAACCTCATTGTCACCATTTGCTGCTAAATCCTTTTACTAGGCTTGGTTCACCTCAATCGCAGAAATTCCCACACCCACAACCACCCACAGTGAAAATTCATTCTGTATGGCACCCCCATGCATGTAAAAATGCAGTGCATTTGCAGGTGCAGGTACAGCCCGGGAAATCACATGGTCAAAAGAACCAAGCGATTTCCCAGCGGCCACGTTTTTAAAAAGGTGCATGCACCTTTTTACTGCGGGGAATGCAGGCAGGGCTGCCTATTCAAATGCCATGCTAATGGAAATGTGGGCCGCAAAAGCACATTGATTTTACCAAGGGTAAATAAGGCCCCTTTCACACGAGCGCACCGCTCGACAGATTCCGTTCTGCTCAGCCGATCCCCGCTGACTAGGCAGGTGACAGCTCCGTTTCCGCTCTGTGCAGAGACGGAGCTGTCAGAGATGGGGAGATCGGATGAGAACGGACCGCCTTGAACATCTTAAATGTATTCAGATTATTAGTAACACTATATATAATGTATGTATGTATATATATATATATATATATATATATATATATATACATTATCTCACAAAAGTGAGTACACCCCTCACATTTTTGTAAATATTTGATTATATCTTTTCATGTGACAACACTGAAGAAATTACACTTTACTACAATGTAAAGTAGTGAGTGTACAGCTTGTATAACAGTGTAAATTTGCTGTCCCCTCAAAATAACTCAACATACAGCCATTAATGTCTAAACCGCTGGCAACAAAAGCGAGTACACCCATAAGTAAAAATGTACAAATTGGGCCCAATTAGCAATTTTTCCTCCCCGGTGTCATATGACTCGTTAGTGTTACAAGGTCTCAGGCGTGAATGAGGAGCAGGTGTGTTAAATTTGGTGTTATCGCTCTCACTCTCTCATACTGGTCATTGGAAGTTCATCATGGCGCCTCATGCAAAAAACTCTCTGAGGATGTGAAAAAAAGAATTGTTGTTCTACATAAAGATGTCCAACCCGTGGCCAGTGTGGCCCGCCGCTGGCAGCTCACGGACACCCACAAGTGCCGTGCAATCTCCTGGCTGCTGTGGGAGACTTAGGATGTCTGGCACAGGCGGAGTGATATGAAATGCACTCCGCTTGTGACAGGAGCCATACCCGCCACCATTACCCACCAACACTACCCGCAAGCATTACCCGCCAGCAGTACCCACCAGCATCACCCACCAGCAGTACATGCCAGAACTACCTGCCAGCAGTAACCGCCAGCATTACCCACCAGCAGTAACCGCCAGCAGTAACTGCCAGCAGTAACCGCATCAGCAGTACCCGCCAGCAGTAACCGCCAGCAGTCTGCAAAATAAGTAGAAAAGGTATGTGCATTAGCATGTGTAAATTGTTACAATATGTTTTATAATAACTAGTTGTGTTTTGTCATAATATGTCATGTCCTTGTTCATACATAAATAAGGACATGACCTTTTCTGGCTGCCTAAGGACAGGGAAAAGATGAAAGTGTTAAATAATTTCTTCTCTTCAGTCTTCACAAAAGAATTGGGGGGCTACACTAACCCAGCTTGTAGGGCCAAACTAAACAACACACCTCAGGAAATACCGCCATGGCTAACAGAAGATAGACTTAGAACTAAACTAGAGAAACTTAACATAAATAAATCACCGGTACCGGATGGCTTGCACCCGAGGGTTCTTAAAGAGCTCAGCCAGGTGATTGCCAGACCATTATTCTTGATCTTTAAGGATAGTTTATAGACGGGTATGGTGCCAGCTGATTGGAAAAAAGCCAACGTGGTACCAATATTTAAAAAGGGGCCGAGATATAGCCCGGGTAACTATAGGCCGGGCAGCCTAACATCAGTAGTCTGCAAGATTTTGGAGGGGATGTTAAGGGACCACATACAAGACTTTAGTAATGAAAACAGTATTATTAGTAGTAATCAGCATGGATTCATGAAAAATCGTTCTTGCCAAACCAATCTATTAACCTTCTATGATGAAGTGAGCTGCCACCTAGATAAAGGTAAGCCTGTGGATGTGGTGTATCTGGACTTCGCAAAGGCCTTTGACACCGTTCCCCACAAACGCTTACTGTCCAAACTAAGGAAGGTAGGTATGGACCATAAGGTGAGTACCTGGATAGAGAACTGGCTCAAGGGGAGGTTACAAAGGGTGGTGATTAATGGGGAGTACTCAGATTGGGCGGGTTCTGTCCTGGGGCCAATCCTGTTTAATTTATTCATAAATGATCTAGAGGAGGGGATATCGAGCAAAATCTCAGTATTTGCGGATGATACTAAACTAAGCATACCAATATCTTCTGGGCAGGATGTGGAAACCTTACAAGCGGACCTCAACAAAATAATGGGGTGGGCAACTACATGGCAGATGAGGTTTAATGTTGAAAAATGTAAAGTAATGCACCTGGGTGCCAGAAACCAGAAAGCAAGCTACTCACTGGGGGGGGGGGGGGACCTCTGGGTGAGTCTAGGATGGAAAAGGACCTGGGGGTACTGGTAGACAACAGGCTTGGCAGTGGCATGCAATGCCAAGCCGCTGCAAGCAAAGCAAACAGAATACTGGGATGTATAAAAAAGGGGATTCACTCCAGAAATAAAGAGATTATTCTCCCACTCTACAAGACTCTGGTCCGGCCACATCTGGAGTATGCTGTCCAGTTCTGGGCACCGGTCCTCAGGAAGGATGTGCTGGTACTGGAGAAAGTCCAGAGAAGGGCAACAAAAATAATTAGGGGGATGGAGGACATCAGCTATGAGGAAAGACTACAAGCACTGAACCTTTTCTCTCTGGAGAAAAGACGATTGAGGGGGGATATGATATCAATGTACAAATATTGTACTGGCAACCCTAGCATATGTAAAAACCTATTCAGAGAAAGGAAATACAATAAGACACGTGGCCACTCACTAAAACTAGAGGAAAGGCGGTTTAACCTTAAAATACGCAGGGGGTTCTTCACTGTAAGAGCAGTAAGGATGTGGGATTCTCTTCCACAAACAGTTGTATCAGCAGGGAGCATTGATAGTTTCAGATTAGATGGGCACCTTAAAGACCACAACATACAGGGGTATGCAATGTGCGGTTAACAGTAGACAAACACACACATCATAGGTTGAACTGGATGGACTGATGTCTTTTTTCAACCTCACTAACTATGTAACTATGTAAGTCATATGTGCTAGGGGTGCAACTAGCCCCCAGCACATAATTGTAAATATCCCAGCATGTGCAATGCTTCAGACTCCTACTACCGTGACTACTTCAAATCACTGAAGTGGTCATGGTGGTTAGAGGGTTCCTTAAATATCTCTCAGAAGAAGTAAACCTCTGTATACTGATTCCATTTCATTTGATCATCCTCTAGTTGTATTAAATTAGTGCGGAGGCGCGGCTTACTTATATACCTTAACTATAGTATATATTTTATATGTGGCCCGAGAAAATTTCTCTACACTCAATGTGGCCCAGAGAAGCCAAAAGGTTGGACACCCCATGACTATGAGAAGATTGCCAAGACCCTGAAACTGAGCTGCAGCATGGTAGCCAAGATCATACAGCAGTTTACCAGGACAGGTTCCACTCATGGTTTTCCTCGCCATGGTCGACCAAAGAAGTTGAGTGCACGTGCTCAGCGTCATATCCAGAGGTTGTCTTTGGGAAATAGATATATGAGTGCTGCCAGCATTGCTGCAGAGGTTGAAGGGGTGGGGGGTCGGCCTGTCAGTGATCAGACCATACGCCGCACACTGCATCAAATTGGTCTGCATGGCTGTCGTCCCAGAAGGAAGCCTCTTCTAAAGATGATGCACAAGAAAGCCCGCCAACAGTTTGCTGAAGACAAGCAGACTAAGGACATGGATTACTAGAACCATGTCCTGTGGTCTGATGAGACCAGGATAAACTTATTTGGTTCACATGGTCTCAAGTGTGTGTGGCGGCAACCAGGTGAGGAGTACAAAGACAAGTGTGTCTTACTTACAGTCAAGTATGGTGGTGGGAGTGTCATGGTCTGGGGCTGCGTGAGTGCTGCCAGTACTGGGGAGCTACAGTTCATTGAGGGAACAATAAATGCCAACATGTACTGTGACATTCTGAAGCAGAGCATGATCCCCTCCCTTCAGAGACTGGGTTGCAGGGCAGTATTCCAACATGATAACGATCCCAAACACTCCTCCAAGATGACCACTGCCTTGCTTAAGAAGCAGAGGATAAAAGTGATGGACTGGTCAAGCATGCCTCCAGACCTTAACCCTATTGAGCATCCGTGGGGCATCCTCAAACAGAAGGTGGAGGAGCGCAAGGTCTCTAACATCCACCAGCTCCGTGATGTCCTCATGGAGGAGTGGAAGAGGACTCCACTGGCAACCTGTGAAGCTCTGGTGAACTCCATGCCCAAGAGGGTAAGGCAGTGCTGGAAAATAATGGCGGCCATACAAAATATTGACACTTTGGGCCCAATTTGGACATTTTCACTTAGGGATGTTCTCACTTTTGTTTCCAGCAGTTTAGACATTAATGGCTGTGTGTTGAGTTATTTTGAGGAGACAGCAAATTTACAAGCTGTACACTTACTACTTTACATTGTAGCAAAGTGTAATTTCTTCAGTGTTGTCATATGAAAAGATATATTAAAATATTTACAAAAAGGTGAGGGGTGTTCTCACTTTTGTGAAATACTGTTTATAAATGTACTGTTATTAGGTACACTCTTAGACTTCTGAAGTGAACTAAAATATTATTGATTCAATAGAGAGTCACAAATGATGTATTGCGAATTAAGACCCACGACTTAAATTCATTCAAGTACCTGTGAAGTTTTACTTGCCTATGATATATAAGAGGTAGGAAATAGATAACCAGGAAATCACTAATAAATTATTAACACACAAGCACATGATTATTTAGGCCACTGAAGAAGTGGCATTGCATAACATTACAGAATTAAGTTGAATGTGACTAATTACTAGCCTTATAGTGGTTCTAAAATCTGGACATTATTTACCCTAATACTTTCGCTGCATTAATGTAAAAAATGTCCTATTACTTGTATCTGTATACTTACCTGAACTCAATCTCAATCCAGTGCTGTGCCCATATGCAGCCGCTCACTCTTCTCTCTTTGCCCACAGAGGCAGCAGAGGGAGCCATTGGATCTTGCTACTGTCAATCAAATCTTGTGAGCTGAAAGCAGGATGGGAGGCTGAGCTGCACTGTTTGTGTCAGCTCAGAAGCAAGCCTGCAGGTGGCCCCCATAGGAAGTTGCTTCCTATAGAGAGACACGAGGAAGAGGAGGAGCCCAGCGCACCAGCATGGGACCCATGAAGAGGAGGTTAAGGGATATTCAATATCATCCTTTACCGGATTGACTATATGGGATTATAGCAGGAATGTACCCTAGTATGTGAGCCAAATCATCATGACTATACTGGGATTATAGCAGGAATGTACCCTATTTGATCTATGCTATCCTTAAGTGGACAGACTACATGGGATTATAGAATTATTGTACCCTAGTATGTAATCTATATCAACCTTAAACTGTTGGACTGCATGGGATTATAGCAGGGATGTACCCTAGTATGTAATCTATATCAACTTTAAATGTGCTGACTGCATAGCATTATAGTGGGAATGTACCCTTGCATGTGAGCGAAATCATGACTTCACTAGGATTACAGCAGGGATGTACCCTTTTATGCAATCTACATCATCCTGAAATGGGTTGACTACATTGGGATTGGTTAGGGATGTACTCAATCCGGTGAGCTAAATCAAGACAGTATATAGAATATAACATGAATGTACCCTATAATAATAATTCAAAATTATATATCAAATCAAGTTAATACTGAGGTTATATCAGGAATATACTCTACTATGAAATCGAAATCATCCTTTAGTGGGTTGATTATATTGGAATTCTAGTGGGAATACACAGACCGTGATGATTTGGGGAGCCATGTCATCTGCTGGTGTTGGTCCACTGTGTTTTATCAAGTCCAAAGTCAGCTCAGCCCCCTACGAGGAAATTCTACAGCACTTCATGCTTCCTTCAGCTGGCCAGCTTTATGGAGATGCTGATTTCATTTTCCAGCAAGACTTGGTACCTGCCCACACTGCCAAAAGTACCAATACCTGGTTTAATGATCATGGTGTCACTGTTTTTTATTGGCCAGCAAACTTGCCTGACCTAAACCCCATAGAGAATCTGTGGGGTATTGTCAAGAGGAATATGAGAGACACCAGACCTAACCATGCAGATGAGCTGAAAGCCACTATCACTATATATATATATACAAAAAAAGTCTTTCATTTTGATAGTTTTGTTTAATAGAAAATGTTTGTGTTCATTTCTTAGGATGGAGAACCTGTTTGTGAACAGCTTCATGCACATGTTCCAGTCTTCATGGAGTGACTTTGCAGATTTTGAAAAGATCTTTGTCAGAATTAGCAATACAATATCAGGTACACTCCAGGACATTTAAGGGTTTTCAAGGTTTTACTGTGTTGTGTTTAGGATTCAGTTTTTCTACAGTACTATATGGACAGTTGCATATGGTGCCAATAATTGCCAATCTGGACAACATGAAGACTTATTTGAAGACATATACTTTAGCACAGCTCAGTATCTGTGTTGTGTACCTAATTTATTCAGTAATACTCTGTTTACTGACCTTTTTATCTGTGAGAAAAAAATAAAGATTTCCACTTTGCAGTCTTTAAAGCTGGATTCACACCTATGCGTAAGTGTTTTAGCACACGTTATCACATATATTTTGGGGTCATCCCATTGGTTCCTACAATGAGGCAAACAATGCTTGTTGTGACCCTTCAACACACTACAACTTTTTTCTTGTATTTTGGCCTTGCAGTATTTATATAAAATATTTGTAATAAGCATTTAGCCTTCTTTGGTACTCTCTACCCCAATCTGTCCGACTGTCCCCTAATCTATCCATCTTTAGACGATCCCTGAAAACCCTTCTCTTTAAAGAAGCCTACCCGGCTACTAACTAATAACACTGTTTCACTTGCTCCATCAACTCATCCCCCACAGCTATTGCCTTTTGTATCAATAGATTGTAAGCTCTAACGAGCAGGGCCCTCTGATTCCTTTTGATCCAAATTTTATTGTAACTGTAATGTCTGCCTTCATTTTGTTAAGCGCTGCGCAAACTGTTGGTGCTATATAAATCCTGTATAATAACAATAGTAAAGGGTGCAACCATGACACTGGAGTTACAGATCATTATAGGTTTTCTAAACAAATAAAACCAGCAGAAGCTGTTTTCATTCAAACGTTCTCTCTAAATAAATCCCTAAATAGCCCTATATGGATAGAAGAAGTGGTGGCAAAGGGGGATGAATAAACTCTCCTACTTAACCCCATGTAAACTTAGACTTAAGCTAATGTACTCAAAGCAGCAGGCTTTTTCAGCAGGACAGTTCAGAATAGACTGGATTAAAATGTAAAAATCAAATGTTTATGTGCAATAGTTTATATTTACCTGTATATCCAAAAAATGAATGGGGGCTTTACTGGTACACATGAAATTACACTGGTATGTAATAAAAAATAATGCACCATTTTATTGTTAAAATATATGGATCATTTATATCCTAAAAACCATAGTATTCATGATTAATAATATCCCCCCATAGTTGCCAACAGACATTGTTGAATGTACAATCTCGATTTCATATACAGATTATACATGTATTCACAAATCACGTAACTTATGCCAGTACAGTATCTCACAAAAGTGAGTACATCCCTCACATTTTTGTAAATATTTTATTATATCTTTTCATGTTACAACACTAAAGAAATTACACTTTGCTACAATGTAAAGTAGTGAGTGTACAGCTTGTAAAACAGTGTAAATTTGCTGTCCCCTCAAAATAACTCAACACACAGCCATTAATGTCTAAACTGCTGGAAACAAAACTGAGTAAACCCCTAAGTGAAAATATCCAAATTCTGCCCAAAGTGTCAATATTTTGTATGGCCACCATTATTTTCCAGCACTGCCTTAACCCTCTTGAGCATGGAGTTCACCAGAGCTTCATAGGTTGCCACTGGAGTCCTCTTCCACTCCTCCATGACAACATCATGGAGCTGGTGGATGTTAGAGACCTTGCGCTCCTCCACCTTCCATTTATGGATGCCCCACAGATGCTCAATAGGGTTTAGGTCTGGAGACATGCTTGGCCAGTAAATCACCTTTATCCTCGGCTTCTTTAGCAAAGCAGTGGTCATCTTGGAGGTGTGTTTGGGGTCATTATCATGTTTGAATACTGCCCTGTGCCCAGTCTCCGAAGGGAGGGGATCATGCTCTGCTTCAGTATGTCACAGTACATGTTGGCATTCATGGTTCCCTCAATGAACTGTAGCTCCCCAGTGCTGGCAGAACTCACGCAGCCCCAGACCATGACACTCCCACCACGATGCTTGACTGTAGGTAAGACACACTTGTCTTTGTTCTCCTCACCTGGTTGCCGCCACACACACTTGAGACCATGTGAACCAAATAAGTTTATCCTGGTCTCATCAGACCATATGACATGGTTCCAGTAATCCATGTCCTTAGTCTGCTTGTCTTCAGCAAACTGTTGGCGGGCTTTCTTGTGCATCATCTTTAGAAGAGGCTTCCTTCTGGGACGACAGTCATGCAGACCAATTTGATGCAGTGTGGTCTGAGCATTGACAGGATGACCCCCCACCACTTCAAGCTCTGCAGCAATTCTGACGCAGAGCAGGTGCACTCAACATCTTTGGTCGACCATGGCAAGGCCTGTTTTGAGTGGAACCTGTCCTGTTAAACTGTTGTATGGTCTTGGCCACCATGCTGCAGCTCGGATTCAGGGTCTTAGCAATCTTCTCATGGTCTAAGCCCTCTTTATTTAGAGCAACAATTCTTTTTTTCAGATCCTCAGAGAGTTTTTTGCCATGAGGTGCTATGATGAACTTCCAATGACTAGTATGAGAGAGTGAGAGCGATAACACCAAATTTAACACACCAGCTCCCCATTCACACCTGAGACCTGGTAACAGTAATGAGTGACATGACACCGGGGAGGGAAAATTGCTAATTGGGCCCAATTTGGATGTTTTCACTTAGGGGTGTACTCACATTTGTTGCCAGCGGTTTAGACATTAATGGCTGTGTGTTGAGTTATTTTGAGGGGACAGCAAATTTACACTTTTTTACAAGCTGTACACTCACAACTTTACATTGTAGCAAAGTGTCATTTCTTCTGTATTGTCACATGAAAATAAATAATCAAATATTTACAAAAATGTCAGGAGTGTACTCACTTTTGTGAGATACTGTAGATCCTCCTAAGGCTTGGTTCATACATATGAAAATTGGATGCGGTTTTCCAATTTGCATGACAGGAGAGTATGACCAGCTCTCAATGGAGCCGGTTCACACAGCTCCTGGGTGGCAGCTGTCTACATTTGGAAAGGGTCCTGTGCGTCTTTGGTTCTGATTCAGGTGCAAATTCAGACAGAAATTCAGACCTGACTCGCACCTGAATCGGTGATCAGTAACACACCGACCCCCTGCTGTGAACCGCGGCCACAGCATGTGTGGACCCAGCCTTAGTCAATGATTTTCTTGTACAGCTTCTTCAGCACCATCCGAGGATCCAGTGGGGCGATACTGATAATAACAATGTGTAACAATACAACTGAGGTAGGGCAGAGGCGGCAGAAAAAAGTACAAAGTAATCCCCCGGGGCAGACACTGAGACAGAGAGACAAATCCGAAAGACAATCAGCTGGAAACCATACCAAGGCTAAGAGGCCAAAATCCTGTCGTGTCCACTTTCTAATTGGTTTTAATATGGTTTCTAAAATTTACCATAGTAGGAGTGATCTATAACTTGTATGCTTCAGCATCCACTATAGTAGACCCACAGTATGTACTATATCTAGAATTACAGTTGGAAGCCTGATCTTGCCGCGGATTAAACAATATGTGGCCCACGACACATCCACTGCCTCACCATGCCTCAGAATGCAGGCCAAGGGTTTCCAGCTGGTTGTGGTTCAGATTTGTCTCTCTGTCCCAGCGTCTGCCCCATGGGATTACCCAGTCCTTTTCCAATGCCTCTGCCCTACCTCAGTTGTATTGATGTATATTGTTATTATCATTATCTCCCCATTTGATTCTTGGATGGTCCTGAAGAAGCCATTTGAGAAATGCATTGACTTAGGGTAATCTACTTCATTACTATTAAGTTATGTGATTTGTGCATGCATGTATATTCAGTATATGAAATCAAGGTTGTACATTCAACAATGTCTGTTGGCAGCTATGAGGAGATATTGTTAATCATGGAAACTATGTTTTTTAGGATATAAATGATCCTTTGTTCCAGTGATCATGTGTAGCAGTAATGTCTGCATTTCTTTTTTCTTGGTTATATAGTGATATTTTGGATGTGGTACAGTGGTGATGGCCGTTATACGCTACTTTTATTATTACCTGACTAAAAGGAAGAAAAATTATTTTAGTTTGGAACACAATAAATAAAGAAATATTAACTTGGGTGATAGTAAAATGTTAGGATGAGGGCAAAAGTAAAACTCAGGGATACTTTTACAAAGTCCAATAGATTATACACTATAAATAAATATTTGTGTATATTGTATATATATATGAAATAAATGTAAATTCTGTTTCTATTATTTTGAAGAATATGTCATGCAGCATTGGCGGGAAGACTTTATGTTCGGATACCAGTTTCTTAACGGCTGCAATCCAGTTATGATAAAAAAATGCACAAAAATACCAGAAAAATTTCCTGTAACACATGAAATGGTAGAACTAAGTCTTGAACGGAAACTTACACTTGAACAGGAAATTGAGGTATGTATCCTGTAAATATAAAGGATATAGAAAATGTAATTCATCGTTGTGGTGGCTGAGTCTTAGTGGTGTGAAATTAACATATCTTACCCTTACTCTTTTTCACCTTGTTTTAGCTAGGGAATATCTTCATAGTTGATTACGAACTTCTTGATGGCATCTCTGCTAACAAAACAGATCCCTGCACCATTCAATATATTGCTGCACCCATCTGTTTGTTGTACAAAAATCTTGAGAACAAGATTATGCCAATTGCTATTCAGGTATTCCTATATATTGTAAGAGTTTTACATGTTTTCAGGCAAAGATAATATTTTTGTTAAATAACTACAGTACATAAAACTTAAAGTTTCAGTATGTGGTTGACTATGAACAGCGCACCATGATTGGCATTACCAATACTCTAATATATAAGTAAAACAATTATAACTGTTTTTCTTGGATGGATACATAAAGAAAATGCTGCTCCAATCTCACTTTGGCACTGTTCATTTGGTCAAATGCCTAGACATGTGGTCATGGGTCAATGAAAGATATACCCTTTCCTTTTTTTCTGGGGGCAACTAACATTTTGGATTTCCCCTCCCTTTCTTTGTATATGACAATGGTCACCAGTATAAATAAAGGGTTGTCCCTAATGACGATACAGACATCAGTAAAAACTTTATACAGGGTATAACCCTTCCCTACTCTTAAATTAAAAAAATATATATGTTACCCAGAGATACACTTTAAGTCTCCTGTTACAGCAAATAATCCATTGGTAATCAAATTAACCATACACCATTGGGTACATTTAAAGCAAGGATGTAAATCTTGGGAACACAACCAAACAAACTAAAGGAAATAATGTGTGATGACACGAGGATAGGTATCAGCCTGGGAAGGATAATTTCACCACTTCTTGATTATATTATCCTAAAATACTTTATTTAGTGTGAACAGATACAAGAATTATGCAAAATAAAGTTTCTTTGAAATAAATGTATTAGTCCCACTATTAAACAAATCTCAAGCATTGTCAAAGTAATGTTCAGTTAATCTACAGTACATTCATCAGAATATATTAACATTCCAAATGTGTTTTATGCTCTGCAGCTAAACCAAACGCCTGGACCTGAAAATCCAATCTTTTTGCCATCAGATGCAGAGCATGATTGGCTGCTAGCCAAGATATGGGTCAGGTCATCAGATTTCCATGTCCATCAAACAGTGTCCCATCTCCTGAGGTCTCATCTCCTAACAGAAGTTTTTGCTATTGCCATGTATCGGCAGCTACCAGCTGTTCACCCTGTTTTTAAGGTAACACAGTTGAAATTACTCCAATAAATCTTTTTTTGAATGTGTGTATATGTATACACAATATGTAAGACCTAGCCTGCAATTTCTTACCACTGCGATTTAACCAGTTTCTGCCAACGCTTCATTTGTAACCCTTTGATTATGATGTTTTGAAGAAAAGGTGATTGCTAATAAGGCTGAATTAGGAGGACAGCTAAAGTAGTCTATGGGCAAGCATGTCTACTACCAAGGTCCTTCTAAATTACTAATTAAATGTAAACTACTCAAGCAAAACTTTCAATATGTATGAGTGTATGTGAGCAGTGAAGTATGGTGCAGCTGTCAGGTCTTTACATGTAATTTTTGGAGCACAAATGAGGCGCATTTGCCTATTCTTTTTGTGCTCCACTTCAATGCTGGTTTAATGTTGGAATAGGTACAAATCATCCCCCCAACATTATGCCATACCATTATGACCAGCCATCAAAACCTGTTGAGGCATGGACTCCATTGGACTTGTAAAGGTATGTTGTTGTATCTGGCACCAAGCCATCAGTAGCAGATCCTTTAAGCCCTGTATGTTGCAAGACGGGGCATCCATGGATCAACACCTCAAACTCATTGTTGTGTTCCCCAAACCATTCTTGAATTCATCAGACCAGACCACGTTTTTTCCATTGCTCTGTGAGCCAGTTCTGATGTTCATGTGTCCATTGTAGGCACGGGTCGGCATGGGCCCCTTGACTGGTCAGCGGTTACGTAGCCCCATACACAACAAACTGCAATACACTGTATGTTGTGACACTTTTCTATCAGAACCAGAATTAATTTTTTTAGCAATCTGAACTATAGTAGCTCTTCTACCTGGTCAGACTACACTGGCCAGCCTTTGCTCCCTACGTGTATCAGTGAGCCTTGGCTGCCCATGACACTGTCGCTGGTTTGCAGGTTTTGCATGTCTAGGACCACTTTTTGAAGGTTGACCACTGAAGACCAGAACATCCCACAAGAGCTGCAATTTTGAAGTTGCTCTGACCCAGTATTTAGCCATTACAATTTGGCCTTTGTCAAGATTGTTCAAATCCTTAAAATTGCCCATTTTTTCTGCTTTCAACACATCAAATTCGGGGACAGCATATTCACTTGCTGTCTAATATATCCCATCCACTTTCAGGTGCCACTGTAATAAGATAATCAATATTATTCTTTTTATCTGTCAGTGGTCAAATTGTTATGGTTTGTCAATGTATATCCCAGTAAGAGATCATATTCTTCCATGTAGTTTAGACCTTAGGTTTGCTATTAAAGGCCCAATCGTATGGCTCAATGTGATGTTCAGACAAGGATTAGGCCATTTAGTGATACCCTTAAGATGTAATAGAGCAAGCCTTTTCTTTTCCAAGAACAAGCTGTGGCTTACAGGGATTTTACATGTTGTTGGAAGGTATTAGTTGTTCTGCTTCACCATGTTGAGTAAGTCACAACAGAAACAGTGGTACTTTGTGTTGCTATGTATTTTTGTTGCCCCTCATTCTTGGGTAGCTGTCTGTCTACAGCTAGGTCATTTATCCTTGAAACCCTTTGTCACCGTCCAGGGTTCTTAATCTTAATGTTTTCACGTTTTGGAAGAAATTCAAAAGAATGGTTTATGATGATAAAATACAAACACAGCAGCTAGAACTTAGAACAATAGCCACTGATACACTTTCACTAGATAAATGCATGAAACACAGTACGATCATAACTTGGGACACAGTCAGCTGGCAGTAAGACAAATGCAAAATGGTTTTATTCCAAGGAACCTGTGGTTATATAAATGTGTACTTTGTGTTTATTGCAAATGTGGTTTCCAGGCAACGTTGAATGTATTCATGTTCAGCAAGGGAGATTTACATACTGAGCTCCTATTTTATTCTTAGGCTGTTGATAAATCCAATGTTTTCTAATAAACATTAACTTTCAGATAGCATACTTTTAAGAGCTCACACATTTTGTAAAAGACACCCCAGAGAGAAAATGGAACTTTTCAGTTTAATTGGATTTTTATTCTGGAATATAAAGACTCAATATGTTTCGTCATTGCATTACATTCAGTGATGTGCAAATCTCACCCAGCCTTGAGTTTGAAGCTGCTAGGTCTTCTGATCCTGACTGATTGTAAATGCATTTTTTCTTGTACTTACCTGCTCTATGCAATGGTTTTGCACAGAGCAGCACTTCTCAGGTCCCCCGTCGGCGCCCCTGGCTCCCCCCCCCCCCTGCTGAGTGTCCCCATAGCAAACCGCTTGCTATGGGAGCACTTGTGCAGGTTCATGGACACACAGAGTGAAGCTTGGCCATGCCTCCTGCTACCTCCTTACTGTGACTGACAACAGCGGGAGCCAATCGCAATCTACAGCAGAGAATACAAAATACAGAATGGTGCATAATGTTATACAATTGCATACTTCCCAACATTTTCAGATGGAAACGAGGTACATCTACTAGAAAAAGTATGTAGGCATAGGACACACCCCCTGCTGCACCCCCTTAAATGAGAATAACACAAAAAAACTGATTAGTTAATCCCACAAGTGCTTTTTTTTACCACTACTATTCCTTTTTTAAGGTCTTTTGAAATTTACAAATTCAGCAATTTAGAAATTGGATGAAAGGTTTGAAAGATAAAAAGTGCATTTTATATACAACTATATAGATCAGACCAAAATAAGGGACAAATAAGGAGGAAAGAGGGACAGAGGGACTTTGTTCCAGATCAGGGACGGTCCCTCCAAATCAGGGACAGTTGGGAGCTATGTACAATGGTGTAGATTTACTAAGGGCAAATAGACACCCTGCAAGTGCAGTTGCACTAATTTTCCCCAGAGCAAAAGCTCTGCTGATTTCCATCATCCAATCATGTGCAAGCAAAAATTCTGTTTTTTATTTTCCTTGTGACTGATTGGGTATTCTTTACAGCATGGGTGCTCAACCTGTGGCTCTCCAGCTGTTGCATAACTACAAATCCCATCATGCCTCTGCCTTTGGGAGTCATGCTTGTAACTGTCAGCAGCTTGCAATGCCTCATGGGACTTGTAGTTCTGCAACAGCTGCAGGGCCACGTGTTGAGCACCCATGCTTTAGAATAAAGCTTTACTATATTTATAATTATTGTTAACTTGCATTCTTGATTTATGGCACTAAAACTTCTAATAATACAATACCATATCTCATTTTTGAAAGATGAAAAAGTATACAGTATTTTGTAACAAACGTTAAATGTTTTTTTTTTTTTTTTGGGAAAACAAATATAATTCTCTTTGTTTGCTTGTTTAAGGGTTAATAATAAATTGTCAAATAATTCCAATGCTATATTAACTGTATATTTCAGCTGCTGATACCTCACGTGAGATTCACTATAGCAATCAACACAAAGGCACGGGAACAGCTCATTTGTGAATGTGGTCTGTTTGACAAGGTAAGGTTTCTTTTTCATCCTAATCACTAAGCGTATTTACTCAAAAGTAATAAAATACCTCTATTATTATGGTTGCAACAAAAAAAAATCCTTAAATTGACATTTAACCTTTTTATTTTTAAGCACTTTCTGCAGCTGATGTAATAATTTACTGAGTATGCAGCTTCTTTATTTTTTAATCCTTACCGGTGTGTTCCAGATTAAGATGGTGCCATGACTGCTGTCCAAGGTTTCCTGTTTGAGGGTGGCTCCTTACTCTTGCAGCAAACTATAGAGCCACCTTTGCATGAAGGAACCAGGGTTGAGTCTCTCTATACGGTACATCAATAAAAACTCTCAGATGGATGTTAGTCTTTTCCAAGATCTCTGCTGTGCTACACACTAGACTGCAGAAAAATGATCCAGACTCTGCCCAGCTGTTGGTACTGGCTGTAGCTGCCACTGGCAGGGTTACATGAGCACTGTCATTCACCAGAAAGTGTTTTTAGACATAGTCAGTGATTGGCTGGTTAGTGTTCACATGACTCATCAGCCCCTACCCCAGCAGGCACCACAACTGCACTAAGGGTGGATTGTGTGCTAGGTAAGACATGGAGATTTTGCATATTTACTGATGCTTGACAACAGGTTTGTGGAACAGTGCCCTGTTTATAGAGTCAACCTCTATTAAACTTATAAAAAAAAAATCTTTGTTCTTTCTAATGTAGATTGTGAGTGGAGCTCAACACGCCCAATTGGAGGATTCACTCGTAGCGCTCATTAGTGCCTTTAACTAAAGGAGAAAGAGGCCGACTTTTGAAATCCTCATTAGGGCAGCATTTCGACTTAGAAGCTAGCACACTCCACTCTAAATGTTTGGCTAACAGGGGCTATTTTGCGATTCGGCACTGCGTGATTTTAATGGACAATTGCGCAGTCGTGCGACGCTCTACCCAAATGAAATTGACTTCCTTTTTTTCCCACAAAAAGAGCTTTCATTTGGTGGTATTTGATCACCTGTGTGAATTTTACTTTTTGCGCTATAAACAAAAAAATAGCGACAATTTTGAAAAAAATAACAATATTTTTCACATTTTTTTTATATGAAATTTCCCCCCAAAAAATGTAAAAATCAATTTTTTTTAACATTTTAGGCCAATTTGTTTTCTGCTACATATTTTTGGTGAAAAAAATCGCAATAAGCGTATTTTGATTGGTTTGCGCAAAAGTTATTGCGTTTACTAACTACGGAAAAGATTTGTGTCATTTTTATTTTTATTTTTTTTTAACTAGTAATGGTGGCGATCTGCGATTTTTTTTTTTTGCAGGACTGCGACTTTGCAGCAGACAGATCGGACCCTTGTCTGACATTTTTTACACTTTTGGGGGTACCAGTGACATTACTACAGTAATCAGTGCTATACATATGCACTGTTACTGTAAAAATGACACTGGCAGGGAAGGGGTTAACTTTGTTAGTGATCAAGGGGTTAAGTGTGTCCCTAGGGGCGTGATTCTAACTGTAAAGGGGCGTGGCTTTTGATGTAACCACAGAGACATACGATCCTACATAGCAGGATTGTATTATCTCTGCAGTTACACCAGGGAGAATGACAGGCAGCTTTGTTTACATCAGCCGCCTGCCTTTCTCCCTCTGCAGCGGGAGATCGCGAGTGGCCGGCGGACATCCGAGCCGCCGGTCACTCACGCGGGGATGACAGTGAACGAGCGGGGGTTGGAGCGCGCCTCCGGTGGCGCACGCTCGCCCCCTATTGGCTCACGGGCGAGTGACGTACCCATACGTCACTTTGCCCAGGAGGGGCTGACCGCCGCAGTATATGTACTTGCGGCGGTCGGCAAGTGGTTAAGGCTGCGGTTGCGTGAAATTTGCATTATGGCAGCACTCTTAGAAGCAATTGGGTTCTTCTTACAAAGTTAACCCCTTTTCTTTATTTAACTTCTTGTAACTTCTCTCAAAGGATGCAGCAATTCCACAGGGGTACCACAGAGCCTGTACTTCACACCACTAGCACAGCCTGACGTGTCACTTCACTCCCAATGACACTATGAGACTTCTATCTGACACAAGACATCCTCTCTTAAAGTATTCCTGAGCTTCTACGTGCCTGAGGCCTCTCACTATCTTCTCTTCCCCTGTGACATTTCAGACTAGGTACCTGGGATACCCTGTGTTGCGATATTGGTCCCTGTAGGTGGGGCACCGGTCGCTAAGGAGGAGGCCAAGCTCACAAATCTCCTCATTACCTGGGCCTTCGGTCACCTATGTCATGTCACCATGACTCCCACTGGCTGGCTGCTTAAGCACCTGACATTACTCCGATTGCCCTTAGCAACAGCAGTCTAGCCTCTTCTCCTTCCACTGCAAGTTAGACCTTTGTAATGTGTTCACACTGACTTCTCTTCATCCCTCTTCCAAGCTCTGTTCTTTAATATGCCATGCACATACTCCTTTAATGAAGTCAGCTCTGGCAGATTGGCTTCACAAGAAAGTTATTTACTGAAGTAGTTAATTTACCAGATAACAGTTCTCAGCAACATCTTCCATACACATTCTTGTACATTCCTGTCCCCGGTGCACTCTTCTGCCCCATGAGGTGGTCATACCTTAAATAGGTGAGAAAATCTTTTAGACAATGAGTCCATTTCAACAGCAAAATCCTTATCCCTTGGAACTCGAATGGGCTCCCATAACAGGTGGTAAATGTAGCAAAGTGAGAAATACATCCTCAGCAGCACTCTTCCTCTCTTCCCATGCTGAGAGCAACCCACAATACTGACCTACGTTGAATTTCCCTTTTTATATGCTTTGTCCAGAAAAGGGGGGTACTTCTCAGAAAAGCCTGGGAGAACCTGAACAGCAAGGTTTACACTTACCTCTCAGGCAGCACCACTTCTGCTGAGCACAGTAACTAAATAGTGCAACTAACCCAGCAGAAAATACTCCTAACCCAAAAAGATAATTAACACAGACAACAACAGTACCTTATTAAGCATCTGCTTACAAGCTGATGTCCCCTTGTCAATCATACAGTCCTTGAGGGTATAAGTTTGCCAGCTCTTTAAAAAGGCCTTGGGTACATTTGAACATGGTAATTAAGTCTAGGATTTTTCATCCCTGTTAATATTTTTGTTTGTTTTGTTTTTTTAAGCTGTCTCCCCAAGTTTCTTGAGTTTTGAAGTTTTATTCCCAGAGATCTTTTGCAGAATCACTATACATTCTGTATGTTTAGCTCCTTGTTCGAAAAAAGTTCTAATTTCTGTGATGTAGGAGTCCTCTTCTCTAAATTCATGTGTAACAAAGCCTGTGAAACCTACTTTCCACAACAATAGCATATCTACCACATCTCACAACATCTCTAGACATGTATAAGTAAGTAATCTCATTTGCTCAGTCCAAGATCAGAAGGTCACATCATATTGATGTTTAGTAAATGACTCATGGTGGTTTGATGAGACATATCCTGAAAGTCTTCAGCTGATGACTGGGCTTCTGATGTGGTATATCTTCAAGGAAAAAAGGGCTGCCTCTGTTTGTGTATTGCTGTATACTCTATGCCCCACAGTTAGAAAATTCAGATAGTTTAGTTAGGGACCTTGCTCATTAGAGATGCCTTGATGTGGCAGCGTGGCTTCCACTTGTACTTGCAAACGTATGTAATATTGTTTGTGACATATGTAACATTGTTTTATTTTCTTTTATACTTTTTTTTTTTTTTAGTAAAATTTGTTTCATGGGCTATACTATGAGGCTTTCTTCTTTTTTGAGTTGAACTTTGCTTTGAAGTGGAATGTCCTATTGCCTGCTGTAAATACCTCCATATCTATTGGCTACACACCTATAGCCAGGGCTGCCATCAGGGGGGGGACAGCTCCCCTTAGGGGCCCGGCCACCCAGGCCCCAATCAACGAGACTGAGTTGTTGTAGTAACTAGCAATTGCTAAAACAGGGCGGCCACAGAGTAAGCCGATGCAGCCGAAGAGATGTCTCTTTGCTGAATTGCGCTGTCTCTTTGCTGAATAAATGAGGCTGTCTCTTTATAGGATTGAGATGTGTCTTTGCTGAATATATGGGGATGTCTCTTTGCTGGATTGGATTCATTTTCATATATTAAGTTATAAGAGTGCTAAAATTAAAGTGGGTGCAATGAAGGACTCGGTGGGATGGCCAGTGGGTGGATTTGGTGGGACGGCCAGAGGGCGGGCCCGGCAGAATGTTGGTGGACAGGCCCAGAGGGTGTAAGGGGCCCCAAAATTTCTGATGGCTGCCCTGCCTATAGCAGCCATCTCAGGTCCCCAGATTGTTTTGAGGCTTCATTAGACCCGGTAATAAGAGCCTAATTTTAAAGTAAGCATACACCCATTGGAAATTCCTGGTCGCTGTCCTGTGTGTTCTGGATTCATATTTCTCCTTGGAGTTTTAAATTCAACACTAGTCATAGATAAGTTTCCATGGATCAGAAGGGAACACAAACTTATATGAACTTGGTTTTTATTGATATTTATTGTTTTATTGATTGATTGGGAACATCGATTGTTTGTTTTTTTTTTTGTTTTTTTTACATCAATCATTTATTGATAAGTTCACATGGATTATGAGTGAATATGTGTGTGAAAGAGTTGCAATTTGAGACATATCAGTGCCCATCCCAAATTCTACTCAGTCAAGTGTTACACACTTGATTGACATGAGTAAATATGAATTTATCTGAATGTGATGTTCTTTAATTATGTTTATTGTTGTTAAGGCCCTGTTCACACCTGAGCATTTTTCATATCATCTCATGCTCATCTCTGAAGTCTCAAAACGCCCTACAAGCAAAATCTCATTCATTTCATTGGCCCCTGTTCACATCTGAGCATTTTGTCACCTGTAGCAAAATGCCTTAAGCTCAAAAAAGTACATGAGCTTCTTTTTTTGGCAGATTACAAGTGTTTTTGTTAGATGTCGATGTAGCACCCTCATAGGTAGGTGCTAGGTAAAAGCATCTTATGCTACTTCTGCCTATCAGGGGAGCCTGATCTATTAGGTTGTCTGTTGCATGTTCCTAGGTGTGATTCACTGGGTCTAAGGGAGTTTCCCCACTGCATCCAATAGGGGAGCCTGTTGGACAGTGGAGGAAACCTGGCCAGTGACACATATGCTTTTGTGAAAGTCCCAGTGGGAGGGCACACTTGCAGTGCATCTTGGAATTGCTCATAAAGGCCGGGGGGACATGTGACAGGGCGTCTTTGGCGGGAAGCAGAGTCCCAGGAGGAGGCTGATGGCTGGTCTCTCCTCCTGCTGTATGAGGAAAGTGGTCTTAGGCAGTCGGCCTAGTGAACCAGGTTTGGAGCTGAGCTGCAGAGGATCCAGTAGAGCTGACAGTGGAGCTTCTGGCAGAGTCTACCGGGAAAAACAGTGTCCGTTAGTACCAGGGGACTTGCCAAAGGGTCTGCCCAGGAAGGGGGCCACTCCAGTGAAGTCAGAGGATCAAGGGGCCAGCTCACACAGAGTGTCAGAGTAAAAGGGGGTGCCGTTTATAACCCTGAAGAGTAGGAACAAAGGGGGTGCCGAGTAGGACCCTGAAGAGTGATTCACAGTGCAGTACAGTTCAGTTAATTCTTCTTCACTAAAGTGGTAAGGTGAAGCAGCGGCCTTGCCGCACTCAGCATTATACAGAAGTCCCAGCAATTGTGCATAGTTTGTTTAGTGGGAGTATCCCACTCATCCCTTCTCCTATCCCAGTTCTCAAATAAATCAACAAAAAACCAAAACCCCTGGACTGTTTTCTGACTGAGCCGAGCACTTAGAATATGCTAGTTGTTGCTATGGGTAACCCAGGGGAATCCGTAACCAGCAGCTCCCAAGGGAGTAGTGCTACATCAATGCCTGCCTCCAAACACCTGCCAAAAAGGCATGAAAAAAAGCCTGAAAAACGCCTGAAAAAAAGCCCAAAAAAACGCCTAAAATGATACGCACAGGTGTGAATGGAGCCTTAGTGATCGGTTGATCACATAATTTCACATTGATTGTTGGACTTGCATTTGTATTGAATGCAATTTATACACATTGTATTTTTGGTCAGTTCGCACCTTCATAGAGTTTATTTGTTTGGTGACACTTGAAATTTGATCAATTTATAAGTTAATTTTAATCTTTTAGCGCAGCAGGTTTCATACACTGTATGTTTTGGTAAGTGATCTAATGTTTACCTAGAGCAAGACAGCAGTTTTTTTTTTTTAAACTTTATTTTATTGTCAAGGAATTTGGCACAGCAGTTACATCCCATCACTTTCAGTGCATAACAGTCACTGATTCAGCTGACCAAAACACAGTAATAAGTATACCAAGCCTTATCAACAGTACAAAACACAGGATAGTCAAAAGTATCGATTGGCAAATTCAGAGAAATTTTTATATATTTATATGCAAGACCAAAAAGTCGATATTATAGACCAAGCAGAGGTGCAAAGTGCACAGTAGGAGACAAAAGGACTATTTGCTCGGTCAGTCGCCCTGAAGAACTATTAAAATTGGGATGCAAGTGATGGCTGATCCCTATAAAATAGGGAGTCCAGATCTTCCAATATTGTCCTCCTGTTCCTTTAGAATCACGGTAAGATTTTCCATAACCTGGATTTCTGCAATTCTCGCCTGCCAATGAGCTACTGTAGGGGGGCATGCACGTTTCCACATAGCCTGAATATAGGCCTTGGCTGCTGAGAGCAAATCATAGTAATTTTAAATGACTGTGATTGAGTTTAAAGTGGTAGTAAAGTCCTGAAACCCAGAATCTGCTGACAGGCAGGGTTTTCATAACAGAAGAGACTCTAGAGGTTTCTTCTGTCATAAATGCCCCCCCACCTCTCAGCAGGTAATGTGATTTAAGCTGCACATGCACGGCTCAGACCACATTTACCGCCCGCTCTCTGTACCGCAGTGATGTGACTCCTGTGCGCATTTGTGGGAGTGACATCACCTGCGACCTGTGAAGCAAAAAGAGATGACCACACTCCGATGTAAATCAAAAATTGGAGTAAATTTATTCCACATCAAACAATAGGCAACTGGAACAACACACTGTGAATGCAGGACACAAAGGCAGACGCGTTACACGACTTAGAGATGTCGCTTACTCATTGCCAACTTGTGTTGTTCCAGTTGCCTATTGTTTGATGTGGAATAAATTTACTCCAATTTTTGATTTACATGGGAGTGCGGTCATCTCTTTTTGCTTCATATGATCTTGGATTGACGGATCCGACCAGCACCCGATACCCAGCCCACCTGGAGCGGTCTTTCCTATTTGGACTTCATCTATCACCTGCGACCTGGCCATTCAAGCAGCTGAAGATAGGGAACCCAGAAGGAAGACCAGATGAAGATGGAAGCCGCCAGAGATCAGCAAGAGCTGTGACAGCGCAGTACTGGGAGGGGTCTGTCTGCAGGTAAGTCTGTCATAATGTACTAGTATGCAGTGCATAATAATACATTATGACCTAAATCTGCATGGGGACCGTTTTTTGAAATAATGAACAAGACTTTACTAACGCTTTAAGCAGACATATCCTGAAAAAACTTCAGCTGATGACTTCCTAAGGTGATGACTGAGCCTCTGGTGTGTTGGTGAATCTTCAAAGAGGAAAGGGCTGCCTCCAGAGGAGCCTGCTCTCTGTTTGTGCATTGCTATATACTGTATGTCCTACAGGTGAGAAACTCAGGCTAGAGTTAGAGACCACACTCATTAGAGGTGCCCTAATATGGCAGCATGGCTTCCACATGTATTTGCAAACGTATGTAACAAAATCATCCAATTTTACCCTGAGAAGTTAAAATAGATTGTTTTGGGGTTTTTAACTGGCTTGTTTAAATGTTCCTGGGGACCCCTTTGTATTGTTCTATTAGGTAAATTTCACTGTCCCAAAAACAGATATTCAAAACTAAACAAAAATATGGTGGAATTTAGGCATTACAATTCACGAGGTAATAGTCAAAATAAATTTTAGAAAGATACAAATAACCTCCTTTAAGGGTCCACACTGACAGGTTGGAGACGAATTGCTCTTTCTATAATGTCAATGGCTTCTCACAATGGCCTCTTACCTACTTATATTTCCTTATATCACAGGCCAATGCTACAGGAGGTGGTGGACATGTCGAGCTGTTACTGCGAGCCATGAATGAGTTCACGTATGAGTCTCTTTGTTTTCCACATGCAATAAAGATGAGAGGAATGGAAGACAAGGAAGAAATACCATATTATTTCTACAGAGATGATGGAATCAAGGTCTGGGATGCCACATTAAAGTAAGAAAACTCAAATATTGTATCACTTTTTAGCAGGTTGTTTTTTTACTTGCTAGAATTTATTTCTTAGGAAATGAATGATTTTGCTTGAAACAAATGTGTACTGAAAGCACAACACAAATGAAAAGTTGACCTCTAACATCAGATTCTGTTTTGGATGTGTTCTATCAGCATAACTGAATTTACCAACAATGCAGATCAACCTAAAGACTCTAAACAATCCACTCCACTAAAGACTCTAAACAATCCACTACACTAAAGACTCTAAACAATCCACTCCACTAAAGACTCCAAACAATCCTCTCCACTCCACTAAAGACTCTAAACAATCCACTTCACTAAAGACTCTAAACAATCCTCTCCACTCCACTAAAGACTCTAAACAATCCACTCCACTAAAGACTCTAAACAATCCACTCCACTAAAGACTCTAAACAATCCACTTCACTAAAGACTCTAAACAATCCTCTCCACTCCACTAAAGACTCTAAACAATCCACTCCACTAAAGACTCTAAACAATCCACTCCACTAAAGACTCTAAACAATCCACTTCACTAAAGACTCTAAACAATCCTCTCCACTCCACTAAAGACTCTAAACAATCCACTTCACTAAAGACTCTAAACAATCCACTCCACTAAAGACTCTAAACAATCCTCTCCACTCCACTAAAGACTCTAAACAATCCTCTCCACTCCACTAAAGACTCTAAACAATCCACTCCACTAAAGACTCTAAACAATTCACTCAACTAAAGACTCTAAGCAATCCACTCCACTAAAGACTCTAAACAATCCACTCCACTAAAGACTCTAAGCAATCCACTACACTCCACTAAAGACTCTAAACAATCCACTGCACTAAAGACTCTAAAACAATCCACTCAACTAAAGACTCTAAGCAATCCACTCCATTAAAGACTCTAAACAATCCACTCCACTAAAGACTCTAAACAATCCACTCCACTAAAGACTATAAACAATCCACTCCACTCCACGCCACTAAAGACTATAAACAATACATCAATCATATCTCTCTCCAAGTAGACTTTATGCAATGTAAAGCATTGCATCTCCTAAATGTTTGAGATGCAATGCTAAGCGGGCAGACTTTATACATACTATGTGGTTTTGTCCAGTGATATCAAGATTCTGGCAGGAAATAATTCAAATATTATCCTCTGTCCTGAATATGCCTGTACCTTTGACCCCAGAAACCTGTTTGCTGGGTATATTAGATGAAATAACATGGTCTAGATATCACAAGATAATGCTTAGAGAAACGCTTTTTATGGCAAGGAAAGCAATCACAGTTAAGTGGATTCTAGTGAAGCCCCCTGTTGTTAAGAACTGGATAAGAGCGGTAAATCAGATTTTACCATTTGAAAAAGTATTGTATATGCATAGAGGATGCTCAACGAAATATAATAAAATTTGGGATAATTGGAGTCAATCAACATTAACCAATGGTTGAATATAAGGAGATAACTAAGAGGATATAGAGGGATGCACATAGTATGATGAGGAAATAAATCTATGAATGCAATGGAGCAAGGGGTTGGGGCACGCCGGGACAACGGCAATCAATTAAGCTAAATGGATATACCTTGGCATAAAGAGATTATGAATACTAAGTAAACAGATAATTATTTGGATATTGTATAATTTTTTTATTTTATATTGTTTTGTCCCTTTGTTTAAAGGACGTTTGGAATGTTCGTTTTTATGCACATATTGAAATAAAAAGAATTGAAAAAAAAAAAGACTATAAACAATCCACTCCACTCCACTAAAGACTCTAAACAATCCACTTCACTAAAGACTATAAACAATCCACTCCACTCCACTAAAGACTCTAAACAATCCACTTCACTAAAGACTATAAACAATCCACTCCACTCCACTAATTCTGCTGAATTCCATCATCCCACCCACTGCCAGCGGCTCCATTAGATGCAATGGAGTTCAAAGGCGACATCAGGGGTCTATATACTTATTTATTCTCTAGTGTCCCTACTTTCAGAAAATATATAATGTTTGGGGGTTTTAACTAATCTACAGCCCCAAAAATGTGCATTTTACCATGTGTGCAAAAATCCCCAAAACGCATGTGGCTACGAAAGGGTTAAGTGAAACAAGGGACCAAGTACCCCAATTAGAGAAAAGTCAAAAGTCCTACATGGCTCCTGCTGGGTCAGATCTATAGCTCTGCAAATAGCACAGATTTTACCCCCTGTTGATTGGATAGATGAAGGTCTGATTTAAGCCTGGTACACACGGGCCAAACGTTGGACGACATCGGCCGTGTGTACTGCAACTGGTTGGACTGGCTTCTGTCAAAAGGGGATGACTTGAAAAGGTCTGCTAATGGCTGATAGTGCTAACCAGAGTGTTCTGGCAGGGGGGGGTCACCCCCCTTTCAGAACACAATAGCTCAGCAGGGGAGATCACTGTACCAACATCGCATGGTTAGGACACCAGCTCCTCCGTAGCTGTCAGTTTTTTTTTTCTTTTAGCCCTGCTGGGTTGAACTAAAAATAAATCTAGTAGTGTGTACTAAATTTAGCAGGGTGTGAATTGAACCTCTACAGCGGGACTGCTACTTCCACACAGAGAAAGGGTCCCTCCCAGCAGGGAAGTGGAAGCATTCACTAGTTTCTTGTACTGGTATGCCTAACACATTCAGAAAATATATATAAGAATACCACAGCGTGAGAAACAGTGCAACACACCCAATATATAACAAGTGTTATCACATTTAACTAGTAAAATTCCATGTGTGAACAAAATGAGAAGGGTTGTTTGTTAAACAAATACATTGAGTCCATATTAACATAAAACTATATGGGGAAGAAAACAAAAATGATCAAAAACGTGTTCAAAATTTTAAAATTTAAAAACTACATAAACAAGCAAGTGTCCAGTGAAAATGTGTGAAGAGTGCTCTTAATCCAAAACGTCCATGTGACTTTTGTGCAAAGTGGATGTGCTTCACACCCCCCCAAAGTGGATTCACTTACCAGACAATGTGGACCCCTAGGCAATACTGCATAGGGGTCTGTCAGGCTTTGGCTGGTAACTTTGGTGGGTAGGGATTCTTGGATATCTCCTAATATCCAATACTCAGAATGGAAGACAATAGTGTAATAAGTTTAAGCTTTTAATGCAATGTAAATAAAGGAATTGCACTTACAATATTTGAGAAGAAAAATCGCATGTAGAAAATATAGTTAGTTGCGCTACTGGTGGCTGGTAACTCTATAGCGCTATGAACACAGCAGCATGCATTCCACCACACTTCCGCATGCATTCCACTGACCCGGAAGTGACGTTTGCTGAAAGGCCAGAAACCATGGCGACGCGTTTCGCTCCTCCCAGTGGGTGTTCTCACAGACATAGACTCCAGCTTTTCAGCGGTCTATTATAGCCAAACTCTGGTGGTCACATGACCTCGTTAATTTCCTGTTGGGTGTGCACGCATTAAATATACACCCTAAATGGATGACTTCCTGTTTGTGAGCTAGAGACGATAAGCATATACTAAGTCACCTCCTACCCAATGTAAACCATACTCCATAATGTAAGAATTCTACACCATATTCAAAACATCTATAATTAGATATATTAATTAAAATACATGAATAATGACACATTAGATAAAAATATTTTTCAAGTGCATATATCTTGTTGCGCATGGGCCATGGACACAGGATATATATTATAAGCCATTAAATTAACTCATTAAAGTTCAAATCTAGAAGGTTTTATATATATATATATATATATATATATATATATATATATGTGTGTGTGTGTGTGAAAATATAATAAATACATATGTATATGAAAAAAATTGACTAACAAAAATGAGGATGAGAATAGAGATGAAAAAAATAAATAAATTAAAAATAATAATAATATTAAATGCAAATCAAATAAAATAGAAATAAAATTTAAAATAGTAATGAAGAAAATGTAAATAAAAAAATATAAATAAAAATAAAAAATAAAATAAATAGAATAAAAATAACTAAAAAGAAAAAAGAAAAAAAACAAAGAAAAATAAAATGAAAAAAAAATGAAAAATAAAAATAGAAAAAATGTATAAAAATGTGTGATGCGTAAAAAGTAATGGGAAGTGAAATTTAAATGATTTTACCAATGAGATATAAAACAGTTGAGGTCTAGCTCTATGTTTAATCCCTTGGGGCTCATCGTATTTAACAAATAAATCCATTTCCCTTCGTTTTGGGATGTACCCTTTTTCAGATTACCTCCTCTTGAATTAGGCAGGTCCCTATTAATTCCACAGACTTTGAGCACCATGAAATCTCTATTGTGAACCAATCTGAAATGGTTAGATCAGGGGTGGGCAAACTTTTTGACTCGAGGGCCGCAATGGGTTCATATATTGGACCCAGGGGCCGGACCAAGAGTAGATGGCAAAAAACGCTGTAAAAATTGCGTGACTTAGAGGTCAGAAAAGTGTGAAAGGGGCCTTCAGTAATTAAGGTGTGCGTGCTGGCCCCCTTCAATGCAGAGACCAGCGTGCATGCCCCCTTCAATGCAGAGACCAGTGTGCGTGCCCCCTTCAATGAAGAGACCAGCGTGCGTGCCCCCTTCAATGCAGAGACCAGCGTTCTTGCCCCCTTCAAAGCAGAGACCAGCGCGCGTGCCCCCTGCAATGCAGAGACCAGCGTGCGTGCCCCCCCCCCCCCGAGACCAGTGCACTTACCTGCAGCAGCAGCGGCTTCTCCTCGAGTCCTCCCTCCTCCTCTTAGGCCAATGGCATGGGGTTTGCCTTGCAGCCAATCAGGAAGCAGGTATTAGACCCGCTTCCTGATTGGCCAGGAGGAGGATCTGTGTGACAATAGTGAATTTTCATTCGCTATTGTCACACAATGGGTGGGCACCGGGCGCACTGCTCTGCGCCCCGGGTCCACCCTTTACTGAAGCCTAGGACCGGCCACCACTGTAAATTAACTAGCGATCCGCGGGCCGGATTAAAAGGTCCGCCAGGCCATAGTTTGCTCATTCCTGGGTTAGATAAACTGTGATTTTTAAATCCCTTTTTAATGTTGGCAACATGCTCTCGTAGTCTGATTCCTAACTTTCATGTTGTCCTCCCCACATACTGGAGCTTGCATGGACATTTAAGGTGGTATAAGACTTCCCATTACTTTTTTATTAAAAGTGTGTGGTCTTCCTCGGTCTATTGAGAATAGCTCTGTAAGCCATACATCTTCGACATGTGAAAAAACCCACCTGGTCCAAAAAAGTTAAGTTTCTTTTAGGTGGGTCGACCACATTTCAAGCCAACTTGTTTCTCACAGTGGGGGGCTTAGTATATTAAAATTGTATTTTTCTTTTCTTGCAAGATTTTTCTTATTATTTGATATTTTTGAAGTATATGCCAGTGTTTTTGTATAATTCTCTTCAACTGCTTTTATTGTCTAGAAAAAACAGTCATAAAGGCCAACCCATATTCTGTGTTAGTATTTTTCTCCTTAGTTTCCAACATTTTTTGTCTTTCATACTTAGTATTTCATCTTTGGTTTTATAAAGCTCTTTTATTTTATACCCTTTTTCCTCCAAACCTATTTATGATGGTGGCAGCTTGGCTCTCATAGTCCTCTTCCTTATCACAGTTTTTTCTAATTCTTATAACCTGGCTTTTGGGGACTCCATTGAGCCTTCTGGGGTGATGGCAACTATTTTTGGGGATATAACCATTTCAATCAACTGCCTTGAAAAAGGTCTTGGTACATAATCATGTATCATGTTTATAGATGACCAAGTCTAGAAAGTTGACAGCCTATGTATCAAAAGATTCTGAAAAAGTATTATTGAATCTATTGTTCGTCATTTCTTGGAGAAAATTAAGAAAAGAATCTCGTGATCCTGCCCATACAATGAGGATATCATTGATATACCTCTTGTATAACTTTAATTCTGGCTTATGCTTACTATAAATGGCTTCGTCTTCCCAACGACTCATAAAACTATTAGCCACTGATAGGGCAATACTTGGCTCCCATTGCAACCCCCTTTTTTTGCCTAAACAAAATGCCATTATGCCAAAAACAGTTGGCACTCATTGGTAATTGTAAGGCTTCTAGCAGGAATTCCCTCTGTTTTTCTTTTAAATCCGTCCCTTGCAAGGCCCATGCCACCGCCTCAATAGCATGGTGTTGCTGTATGTTTGTATAAAGCGAATTTACATCTACACTGTCCAAAATGTAGTGATCCTTTACCTTAATATTCTGTAATATTTTAATTTGTTTCCTCACTGTCTTGGAGATACGCTGGAAATTGTTGGGCTAAAAGTTAGAGAAAACAATCCAGATATTCACCTAGTCTAGTGAAAAGGGAGTCTATCCCACTGATGATTGGTCTGCCCGGGGGTTTCGTACTCAATTTGTGAACTTTGGGAATTTGATATATCAAGGGCATTCTAGGAGCATCAGGAACTAGATATCTAGATTATTTTTTGTTAATAAACTCTTCCCTTTGTGCTTTCTTAATAAGTTTATTCAGTTTTGCCCTATTTTTATTGGAGGGATCTCCTTTAAGTTTTTCATATGTGTCCTGATCTCCTACCAATCTGTTCTTCTAACCCACCTCCCTTGTCAGCTGGTCGTATTATGACTTCCTTTTTCTTTTCTAGCATTTTAATTCCATTTTCTAAATCTTTTTGTCGTCTACCAGGTCCAATTTTCATATCCTCTTTTTCTTGTTCCACTAGAGTTTTGAATACTTCACTAAATTCATTATTCTTTGTCTTGGGATTAAACACTGATTTGTTCCACAACTGTGTCTGTGTGTATATACTAGCAACCATCTGTCCCTTAGAATCATTTGTGTGATAATATTTTTTGATATTCATCTTTCTCATGAATTTTTGCAAGTCTATAAAAACCTCAAATTTATTGAGGTTCTTATCAGGTGCAAATCATAGCATGATTTAGAATGAAGCATCACTGAGATTAAAAATTCCTTTCCTTATGTTTTTCTCTTTCTTTTCCTCTGGCCTCTCCTGCATCCTCTGGTTCTATGCTTCCCTGGGCGTGTTCTGAGATGTTGTGTGGTGCCATGGAGTCCAATCCTCCTCTCTTGTAGTTGTGTGAGTGTGATCCCCCTCCTCTCCCCCTGTAATTGGGATTCCCTCTTCCTCTCCAGGGTGGGCCCCCATAACCCCTCCTTGGAAAACCCCCTCTCTGAGTATCGGTGATCATTTCTCAATGGTTCAGACCTATTTTGGACTGGGACATGATATTGTGGAGTCACGGTGTACTTGCATATTCCTCTGGTTTGTTATATTGTATATAATGTCTCCCAGTATTCCTATCTGGTCTTTCTTGTACTGTTTCTCTTCTGTAGATGCTCTTGATATCCCTACTTGACTCTCCTTGTCTTCTTGCCATTTATATACTTTATTATGTTTGTAGTCATTTGTACCTCTGTTGTATTTCTTACATTTTTTGTTTTGTGTGTCCCTATCCTCTTTCCCTACAAATTCCTGTAATGATTTATTTTTCTCTTTGTATTCGCTTGTTTCTTGTAGTGGGACCATCTTATCCATCAAAACTGTTATATTTTCTTCTAATATTTTTTTTCCCTCCCTTTAAATAATCAATTGTAACAATTTTCTTTCTGTGTGGTTGAAAAAGGAATATCACTCACCCTCCAATTCCTTTCCAACCATACCATCATTAGGGGCCATATCCCATCATAATCTTCTAGGCCAGGGTTTTCTGTTTTTGAAACGCGTTGACGCTACTTCCACTGTACCCTAACCATCTACGTCACTTCCTGGTTCCCGGTGGAATGCAGGAGATGGCGTTACAGGAAGAAGCTTGCCATTTGTTTGACTGCCTAATACATCTGTTTCGTTTATGAGTATTCTTGCCTACATTTTATTAATAAAACTTTTATGTAGTACTTCACTATGATTTATCCTTTTTAATTGGGTTGAGCTCGGTAAGGAATCAGTATCCATCATTTGAAGAGAGCATGTTGCTTGGACACTATTGACCAGATGCCCAGGACCCTGTCCTCACCTCGAATTTGCCCCATTTGACCCAATAGAGGGTCTTTACTTCTGGTGAGTAGGGTGCAAGAGGGGAGTGTGGAACCTTGGCACCGTTGAGTACTTTATTTACAACAAGAAATTAATGGAACACTAACACAGTTTGAGCACATTTGCAGTGGTTGTTGGATAATATTTGGACATTTAATATTTATGTCATTTGATACTTTTTTGTATTCTTTGCATTTCTGCACATTTTTGCACATTTATTGCAAAAAATTTATTTAAATATTGCATATTTAAATAAATAAATAAATAAATAAATATATATATGCATATATATACATATATATATATATATATATATATATATATATATATATACACACATATATATATATATATATATATATATATATATATATATATATATATATATATATATATATATATATATATATATTTTTTTTTTTATTATTATTATTTATTTAAATATGTATTTATTATTTTTATATATTTATTTATTTATTCAGCAAGCGCTGTTAATTATTTAGTTATACATGTGTTATTTTACTAGTTAAATGTGATAACACTTGTTATATATTGGGTGTGTTGCACTGTTTCTCGCACTGTGGTATTGTTGTTATATATATTTTTTGAGTGATAAGCAGCAGCAGTCTTTGGAGTGTAAAATATTTACAGACATTTTCAGTCATTGATATATTATATGCCTAATTCATTGTATATTATTCATAAATAATCATCTTTTATTTTGAGAACTTAGGGAAAATGCTATTTCTAATTTATCTGTGTGGCTTTAGATATTCTGCCCTTTATAGGATTTTGGTACATTTGGAATTAAATCATTCCAATATGTCTGGGGGTGCCCTTAATCTACCTGTGAAGTGGCACATCTGTAGGATGCATACAACCTACTACAACAAAACTATCCTATACAAAGAAAATAATGCAGATTACATTTCCAGCAAATGACAACTTCTGCCACAAACAGTTGAGAATTACCTTCACTTATACCAGATCCTAGACGAGGGTCAGATATAGATTTAAAAATCAATGTGGGATTCCCCCTAAAAATACATGCAAAAAACAAAAAAAAAACATTGGTTTCCCCCAAAAATTCAAACTAGATCCTTATGTGAGCATGCAGCCTGGCAGGCCAGAAAAGGGGGGATATGGGCATTTGGCCCCCACATACCAGGCCACATGCCAGGGTACCTTGCCAGGTGGGGCCCCATGAGGGGTCCCCCTTAACTACTTCCATACCGTTGGCCATCATATGACTTCCTTAGGTTTGAGTGAAGATCTCTTAACCACTTGCCCACAGCCCGCCACAGTTTTACTGCGGCAGGCTGGCTCGGCTGCGCAAACCGACATAGTACTACATTGGTCGCATGTGTGGAGCTGGGGAGTAAGCATTTGCCACCGGCGGCGCGCTCCCGCCCCTACTAGGCAGTGGGGATACCGATGCACGGGGCTGGTGGCACCGATTGCTTCCAGACACCCGCGATCGCTCCCTGCTGAGAGAGAATCACAGTTTGTTGTTGTAAACACAGCCGACCGTTCTTCTCTCTGAAATGATCATGGAGCGCCTGTGATCCTTCTATATAGGATCACAGATCTCTATGATCATTTCACAAGCCCCTCCCCCCACAGATAGTAAACACTCCCCTAGGCTTACATTTAACCATTTGATCACCCACTAGGTTAACCCCTTCCCTGTCAGTGTCATTAGTACAGTAACAGTGCATATTTTTAGCACTGATTACTGTAGTAATGTCACTGGTGTCCCCCCAAAAGTGTAACAAATGTTAGTTAGGGGTCTGATCTGTCTGCCGCAATGGCTCAGTCCTGCTAAAAATCCCAGATCGCCGCCATTACTAGTATAAAAAAATAAATAAATAAATAAAAATGACATAAATCTTTCCCCTAGTTTGTAGATGTGGTAACTTTTGCGCAAACCAATCAAAATACACTTATTGCATTTTTTTTTACCAAAAATATGCAGCAGAATACAAATTGGCCTAAAAGGATGAAAAAATTAGATTTTTTAATTATTATTTTGGGAATGTTATATGGCTGAAAGTGAAAAATATTGTTGTTGTTTTTTTTTTCAGAATTGTCGCTCTCTTTTTGCACAGGTGATCAAATATCCCCAAAAGAAAGCTCTATTTGTGGGAAAAAAAAGGACATCAATTTTATTTTGGTACAGCGTCACACAACCACGCAATTTTCCGTTAAAGTAATGCAGTGCCAAATCGCAAAAAATGGCCTGGTCATTAAGGGGGCAAATCATTCCGTTCCAGAACTGGTTAATGATGACTGTAGCTACAGGCATAATTCAGATATAATTTTTTTTTGCTGGCGGCAGTTCAGCTGCTTGATTGTATTTACAGGCGGTGGGAGGGGACTCCGCCTCCCCGCCACCCTCTGATGCCTCTACCAGGTCGCCTGTGCAAGAGCAATAATTATAGACCTCTATAACTCTAAACTAGTAACCTGTAAAAAATTTTAAAGCATAGCCTATGGAGATTTTTAAGTACCGAAGTTTGACGCAATTCCACGAGTGTAAAGCCCCGTACACACGTACCGATGGTCGGCATACAAATGTTCCTCTTTTCTCCCCGGGATGTCGGTGTCTGCTGAAAAGTGCAAAGACAGCACAAGGACAGCACAAGAATTTTGTCCGCCGACTGCAGAAGTGATGTCATGTAATGGTTAACTTTCCCTGTGTTTTCTATTTTCTGAGCATGCCCAGTCTTGCAAATCTGCGGTCTGTCGGCCGAATTGTGTACTGACAGGCGAACAATCGTCCGTTCTGGTGTCGGCATACAAATATTTTCATGTTTGCAAGAAAGACTTTTGTCCGCGGATTGTGCGCAGACATCTGTCGGAGGCACCATACTAACACGCGTACAATCGGCAGATCCTTCGTCCACCGACGTTTGTATGCCGACGATCGGTACGTGTGTACGGGCCTTTAAGGATAAGCTTGATAAAGGAGCACGCATGCTCAGAAACGTGTCATGTCCTGCATCCTAGGTGACGTCACACACTCCTCCTGCGCTACATTCCACCCTGTGGCTCAACACAGAACCCGGAATGATCAGGATGCTGCTGGCATCTCTTTCTGTCCTGACCGCGGTCTCTGCATAGGCGTGGCTGCACTCTTCACCTGTAGGAGATCCTTCCATCCTATCTGAAGGGGTGTATATATCTCTGTATAATAAAGTAATACACTTACAGGCGCTTTTCTGTTTTTTGTACAAATAAGCTGCAGGTTACAAAGAGCTTTGTTTTGAAGGGATTTAATTTTTATTTATATTTTATTTATCATTTTTTTAAATTTTTTTTTTATGTTATACATAGAAAAAAAAGCTTGGCCCAAAGGTCTTTAAAGAGAGATACCAAAATGCAAAAGAACAACAAGAATAACCAGCTTCTTTTTTTTTTTTATTATTATTATGTTAATTATTTTATTTGTGAAGGGTTTTATCTATACAACTACAAAAACTAAAAAGAGCAGTATATGGGACTTTAAGGCTCCATTTACACCTAAGGGTTTTTCGTAGCTCGAAGCTCCAAAAAAATCAATTATTCTCTATGGATATGGTTCACATCTTTACTAAAAGTCGCCTGAAGCCAAACACCTGAAGCGCAAAAAAGTTCTGTATCCTTTTTTGTAGCTCGAATCGGGCAGATTGGTGTGTTTTTGAAGCATTTTTTTGTTCCAAAGAAATGCATTGAGACGCTTGATTTGTAACTTTTTGAGTATTTTAGCGCATTTTGTGACGCGTTCCTGAGCGTTTTTCTACTCAAATGCAATAATTAAATATAAATAAATAATAATATTTAATAAATAAACAATAAATAATAATTATCTTAAATAAATAATAATAAAAATAAATAAAATAAAATAAAGTAACCTCAACCCCTATCCCTAATATTAACCTCTAACACTAATCCTAGCCCCTAACCTAACAAAAATAAATAAATAATAGTAAATAAAATAAATTAATTAATTATCCCCTAACCATAATGTTTAACCCTTAACCCCTTACAAAAAAAGTTAAAGAATTAATAAATAAATAATAATAATAATAAATAAATAAAGGGGATGAAAAGCTGAAAAACATAGCAACAAATGATGAAACAAATGATATTTTTCCTCTATTGGTTAATAAAAATCCCCAAAGCTCAAAAACGCTTTAAAAACACTGTGCAAAAACGCTCAAAAAGGCCCACAAAAAAACCTAAAAAAATGCCCGAAAAAAAAATGTGATGCTCAGGTGTGAATGCAACCTAAAGGTGCTAAGGTGCTACACATTTTTGTGGAAGAAGAATCCACAAACAATGTAAAAACAATCCGTTTATTAAACAAAAATATTAAAAATGCACTCACTAGTGATAGTGTACAATATTCTGGTATGGTACTCAATAATACTATTGAGTGCATTTTAATATTATTGTATGATGAACAGATAGTTTTTTTACATTGTTGATTCTTTTTCCACAAAGATGTGTAGCACCTTTAAGTCCCTTATTTCTGCTCTTTTTGTTTTTTGTAGTCATATTTATTTGGGATGTGGTGCACTATTTATCCATCTACACTATTTTATATGTAATGGTTTTAAAACTACACTTTATAGTTTTCCTAACATTTAGCCTAGGTTCACTCTGAGGGCGGTTTTGAAATTGTGCGAGTTCAGCTAAACTCGCACGATTCGGGGGTGATTTGACAGGCATCTGCGCAGATTCCTGCACAGATGTCTATTGAAATTGTTCCCGAAGTCGCCAAAAGCAGTGCGAAAAACTACGTCGCACCATTTGCTGGCAATAGGCTCCGATTTGACATGTCAAATCGGCCTGATGTAAACGGGGGCTAAATACGGTATAGAATCACGCTGACTGTAGCCTTTCCTATAATAAATAGAAGGCCTCCTTTAAAACCTTACCCCCACAATCTGTAAATAACCATCTGCCAGCACGATGCCCCATGCTGGAGATACATTTATAAAGGCCTCCCCTTTGAAAGCCACGGATTAATACTTGCTAGCTCTCAATGCGCCTGTTATTGACAGCTTGGGTCCCCAGTGATGATCAGGAACCAATCAAAGTGGTTGCTGATCCTGTGGTCACTATGCCAGCTTTGACTTTAGCTGGCCATACACTATACAATTTTCTTATTCAATTTCCTTTAGATTTACCTTGACTATGTAGTGCAAGGGCAGGCCTGGTTGCATACAAATTTATAGTGTTTAGGTTTGACCTCATATTATATGGTTTTGGTAAAGGAAAGTTGTACAAGGAAATTGTATAATGTATGGCCAGCCTTAGTGGTTATATGCAAGCTGGAGGCTTCATTGAAATTAAACCCATAGAGTTATTGGCAGGGTAAGCAATGCTTGCTGGAACACTATGAAGGTATGTTCAACACATTCAGCTGATGACTGGTAATTCATTTGAACTTCTGCATTTTAGCAATGCTATTGCAGTTCTTCCTGTTTCTATGACATCTTATCTCTACTGGCCTGAAGCAAGTGCACGCAACCTTATTTGTAACACATTCACAGCAGAGGTTGTTTTTTTCCACAGCTTTTTTTGCATCACGTAGTATGAGTATGTTTTTATTAAAATTATAGATTTACTTTTAGCCGTGTATACATAAAACCTGCAATGTTCGCCATTTACCCTGAAACCAACTTGTGATTTTTCATGTCCTGCTAGCCATAATGCTTTTGGTTTACAACAGCTTAAAGTGTATTTTCACTTTTGAAACCAGATTGGGATAACATCTACTTGACTGTAGAGGTGCATAAGCCTAGGAAAACCAACTCAACATATGAAACTCCCTTGCCCCCTCCCCAGCACAAAATACCACACTTACAACAATTGAGTTGGAAAGGGCAAAGCCCACAGCTTTATTTAATTTCCAACACAGAACATGCTAACCAGGGCTATTTTTCTCAGAGAATAGGTGCAGGAACCCCCCCCCCCCTTCTGACTCTTCCTTCGTCTCTGCCCCCTACCCACCTCTGAGCACTGCCCCTTGGTTCCACCCCCTACCCACGGGCATCCAGTATGGTTTTCCGCTCTTGAACCTTACGCACAGAGATTGTTCCAGATTCTTTGAATCTTTGGATGATATTATGTACTGTAGATGATGATAACTCCAGACTCTTTCAAATTTTTCTCTGAGAAACTGCTTTCTGATATTGCTCCACAATTTTTCGCCGCAGCATTGGGGGAATTGGTGATCCTCTGCCCATCTTGACTTCTGAGAGACATTGCCACTCTGAGAGGCTCTTTTTATACCCAATCATGTTGCCAATTGACCTAATAAGTTGCAAATTGGTCCTCTAGCTGTTCCTTATATGTAACTTTTCCAGCCTCCTATTGCTACCTGTCCCAACTTTTTTGGAATATGTAGCTCTCATGAAATCCAAAATGAGCCAATATTTGGCATGACATTTCAAAATGTCTCACTTTCAACATTTGATATGTTATCTATATTATATTGTGAATAAAATATAAGATTATGAGATTTGTAAATTAGCCCATTCCTTTTTTACTCACAATTTGTACAGTGTCCCAACTTTTTTGGATTTGGGTTTGTATTTATTTATTAGGTGGCATAATATAGTACTACTAAAAAGTGCTAAAATAAAACATATACTTCTTTGATCATATCTTGAGACAATTTGACTTTTTGTGTCACTAGATTTACATAGTTACATAAAAGTTAGTCAGGTTGAAAAAAGACACAAGTCCATCCGGTTCAACCCAAAAAAAAAAAACAGTATTGAAAACCCAACCGAACAAACCCCAGCAAAGCATGATCCAATTTGCAACAGCAGGGGAAAATAAATCCTACCTGATCCCCCAAGAGGCAATCGGATATTCCCTGGATCAACTTTACCTAAAAAAAAATGTTAGTACCCATTTATATTATGTACACCTGGAAAAGAATCCAGGCCTTTTTTAAAGCAATTTAGTGAGCTATATAAATCAAAAAAATTCCTGCGCTAAGTCAAAATAATGTAAAAAATGTGAAACAAAACAAGCTGCATACACAGACTCATAGAACAAAGTCCAAACAATATGTAACCAATATGTGTTGCACTAAAGAGTGAATGTTAGACAAGTGAGAAAAAAAAAGAAACACCAAACACTAAAAATAATTATACAAGTGATGTGAACACCCTGTGAAATGGAAGATGGTGTAAAACAATGATGAGAAGGACTAACAATCCCAACAAATGTAATTATAATAAAACAAACAATTGTCATTCAAAAAATAGTCCCAAAAATAGTATAAAATCCTTAAGTGGAAAAGAAGGGTAAATGAAAAGTGCCCAAAAAAAAAAGTAGTGAATCACACTTGAGAGGAACCACAAGTCCCAGCGATAGCAGAATGTCCAAATAAGCGTCCACTGAGTGGCACCCATGATCAAGATAGATATTTTAGTAGGCTGCTTACCAGACTCCTTTGGTCATCTAATTTAATAAATAGACCACAACACGCTTAGCAATGGGGCAAGTCAGAAGGATCCCACAGGACACTCCTCGGAGTTCTCATAGGTAACAGATCAGGGGAGAGCTGGGGCAGATATCAAAATATAGCCTATCCTTCCAATGAGATACGTAAGGCCCATATGTAAATAATTCAGAAGGGAGAAGAGGCACATAGCGTGATACCTTAATTGATCGCTGTCATTTCTAAGCCTTTGTTTGTTTTTAGGGACTCGTTAAGGACTGGAATAGTACCACTTGATTGGCGTAGGGCCAATGTGGTGCCTATGATGCATGCATATTCTTAGCCCCCAAGTTCATAACTTTACATTTATCAACATTAAACCTCATTTGCCACATAGTTGCCCAATGAAACAGTGCATTGAGGTCAGATTGTAAGTTGGAGACATCCTGTAAAGAAGTTATTCCACTGCAAAGCCGGTGTCATCTGCAAAAACTGAAATGCTACTTTTAATCCCAGACCCTATATAATTTATAAAGATATTAAAAAATAAGGGTCCCAACACTGAACCTTGGGGTACACCACTGATAACTTTAGACCATTCAGAGTAAGAATCATTAACCACTACTCTCTGAATTCTATCTTTTAGCCAATTTTCTATCCAATTACAAACTGATCTTTCCAAGTCAGTAGACTTTACCTTACACATTAGCCATGTGAGGGGAACTGTGTCAAACACTTTTGCAAAATCCAAGTATATAAGGTCCACAGCCACCCCTCTGTCCAAGATTTTACTTACCTCCTCATAAAAAGAAATCAGGTTTGTTTGACAACTTCTGTCTATCATGAATCCATGCTGTCTGTTGCTTAAAATATTTTTTTCCAGCAAGAACTCATCTATGTGGTCTTTTATTAAACTCTCCAATATCTTCCCAACTATAGAAGTTAAACTAACAGGTCTATAGTTACTTGGCAAAGACTTTAATCCCTTTTTAAATATAGGCACCACATTGGCCCTACGCCAATCAAGTGGTACTATTCCAGTCCTTAACGAGTCCCTAAAAACAAACAAAGGGCTCTTTCACACGGGCGGTCCGATCAGATCCGCCTGTCAGTTTTTTAGGCGGATCTGATCGGATCCTCCATGCAGCTCTATGGGGCAGCGGGTGTCAGCGGAGGTCACCTCCGCTGACACCCGCTGCCATCCGCATCCGATCCTGTGCTGAAATCTGGACGGATGGAAACCCTATTTTTCCATCCGTTCAGTAATCGGAGCGGAGCGGATCTGATCCGATCCCCCATAGAGGGCAGCGGGTGCCGAGACACCTCCCTTTCCGCTCTGCAAGCGGAGACGGAGCTGTCATCCGCCCGGCTCAGCGGGGATCGCGGATCGATCCCCGCTGAGCAACACGGATCCGCCTGCAGAGGCGGACCGTGTGAAAGAAGCCAAAGGCTTAGAAATGACAGCGATCAATTCTTCATGCTCAGACCTAACCTTTTTACTGTTAATATGTTTGAAGAATTTTTTGGGGTTTGTCCTACTATCTTTTGCAATCTGTCGTTCAATATTTTTTAAAAGCTCTTTTCTTTTTATCTATAGCTTTTTTAACTTTTGCGGTGAGCCACATAGGTTTTATTTTTAGTCTTTTAAACGTATTACCCATGGGAATATACTTTGCAGTGAGTTTGCATAAAGTCTTTTTGAAAAATTCCCATTTCTGTACTGTGCTCATCGATACCAATATTCCCTCCCAGTCTAAATCCTAAAGAGCAGCCCTTATTCTTGGAAAATTTGCTCTCAAAGTTAAGTGTTTTTGTATTTCTTGTATGCGTTATTTGCTTACAGCTAACATTAAATGAAATCATGTTATGGTGACTGCTACCCAGCTGTTCTTTTATATGAACATTGTTAATAAGCTCTGCATGGTTTGAGATTACCAGGTCCAACAGAGCATCATTTCTAGTGGGGGCCTCAATAAACTGCACCATAAAATTGTCTTGTAATAGGTTTATAATTTTTTGCCCTTTAACTCTTCCAGCAGTGCCATTACTCCAGTCAATGTCTGGGTAGATAAAATCAGGGCTTTTTTTCTGAGAAAATAGGTACAGGAACTCAACCCCCAAACTTTATCAACTCCGAACAGCATCAAATAGTGGGTGTGGTCAAATTTGCCGAACAGCGGGAGGGTCTTAAAAGGGAATTAAATACCAAGAGTGTAGATTTCAGGAATGAGGGACGGAGGTTACATACAGAGCGCAGAGTTCGGGGGTGCGCTATATACATAGTGCACAATTCAGTGGTGTGCTGCATACAGAGTGCTGAGTTCAGCCTTTTTCCACAGCTGTTTACCTCTGCAACCTCCCATCCCCATCTCACTTTCAAACCTTTTCAGCACTGACCTATGCAAGCAACCCCCCTCCACTGCCCCATTTTCGCCCCACCTCCTTAAAAGCTCCACCATCTTCCACATATCTTACTTTTGTTGCTATATTAGGTTGAAGCACCCAGTCGCTTCTAGTACCTCCCCAAACACTGTAGTTAGCGTGGCCTCTTTCACTTGTGGGGAGATCATCCAATGGGGGTGTCAGCATCGGCACTTCACCCTGGGCACCTGCATCTCCATTGTTCCCATCATGCACTCAGGAGATCAGATCTGTGGAAACCATTGGGAGACAAAGTGTCACTTGTAAACACAGAAACTGGACTTCTGGGTTTACAAGTAATATTGGTGAGCAGGGAGCAGAGGGCCTGAGCCAAAGGTGGTGGAACTGAGTTCCACCAAGTTCCAGCTGAAAAAAAGCCCTGGGTAAAATCCCCCATTATTAACACTGTCCCAGCCCTTGCAGCCTTTTCTATTTGTGCCAGGAGCTGAGTCTCCACCTCCTCATTAATACTGGGAGGTCTATAACAAACTCCAATGATAATCTTAGTATTACGCACACCCATGTACATTTCAACCCATACTGCTTCAGATTCCGCACACTCTCCATCAACTAGGTCATCTTTCACACTCACTTTGAGATCACTTCTCACATAGAGACAAACACCACCACCCCTCCGTTATACCCTGTCTTTCCGAAAGAGAGCATAGCCAGGAATATTAATAGCCCAGTCATGTGAAGAATGAAGCCAAGATTCAGCAATACCAATAAAGTCATAGTTCTCCTCGTGCACCAGAGCTTCCAATAAAATGATAACATTTTATATAATATTATGACCCCCCTCTTTAAAATGTAATTACACCCTGTAAATTAAAACATAGAAAGAGTCATAAATGTAATATGAATGATGTGATTGCAATAAAGTATTTTGGATATGTTAAAAAAAACAAACCACTAGAAAAATGTATTTCCCCTTTCTAAAGTGTTTTGTGTCTCTCACTATAAAATTACCTTCTCCCGTATTAATAACTATGAAAATGCACTTATTACTGTCAATAGAAGCTGCATCTGTGAGTAGTTCCCAAAAACGTCAGTAAATATCCACTTCCTGTCTGTACTAGACAGATAAGTCATTACTGAGGGAAACAGAAATCTGTGTGATCTGTGAAAATAATAGTTAATGCGGGATTAAACCCAAAAGCAAACATTTATTATATTGCAGAATCTTCTTAGATATGATGGCTGCATTTGTTTGTTTTTTTTCAGGCTTTCTTTCCTTTATTTTTACCTAGTGATCTGACCAATAAGTCTGCTGTTTTTTTTTGCAGATTTAGCAGTTAGAGGTCAGGACAAACCATTTACTAATGACAGGTGTGCTTACAATGAACAGCTTTTATTTATGTAAAACATTTACCCAAAAAAAGGGAAAAGAAAGTGTTTGCTATAACTGCTTATAAAGTGTGAGCTGGAGTTTGGCTTCAATTTGTTAGTGTATTTAAATCTTCTAGTACAATTAAAACTACCCTCCCCCCGATTACCAATGCTTCTGTCCAAAGGTGCCCCTGTGCTCCTTCATCCAGAGTGGAGGCAATCTAATTTAGATCAGTAGGTGACAACAGAGGAAATAAAGCCTAAAAAAAAAACAATGCAGCCACTACATCTAATGATTGCCAGGCTACAATATATAACTTTTTGGGTTTGGGTTTGGGTTTAATACTGTTTTAAAGCAGTTGTAAAGGCTCTTTTTTTCTTAAAATAATAAACGTGTTATACTGATTTTGTGGGGGTATTGCACAGATGCCCTCCAGAGCTGTGCTTTGTGCGTCCATAAACACACACAGTGCAACTTGGCCCCGTTCCTACTTCACAGGATTTGATTGACAGCAGCAGGAGTCAATAGCTCTTGCTGCTGCTTCTGTGTCATCTCTGAGAAGAGGAATAGCGCTGGATCGAGAGAAGAATCAGGTGTGTATTTGGGGGGAGGGGGGAGCAAGTAGAAAAATTGTTTCATTTTAAAAGAGGGAATGCATTAAGGTAAAAAGTCTTGCCTTTAAAACAATTTAAGCTCCGCACTGAACCTCAAGTAATCTCAGACAGACTGGGTAACATTGAGATCAGGGCTGTGTGCGAGCCAAACCATCACTTCCAGAGCTCCTTGTTCTTCTTCACGCTGAAGATAATTTTTAATGAAATTGGCTGTGTGTTTGAGGTCGTTATCCTACTGCAGAATTTGAAGCCAATCACGTGCCTCCCTGATAGTTCAGCATGATGGATAAGTATCTGCCTGTATTTCAAAAAATTGAGGACACCATTGATCCTGACCAAACATCCAAATCAGTTTGCAGAAATGCAGTCCCAAACGTGCAAGGAACCTCCACCATGCTTCACTGTTCATCTGAAATGCCTGCAGACACTTCTTATTGTACCGCTTTCAATCCCTTCGGCAAACAAACTGCCTCCTGCTACAGTAAAATATTTAACATTTTCACTCATCAGTCCAGAGCACCTGCTGCCATTTTTCTGCACCCCAGGTCCTATGTTTTTCTGCATAGTTAAGTCGCTTAAGTGGGGTACACACTAGTAGAAAATCTGCCGAAAATTCCCGTCCGAGGTAAAATCGTACGATTTTCGGCTAGTGTGTACACAACTTTCAGCAGCCGATGCCGACATTTTCAACGGAAAATGGAGGGACAAACACCAAAATTTTTATCGTCCGTCCCCAGATGACCAATTTTCGTTTAATGTGTATGCAGTATGTCCGCGAAAAATCGGATACGAAAGACCATGCATGATCTGAAGTTGCTGACGACCCAGAAGTCTAGGAACAAATGTCCCAAAAAAAATAAAAATCGGATGAGAAATTTTGTGAACATTATGCACTTTCAACTAAAAAGTTGACAGTGCAAGAGAAAAATCTGAGGATATTTCGTCTGATTTTCGTCAAGTGTGTAAGAGCCTTTAGCCTTGTTTGCACGTTGGAGTATGGCTTTTTGGCCACAATTCTTTCATGAAGACCACTTCTGGCCAGACTTCTCTGGACAGTAGATGGAAGTATCTAAATCCCACTGGCTTCCACCAGTTTTGTGCTGATGGCACTGCTAGACATCTTCCAATGTCAAAGGGAAGTCGGCATGATGTGTCTTTCATCTGCTGCAATAAAAGAGAAGTAAGGGTTTCAGAAAAAGAAACACACCTAAGTCTGATCTGATGCTGCATCTGTCCCCCACCGCTTCTAAGACTAAAAACTTAGCAATCAAAGACCACTGATCTCTCAGTTCTCAGCCTTCAGTGAGCAGAGAGTGGTGACTGCCAGTCACTGGCTCCCTGCTCTGCCCCTCCAGTGCTGTGCAGGGGACAGAAGTGTCTGGCTCACTCTTCCAGCAGCTCACTGAGAGGCCACTGCTGGTCCAAGAATCTGGGTGGATCCTGACTGTAAAGTTGGCATCTTTCCCGAGCCTGGACCAGCTGAATTAAATCAGGCGACAGCAGGCTTTATCCCGCTGTCAGCTGAAAATGGGTCACAGGAAGGCAGAACAAACTGTACTCCTGTGACCTGCAGAAAAAGTATAGCCAAATAGCTTTTTTGCCATAAACAGCACACCTTGAAACCCCAGTCTGCTTTGAAAATGTTGCCTGGGAGAGACCTTGCTGATGAAGTACAACTACTGTGTGTCTTGTTGCTGTGTTGAGTCTTGCCATGGTATATGACCTGTGACATAAAACTGTCTTCCACAATTTCACCTTAGTAGCAAAGTTTGGCTGTTCCTCACCTAGTTTAGAGCCTCCTACACAGCTGTGTCTACTTCAGTTAATGACTGTGCTTCAGCCTACATTTGACATTGATGATCATCAGCACCTGCTTGGTATAATTGGTTAATCTTACACCTAACTCTAATCCTACAAAATCCTTGAGTTTGTGCAAGTGTACCAAGTGTGCAAGTGTAAGAATTGATGGTGGTTTGAAGCCAAATGGCAGTCACACCAAATGTTGATTGGATTTAGATTTTTTATTTTCTTATGGTTGCTCACTGCTTTTTGTAAAATCAGAAAAAATAAACAATAATATATATGTTTTTGAAATCATTCTTACTTTACAGCATTATATTTACACCTGCCTAAAACTTTTTCAAAGTACTGTTGCTAATTCTGAAACAGCCAAAACTTGGAATTGTTTCCAGGGCTTCCTGTTCTGCAGTTATTAAAGTGAAAAACGAAACTGTATCTGAGTACCACAAACTGAAAATGCTATTTAAATAGTTGTAAAGGCAGAAGGTTTTTTACCTTGATGCATTCTTTACATTAGGGTAAAAAACCCTCTGTGTGCAGCATCTTCTCCTCCCCCCTCCCATACATACCTGAGCCCCGATCTCGATTCGGTGCCGTGTCTGAGAGCTCTCTCAGCTCTCTCTCTCCTCACTGACCATGGAGGCAGCAGTGGGAGCTTTTGGCTCCTGCCGCTGTCACAGCCTGCGAGGAGAGAGCAGGTGGTGGGGGCGAGCAGCACTCTGTGTATCAATGGATGCACAGAGTGTAGCTTGATAGCAAGCATGCAAAATTGGCTTGCTATGGGGGGTTCGGGGAGCAGGAGGAGCCAGGAGTGCTGGTGGGGGACCCCAGAAAAGGAGAAAGAAGACTGCTCTATGCCATTGCACAGATCAGGTAAGTATGACATGTTTATTATTTTAAGAAAAAGTACCTTAGGAATCACTTTACGTCATTTTTAACAACATCTCGTCCGGCCTATAGCAAAATGACAGCCGGGCGATGGCTCTCCTGTTCTGACTGGATGTCATATGACATCCTTCAGAATAAGCCGCTGATGCGCACCCCTAGGGGCATACAGCATGGCGATCGGTAGTGCGGTGTGTTTATCATGTGATCAGCTGTCTCCAATCACAGCTGATCACAGTGTAACTAGGAAAGTACCAGTTATCAGCATTCCTCTATTCACTGATATAGGAATATACCTTATAGGGTTTAGCCCTCGCGCCCAATGGATGTGAGACCTAGGTGTTATAAATTACTGTGGTCCAATTTATAAAAAATATGCAACAGCTGAGGGTGAAGGTAGCTTATGAATGGAATGACTTCTGGATAGAGAAATCAACCGCTGCGCTTGCTTTAGTGCTTAAAATGCAAAGTAAAATGAATTGCTATCAGTGCACATGTAGATCAAAATTTATATTGGTATGTACATTCAATTTTTTGCAAATTTTCCCACTCATTCCCTTCTCCCATCCCCATATTCAATAAACAAAAAAACAACCAAAGATGTCGGACTGTTCCTTGTCTCAGATCTCACACTTGGGCAATCAGCTTAAATGCGCTGTTGGTGTTACCAGTAACCATGGCAAACCATACATTTACAAAATTTTACAACAGAAACAAAGAAAAACGTTCTTTTTTCATTTTCGTTTTTTCTTTATTTGCTTAGCAAAACATAAAAAAACTGTGGTGATTAAAAACCAACAAAAGAAGGCTCTATCTGTCTCAAAAATGGTAAAAATGTTGTTTGATTACAGTGCCGCATGACTATGCAACTGTCGTTCAAAGTGTGACAGCGCTGAAAGCTGAAAATTGGCCTGGGCAGGAAGGGGATGAAAGTGCCCGGGATTGAAGTGGTTAATATTTAAAGCAAACTCACCCATCCATCCAAGTCTCCATGCTTTATTTTGTTGTCTAGCCACAGCCATCCTGACTAAGGGCAGATGATTCATGTAAAACTAACTTCCTGGAAACTATCTGCCCTTTGCTCAGGCATACAGGCTGGAAGGTGTGCTTAGCTTAGAAAGCCCCTCCTCCCCTCCTACAAATGAAAGAAAAAAAAATGCACATTAAGGCTCCTAAGATGTATGAAATTGTTTTGGTCCAGGCTAGAAACCAGTAACTGAGCAAATGTAGAAAAAAAAGTAAAGATAATTTACCTTTTATATTCACTAATGCAAGCAGCATAAGGAGTAAAAATAGTTATTGTTGATTGAATGAAATCTGCTTTAGTAACTTGTGTCTAATCCCTAGGAATATGTATACACACAAATAACTGGAAAAAGTGGATTCTGCCTATTTTACATCATTGCAGCAATCTGTTTTATGGCCTACTGTTTTTGTTCTTAGGAAGAAGACATCGGAATTAGTATATGTAAAATTCAGCTGTTTACATGCAATGTATATTAAAACTATATTTTCTACTAGGATTATATAATATGAAAAATATGTAATTTTAATAAGAAAACATGACTTGCTATTTTTGTACAGCTTTGCAAAAGATGTGGTGGATATTTACTATGACAGCGATGAGACTGTATGTGAAGACAGTGAACTGCAAGCATTTGTGAAGGATGTTTATGTCTATGGACTGCGGGACAATGAGGCTTCTGGTAAATTTCCACTATAAGAGTGTGCATCTTATACAATTATGCTTGAAAGGTCATATCCTATGTCAAGGTTCAGTTTAAGAACTCCCCCCTTTCCTCAGCTACATAACTTAAAACAGAACTTAGGGCTTCCCCCTGCCCCCCCCCCCACCCTCTCTTCCCCCAATCACCCACTTGAGCATTTTTTTTTTTTTTTACTTACCATTTCTAGATGTCTTCAGGCCAGTCACTTTCCTCTTCAGAATTTCTCCAGTGGGGCAGTCCTGAAACAACTGTGCTGATGTTATGATGTCAGCATTGCTGTATGCATCATTAACGTCAGTTGCAGAGTTGTTGTGGTCATGTCCCCTTAGGGGGCCAATTCATTATCCCCTGTACTCACAAGATGTTCTCAGTCTTCTGGGTTGAATGACCAAGGACACCTACTGGCCAAAAGGAGTTCCTGTGGGGAACAGTGCTGGAAAGAAGATGGGTATTGCAGCCTAAGCTGCTTTTTGTTTTTTCAGCTCTGCTGACCTTTTTTTTTTTTAATTTAGCCTTAAATTGGACTTTAAGGTTGAAGTGTTCTCTGGTCCATCGGAGGGGAATTAATAACACTGATTGGATTTCAGTGCAGAACAAGCAGCGTTTTCAGCTCACTACAGGAAGTTAGGAGTACACTGATTTCTAGCATGGATCATTAGGTATTCTTCTGTACATGCAGTGCTTTTGAAGAGACAAAACTGGGGGAAATGGATATGTATTACATAGATGTACTACAATCCCTTTATATATTTTGCCCAAACAAACACTTTTCAGAATTTGACTGAAGGCAAAACTCCCACTATTTGTTCTGGTTAACACTGGGACTAAGGGCCCTTTACCATCTATATGATCTGATGCATTAACACACGTGCATTATCATTGGGTGATCAGAATAGAATGGCCATATACCTCAACTGACCAATTAACAAACATGCAGCATATTTGTCAATTCACGGCACTGTAGAACAGCACAATGCATAGTATGGACTTGGTGCATTCGCAGCTAATGTACTTCTCATTGACAATGAATGGCACTGCACTGCATTTTAAGTCACACTACCTCAATTCATAGGTTTGAATAGGCCTTGAAAGTGAGGGAAAATCAAACATGAGTAGAATGGAAATCTTTTAATGGGAGCACTTGTTCCTGTGACAGCTGTCTAAGAGGGGATTTACCTTACTTTGGAGAGATTTCCTTACTTCCTGATTTATCAACAAGAATTAATGGGAAATTTCTCAAATGAAATACAGATGACAAAAAAAATTAACCATTCCTATAGCATCCAAAGTGAAAAAAGTTTCATATTCATTGTATGGATTACAAAATATAACTTCCGTTCACTTGTAATCAATATGTGTAGATTATATAGGTATATTGTCTTTTCACATGATTGAATATCTGGAAAGAATATTCACCTAATTTATTAAGCTTCCTTAATAAATGGTGAACCTTGGCACCCCAGATGTTCTGGAACTTCATTTCCCACAATGCTCATGCACTCTGCAGTGTAGTTGAGCATCATGGGAAATGTAGTTCCAAAACATCTGGAGTGCCAAGGTTCGCCATCACTGCCATATGACATAACATAGTTACATAGTTAGTCTAGTTAAGAAAAGACACAAGTCCATCTAGCTCAACCAATAAAAGGGGAAAAAAATAATAATACAATCCCATATACACAATCCTATACCTGAAAAGAAGAAAAGCGCCACTCTAACTGCAATAGACTCTGTAATTTATTAGACATCTACCATACTGGGTACTCCCAAGATAAAAAGAATAAAAACATGGTGAATATCCTCTAAGGATAGGTTGTTCCAATGCCTGGGCGAGGAGGGACTGATGTGCTCCAAACGAATCCGTGTCTGGCTGCGAGAGTCAGCGATATCCGGACCCAGGGGACACCTGCAGCGCCTCCGGCGGCGGACTTCCGGGTTGGGCGTAGAGCGTGGGGCGTGATGACGTAGGCGACGTGTTGTCGGAGCATGCGCTCCTTCCTCAGGCCTCTAGACCCGCCATCTTGGAGAGGGGCATTATATAGGGGAGGAACACTCGACTGCCGCAGGGTCCTAAGAAGAGTCCAATGTGGCGAATACCTAACTAAGGACACCTGAACGGCAATGGGACCTAGTAACTGATCGTGGATGATATTAGATGTATACAAATAGATGTGGTCATATAGTGCAATACAAAAAGAGGCAAATAAAATAACATACATGCTAATTGGAGACCTCACATGGTAAAAAGTAATGTATCTAGAACCAATCCTAATGATGGCAAGAAATGATGAAGGGAAAAATTAATAAAGATGATACAAATTAAACTGGGAAAAAATAAAAATACATATAAAAATAAAATAAAAATAAAAATAGATATAGAAATAAATATGAAAATAAATATGGGAATAAAAATAAAATAAAAACAAAAATAAAATAAAATAAAATAAAAACGAAATTAAAAAAGAAATCTATAATCATCAAGAGTATGGTAATTAACCCTGATAATATATAAACAGATGGAATAAATTGGAATAGATAGAGCTAGTGACAATTTAAATAAAAAGAAGGGGAGTTGTGTGCATATAACATACACTCTCGCAACCTTCATTTAAATGTGAAAAAGGGGAGCTGTGTGCACATACACTTATGTGCACACAGTCTCGCAACCTTCGTTCACAAACTAGTTTAAAAATACACAATAACCGTGTGCTAAAAATACATAAATGGAGATAAAAACTATCACATTAGACCTAAAAAAAAATATATATATATATATATATATATATATATATATATATATATATAGAGGTGTGATAGTAAAAAGGAAATAAAAACAAATTGAATATAAAACTATTAAATATCATAATCGAAGTCATGAATAAAAAGAAGGAGTTATAAGTAGTGTCCAGTTCTATTCTGACCCATGGCTGGTCTCGACCCCAAAAGAACAGGAGCCCTACACCAGGGAATTGGTCTCTACTTCCTCATTGAGGCCCCCAGGTACTAAAGTATCTAATGTGTATATCCAAAAGGCTTCTCTTTGACATGATTTATAGGAGGTCATTGAGGTTCACCTTTGAGTCCTGTTGCGCCAGTCTATTTATGTTTGTTTACAATCCTATACCTGCAGTTGATCCAGAGCAAGGCAAAAAAAACTTCCTGATCCCCCAAGAGGCAATCGAATATTCCCTGGATCTACTTGACCTATAATTGTTAGTACCCAGTTATATTATGTAAATTCAGGAAACAATCCAGGCCTTTTCCAAGCAATCTACTGAGCTGAGAACCAGCTCTTGAGGGATTCTATTCCACATTTTCACAGATCTAACTTTGAAGAAACCTTTCCGTAGTTGGAGATTAAATCTCTTTTCCTCCAGATGTAAAGAATGCCCCCTTGTCCTCTGTGATGACCTTAAAGAGAATAACTCAACACCAAGTTCACTATATGGACCCCTTATGTATTTATACATGTTGATCATATCCCCCCTTAATCTCCTCTTCTTAAGAGAGACATTGTTTTGACATTATAGAGAAATTGTTGACTCAATTTCACAAGGATCAATGTTATTTAAAATCTTAGCTCAGTAAGATCTATATGGCATGTTTAAACTTAAAAATGCCATTTTAAATTTGCAATTTATTGTTCCAATAAAATATGTACAATATGTATGCATTCTAAATAGATTTGTTGGTTATGTTTTTAGGTTTTCCAAAAACGCTCAAAACTAAAGAAACTTTGACCGAGTATCTTACGCTTGTCATCTTCATTGCTTCCGGACAGCATGCTGCAGTTAATTTTGGCCAGGTATGTTGTGATTAAAGGATAACTCTAACGTTTTAGACCATGTTACTGTCACTCTTAACCCTAACACAGGTGGTCAGACACTATAGCTGGCTTCTTTGCTCTTCACCTATAGCAGCCCCCTTTCCCAAAGGGCAAACGGGCCTACCAGTTTGCCAGAGATGCTGAACTAATAGATTACTTTTAGGGATGGTCCAATTGGGCAAAAATATATGTTCTTTACACTATTTTTTCAACAAAACACTTACTGTTTCTTAATTATGGGCAATAGTAAAAACTGCATTATAGCCACTTGATGTAGCAGAGGAGAATAGGAAATATATATGCCTTGTTCCAACCATTGTATGTTCAACACTTGTTTTTTTTTTACTCAGAAGTAATAGGCCTGAATTGACCAGTGGAAGTAGCAACCACAGATCAAAACGCTATAAGAAAGTTTAAACAAAATAAAGTTAAATCTTTCAACTTCATACAAAACTAGGCAGTTGCAAAACAGTTTCATAGTATCATTTGTGAGCTGCTTTCTTCACAGTACCACACATCTTGAGATGTCTGATTAAACATCAGAGTGTATTATTTCAGAGATAATAGCCAAAACAATTGCACAGTGGCTGCACAGGATTGAAGCAACTTTGTAGGGCTGCAATGTAAGAGGGAAAGACGAGACAATTTTTATATTGAAATAACCATTAGGATGTATTCTTCATAGACAATAACCTGAAATAATTTACAGTAGCTGGAAAGCGTATAAGCAGTTTGGTTAGGGCATAATACAGGAGGGAGAGACAAGGCAGATTTTATATTGAAATAAACAATTGAGTGTATTTTGAAAGGCAAAGCCACAGACATTTTTGCGTAATAGGGAAAAAAATAGGCGTCAAACATAGTGACACAAAGCAGAATTTATCCTGCAGCAAACATTAGAAATTTTGCAGCTGAGGTTCAGCTGTGGAAACATATGTGTGCAGCTTTACAGTGCCAGAACACTGGAATAGGCCCCAAAATTTGAGGTACAATGCTGGATTTACCCTGCTGTAAACTTTACAGATTTTACAACTTATGTCCAGCAGTGTAAACCCTATGTGTAATACCGTTACGGGAATAGGGAGCATACGTTGAGGTGCAATGTGAAATTTACCCTGCAGAAAACAATACCGATTGTGCAGCTGAGGTCCACTGTGGAAATTTTTATATATGTATCACCTTAACAGTGATCACCACAATAGGCAAGGAGATGTGGAAAGGACTAATATTTGTGGCAGACCAGGAGAGATGGCAGGAGTTGGCAATGGTTGCACCCCAGTAAAGGTGGCAGATGACACTGAGGGAGCCACTGCGATTATTGCTTCTTCTTTGACAAATCTGAGGATTGGAGGCACATTGGTCAAAAGGGGGGATCCTGCAACCATCAGGAAAGACATCCAACAGATTATTTTGAAGCACCTCCCCGAAGTGGAGATTTTGTGCTCCCTCTGAGATGATGGCATAGTAAATCTGCCATTTTTACCTTTTATTGAGGGTGCAAAAATAGTTTCTCTCATTTACACTCAAATCCTGGAGTTCCTTTACAGGTATTTCAGCAAAATATATTACATTTTTTCACAAATTGCCTGCAGCAAAGAATTCCAAGTCCTCGGTGTTGCTGAGGATAACAGTGTTGGGTGTGTGATTAGCCACCTCTTGGCCTGGTTCTGGAGATCTGACAGAATCTCTGGCCCAGTGTGGCTCTTATCACCCAGCCATACCAGCTGCAAAACAGCATGGCAGCATTTCAACTGGACTGCTGCATAGGCACAGGGGCACTTGGGGGAACTGGTGGCTCTAAGGAGTCTGGGATGAGGTCAGTGAGAAGTAGGGGGTATGGGTGACTATGCTGTCACCAACGTACAAGACACTGGGTGGCACCACCAGCTTCAGTAATTGCACCATTCTGCAATCCATTCCAACTGTTAGCAAAATGAACAAGTGTGCCATTAAGGATATGTATTGTCCCTGCCCATGCTTGCTAAATCATGTATTCATGGTCATGTGGACCCTGCTGCTGAAAGAATGGAGCAACGGCACAGACACATTCTCTTACACATGCTAGTAGAGGACAGGAATATTCTTTTGGGCAAAATAATGGTAGCTGAATATCTTGCCACTGTGGTGTAGCACAGGCGTTACTTTATTAACTGGAATGGGAGCAGCTGCAAATCCAGCAGTATTGCCAATCTGGTATTCAGACACTAGATATTGAAGTGATTTGAGGACAATTTTTTCTTCTGCTCCATCTGCAGAAAAGACATTTAGCTTATGAAGAATACTTCAGGAGAAGGTGGGGTGGAGTTAGAAAACTTCTGATGTGGTTCAAGCCTTCGCGTGACACTACTCAGCGTGGTCTCATGACCCTCTTTCTCACCAGAGGCCACAGATGTTGCAAGGGATGGCGCTAGAGAATCTTGTGAAGGGGGAGAGGGGGATTGTGAAGAACAAAAAGGAGAAGGAGTTCTGACTTTTGCTGCTGACTAGTATAATTCAAACTTTATTTAAAGAGTTGTGTATTTTCATTGTTGCCCTCAAAGTTGTCTGAAATGAACCCCTGCCAGCTGTACGTTATTTTTATAATTATTTTTTGCATTCGGTACATTTTCCCAATGGAGGCGACCATTGTTTCTATGTCCTTTTTTTTTTGTTTTTTTGTACAGTACAAACTGTCTACTAGACCTAAAATTGAAGAAAATTTAACAACAAGATTTATTTCCCCTAAAGACTTGAATTGGATTCACTTCTAGATTCACCTCAAGATCGCTGAACTTTGAAAAAGATTCACCTGACCCGTTGGCAAATCCAACCCAGGGGCAGATATGCCTATCACTAATTAGGATAGTTATTATGTAGTGCACAGGTCTCTTGTGGGCGACTGCTGATCAAATCCCTATATCTTGTAACTACTCCTTATTTCCAATGGACATCTGTCTATTAAATAGAAAAGGATTCATTAGGCTGGAGTAGGTGAACAGAGTGTACCCACTGAATGTAAACAATAGTAGAAGTTTATAAAATGTAAAAATAGCAACCCAAAAAGTTAGTGGTGAATCATTGGCTGAAATGTGATAAGTGACATAAAACATGATGTTATTTCAGATAATCAGTATTTACCACCTTGCTTTCTGCAGTATGACTGGTGCTCTTGGATTCCAAATTCTCCTCCCACAATGCGCTGCCCCCCACCTACTCAAAAAGGAGAGGTTACAATAGAGTATATTATTGAAAGTTTACCAGATAGAGGACGGTCATGCTGGCATCTTGGAGCTGTATGGGCACTGAGTCAGTTCCAGGATAATGAGGTAAGAGCGTTTTTATCTACCTTTTAAAAAATGTACACAAGAAGATGCATGTATAGTGTCTTTCAATTTACCCACTTACAGAATATCTGGCAGCTTTAGGTTGGTTAGGTCAAAAGCCCAGTGTTGGAGTAACCATTGCATCAGTGGGTAACATTATTGTGCTGAATTGATAACATTGCAGAAAAAAAAGTATGTACAAATGTTACAGAAAAAGCTAGACAAGTTAAAAAACGATTTATGAATATAATGTCAGAGTTTTGAGATGTTGTAGTTGTAAGATATTGTCAGAGTTTTGAGATTTCAGATCTCTGATATTGAGGTTAATTTAGGAGGAGGCTCTTCACTTAGTAAACTGAATGTTCACTTTGCAAAGTGTGTTTTCTATTAGCTTTGTAAAAAGGAAGTAGCTGTGTTATTTTTAAATATCCAATCATGTAAAGGAAATAAAAAATAATAATAATAATAATTTTTACTTGCACATTGGATGATTAAAGGCAACAGATCCTCACCTTATTCACTCAGCTACATGAGCATTTGCTTTGCAATGTGATCATATACTTTACAAAGTAAACATGCTGTATTTTTTGAGTAAATTAGCCACAATGTAAGAATTGGACTGATTTTTTTTTTTAAAAAGTCATCCTGTCACTTTAGGAATATCATAAAAAATAGGTACGCTATTACTTTAAGACATCATTACAGACAATATCATGAAAACACAAAATTGGCATGAATTCTTTCAGTGATATAAGAGTAGAACACACAAATTGTAATATAAAGTCCACCAAGTATAAACATTTCACTGCAAAATTCAATCCCAATATAAATGATCACAAACTGTAAAGATCACACAAGGGGAATGGTGCTCTTAAGTGTGTATGCCACATGTCTGCGCTGTCACTTTAAGAAGAACAGTCATCGTCAGGGATTGAGAATCCTATTCTCATTCCCTGACGATGACTGTTTAGAGGAAACGCGTCGGTAGAGTTTATGGCCTATGACGTCATTGCACATGCCGGTGGAAGTTCTGGCAGTGCTATCTTTTTCTCTGTATACTGCGATTCTACCCATCCCTCATGTAAAAACAATAGCCTAATATATTTTATTGGATTTTAACTAGCTGCACTATGAGTTTTTGTTCTCCTTTCTTTTAAACCATGTGTGGTATTTATGAGGAGCCTTTTATTTCAGTGCAGAGCCATAGCAAGTGGAGTTACCTCTGATGGTTTATGGCTTTGTGTCAGCTAAGCGCTCTTAATCTTGTTTGTCTGAGATAATATTTATCTGATAAGGAGCTTTTTTGAGCACCGGTGGCTTGGACATCTAAGAGCACCTGTCTGCTTATGATCATCGCTATAGCTTGTGATCATTTATATTGGGACTGAATGTTGCAATGAAATTTGAGGACTCCATAATATTGTTTGTGTATATTACTACACATTACTTACACCAATTTTGTGTTTTCAAGATATTATTTGTGATGATATCTTAAGGAGACAGCATACTTATGTTTACACGGATTCTGTTTTTTCATGATATTCTTAAAGTGACAGCACACCTATTTTTGAAAAACACATTGTAAGTGGTGTAGACACTTGAGAGCACCTTTCTCCTTGTGATATCTTTACAGTTTGTGATCATTTCAATTGGGACTGAAATTGCATTGAAATGTTTGCACTTGATTGACTTTATATTACAGTTTGTATGTTCTACTATTATATTACTGCACAATATTTCCACTGAGTTTGTGTTTTCATGATATTGTTTGTCATGATGTCTCAAAGAGGGATATTTACTAGAACTGGAGCGGACAGAATCTGGTGCAGGTGTGCATAGTAATCAATCAGCTTCTAACTCCAGCTTGTTCAGTAAGGCCCCTTTCACACAGGCGGTGCACCCGATGGACGCCGTTTGCTTAGTGGGGATCGATCTGCCGATCCCCACTGAGCAGACGGATGACAGCCCCGTCGCTGCTTACTTTGTAGAGACGGAGCTGTCAGAGCCCCGCTTTCCTCTTTGGGAAATTGGATGAAAACAGACCACCTGTCCATTTTCATCCGATCTTACGCGATCTGATCCTCCAGACAGATGGAAAATAGGGTTTCCATTCGCCGAGATTTCAGGGACATGAGCGGATATCAACGGGTGTCAGCGGAGATGTCTCCGCTGACATCTGCTGCTTCATAGGGCTGCATGGAGCATCCGATCAGGTCCGCTTGAAAAACTGACAGGCAGACAGATCAGAAAGCCTGTGTGAAAGGGGCCTTAAACTTTGACAATAAAACCTGGAAGCTGATTGGCTATCCTGCACAGCTGGAGAAGAATCTGTGTGCACCAGTTTTAGTAAATCTCCCCTAAGGGACAGCGTACCCATTTTTTACACTGATTTTGTTTTTCATTTTATTCTTTAAGTGACAGCGTACCTATATTTCGAGAAACACATTTTATATCAGGTATTCTGATAATTTTGTGTGCTGATGTTGTATTTTATTCATTTATATTGTTTATACACTGAGCACAGAAACATTTTTGTTTTTATAATGGACTGATTTATTAAGGTGAAGAGGCTGTTGAAAAGTGTATACTTAACATTGCAAAGGAAAGAAAACGAACCTGTGTTCACTAAGAATACCCATTATCGCAAGAGTATTACAAAAAGTTATTTGCCAGCACATGGTTGGTTAATTGAAGTAAACACAATTTCACCTTATTTTCAAAACTAGTGAACATGCACTTTGCTAAGTGAACAGGCATTTCTTTTCTATTGTAAATCTACCCCAATATCTCTGAGCATCATAGGTTAGAATTTTGATTTACTAAAGGCAATTAGGCTTTTCATTTTGCAAGGGAAGTTGTACTTTGCAAGGGAATTTTCACTAGAGCTAAGTGAAAGTGGTGACATTTCACTTGCTAAGAATACCCAATCACATGCAAGGAAAAATAAAATACAAGTGTATTTGCCTGCACATGATTGGATCATAGAAGTCAACCGAGCTTTACCTCATTCACTAAGCTAAGGCCAATGGCTTCTTCTGGAACATTGTAAATATTCAGATGTACAGATGGGGATTATACCAATAAAGTATAAGCTATTTAGACAAACCTATTGTGGCTAATAATCTCATTGCATGTTCTATGTCCAGATATTCCTAGGATTCTACCCTGATGAGCATTTTGTTGAGAAACCAGTAAAAAAAGCAATGGCCAAATTCAGGAAGAACCTTGATGACATCACTGGTTTCATCCAAGACCGAAACAAGAACAAGAAGTTGCCATATTATTATCTGTCTCCAGACAGGATCCCTAATAGTGTTGCTGTGTAAACTCATTTCACTTTTTTTTACGCATTAAAGGAGAACTCCAATCAGTTAACAATCACCAGTAAAGTTACAAAATATCAGGCTACGTACACATGACTTCTCTTTTTTGGGTGTTGCGAAGAATATTGCAAATCCCTTTGTATCAGCTGAGATCATCGTCTTCTAAACAAAGGAAGTGAGTGGGAAAAGCATGCACTGCGTTACCTTACTTCCTGAGGCTGAAGCATTACTGGAACATTATTTTTAATTCCAATCAGCAAAAAAAAAAAAAAAAAAAAAGCAATTAACAGGAAAACAGATTCTCACTTCACTTTAAGTTTAAGGATAAATGTCTAAGTATAGGCTCGTGATGGTCTTGGATAAACCTGTCTGACTTGTCTTGCTTTCATTAATTTCAAGATATTGGGAATTAAGGCTGTTTCCCCAAAAACAGTCTCCAGGAGAAAGGGAAACGGGATCACAAAGAATTTGGATTTTCCCGATACCTTGAGTTCAAAAAACATTTACAAAAGGTTATAAAATAGATTTATTACATACAAAAGATTTTTAAAAGCAAATGATCAACAGTTCGTCACAAGACAAATCATGTAGAAAAATAAGAGTCTAACAAAATCCAACTAATACTTAGTGCACTCAGAAGGGGATGTAGTGAATTCACACTGGGCGCAAGCTCCTCTACATGTTTCAAGGTTGTAATCTGCTTCTTCAGGAGGATTACTGTGGGAACGCTCATACAAGATGCATATACTGCCCAAGTCGGACAATGGATCAGTCAAAAGACTTCCCTAAGGCGAACTGTGGTAGGTGGATATTTAAATATTTGATAATAAGCTGGTAATGTAAAAGGAAGTATAATCAACAACAGCCAGGGAGAAGAAAGACGGAAGGTATAGATGTTTGCCGGCAGTATAGGGGACCATTACACCTGCTCCCATAGCTTGATCCCAAGGATACATGATGGCCACTCACCTGTTAATAACCCTTAGTTAAGTAGTACTCCGTATTGTGCTGTGCTGTGTTTTTCAAGAATCTCCCCCGGGCTAAAAAATTCAATGCAATGGTGCATCACCCCCTATACTCCCGGCAAACATCTATACCTTCTGTCTCTTTCTTCCCTCTGGCTGTTGTTGATTTACTTCCTTTTAAATTACCAGCTTATTATCAAATATCTAAATATCCACCTACCACAGTCCCCCGTGTCTGCCGTGGGGGAGTTTTTTGGCTGAGCCATTGTCCAACTTGGGCAGGATATGCGTCTTGTATAAGCGTTCCCACAGTAATCCTCCTGAAGAAGCAGATTACAACCGCAAAACATGTAGAGGAGCTTGCGCCCAGTGTGGATTAACTACGTCCCCTTCTGAGCACACTAAGTATTATTTGGATTTTGTTAGACTCAGCTTAATTTTTCTATACGATTTGTCTTGTGAACAATTGTTGATCATTTGCTTTTAAAAATCTTTTGTATCTAATAAAACCTATATCTATTTTATAATCTTTTGTAAATGTTTTTTAACTCAAGGTACCGGGAAATTCCAAATTCTTTGTGATCCCTTTTCACTTTCTCCTGGAGACTGTTTTTGAGGAAGCAGCCTTCATTCCCAGTTTTTTGCAATTTCATGTGGATGATGGTACCTCCTAATTGAATATTCACTACAGAGGCCCGCCCCTAATTTATTTTACATCCATTAATGTCAAGAATAGACTGGAAGTAACAAACAGCCCTGAAGCATCAGATCACAATCTGTTGGAGTCATAATATTCAAAATAATACAGTACTTTTACAATAATATTAATGTATTGGGAATAGAGGTCTACAAAAAAACTTGCTATTTCATTATACCTGGAATTGCTGGAAAGCACACAGATCACAGAACCTGTAAATATAATGTACTTGTGTTTCTTTAAAATTACTGGATTGCCAATTAAAGCTTGCTTAGTGTTTGTGTCCCATAGTGCATTTATCACTCATTTCAAATATATCAGTTCTATTATAATAAATTATTAAAGCAACCAACAACTCTGTAATTACTAAAATCAATAGTGTTTTTTGGCAGGATATTTAGTATTTCTCCCCCCACTTGCATCCTGTGCAACTTTGACTCTTCCAACCTGGACTTACATTTGACAATAGCAGTGACAGAATGGTGGTACTATGGTGGGTCACCAATGATGGCCCTATGCAAAGAGAATGGGTCACAGAAGTAAATAAGCTTCCTGAGTGTTGCCGGGGTGCAGCATGGTGCAACAGCAATTACACACACACAGTCCAAGTGCAATGAAAGACATTGCAGTGAAATAGTAAAAAGACAGTTCACAATTAACCCAGTGAGGAACAGTCACAGGTCCAACAGCATGTAGAGAGCAAGATTTAGCCGAACTGACAGTGCCTGTTCAGAGGGGCAGAATGTGGCCTTGCTGCCTTGTACCCAAGCAGAAGGATATCCAGAGGAGCTGGGAGCCCTACACTTGCCTTCCTAATCAGGAACTTTCCCTGCCACTAGTTCTGTTCCTACCAGATGGGGTACATGTCCCCACTCTACCCACTTACAAAATGTGCGCCGTACTTGCGAGCCAGGGTCTTAAAAAGGCTCTGCCTGACCAAAGATGACTGCTAGAGTCAAATGGAATGGCAGTGTCCAATGGGGTAGTTTCCCCAGTGTCCCAGGAAACCATAGAGTATCCATGTTCACCATCTTGAATTCTTCTCCAACTGCAGTGTTGCTGTGGAAGAGCTCCACCTGCCGTGAAAACAGTAGACTGCCCCTGCCTACATGCATATGAAAAAATCACATATGAACAGATAGGTATACTGCAGATATTTTCCTTTATATGGGCAAGGTGGCACAGAGGTGCATCTGGGGTTGAAAACCAAGCTGGTGCTTCATGATGGATGCACTCCTGAATCTATAGCCCTAGAGTATGGGTTCACCAAGAACTCCTATTATACTAGTAGACCTGATAATATAAAGGCTTCAGTATTTTAATATGCCGATTCATTGTTGTATAATTGTGTGTCTTCAGACAATTTCTTTCCCTTTCTTGCTTTTAGTCTGTATTATATGTAAATAAATACCCAAGTGCTACTCAAAATGCACCAAACTTCTTTATTACTGTGTTAGAAGCTTTGCAGTAGCAACCTTTGCAATCACCAAGCACAACATAAAAAAAAAAACAGTGTAGCGCTTCTAATAAAACTTATTGCATAATTAAATAATTATTGATTAATTCATAAAATTTGCTCACAAAATGTTTATGAATAAATTACAATTTTTGTCAATAAAAAAGTGTCTGTGTGCTTATTTTATTTATATATGCTCAATTACACCATATACCAAAAAGTGGCTTATGCTTAAACTAGTGACCAAAATCAGTCCTTATAGGGAAGTGATGGCGAACCCATGGCACGCCTGCCACAGCTTGCACGCAGAGCCATCATGGGGAGTCCAGGTTCAGTGGCAGCGAAAGCATGACAGCAAATACAGTGCTTTGCGAAAGTATTCGGCCCCCTTGAACTTTTCGACCTTTTGCCACATTTCAGGCTTCAAACATAAAGATATAAAACTGTAATTTTTTTGTGAAGAATCAACAACAAGTGGGACACAATCATGAAGTGGAACGAAATTTATTGGATATTTCATACTTTTTTAACAAATAAAAAACTGAAAAATTGGGCGTGCAAAATTATTCAGCCCCCTTAAGTTAATACTTTGTAGCGCCACCTTTTGCTGCGATTACAGCTGTAAGTCGCTTGGGGTATGTCTCTATCAGTTTTGCACATCAAGAGACTGAAATTTTTGCCCATTCCTCCTTGCAAAACAGATCGAGCTCAGTGAGGTTGGATGGAGAGCGTTTGTGAACAGCAGTTTTCAGTTCTTTCCACAGATTCTCGATTGGATTCAGGTCTGGACTTTGACTTGGCCATTCTAACACCTGGATATGTTTATTTGTGAACCATTCCATTGTAGATTTTGCTTTATGTTTTGGATCATTGTCTTGTTGGAAGACAAATCTCTGTACCAGTCTCAGGTCTTTTGCAGACTCCATCAGGTTTTCTTCCAGAATGGTCCTGTATTTGGCTCCATCCATCTTCCCATCAATTTTAACCATCTTCCCTGTCCCTGCTGAAGAAAAGCAGGCCCAAACCATGATGCTGCCACCACCATGTTTGACAGTGGGGATGGTGTGTTCAGGGTGATGAGCTGTGTTGCTTTTACGCCAAACATAACGTTTTGCATTGTTGCCAAAAAGTTCGATTTTGGTTTCATCTGACCAGAGCACCTTCTTCCACATGTTTGGTGTGTCTCCCAGGTGGCTTGTGGCAAACTTTAAACAACACTTTTTATGGATATCTTTAAGAAATGGCTTTCTTCTTGCCACTCTTCCATAAAGGCCAGATTTGTGCAGTATACGAATGATTGTTGTCCTATGGACAGAGTCTCCCACCTCAGCTGTAGATCTCTGCAGTTCATCCAGAGTGATCATGGGCCTCTTGGCTGCATCTCTGATCAGTCTTCTCCTTGTATGAGCTGAAAGTTTAGAGGGACGGCCAGGTCTTCGTAGATTTGCAGTAGTCTGATACTCCTTCCATTTCAATATTATCGCTTGCACAGTGCTCCTTGGGATGTTTAAAGATTGGGAAATCTTTTTGTATCCAAATCCGGCTTTAAACTTCTCCACAACAGTATATCGGACCTGCCTGGTGTGTTCCTTGTTCTTCATGATGCTCTCTGTGCTTTTAAAGGACCTCTGAGACTATCACATTGCAGATGCATTTATACAGAGACTTGATTACACACATGTGGATTCTATTTATTATCATTAGTCATTTAGGTCAACATTGGATCATTCAAAGATCCTCACTGAACTTCTGGAGAGAGTTTGCTGCACTGAAAGTAAAGGGGCTGAATAATTTCGCACGCCCAATTTTTCAGTTTTTTATTTGTTAACAAAGTTTGAAATATCCAATAAATTTCGTACCACTTCATGATTGTGTCCCACTTGTTGTTGATTCTTCACAAAATATTACAGTTTTATATCTTTATGTTTGAAGCCTAAAATGTGGCAAAAGGTCGCAAAGTTCAAGGGGGCCGAATACCTTCGCAAGGCACTGTAGCAGCGAGGTCGAGGTGTGGGAATCTATCTGCACATGGCAAATCAGTGGGCAGCCCGCAGCCTCCACGGAGAAGGTGAACAGGCCTGAGAGCCCAGAAGGGAGAGAAGAGCTTCACCGCCTCCTTGACCCCAAAGAGGCGAGCAGCGGGCTCAGCATTCCTGACGCCTTCCAGAGCCTTGACTTCTCAAACCTCCTCTCCGCTAAAACTTCAACAGTGAGGCCTGGAGAACAGGCTGACTGGAGGCCTGGAAGACGAAAACAGGTGAGAGACGCAGGCTGCGAGGGAGCCGCTGGAAGGAACAGGGCAGAGAGCATACCCCGGATCAAGGACCAATACTGGCATGGAAGGTACCAGGCACGAATATACACAGACTACCTGCAGACAAAGACTGGGACAGGGGGGCAGAGCAGGGACTGCAGATAGGGACAGAGCTATAGGTCTCTCTCTCATCTCCCCCCCAACTCTCCTCTCAGCCCCCCCCCCCTCAGCCTATTTGCCTTAAGTAAATTGACTTTACTGCAACTAGGCTATGAGACAATGCATTTCACGTGTATGATTAAAATTGAGTGTTCTTTAAAAGACACAGCAGGCTGGCCAGAATAAAATAACTACATGAACATTGCAGAATCAAATTAGGTTTCGGTCTTACATGGTATAATAATTTGCACACCTTGATTATTCCTGAAACAAAATGCGCATGTTCATAAGGAACCATGGAAAGAGGGCACCACAGATTTTTTTGCTCTTGAATTCCACAGTTTGCTTTGACCAAGTTTTTTATTATAGTTTATAAAACATATTATCTTATGTGGTCTGGCCTGGGGGATGACCAGAAAGAAAATCATTTTTAATCTTTTCTTTCACATTATGCACTTACTTAGCCGTAGGGACATATTTATAAGGAAAATAATGTGGCATTTATTAAACAGCTGGTTAATCAATCAATGCACTTTAAAACATGGACCAGGAACATTCACTGGTAGTGAATATTTGGAGAGTATAACATTTACTTCATTTTAAATCTGTTCCTTAATGTTTTGTCATTTAAGTGAATGAATTTGTTGGGCTGTGTTTAGGACATCAGTTGGCTTTAATCTTGCTCCGACACCAAGGAACATAGGAATCTGTCACAAAATACCAAGCAAATATTTTTAGAATGCAGGTAATCATCCACAGAAATTTCAATAAATGTTAACATATATTTATCCTACCAAACCCCATCACTCCACATATAGGAGGCATTTGCCTTGTACAGAGGGCCTATCCTACTGACTGAATTCATTACTGACAACTTGGAGGGTTTAAAGCAGGGATCCTCAAACTGCGGCCCTCCAGCTGTTGCGGAACTACACATCCCATGATGCATTGGAAAACTCTGACATTCACAGACATAACTAGGCATGATGGGAATTGTAGTTCCTGAACAACTGGAAGGCTATAGTTTGAAGACCCCTGGTTTAGAGCCTAGTGCCTGCTACGCAATCCTACCAATTTGCAGGTGCAGAATTTGGAGCCCCAAGCTGCATGCCTCAAAAGGCTGCCAGGCTTCCCCTTTTATGTGTCAGATGGCACTGATCCTCTTCTTCTGCACTCCAACAACATCACCAGGATTGTTGCTTGCCAATCCATTGTTGTAGACAATCGGAAGGAAACCCAAGGGGGCTGCCTCAGTCATCAGTGTGCTATGTGAAATATATGACTTTTCAAGCTCCTGTTACATGACTATCACATCAGAATGTGTTAATGACAATGTGGAAGGTAGGGATTAAACATTTTCTTGAAATGTATATTGTCAGCCTATGATGCCTTTAAAATGAAGTCTACCAGACAACAGAGACGTTAGCAAAATATTAGGTAAGTTGCCTTACTTGTAAGACAGGCCAGTGTTATAATTCTGCTTACTTTAAAGAATCTTTTCACGTAGACATGTCAAGTAAAATGTGATATCCCACCATTAGGTTTTAATGTAAGTATACACTAAATTACAGTGTAATATAGGTGTCTCACAAACTTGCCATAAGAATGTGAGCTGCCAACTTTCACTCCTACTCTTGGCCAAAGCTACTAAACTAAATGACTATTCATTGCAAATCAACAGTATGTGGTGATGCATATTGGTACATTTCCCTGGCTTCTCAGAAGCAGAGTCATCCTGTAATTAAGCTGTATTTATACAGATATAAACACATTAGGGTCTTGTTCACGCTAGATACATTAAGGTATAAGCATTTTATAAAATTTTGATGAGATTTGAAAGATAATTTTTAATTGACTTGAATAGAAAGTAATGGTCAATAGCATAAAATCCTGCATACACTGTTTTAATGCATGATAAATTATAGCTCTGTGGCATGAACTAATCTCTTTGAAAATAATGTGATTTAAAGATAAAATACAATTTAGATGTACTAAAACACATACAGTGCATCCAGGAAAGTATTCACATTGCTTCACTTTTTCCACATTTTGTAATGTTACAGCCTTGTTCCAAAATTGATTCAATTCATTATTTTCTTCAAAATTCTACTAACAATACCAAATAATGACAACGTGAAAGAAGTTTGTTTAAAATCTTTGCAAATTTATGAAAAATAAAAATTGAAAAAATCACACGTACATAAGTATTCACAGCCTTTGCCATGACACTCAAAATGGAGCTCAGGTGCATCCTGTTTCCACTAATCCTTCTTTCAGATGTTTCTACAACTTGATTGGAGTCCACCTGCCGTAAATTCAGTTGACTGGACATGATTTGGAAAGGCACACACCTGTCTATGTAAGGTCCCACAGTTAACAGTGCATGTCAGAGCACAAACCAAGCCATGAAGTCCAAGGAATTGTCTGTAGACCTCAGAGACAGGATTGTATCTGTCAGGGTGCCAGGAAGCCAGACCACACAAAGATGCAAGTAAAATAAAGCAGTTTATTAGAGTAACAACAATAAACTCACAGAAAGAATGCAGAGCAAAATGAGGAACAGCCGGGGTAAAGTCCAGAGTAGGTAGTCATCCAAGTCAGGGTCGAGTCTAGAAGTGGGTAGTCATCCAAGCCAGGGTCAAGACCAGAGGCGGATAGTCTGCCAATGCCGGGTAGTCTACCGATGCCGGGTCATCTGCCGATGCAGAATCGAGAGCCAGGAAAGTCATGAGCCAAGCCAGGTCATGCACGGAGGAACACGGACAACAGAAGACTGCTAGCAGTGATGCACCTTGGAGCACAAACACAAGGGCAAAGGACTGCAACCCATCAGGTGATTTATATAGTCAGGTGTGCAGCATCATCACTGAGCGATGCCCAGGCAGCAGGCAAGTGATGATGCAAACAGAGTTTATAAAAGACAGCAGTCTGCACATGTCCAAGATTGCTGCCAACAGGAAGGCCTTGACAAGGGAAGACCTTGACAGTATCGAGGCACAGATCTGGGGAAAGGTACAGAAAAATTTCTGCAGCATTGAAGGTCCCAATGAGCACAGTGGCCTCCAACATCTGTAAATGGAAGAAGTTTGGAACCACCAGGACACTTCCTAGAGCTGGCTGCCTAGGTAAACTGAGCGATCAGGGGAGGGCCTTAGAGAGGTGACCAAGAACCCGATAGTCACTCTGTTCAGAACTCTAGCGTTTTTCTGTGGAGAGAGGAGAACCTTCCAGAAGAACAACCATCTCTGCAGCACTCGACCAATCAGGCCTGTATGGCCAGACGGGAGCTACTCCTCGGTAAAAAGCACATGACAGCCCATATGGAGTTTGCCAAAAGGCACCTAAAGGACTCTGATCATGAGAAACAAAATTCTCTGGTCTGATGAAACAAAGATTAAACTCTTTGGTCTAAATGGCAAGTGCCATGCCTGGAGGAAACCAGGCACCGCTCATCACCTGGCCAATACCATCCCTACAGTGAAGCATGATGGTGGCAGTATCATGCTGTGGGGATGTTTTTCAGTGGCAGGAACTGGGAGACTAGTCAGGATTGAGGGAAAGATGAATGCAGCAATGTACAGAGATATCCTTGATGAAAACCTGCTCCGGAGCACCCTAGACCTCAGACTGGAGAGAAGGTTCATCTTCTAGCAGGACAATGACCCTAAGCAAACAGCCAAGATAACAAAGGAGTGGCTACGGGACAACGTAGTAGTAATCTCTTGAAGGTCCTGTATATAATGGCCTGCTGACCATTATATGCAGGACCTTTAAAGTAGGGATCGACCTATTATCGGCAAGGCTGATATATTGAGGGCCGATATGCACTTTCCCCGATATATTGGAATCAGTCCCTGAGGTTACCGATATTGCCAATATTGTTGTGACGTCATTGCGCATGTTGCGCCATGTGCCTCCCTGCACTAGGACATCTTCTGCCTCTTCTTCTGACATTCTCTCAGCCTCGTCTGGGGTCGGGGAATCTCGGCCTGACAGTGAGGATACACACAGCCGCCATACATACACCCACCCACAGCTGCCCGGTGCCAGCCAGCCAGCCACCCACACACCCACAGGCCTGTACCAGCCAGCCACAGGCCCTGTCTGTACCAGCTAGCCAGCCACAGGCCCTGGGCCTGTACCACCCAGCTACCCACCACACAGGGTGCAAGCCAGCCACCCACCAAAGGATGCCAGCCAGCCAGCCACCAACCCACCACATGGTGCCAGCCAGCCACCCACCAAAGGGTGCCAGCCAGCCACCCACCAAATGGTGCCAGCCATCCAGCCACCTAACAACAGGGTAAAAGGGTTTGTTGTATGGGCGCTTCCGTGGAAGGCTTTAGGTGAGACACTGCACTTCGGCAGCACTGGAGAGGAAAAGCTGCTCTGAAAGTGATAAAGATAAAAAGACAAGGCGCCTCTAAGTGCAGTAGGCTCTGAGTATTTATTAGGTTAAAAGTATAAAAGCACTCACATTTGGTAAATGTGACATGGGCATAGCAAAGATCTGTCTGGAGTCTTCCTATCCGCTGTGCTGAGTGGTTGCAATGAGGACATCCGGTGATCCGCTTCCTATAGATGCGTCCTTTCGTCTGTGTCTCAGCCTGGTCGGCATGAGATTTCCCGAAGGCAGGGTGTGGACGCAGCGGCTGGTGTCCAATAGAGCGGGTGGTGGGCGGTTACATGTTTCGGAGCTCAGCTCCTTCGTCAGACCTCCACGCGCTGGAGGTAAAGGGACATTTATATAGGCAACAGAAATAGTTATTAAATGGGACAGGTGCATTCAGGCAGAAGATAATTGGATAGGTAATTGATACCAGCATGTGCATACCCTGAAAGCTGGTAACCATTGCACAATTATCACACATGTGAATACTGCATTACTATGTTAAAAATATGTAAAAAATGGATAAAAATATATTAAAACATACACACATACATATACATACATATATATATATACATACACATACATACACATATAAATAAGTAAATTAAAAAAGAAAAAAAAAACGCACATCCAGCACGAAATAATATTCAAAGAGACCCAAAAAGATATTCTGTAATAGCGTATTCAATTCTAATTCCTAATTTATGCCCCCAGGTGACAAAACATCAAGGGCATAAATCCACAGTAGCTTTCTCTGCGACATAAACGCACAAACCTCTCTTCAGGAAAAAAAAAAAAAAACACACATCCAGTGCAAAATAATATTCTATAATAGCGTATTAATTTCTAATTCCTCATTTATGCCCCCAGGTGACAAAACGTTAAGGGCATAAATCCAGTAGTTTCTCTGCGACATAAACACACGAACCTCTCCACTTCAGAAAAGGTGGGGGGAATGGACTCTATGATCCATACTTTTAGGCCAGCACTAGATTTGTTGTGGTGTTTTGTGAAGTGTCGAGGTACACTGTGGTTGTCTTTACCGGCCTGAATTGCTCGGCGATGTTCTCCAAATCGTTGTCTTTGTGGCCGTATAGTGCGGCCTACATAATGTAGGCCGCAGGGACAGGATAGACAGTAAACCACATGTTCCGTAGAACAAGTGTAAAATTCTTTAATGGGGTAAATTTTACCCTTGACAGAAAACTCTTCTTGTCCATGTTGGACAAAACTACAAGTAAGGCACAGAGTTTTTTTGAACTGATACATTCCGATAATGGAGAAGAATTTTAATGAGGGGGAAGAATGTTTTCTGAAACAAAGCTTACTCGGGGCTATCTGGCTCTTAACATTTGGGGTTTTTCTGTATGAAAACCTGGGTTGATTGGATATGCAATTAGCTAGGTGAGGGTCCTGTTGAAGTATTGACCAATGTTTGCTCATAATATGTTCCATGCGTTTGTATTGACTATGGAACTGGGTGGTAAAGCGTATGATGTTTCCCTGACTGTTGGTTTTTATAGACTTCCTCGGATCGGGGGTGTCGTGCAAAGCACAGGTCTCCTCTACCAAAGACGCTGGGTAGTCTTTATCTGAAAACTTATTTTTCAAGGATAGACTTTGTTCCTGGTAGTCCGCAAGCTTGACGCAATTGCGTCGTAATCTGCAGAACTGACTTTTGGGTATATTATTTAGCCAGCGCGGATGGTGACAGCTATTATAATGGAGAAAGGAGTTCCCAGAAGTAGGTTTGTAGTAGTATCTCGAATAGATCTGACCATTTTCATGGTACAGATCCAAATCCAGAAATGCCAGGTGGTCCTTATCATGGACCGAGGTAAATGAAAGGCCCATGTCATTGTTATTGCAATGGCTGACAAATAGAGGTATATCCTGCGTGTCCCCAGCCCAGATGATAATAATGTCATCAATATATCGCCCATAAAAGGCTATATGTGACATGTAGGGGTTCTGGGTCCAGATGTATGAGGATTCCCAGTATCCCATCGTGAGGTTCGCATATGACGGGGCAAAATTGGTACCCATAGCAGTCCCGTTCACTTGGAGATAAAAAAGATCTTGGAACTGAAAATAATTATGGGTCAAACAAAAAGATGTAGCGTCTAGAATGAATTGAATTTGATTGGTGGGAAGATTATGATCATCCAATAAAGACGTTTGTACGGCTCATATACCAACGTGATGTGGAATAGATGTATATAACGATGTGACATCTAAGGACAGCCATGAGTAGTTGGATTCCCACTTGTACGGTTCCAACAATTCCAGAAGGTGGGTCCCATCACGGATATATGATTGTAGGTCCTGTACAAGTTGTTGGAGGAAAAAATCCACATATTGCGAGAACCCGCTGGTAATACTGTCCATAGAGGCCACAATCGGTCTGCCTGGTGGTTTTGTATTGTCTTTATGGATCTTTGACAGATGATAAAAGTATGGAGTATGATGATACTTTTTTAGAAGAAAAGACGCTTACTGGGCAGTGATGATGTTTTCTTTGCGGGCCTGGTTTACCAGTGTATTAGCTTCCATATTGTCACCTGGGGGCATAAATGAGGAATTAGAAATTAATACGCTATTATAGAATATTATTTTGCACTGGATGTGCGTTGTTTTTTTGTTTTTTTTTCCCGAAGAGAGGTTTGTGTGTTTATGTCGCAGAGAAAGCTACTGTGGATTTATGCCCTTGATGTTTTGTCACCTGGGGGCATAAATTAGGAATTAGAATTGAATACGCTATTACAGAATATCTTTTTGGGTCTCTTTGAATATTATTTCGTGCTGGATGTGCGTTTTTTTTTTTCATTTACTTATTTATATGTGTATGTTTGTGTATGTATATATATGTATGTATATGTATGTGTGTATGTTTTAATATATTTTTATACATTTTTAAAATATTTTTAACATGGTAATGCAGTATTCACATGTGCGATAATTGTGCAATGGTTACCAGCTTTCAGGGTATGCACATGCTGGTATCAATTACCTATCCAATTATCTTCTGCCTGAATGCACCTGTGTAACGTTCATGCGTTTTTGTTAGTGGATGGATTTACAGCTGCAGAATTATTACACTCAGTAGCCTTGTAGAGAATCTGTTGAACAAACATATCCAACTCTCAGGACTTCACAGGAGTAGGTGCGGTGAACATGCGGTTTGAACGAGCGATGAGTGAGAGCAAACCGGCGATTGAAATAGCCGCTCATAGCGGCGCTCGGCAATGATGTCATCCGGTCTTAAAGGTATATGCGTCCCTTGTTACACAAGATGGGACGCAAAAAGGAGAAATATGGAGACAAGGGTACCAGAGGTACCAGAACATTACAGTACCCCCCCCCCTTAAGGCCGGCTCCAGAAGGCTCCAGAAGGCCTCTAGAACTGTTTTTTCCGGATATTTCGAGTGGAAATTGCGAATCAGTCTAGGGGCATGTATATCGGAGGTATCCAGCCAGGTGTCATCTTGGGGCCCATAGTTCTTCCATCGTACAAGATACTGGAGTCTTCTTCTCTTGAAACGGGAATCCAAAATTTCTTTTATCTCAAATTCTTCTCCGCCTTCCACTTGTACAGGAGGTGGAGGTGAGATAGTAGGCCTTATTCCTTGGTTAGGAACATGGGGCTTCAGTAGAGACACATGGAAGACAGGATGTATCTTGAGGTCTACTGGCAATGTGAGTTGTACTGCAGCTTTTCCAATAAGCTTCTCTATTGGAAAAGGTCCCAGAAATAGAGGTCCAAGTTTTTTACTAGGGATTTTTAGTCTCAGATTTTTTGTAGAAAGCCAAACAAGATCCCCAATGGCATATTGGGGAGAGGGTTTCCTACGGAGGTCGTAGTACTTTTTTTGTTGGCTATGAGCATGGGATATGGTATTGTTGAGTAATCCCAGAGAATCCTTTATCTGGGCAAGATAATCAGATGCCACTGGATTACTTGATGGCAAGATACGTGGAGGAAGGAGTGTGGGATGAAACCCATAATTCAGGTAAAATGGACTTTGCTTAGTAGTGCTATGAGTAGCGTTGTTATAGGCAATTCCGCCAGCGGGAGGAGATCTGCCCAATCGTCCTGTAGATACGAAGTATAGCAACGCAGGTACTGTTCAATGCACTGGTTAACTCTCTCTGTCTGTCCGTTGGTCTGAGGGTGGTAGGGAGAAGTAAGGTTACGCTCTATTCGCAGTATCTGACATAGAGCTAGCCAAAACTTTGAGATGAATTGTGAACCACGGTCAGACAGCAGTGTTTTTGGAATACCATGTAACTTAAAGACATGTTTCACAAGTAATTCCGCTGTTTGTTTGGATGAAGGTAGTTTTCGGATAGGAGTGAAATGTGCCATCTTGGTCAGATGGTCCACTGACACCAAGATGGTGTTGAATCCTTTGGAAGGTGGTAGTTCCACTATGAAGTCTAAGGATACCACTTCCCACGGAACCTGGGGTATCGGTAAACTACAAAGTAACCCCGATGGTTTCGTGTTGTCAATTTTAGACCTTGCACAGATATCACAAGATGAAACAAACTTTTTTTACGGTTGTCTTCATGTCTGGCCACCAAAATTGCCTAGTGAGTAGACTGAGAGTTTTAGTCATACCCATATGTCCTGCCATAGGTACATCATGCGACAATTCTAAGATCTTGGTTCGCATAGTAGGGGGTATGTATAATTTATCGTTGTAGTAGAGGAAGCCTTCTGCGTCAGTAGTTAGTTGTGGTGGAGGTGAATCCAATCCTATGCTGTGCAAAATCTCCTCCTTCAGGGAGCGAACGACTCCGATAATACGTTCAAGTGGTATTATAGGAACTGAGGGAACCTCAGTACAATCTTTCTCGGCTAGTCGTGAGAGTGCATCCGCTTTTTTATTTTTGTCTGCGGGCGTGTAAGTCACTAAAAAATTAAATCTCAGAAAGAATAACGACCACCGTACCTGCCGGTGGGAAAGAGTTCTATTAGTCTGAAGGTATTGAAGGTTTTTGTGATCAGTATATATCAGAATTGGCAATTGAGTGCCCTCAAGTAGATGTCGCCAATTCTCTAACGCCAGTTTTATTGCTAATAACTCCTTCTCACCTACTGGGTAGTTCACCTCGGGGCTACTTAATGACTTTGAAAAGAAAGCAACTGGGTGAAGAGGTGAGGTGTTTGTTGGTCGTTGTGAGAGAACTGCTCCTACTGCCATATTAGAGGCATCTACCTCCAAGATGTATTGAAGGGATGGGTCTGGATGGCATAGTATGGGGGCAGTAGTAAAGCTTGATTTCAGCAGAGAGAATGCTCCATTTGCTTCTTTTGACCAATTAAATGGTTTCTTCGTGCTTGTAAGTTGTGTGAGAGGTTTCACAATCGCAGAGAAGTTCTTAATGAATTTCCTATAGTAATTAGAGAATCCTAGGAACCTTTGTAATGCTTTGCGAGTGGTTGGCACAGGCCAATCCAGAATGCAGGATATTTTGCTCATGTCCATTTTGATTCCACTTTTAGATATAATATACCCTAGGAATAGTACTTCCTCTTTATGAAACAAACATTTCTTTGATTTAACATATAAGTTATGTGCAAGTATTCTTGACAACACAAGTCTCACATGTTTTATGTGTTCAGGTAAGGAATGAGAATAGATAAGTATATCGTCCAAATATACTACCACACAAACATCAAGCAAGTCTCGGAATATCTCATTTATAAACCGTTGGAAGGCTGCGAGAGCATTACATAGCCCAAATGGCATTACAAGGTACTCAAACAGTCCGTATCTGGTTCTGAATGCCGTCTTCCATTCATCCCCTTTACGGATTCGAATTAAATTGTATGCCCCTTTTAGGTCCAATTTTGAAAAGAAAGAAGCCCCACGCACCTGTTCGATAAGTTCAGGAATAAGGGGTAAAGGATAACGATCCTTTATTGTGATGGCATTTAATTGTCTGAAATCAATGATAGGCCTAAGGCTAGAGTCCTTATTGCGGACGAAGAAGAGCCCAGCAGCAGTGGAGGAAGTAGAAGGTCGGATGAATCCTTTTGCCAAGTTCTCATCCAGATACTCCTTAAGATGAGAGAGTTCATCCTGTGAGAGAGGATAAACATGTCCGAAAGGCAACTTGCTATTAGGGAGTAAATCGATACAACAATCATAGTCCCTATGGGGAGGTAGCATTTGAGCGTTTTTCTCAAGGAAAACCTCCGATAAATCCTGATAACACTTAGGAATAATGTCATCCGGCAGTACAGACAGGATCCTATCATGTGTGGGGAGGTTACACGTCGTCTCACAATAGTGAGAAGAGAAGGCTAACTTTCTTGTTTTCCAATCGATGATTGGTTGATGTATGTGTAACCAGGGAAGTCCCAAAATGATTGGAAAATGTGGTGAAGTTAATACATCAAAGGTGGTGGTCTCCACATGAGACTCGTCAGCAGTTACAAGAAGTGCCTGTGTCTGACTGGTGATAGGACCAGAGGATAAAGGGGTACCGTTAATAAAACTAACGGAGACAGGTTTGGGTTTTGAAACAATAGGTATTTTATTAAGGGAGACAAAACAAATGTCAATGTAGTTTCCACAAGATCCGGTGTCAATCATAGCCTTGGTGGTGATCCTACTTTGGTCCCACTGCAATGTTAATTGAACAAAAAGATAGGGATTAGAAAAGGAAGTTGTGAGTCCCCCTAGCAAGACATTTGAACACTCACCCTCTTTTCTGCGGACAAGAGGACAGCCGTTTACCAAATGATTCGGGATGCACAGTACATGCAAATATGTTCGGTTTTCCTCCTGGCACGTTCAGAAAGGGTCAGAGGTGGACGTATCATTCCTACTTCCATAGGAGTAGGGTCAGCAGGCAACATCCGAGAAGGACTGGAAAATGGTGAGCCCATCTTCTCAGCCTTTCTTTCTCGTAGTCGTCTGTCAATATTGATACTGGTCTGTATCAGTCCCTCTAGAGTGCCAGGTAAATCCGCTCGGGCGAGCTTGTCTTTAACGGCCTCAGATAGACCGAGTCTAAACTGCGTTCGCAAAGATGTGTCGTTCCACCCTGAATCAGGGGACCATCTTTTAAAATTCGCCACGAAATCTTCAACAGGTCTCCTTCCTTGTTTTAAGGCCCGTAATTGGGTGTCAGCGGTACTCTGCTTGTTGGGGTCTTCCTATAAACTAGCAAGTTGTGCTAGAAATAAGGGATAAGAATTAAGGAGTGGATCATCCTTTTCAAAGAGAGCATCTGCCCAGGCCCGGGGTTCACCCGTTAAATAGGAGATGATGGTACAAACCTTAATTTGGTCAGTGGTGTAGGTTAGAGGTTTTAACAAAAAAAACAATCGACATGCGTTTTTAAATTCACGGAATTTGCTCCGATCACTAGAAAACACTATAGGAGGGTTTATCTTAGGCTCACGGGGCTGAGCAGCAGGAGGCTGTATGAGACGGCCAAGCTGCTGTCTCAAGGTCTGATTTTCATTTTGTACCTCTGTAAGCGCAAGGATCAATGCATCTACTTGCTGTTTTAATGGTAGTACATGAGTGGATAATTCTGCTGAATCCATATTTTTTTTAAAGGCTCGTTCAATCTGTAACGTTCATGCGTTTTTGTTAGTGGATGGATTTACAGCTGCAGAATTATTACACTGAGTAGCCTTGTAGAGAATCTGTTGAACAAACATATCCAACTCTCAGGACTTCACAGGAGTAGGTGCTGTGAACATGCGGTTTGAACGAGCGATGAGTGAGAGCAAACCGGCGATTGAAATAGCCGCTCATATCGGCGCTCGGCAATGATGTCATCCGGTCTTAAAGGTATATGCGTCCCTTGTTACACAAGATGGGACGCAATTAGGAAAGGAGAAATATGGAGACAAGGGTACCAGAGGTACCAGAACATTACAACCTGTCCCATTTAATAATGATTTCAGTTGCCTATATAAATGTCCCTTTACCTCCAGCGTGTGGAGGTCTGACGAAGGAGCTGAGCTCCGAAACATGTAACCGCCCACCACCGGCTCTATTGGACACCACACCCGGCCTTCAAGAAATCTCATGCCGACCAGGCTGAGACACAGACGAAAGGACGCATCTACAGGAAGCGGATCACCGGATGTCCTCATTGCAACCACTCAGCACAGCGGATAGGAAGACTCCAGACAGATCTTTGCTATGCCCATGTCACATTTACCAAATGTGAGTGCTTTTATACTTTTAACCTAATAAATACTCAGAGCCTACTGCTTAGAGGCGCCTTGTCTTTTTATCTTTTTTACTTTTACCTAACAACAGGGTGCCAGCCAGCCAGCCACCCACCACAGGGTGCCAGCCACCCACCCACCACAGGATGCCAGCCAGTCATCCACCCACCACAGGGTTCCAGTCAGCCAGCCACCCACCACAGGGTGCCAGTCAATCAACACACCCACCTCAGGGTGCCAGCCAACCAGCTACCCACCACAGGGTGCCAGCCATCCACCCACCACAGGGTGCCAGCCAGCCAACCACCCACCACAGGGTGCCAGCCAGCCACCCACCAAAGGGTGCCTGACAGCCAGCCACCCACCACAGGGTGCCAGCCAGCCACCCACCACAGGGTGCCAGCCAGCCACCCACCAAAGGGTGCCAGCCACCCACCAAAGGGTGCCAGCCAGCCACCAAAGGGTGCCAGCCAGCCACCCACCACAGGGTGCAAGACAGCCAGCCACCCACCAAAGGGTGCCAGCCACCCTCCCACCACAAGGTGCCAGCCAGCCAGCCACCACCCACCACAGGGTGCCAGCCAGCCAGTCACCCACTAAAGGGTTCCAGCCAGCCAGCTACCTACCTCAGTGTGCCAGCCAACCAGCCACTCACCAAAGGGTGCCAGCCAGCCACCCACCAAAGGTGTCAGCCAGCCAGTTTTTTTAAGCCTATATTCAATTTAGTAGTGTCTTTCAAATTTCAATGGAGATGGATGCAGTTAGAAAAAATAAATGTGTGGTCTGGGATTATTTCTCATCTCCTTCTCCAGGAAAAGCAGCAGCAGTGTGCAACACGTGCACCAAAAAAAAAAAAAGCATATGATCAATAACTGCAAAAACCAAAAATACATCAAATCTTTGGGCCCATCTAAGAGTTCATCATGTTGAATTATATCACGCAGCACAGAAACATCACTATCCCAGGCAACAATAACAGATATATTTCAGAAAAAAAAGCAGGTGGCTAAAATCGGATGGAAGATCCCAACTGCTGGACAGAGTAATCACTAAGATTATGGTTACTGATAACCAGCCATTCACAATGGTGTCTGACTCTGGATTTAAGTGGTTGATGTCCATAGTTGAACCAAGGTACACACTGAAGAGTGACAAATAATATCAAACCGAAATGCTGGGAAAGATTCACCAAAAGGTCGTTGAGAAAGTAAAGGCTATGCTGCAACCAGAGAATGCTGGCAACTAGCTCTCATTCACGACTGACTGCTGGTCAGGACAAACAGAATCACTAATGAGTCTTACATGCCACTTCATTGACAGCGGATATACAAGACAAATTTGGTGTTGAATACAAAAGTGATGCAAGGATCCCACACTGGGGAGTACATTAGAGAAAGGTTTATAGGCATACTAGAAGAATGGGGAATCACCAACGACTGAGTGATGCTTGTGCTTTGAGACAGCGGAGCGAACATGGTGAAAGGAATGAGACTTGCTGAAGTGTCAGACCTCAGTTGCATGGCACACACCCTCCAACTGGTGGTAAATGATGGTTTGTCAAACCAGAGAGCTTTGCTTAACATTAGTGTTGAGCGAACACGGACTGTATTATTCGTGTTCGTACCGAATAATTGGATTTTTTGTACCCGAACACGGACACGGACACTTTACTGTATGTTCGGGTAAAAATCCGTGTTCGGACGTTTTATTTCCGGGTTTTGCATGCTTTGGCGCTCTTTTCATGGCGGGCTTTCAACAGCCAATCAACAATCGTTTAACTGGTGTGCCTTAAGCCATCCCAGCCATGCCTGCAAATGTCTTAGTAGCTGTGATTGGCCGTCTGAAGCATGTGACCAAGTCTTTATAAGTTCCAGGCAGCCGCAGCGTCTTCATTCTGCTGCTTAGATCAGGGACAGAGCACACATCAACGTGCTGGCTGCTGATCAGGGCAAGACAGGCAGGAAAAAACCATTTGTGTCCGGATAGAATTGAGGGACAGGTCGGAGTGTTTAGGCAGGGCGAGTTGTAGGCATTTTAGGGATAGAGTCTGCTGAATTATAGGGTCAGTGTCTTCTACAAACTACAATCGATATTGCTGTGTGGGGGGTGGGGTCTGCACTCAATCCTGATCTACGATCTCTTCTCAATCCTGTTAGGGAGAGGCTGCTGCTGAATTTTAGGGTCAGAGTGTTCTACAAACTACAATCGATATTGCTGTGTGGGGTCTGCACTTAGTCCCGATCTACGATCTCTTCTCAATCCTGTTAGGGAGAGGCTGCTGCTGAATTTTAGGGAAACTGTGTTCTACAAACTACGATCGATATTGCTGTGTGGTGTGGGATAGGAGATAGGCAGGTGTCAGTGATCCACATCCATTTTTCTGTGTGTGAGCTGCAGTGAACACAATCTTTTTGGGCTGCAGTGAACACAATCTTTTTGGGGTGCAGTGAACAACGTCCTTTTTGGGGTGCAGTGAACAAAATCTTTTTGGGGTGCAGTGAACAAAATCCTTTTTGGGGTGCAGTGAACAACATCCTTTTTGGGGTGCAGTGAACACAATCTTTTTGGGGTGCAGTGAACAAAATCCTTTGTGGGGTGCAGTGAACACAATCTTTGTGGGGTGCAGTGAACACAATCTTTTTGGGGTGCAGTGAACAACATCCTTTTTGGGGTGCAGTGAACACAATCTTTGTGGGGTGCAGTGAACACAATCTTTTTGGGGTGCAGTGAACAAAATCCTTTTTGGGGTGCAGTGAACACAATCTTTGTGGGGTGCAGTGAACACAATCTTTTTGGGGTGGAGTGAACAAAATCCTTTTTGGGGTGCAGTGAACAACATCCTTTTTGGGGTGCAGTGAACAAAATCCTTTTTGGGGTGCAGTGAACACAATCTTTTTGGGGTGCAGTGAACAAAATCCTTTGTGGGGTGCAGTGAACACAATCTTTGTGGGGTGCAGTGAACAAAATCCTTTTTGGGGTGCAGTGAACAACATCCTTTTTGGGGTGCAGTGAACAAAATCCTTTTTGGGGTGCAGTGAACATAATCTTTTTGGGGTGCAGTGAACAAAATCCTTTGTGGGGTGCAGTGAACACAATCTTTGTGGGGTACAGTGAACAGAATCTTTGTGGGGTGCAGTGAACACAATCTTTGGGGGGGTACAGTGAACACAATCTTTTTGGGGTGCAGTGAACAAAATCCTTTTTGGGGTGCAGTGAACACAATCTTTGTGGGGTGCAGTGAACACAATCTTTTTGGGGTGGGGTGAACAAAATCCTTTTTGGGGTGCAGTGAACAACATCCTTTTTGGGGTGCAGTGAACAAAATCCTTTTTGGGGTGCAGTGAACACAATCTTTTTGGGGTGGAGTGAACAAAATCCTTTGTGGGGTGCAGTGAACACAATCTTTGTGGGGTGCAGTGAACACAATCTTTTTGGGGTGCAGTGAACAAAATCCTTTTTGGGGTGCAGTGAACAACATCCTTTTTGGGGTGCAGTGAACAAAATCCTTTTTGGGGTGCAGTGAACACAATCTTTTTGGGGTGCAGTGAACAAAATCCTTTGTGGGGTGCAGTGAACACAATCTTTGTGGGGTACAGTGAACAGAATCTTTGTGGGGTGCAGTGAACACAATCTTTGGGGGGTACAGTGAACACAATCTTTGTGGGGTGCAGTGAACAAAATCCTTTGTGGGGTACAGTGAACACAATCTTTGGGGGGTACAGTGAACACAATCTTTTTGGGGTGCAGTGAACAAAATCCTTTGTGGGGTGCAGTGAACACAATCTTTGTGGGGTGCAGTGAACACAATCTTTTTGGGGTGCAGTGAACAAAATCCTTTTTGGGGTGCAGTGAACAACATCCTTTTTGGGGTGCAGTGAACACAATCTTTTTGGGGTGCAGTGAACAAAATCCTTTGTGGGGTGCAGTGAACACAATCTTTGTGGGGTACAGTGAACAGAATCTTTGTGGGGTGCAGTGAACACAATCTTTGGGGGGTACAGTGAACACAATCTTTTTGGGGTGCAGTGAACAAAATCCTTTGTGGGGTGCAGTGAACACAATATTTGGGGGGTACAGTGAACACAATCTTTTTGGGGTGCAGTGAACAAAATCCTTTTAGGGTGCAGTGAACACAATCATTGTGGGGTGCAGTGAACAAAATCCTTTTTGAGGTGCAGTGAACACAATCTTTGTGGGGTGCAGTGAACACAATCTTTGTGGGGTACAGTGAACACAATCTCATACTTCTGAAGATTTGAGGGTGCTGCCTGTTCCATACTCCTCCTCCTACTGCTCAACCATCCTTTTAGGGGTACAAACAATAGTAATTGGGGCCTAGTGTGGTGGTGTACGTGTGAGATACATACACTTTCTTTTTGATCATATTTTCTATTCCGCTATTCAATTAAAACCTTTGGGGATCAATTAAATTGCGTGATAGTCTGTGTCGGTACGTGTGAGATCCACCTTTCCAAGTTTTTGGGGTTCATCTCATACTTCTGAAGATTTGAGGGTGCTGCCTGTTCCATACTCCTCCTCCTACTGCTCAACCATCCTTTTAGGGGTACAAACAATAGTAATTGGGGCCTAGTGTGGTGGTGTACGTGTGAGATACATACACTTTCTTTTTGATCATATTTTCTATTCCGCTATTCAATTAAATCCTTTGGGGATCAATTAAATTGCGTGATAGTCTGTGTCGGTACGTGTGAGATCCACCTTTCCAAGTTTTTGGGGTTCATCTCATACTTCTGAAGATTTGAGGGTGCTGCCTGTTCCATACTCCTCCTCCTACTGCTCAACCATTCTTTTAGGGGTACAAACAATAGTAATTGGGGCCTAGTGTGGTGGTGTACGTGTGAGATACATACACTTTCTTTTTGATCATATTTTCTATTCCGCTATTCAATTAAAACCTTTGGGGATCAATTAAATTGCGTGATAGTCTGTGTCGGTACGTGTGAGATCCACCTTTCCAAGTTTTTGGGGTTCATCTCATACTTCTGAAGATTTGAGGGTGCTGCCTGTTCCATACTCCTCCTCCTACTGCTCAACCATCCTTTTAGGGGTACAAACAATAGTAATTGGGGCCTAGTGTGGTGGTGTACGTGTGAGATACATACACTTTCTTTTTGATCATATTTTCTATTCCGCTATTCAATTAAATCCTTTGGGGATCAATTAAATTGCGTGATAGTCTGTGTCGGTACGTGTGAGATCCACCTTTCCAAGTTTTTGGGGTTCATCTCATACTTCTGAAGATTTGAGGGTGCTGCCTGTTCCATACTCCTCCTCCTACTCCTCAACCATCCTTTTAGGGGTACAAACAATAGTAATTGGGGCCTAGTGTGGTGGTGTACGTGTGAGATACATACACTTTCTTTTTGATCATATTTTCTATTCCGCTATTCAATTAAAACCTTTGGGGATCAATTAAATTGCGTGATAGTCTGTGTCGGTACGTGTGAGATCCACCTTTCCAAGTTTTTGGGTTTCATCTCATACTTCTGAAGATTTGAGGGTGCTGCCTGTTCCATACTCCTCCTCCTACTCCTCAACCATCCTTTTAGGGGTACAAACAATAGTAATTGGGGCCTAGTGTGGTGGTGTACGTGTGAGATACATACACTTTCTTTTTGATCATATTTTCTATTCCGCTATTCAATTAAAACCTTTGGGGATCAATTAAATTGCGTGATAGTCTGTGTCGGTACGTGTGAGATCCACCTTTCCAAGTTTTTGGGGTTCATCTCATACTTCTGAAGATTTTAGGGTCCTGCCTGTTCCATACTCCTCCTCCTACTGCTCAACCATCCTTTTAGGGGTACAAACAATAGTAATTGGGGCCTAGTGTGGTGGTGTACGTGTGAGATACATACACTTTCTTTTTGATCATATTTTCTATTCCGCTATTCAATTAAAACCTTTGGGGATCAATTAAATTGCGTGATAGTCTGTGTCGGTACGTGTGAGATCCACCTTTCCAAGTTTTTGGGGTTCATCTCATACTTCTGAAGATTTGAGGGTGCTGCCTGTTCCATACTCCTCCTCCTACTCCTCAACCATCCTTTTAGGGGTACAAACAATAGTAATTGGGGCCTAGTGTGGTGGTGTACGTGTGAGATACATACACTTTCTTTTTGATCATATTTTCTATTCCGCTATTCAATTAAAACCTTTGGGGATCAATTAAATTGCGTGATAGTCTGTGTCGGTACGTGTGAGATCCACCTTTCCAAGTTTTTGGGGTTCATCTCATACTTCTGAAGATTTGAGGGTGCTGCCGTTTCCATACTCCTCCTCCTACTCCTCAACCATCCTTTTAGGGGTACAAACAATAGTAATTGGGGCCTAGTGTGGTGGTGTACGTGTGAGATACATACACTTTCTTTTTGATCATATTTTCTATTCCGCTATTCAATTAAAACCTTTGGGGATCAATTAAATTGCGTGATAGTCTGTGTCGGTACGTGTGAGATCCACCTTTCCAAGTTTTTGGGGTTCATCTCATACTTCTGAAGATTTGAGGGTGCTGCCTGTTCCATACTCCTCCTCCTACTGCTCAACCATCCTTTTAGGGGTACAAACAATAGTAATTGGGGCCTAGTGTGGTGGTGTACGTGTGAGATACATACACTTTCTTTTTGATCATATTTTCTATTCCGCTATTCAATTAAAACCTTTGGGGATCAATTAAATTGCGTGATAGTCTGTGTCGGTACGTGTGAGATCCACCTTTCCAAGTTTTTGGGGTTCATCTCATACTTCTGAAGATTTGAGGGTGCTGCCTGTTCCATACTCCTCCTCCTACTGCTCAACCATCCTTTTAGGGGTACAAACAATAGTAATTGGGGCCTAGTGTGGTGGTGTATGTGTGAGATACATACACTTTCTTTTTGATCATATTTTCTATTCCGCTATTCAATTAAATCCTTTGGGGATCAATTAAATTGCGTGATAGTCTGTGTCGGTACGTGTGAGATCCACCTTTCCAAGTTTTTGGGGTTCATCTCATACTTCTGAAGATTTGAGGGTGCTGCCTGTTCCATACTCCTCCTCCTACTGCTCAACCATCCTTTTAGGGGTACAAACAATAGTAATTGGGGCCTAGTGTGGTAGTGTACGTGTGAGATACATACACTTTCTTTTTGATCATATTTTCTATTCCGCTATTCAATTAAATCCTTTGGGGATCAATTAAATTGCGTGATAGTCTGTGTCGGTACGTGTGAGATCCACCTTTCCAAGTTTTTGGGGTTCATCTCATACTTCTGAAGATTTGAGGGTGCTGCCTGTTCCATACTCCTCCTCCTACTGCTCAACCATCCTTTTAGGGGTACAAACAATAGTAATTGGGGCCTAGTGTGGTGGTGTACGTGTGAGATACATACACTTTCTTGTTGATCATATTTTCTATTCCGCTATTCAATTAAATCCTTTGGGGATCAATTAAATTGCGTGATAGTCTGTGTCGGTACGTGTGAGATCCACCTTTCCAAGTTTTTGGGGTTCATCTCATACTTCTGAAGATTTGAGGGTGCTGCCTGTTCCATACTCCTCCTCCTACTGCTCAACCATCCTTTTAGGGGTACAAACAATAGTAATTGGGGCCTAGTGTGGTGGTGTACGTGTGAGATACATACACTTTCTTTTTGATCATATTTTCTATTCCGCTATTCAATTAAAACCTTTGGGGATCAATTAAATTGCGTGATAGTCTGTGTCGGTACGTGTGAGATCCACCTTTCCAAGTTTTTGGGTTTCATCTCATACTTCTGAAGATTTGAGGGTGCTGCCTGTTCCATACTCCTCCTCCTACTCCTCAACCATCCTTTTAGGGGTACAAACAATAGTAATTGGGGCCTAGTGTGGTGGTGTACGTGTGAGATACATACACTTTCTTTTTGATCATATTTTCTATTCCGCTATTCAATTAAAACCTTTGGGGATCAATTAAATTGCGTGATAGTCTGTGTCGGTACGGGTGAGATCCACCTTTCCAAGTTTTTGGGGTTCATCTCATACTTCTGAAGATTTTAGGGTGCTGCCTGTTCCATACTCCTCCTCCTACTGCTCAACCATCCTTTTAGGGGTACAAACAATAGTAATTGGGGCCTAGTGTGGTGGTGTACGTGTGAGATACATACACTTTCTTTTTGATCATATTTTCTATTCCGCTATTCAATTAAAACCTTTGGGGATCAATTAAATTGCGTGATAGTCTGTGTCTGTACGTGTGAGATCCACCTTTCCAAGTTTTTGGGGTTCATCTCATACTTCTGAAGATTTGAGGGTGCTGCCGTTTCCATACTCCTCCTCCTACTCCTCAACCATCCTTTTAGGGGTACAAACAATAGTAATTGGGGCCTAGTGTGGTGGTGTACGTGTGAGATACATACACTTTCTTTTTGATCATATTTTCTATTCCGCTATTCAATTAAAACCTTTGGGGATCAATTAAATTGCGTGATAGTCTGTGTCGGTACGTGTGAGATCCACCTTTCCAAGTTTTTGGGGTTCATCTCATACTTCTGAAGATTTGAGGGTGCTGCCTGTTCCATACTCCTCCTCCTACTGCTCAACCATCCTTTTAGGGGTACAAACAATAGTAATTGGGGCCTAGTGTGGTGGTGTACGTGCGAGATACATACACTTTTTTTGATCATATTTCCTATTCCGCTATTCAATAAAAACCTTTGAGGATCAATTGAATTGCGGGATAGTCTGTGTCGGTACGTGTGAGATCCACCTTTCCAAGTTTTTGAGGTTCATCTCATACTTCTGAAGATTTGAGGGTGCTGTCTGTTCCATACTCCTACTCCTCATCCATCCTTTTAGGGGTAGAAACAATAGTAATTGGGGCCTAGTGTGGTTTTGTACGTGCGAGATACATACACTTTTTTGGATCATATTTCCTATTCCGCTATTCAATAAAAACCTTTCTAGGGCAAGATCTTAAATTACAGAAATATGAGGAGACCGTCAAATAAGGGCCGTGGCCTGGGTCGTGGTGCTGCTGGTAGAGCTCCTGTTGCAAGGAGAGGACGTGGTCGATCTGTGCCAGCTACACGCACAAGTGAAACACCTTCCTCAAGTGTGAGTAGGCGACAGAACCTGCATCAGTATTTGGTAGGGCATCATACGCCCCTAGAAGTGATGAGGCCAGAACAAGTGGAGGCGATAGTAGATTGGTTTGCTGCTGACAGTGCCTCCAGTTCCTTCACATTGTCTCCCACCCAGTCTACTGCAGAAAGGTCACAGTTGGCACCTGCAGCCGATGTCCAACCATCTTTCACCTCACCCCCTTGCAAATCAGGCAAGCAGTCTGAGCCCCAAGCCATACAGCAGTCTCTTCTTCTTTTTGATGACTCTGTCAGCAGGGTTTCCCAGGGCCATCCACCTAGCCCTGCCCCAGAAGTGGAAGAGATTGAGTGCAGCGATGCCCAACCACTTATTTCTCAAGATGAGGATCATCGCAGCACGTCTCCGATGATGACGAAACGCAGGTGCCAACTGCTGCGGCGTTCAGCATTGTGGAGACCGACAAGGAGGGCAGGGGTGAAGACTGGGTGGAAGATGATGTGGAGGACGATGAGGTCCTCGACCCCACATGGAATGAACGTCATGCAGGTGACCTGAGTAGTTTGGAGGAAGAGGCGGTGGTCGCACAGAGCCACCAGCACAGCAGAAGAGGGAGCAGGGTGCAGAAGCGGAGCGGCCGTGCCCTAGACACTACGCCCGCTACTGCCCAACGCAGCAAGGGAACGAGCGCACCAAAGTCAGCTCAAAGGAGTTCTCTAGCGTGGAAATTCTTTAGAAAATGTGCTGATGACAGGACACGAGTGGTTTGCACCCTGTGCAATCAGAGCTTGAAGCGAGGCATAAACCTTCTCAACCTGAGCACAACCTGCATGATCAGGCATCTAAGTGCAAAGCACGAGCTGCAGTGGAGTACACACCTTCAAAACCAAGAAACGTCTCTGGCTCATCCTGCTTCCTCTTCTGCTGCAGTCTCGGCCGCTCCAGCCACATCTGTAGTGATACCGGCACCTGCCACCCCGCAAACAGACGATCTGTCAGCAACACCACCACCTGGGTCACCAACAACCATCTCCACAATGTCCCGTGGAAGCGTTCAGCTTTCCATCTCCCAAACACTTGAGAGGAAGAGGAAGTACCCCCCTACCCACCCGCGATCCCTGGCCCTGAATGCCAGCATTTCAAAATTATTGGCCTTTGAAATGCTGTCATTCCGTCTGGTGGAGACGCACAGTTTTAAAAACCTTATGTCGGTGGCTGTCCCACAGTACGTCGTGCCCAGCCGCCACTACTTTTCCAGGCAAGCCATCCCTTCCCTGCACAACCAAGTGGGGGAAAAAATCAGGTGTGCACTGCGCAACGCCATCTGTGCCAAGGTCCACCTAACTACCGATACGTGGACCAGTAAGCACGGACAGGGGCGTTATATCTCCCTAACGGCACACTGGGTAAATGCAGTGGCGGATGGGCCTGAGGCGGATAGCAATTTGGCGCATGTCCTTCCACCACCGAGGATTGCAGGGCGCTTCAGTTTGCCTCCTGTTCCTAACTCCTCCTACTCCGCTTCCTCATCCTCTACCGCCTCCTCATCCGGACAGCGTAACACCTTCACCACCAACTTCAGCACGGCCAGGGGTAAACGACAGCAGGCAGTTTTACAACTTGCCTGTTTGGGGGACAAACCACACACCGCACAGGAGTTGTGGAGGAGCATGGAACAGCAGACAAATGAGTGGTTGCTGCCAGCGAGCCTCAAGCCCGGCCTGGTGGTGTGCGATAACGGGAGAAATCTCATAGCAGCTCTGGGCCTAGCCGGTTTGACGCACATCCCTTGCCTGGCGCATGTGCTGAATTTGGTGGTGCAGAGGTTCCTTAAAAACTACCCCGATATGTCAGAGCTGCTGCAGAAAGTGCGGGCCGTTTGTGCGCACTTTTGGCGTTCTCACCCTGCTGCTGCTCGCCTGGCAGCGCTGCAGCGTAACTTCGGCCTTCCCGCTCACCGCCTCATATGTAACGTGCCCACAAGGTGGAACTCCACCTTGCACATGCTGGAAAGACTGTGCGAGCAGCAGCAGGCCATAGTGGAGTTTCAGCTGCAGCACGCACGCGTGAGTCGCTCTGCGGAACAGCACCACTTCACCACCAATAACTGGGCCTCCATGCGAGACCTGTGTGCCTTGTTGCGCTGTTTTGAGTACTCCACCAACATGGCCAGTGGCAATGACGCCGTTCTCAGCTTAACTATCCCACTTCTATGCCTCCTTGAAAAAACAATTCGGGCGATGATGGAAGAGGATGTGGCACAGGATGAGGAGGAGGAGGAGGATGAAGAGGTAACATTTCCAAGGCTTTCAGGGCAGTCATTCGCAAGGGGCTCCGAGGGTGGGTTCCTGCACACACAAACGCCAGGGACACAATTGTCCAGCAGGGGCACAGTTCTGGAGGATGAGGAGGAGGAGGAGCTGGAGGAGGAGATGGAACCATGTTCACAGCAGGGTGGCACCCAGGCCAGCTCATGGCCATCACTGGTGCGTGGCTGGGGGGATACAGAGGACACGGACGATACACCTATCACAGAGGACAGCCTTTCGTTGCCTCTGGGCAGCCTGGCACACATGAGCGATTACATGCTGCAGTGTCTCCACAATGACCGCCGAGTTGCCCACATTCTAACTTGTGCTGATTACTGGGTGGCTACGCTGCTGGATCCCCGTTACAAGGACAACGTACCGTCCTTAATTCACTCACTGGAGCGCGATCGCAAGATGCGCGAGTACAAGCGCACGCTGGTAGACGCCATGCTGCTGGCATTCCCATCTGACAGCGGGGCCGCAGTGGAAGCACAAGGCAGAGGAGGAGGAGGAGGAGGTCGCCAACGCAACCAGGGCACCGCCAGCACCTCAGAAGGCAGGGTTAGCATGGCCGAAATGTGGAAAAGCTTTGTCAGCACGCCACAACAAACAGCAGCACCAGCAGCTCAGATGGAACGTCTTAGCAGGAGGCAGCATTTTACCAACATGGTGGAGCAGTATGTGTGCACACGCCTACATGTAGTGAATGAGGGGTCTGCCCCCTTCAACTTCTGGGTCTCCAAATTGGGCACATGGCCTGAGCTTGCCCTTTACGCCTTGGAGGTGCTGGCGTGCCCTGCAGCCAGTGTATTATCTGAATGGGTATTTAGCACGGGTGGGGGCGTTATAACAGACAAGCGCAGCCGCCTGTCCAGAGACAATGTGGACAAGCTCACGTTCATTAAAATGAACCAGGCATGGATCCCACGGGACTTTTCCGTACCTTGTGCAGAATAGCAATGGATACCGACCTTACCCACCCATTGTTCCATTTTTGCTCTTTCTCACTCTTTTGGGGTGTACCCTCATTTAAAATTTGTGAAAAGAAGCAGTGTTGGCTACTTCGTCCTCCTCCTCAGGGCCAGATTAACGTAGGGGCTATTGGAGCTGCAGCTCCAGGCCCCTACCTTTTATATAGGCCCCGGGTTGGCCATATTCACTGTTACCGCTCTTCTGTCACTTGTAAACACAGAAGTCTGGCTTCTATGCTCGCTTCCCCAGGCAGCACCCTCAGAACCTCCCCACACAGCGCGAAGGCCGGACAAGGAGGGACAGTTGCCGATGCATGGATGTGTTTATGGGCTTCAGAGACAGCATCCCATGTTGAATTAGGCATGCATGGCTGCACCCTTCCTCCTCTGGGTGCATGGCAAGGCACGGCCCTTAAGGCCCTTCAAAATCCTCAGCACCAAGCCCATGATGCTCTTAATCCGGCCCTGGTCCTCCTCCACCGCCGCTTCCACCTACACCACCCATAGGTGTGCGCAGCCTATTGCATTAAGGTGTGCACCCCAAAGTTGAAATACACATGCATGTGTTTGCCAGCAGGGAGAGTAATGTATCGGGGCCATGTACCTGTAGGCAAAGAGAAATAGAGCAGAGCAGGTCCGAGGGAGATCTTTCCCATCTCCTCACTGGCAATGCTATGTGCCCTAGGTGATTAGGGTGTGCCCAGGCACACCCGGCACACCCTGTGCGCATGCCTATGTCACCGCCACATCCACCACCACCTCAACCTCCCTACTACTCCATATGGGCCTCGTCCTTCAGAGATGAAGAAGAACATTGTTTTATTTTTCTGTTTTTTTTTGTTGTTTTAAGTTATTTCCCTATCCACATTTGTTTGCAGAGCACTTGCCATGCTCTTAATTACGTTTTGCTGCCATTTGCAGCACTCTAGCCCTTTTCTTTGGCGTTTTAGAGCCATTTTAGTGCCTTAAAGTTCGGGTCCCCATTGACTTCAATGGGGTTCGGTGTCCGGGAAAAGTTCGGTAAAAGTCCGGGACACGGACCCGGACTCTTTTTTTAAAGTTCGGCCGAACTCGTCGAACACGGACATCTAGGTGTCCGCTCAACCCTACTTAACATAATTAGGCAGGCTTGATGGAAAACCTTGAAAAGTTTATTTATAAAAATTATATATAGTGATGATGATTAAAACATAATAGAATGTATTCCAAACCAGATCTGTGGCGTTGCTGTGGGTCACAGGATGACCGAGCCGCTGGGTGAGCCGGAACTGTGTAGATGATCACAGCAGGGAACCAGGCATAAGGGAGAAGGATCTTATGTGCCAAAAGCAGACCGGACCAGCCGGTAAGGTGGCGTGGCTTCCTCCCACCCGATAGTGTGGCTGCTCGCACTGAAGCAGTGTAGACGTGCCGCGGAGCCGCCAACCAGAGGTATCCACAGCGGAGGCCGCTACTCGTAAGCGGCGTCAGCAAGCGTCGGGACCTGGCCTGGAAAGCATCAGAGTTGCCGTGACGACATGTTTCGCACTGCTGTGCTTTGTCAAAGTCACGGGAGGAACAGCAACCTGAACATTTAAGGTGGAGGAGGGGGCGGGCACCCAGTGTCTCGATATCATCATTAACCCCTCAACATCCACTCTTATGAAAGATTTTTTAAAAAGGAACATAAATAAAAGCAATTGCTACTGCATAAACAGTTGGTAATGCTTGTGGACATATGCATTCAGTACTGGTACAAACATAAAACTGCAGATATGAGAAAGAATAATAAAAAACGCCAAAATAAAAAAAAAAAAAAAAAATGATGATTCGCACAAGAATGGAAGATCTCCAAATCTAACCAACCTAGAGAAACAAGCACTTAAAAACCTTACAGCTAATAAAAACATCATTATCAAGCAGGCAGATAAGGGAGGCAGCCTGGTGGTCATGAATAAACTCGATTATATACAGGAAAGTTATCGTCTGCTGTCAGACCCTGATACATATATGTTGCTTAGATCTGATCCCCTCCCTGCCTTTCAACTTGAACTCCAGACCTTGGTCAACAAAGCATGGAGAGAGGGTCTTTTGGACAAAAAAGAGAGAGCATTCTTGCTTCCCCCTGTTGTTAGTACTCCGTATTTCTATCACCTGCCCAAGGTCCATAAATCTTTGACAAACCCGCCTGGCAGACCGATAGTAGCGGGCACGGATGGGTTTACCAATGGTCTGTCAGTATATATAGACCATTTTCTTCAGCCGATTGTCAGCTACCTGCCATCCTACATTAGGGATTCCAGTCAAGTGATTGATACCCTGAGCCACTACAAGTGGGAGGATAACTACATGTGGGCCTCCCTGGATGTATCCTCGTTGTACACCTCGATCCCGCACAACATAGGTCTGAGGGCTATTCAACATTTTTTAACTAGCTGTGGTAACATCAATTCCGAGCAGGCCAATTTTATAGTTGACTGCACGGATTTTTGTTTATCACATAACTATTTTACGTTCCTGGACCGTTTCTATCTCCAACTCAAAGGAACAGCGATGGGGGCTAATTTTGCCCCCTGTTATGCCAACCTGACCATGGGCCACTGGGAGGAGTTGTACATCTGGGCCAACAATCCCTTTGCTCGACATCTCGTGTACTATGGCAGATACATAGATGATGTCCTGCTCATTTGGGATGGAGGTCCGGATGTCTTCTCCTCCTTTGTGGCCCATTGCAATAACAACGATATGGGTTTGACTTTTACCCATGTACTGGATGCGGATGAGCTGGTGTTCCTTGATCTGGTCCTATCGCATGAGGATGGCAACATCATCAGTAAGAATCATGTGAAGTCGGTGGGAGGTAATTCTTACCTCCATTTTTCCAGCTGTCACCACCCATCATGGAAGAATAACATTCCGAGAGGCCAGTTTAATAGGTTGAAGAGAAACTGTTCTAAAGATAGTGAGTACCTCTCTCAGGGAGTCCATATGTCTCAAAAATTCCTAGAGAAAGGGTATCCATCTGGGTTGGTTAAGAAGGCATTTGACGAACAGATTGTTTCCAGCCGTCCCAAGGGATCTGTAGCGTCAAATAAGAACACCAATGGCGTTAGGTTTATCACAACCTTCAATGACCAATTCTCTTTAATTGGTAAAATTATAAAGAAAAATTTTAACATTCTCAAATTAGATCAAAGATTGGCTCCCCTTTTACCACCTACACCTCAGATCACCTTCCGCAGGGCCAGAACGGTAAAAAACATTCTGGCACCAAGCAAACTCAAGAGCACAACGACTGGCCCCCTATCGGACATTAGAACATTCTTTGACAATCGAACAGGGGTGTTCCAATGCAGGAAGAGAGGCTGTCTAACATGCCAGTTCATCCAACATGGACGGACCATGATCTGCAATGGGTCAGGCAGGAAATACCAGATCAAGCAGTTCATCACTTGCTCCACTGACTATGTGGTGTACGTTTTGAAGTGCCCATGTAATTTATTATATGTAGGACGGACTATAAGAACAATGCGAACCCGAATAGGTGAACACCGGAGGTTAATCCACAAAGGGTGCGATAAACATAGCGTCCCTCGCCACTTCCTACAAGTCCACAAAAAAGATCTTAAGGCGCTTGAGGTAATGGCTATAGAATCCATCCCTAAAGGCACCTTGACTGACAATGAGAGATTCTCCCTCCTATGTAAGAGGGAGACCTTTTGGATATTTAAATTTGGGTCTTTGGCCCCTGGGGGCTTGAATGAGGAGTTGGAGGTACACACAATTGTGTAATCTGTCTGTGGGTTTTTTTTTTTTTTTAATGCGTTTTTATTATGCATTTTTGTTTTTCTTTGTTATACATATATTTCATCATTGTTGTTGTTGTCCTTGCATCCGGTCATTTTTGTTTCTATTTTGCATTTATTTATTTATATATTTTTTTATGCGTTTTTATTATGCGTTTTTTTTTTTTTTTTTTTTTTTTATTTTGGCGTTTTTTATTATTCTTTCTCATATCTGCAGTTTTATGTTTGTACCAGTACTGAATGCATATGTCCACAAGCATTACCAACTGTTTATGCAGTAGCAATTGCTTTTATTTATGTTCCTTTTTAAAAAATCTTTTATAAGAGTGGATGTTGAGGGGTTAATGATGATATCGAGACACTGGGTGCCCGTCCCCTCCTCCACCTTAACCCCTTCCGTACCGCGTCATGTAAAATGACGTCGGCACAAATCCTTTCTCAATCCGGGCGGACGTCATATGACGGCGCCCGGATCTCCCCGCTACTGCGCGCCCCCGGGGGCGCGCAGCGCGGCGATCGGGGGTGAGGCTCGTCCCTCGGACTGAGCCCAACCCCGATCAAGGTAAACAGCCAATGAAATTGGCTGTTTACCACGTGATCGGCTGTGTCAATCACAGCCGATCACATGAGCGGCTCCAGCGCGAGCCGCTCGTTCCTTCCTTAATGCGCGCCCCCGGGGGCGCGCAGCGCGGCGATCGGGGACGAGGCTCGTCCCTCGGACAGAGCCCATCCCCGATCTAGGTAAAGAGCCAATGAAATTGGCTCTTTACCACGTGACCGGCTGTGTCCAATCACAGCCGGTCACAAATGTCATCAGAGAACACAGTAACTAGCTGTCACCGTGTTCTCCTCCTCACACACTGATCCTGTGTGAGGAAGAGAGTGTGGTAACAGCTAGTTACCAAGTACAGTGCACCCCAACCACACTGATTGCCCCCCCCCCCAATAAAGAGCACCTGTCACTAGCCCATCAAAGTACCCGAGTACCTGTCACCAGCCCATCAGGTACTCTGATGACAAGTACTCGGGTACTCTGATGACAGGTACTCTGATGGGCTGATGACAGGTACTCGGGTACTCTGATGACAGGTACTCGGGTACTCTGATGACAGGTACTCGGGTACTCTGATGGGCTGATGACAGGTACTCGGGTACTCTGATGACAGGTCCTCAGGTACTCTGATGGGCTGATGACAGGTACTCGGGTACTCTGATGACAGGTACTCGGGTACTCTGATGGGCTGATGACAGGTACTCGGGTACTCTGATGGGCTGATGACAGGTACTCGGGTACTCTGATGACAGGTACTCGGGTACTCTGATGACAGGTACTCGGGTACTCTGATGACAGGTACTCGGGTACGCTGATGACGGGTACTCGGGTACTCTGAGTACCCGTCACCGGAGTACCCGTCATCGGAGTACCCGAGTACCTGTCACCTACCCATCAGAGTACCCAAGTACCTGTCACCTACCCAACAGAGTACCCGAGTACCTTCCACCTGCTCATCAGAGTACCTGACACCTGAAGTACCCGAGTACTTGCCACCTGCTCATCATTACCCATCACTACTCATCAGTACTCATCAGTACCCATCAGTACCTATCACCTATTAGTATCAGTACTGATCATCCGTACCCATCATCAGTACAGTTATCAGTATCACCTATCAGTATCAGTACTACTCATCAGTACCTATCACCTGCCTGTCACCTGCCCATAAGAGTACCCGAGTACCTGTCACCTGCCTATCGGAGTACTCGAGTACCTGCCACTTGCTCATCAGTACCAGAGTACCTGTCACCTGCCCAGCAAAGTACCCGAGTACCTGTCACCCTTCATACAGCCACCATGTCCAAGTCCAAAAAGGTTTATATACGTCGTCCGTTTAAACCTAAATACCGGTGTTATGGTAGCAGATAGCTGCCATAACCCTGGTATTTTTTTAAACGGTGGACGGTTGGCTTTCCGATAAGGGTGGTCCCAGCGGCGGATTCCCCGCGGGATCACCCTTCCGGGGTGGCAGAAGAGGTGCCCCCCCCCCTCCCGCTGCATACTGGTCCTTTTCCCTGCTTACCGGACCCGCCGGCAGCGGGGAAAACGATCCGGTCCCAGATCCTCACAGACAGGATGTCGAGTGAGGGCAAGCTTGCCCTCACTCGACTCTATGGTCTTGGAGGACCGGAGCTACGGCAAACGTCGTTGCCTAGCAACCAGTTTAAAGGTCCCTTTTTTTTTTTCATTTTATTTAATTTTTTTTTATTTTTTTTTTTTTATTTTTTCTATCTTTTAGTGTACTTGTGAGATCTGAGGACTTTTTGACCCCAGATCTCACAAAAAAGAGGTCCTGTCGTGCCTTTTTCTATTACAAGTAATGTTTACATTTCTTGTAATAGAAATAAAAATGATCAATTTTTTTTTTTTTTAAAAAAACAGTGTAAAAATAAAAAATAATAAATAAAATAAATAGTAAAAAAAAAAAAAAAAAAATTAAAGCGCCCTGTCCCTGCGAGCTCGCGCGCAGAAGCGAACGCATACGGAAACCCCGCCCACATATGTAAACGGTGTTCAAACTACACATGTGAGGTATCGTCGCGATCGTTAGAGCAAGAGCAATAATTTGAGCCCTAGACCTCCTCTGTAACTCTAAGATAGCAACCTGTAGAAATTTTTAAAATGTCGCCTATGGGGATTTTTAAGTACCAAAGTTTGTCACCATTCTGTGAGCGTGCGAAATTTTGAAGCATGACATGTTGGGTATCTATTTACTCGGCGTAACATTATCTTTCACATTATGGAAAACAATTGGGCTAACTTTACTGGTTTCTTATTTTTTAATTAAAAAAAGTGATTTTTTTCCCAAAAGATTGCGTTTGGAAGACCGCTGCGCAAATACGGTGTGATAAAAAATATTGCAATAATCTCCATTTCATTCTCTAGGGTCTCTGCTAAAAAAAATATATAATCTTTTGGGGTTCTAAGTAGTTTTCTAGCAAAAACAACTGATTTTAGCATGTAAACACCAAATGTCAAAAATAGGCCTAGGCAAGTGGCTAGGATGCATGATGATGCTCCTTGGATGTTTAGGCCCCTCTATATGGCTAGGCTGTGAAAAAGTCTCACACATGTGGTATTGCCATACTCAGGAGGAGTGGCAGAATGTATTTTGGGGTGTCATTTTTGCTATGTACATGCTATGTGTTAGGAATATTCTATAAATTTACAACTTTGTGTAAAAAAAAAAAAGTTTTTATTTTTTTCCCACATTTTCCAAAAACTTGTGGAAAAAAATGACATGTTCAAAGGACCCATAATGCCTCATAGAATATACGTTAGAGTGTTTGCTTTCCAAAATGGGGTCATTTTGTGGACTTTTCCATTGTATTGGTGCTCTAGGGCCTTGAAAAGTGTGATAGGTAGTAAGAAAGTTTTATGTGTATTTATGCTCCTAAAACGCCTTATGGTGCTACTTGGACGTGGAGTCTCTTTTTGTGGCCAGGCTGTGTAAAAGTCTCACACATGTGGTATCACCATACTCAGAAGGAGTAGCAGAATGAATTTTGGGGTGTCATTTTTGCTGTGTACATGCTATGTGTTAGAAATAGCTTATAAATTGACAACGTTTTGGGAACAAAAAAGAAAAAAAAATGTTTTCTTAATTTTCCCAAGAATTGTGGGAAAAAATTATAACTTCAAAAAACTCACCATGCCTCTTACTAAATACCTTGGACTGTCTACTTTACAAAAAGGGGTCATTTGGGGGGTATTTGTACTGTCCTGACATTTCAGGGCCTCAAGAAAGGAGATAGGCCATCAGTACATCTGGTGTGATCAATTTTCAGTAATTGGTACCATAGCTTCTAGACTCAATAACTTTCACACAGACTAAATAATATACACTAATTTGGGTTAATTTTACCAGAGATATGTAGCAGTATAAATTTTGGCCCAAATGTATGAAGAAAAATTAATTTTTTGCAAAATTTTATAATAGAAACTAAAAAAAAGTGTTTTTTTTGCAAAATTTTTGCTATTTTTTTTGCTTATATCACGAAAAAAAAAAACCCCAGTTGTGATCAAATACCACCAAAAGAAAGCTCTATTTGTGTGAAAAAAATGATAAAAATTTTGTTTGGTTACAGTGTAGCATGACTGAGCAATTGTCATTCAAAGTGTGAGAGTGCTGAAAGCTGAAAATTGGTCTGGGCAGGAAGGGGGTCTAACTGCTCTGTATGGAAGCGGTTAAATGTTCAGGTTGCTGTTCCTCCCGTGACTTTGACAAAGCACAGCAGTGCGAAACATGTCGTCACGGCAACTCTGATGCTTTCCAGGCCAGGTCCCGACGCTTGCTGACGCCGCTTACGAGTAGCGGCCTCCGCTGTGGATACCTCTGGTTGGCGGCTCCGCGTCACGTCTACACTGCTTCAGTGCGAGCAGCCACACTATCGGGTGGGAGGAAGCCACGCCACCTTACCGGCTGGTCCGGTCTGCTTTTGGCACATAAGATCCTTCTCCCTTATGCCTGGTTCCCTGCTGTGATCATCTACACAGTTCCGGCTCACCCAGCGGCTCGGTCATCCTGTGACCCCCAGCAACGCCACAGATCTGGTTTGGAATACATTCTATTATGTTTTAATCATCATCACTATATATAATTTTTATAAATAAACTTTTCAAGGTTTTCCATCAAGCCTGCCTGAGTTACATTGTAGACTATGTACCGTGGGATAGCGCTGCTGCCCCTCCCCCCCATTCACTGACTTATGCTGAATCAGCATTAATTAGCAGCAGCACCACACGGTAATTTGACTTTATTCATTCCTGAGAGTGAGAGATATCACAGTTAGCGCTGGAAGTCCCTTTGTTGTTTGATCTACTTAACATAATTAGCATGCTGAAGAGGTGCGAAGACCATTTCCACCATTCAATCCTTGCCAAGCAGCGACTGAGGTGCATTCAGGAAGACCTTGCCCTACCCAAAAACAACTTGATTAACGCTGTTAATTGGAGTCAGTGGACTACTGCTGCAGTAGTGCGCCACTCAATGCTGCAATAATTTTAAATAACTACTGCAGTGCAGTCATTGCAATAGTGCAGTAGTGATGTCGCGAACATAAAATTTAATGTTCGCGAACGGCGAACGCGAACATCGGCAAATGTTCGCGAACCGGCGAACATTGCAAACCGCCATAGACTTCAATAGGCAGGCGAATTTTAAAACCCACAGGGACTCTTTCTGGCCACAATAGTGATGGAAAAGTTGTTTCAAGGGGACTAACACCTGGACTGTGGCATGCCGGAGGGGGATCCATGGCAAAACTCCCATGGAAAATTACGTAGTTGACGCAGAGTCGGGTTTTAATCCATAAAGGGCATAAATCACCTAACATTCCTAAATTGTTTTGAATAACGTGCTTTAAAACATCCAGTGTGTGTATACGATCAGGTATGATGTTGTATCGATCAGGTAGTGTAAGGGTTACGCCCGCTTCACAGTGACAGACCAAACTCCCCGTTTAACGCACTGCAAACATCCGCAAACAGACCACAACCAACCAAAATGGGACAGGAACTGGGCTTTAAGGGATAGGGTTAGGTTTAGTGTTAGGGGATAGGGTTAGGGTTATGGTGAGATACTTAGGGTTAGAGTTAGTAACCCTACCCCTACGCCTCTAACCCTCTAACCCTAAGCACTAAAAATAACCCTAACCCTAACCCTAGTCCTAACTCAAATTTTTTTTCTGGTTCTGGACATGCTACAGAGCTGAAACTTCACAGGTACACTTTTTAGACCCCCCAGACACCAAATCACACAAAAAAAGTTCTTAAAAATTGTCATTTTTGATAGAGAGCCAATTATTGGAAAAATTAAAAAAAGTAAAAAAATAAAAAAAAAAATAAAAAAAAAATAAAAAAAATCTTTGGATTTAGTGTCTGGGGGGTCTAGAAAGTGTACCTGTGAAGTTTCAGCTCTGTAGCATGTCCAGAACCAGAAAAAAAATTAGAATTAGGGTTAGGGCTACGGTTAGGGGGTTAAGTTTAAGGTTAGAGGGTTAGGATTGGGTTAGGGCTAGGGTTAGGTTTAGGGTTATTTTTATGGCTAGGCTTAGAGGGTTAGGGTTAAGGTTAGAGGGTTAGGGTTATGGTTAGAGGGTTAGGTTTAGTGTTAGGGGATAGGGTTAGGGTTACAGTGAGATACTTAGGGTTAGAGTTAGTAACCCTACCCCTACCCCTCTAACCCTAACCCTCTAACCCTAAGCACTAAAAATAACCCTAACCTTAGCCCTGACCCTAACCCTAGCCCTAACCCTAATTCTAATTTTTTTCTGGTTCTGGACATGCTACAGAGCTGAAACTTCACAGGTACACTTTTTAGACCCCCAGACACCAAATCACACAAAAAAAGTTCTTAAAAATTGTCATTTTTGATAGAGAGCCAATTATTGGAAAAATTAAAAAAAAAAAAAATAATAAAAAAAAAATAAATAATCTTTGGATTTAGTGTCTGAGGGGTCTAAAAAGTGTACCTGTGAAGTTTCAGCTATGTAGCATGTCCAGAACCAGAAAAAAAATTAGAATTATGGCTAGGGTTAGGGTTAGGGCTAGGGTTAGGGGGTTAAGTTTAAGGTTAGAGGGTTAGGGTTAGGATTAGGGCTAGGGTTAGGTTTAGGGTTAGGGTTATTTTTATGGCTAGGCTTAGAGGGTTAGGGTTAAGGTTAGAGGGTTAGGGTTATGGTTAGAGGGTTAGGGTTAGGTTTAGTGTTAGGGGATAGGGTTAGGGTTACGCTGAGATACTTAGGGTTAGAGTTATAGTAACCCTACCCCTACCCCTCTAACCCTAACCCTCTAACCCTAAGCACTAAAAATAACCCTAACCTTAGCCCTGACCCTAACCCTAGCCCCAACCCTAACCCTAGGACTAACCCTAATTTTTTTTCTGGTTCTGGACATGCTACAGAGCTGAAACTTCACAGGTACACTTTTTAGACCCCCCCCCCCCCCCAGACACCAAATCACACAAAAAAGTTCTTAAGAATTATCATTTTTGATAGAGAGACAATTATTGGAAAAATTTAAAAAAAAATAAAAATAAAAAAAAATAAAAAATTTCTTTGGATTTAGTGTCTGGGGGGTCTAAAAAGTGTACCTGTGAAGTTTCAGCTCTGTAGCATGTCCAGAACCAGAAAAAAATAGAATTAGGGTTAGGGTTAGGGCTAGGGTTAGGGGGTTAAGTTTAAGGTTAGAGGGTTAGGGTTAGGGTTAGGTTTAGGGTTATTTTTATGGCTAGGCTTAGAGGGTTAGGGTTATGGTTAGAGGGTTAGGGTTATGGTTAGGTTTAGTGTTAGGGGATAGGGTTAGGGTTAGGGTTACGGTGAGATACTTAGGGTTAGAGTTAGTAACCCTACCCCTACCCCTCTAACCCTAACCCTCTAACCCTAAGCTCTAAAAATAACCCTAACCTTAGCCCTGACCCTAACCCTAGCCCTAATCCTAGCCCTAATCCTAGCCCTAACCCTAATTCTAATTTTTTTTCTGGTTCTGGACATGCTACAGAGCTGAAACTTCACAGGTACACTTTTTAGACCCCCCAGACACCAAATCACACAAAAAAAGTTCTTAAAAATTGTCAGTTTTGATAGAGAGCCAATGATTGGGAAAATTACAAAAAAAAATAAAAATAAACAAAAAATAAAAAATGTCTTTGGATTTAGTGTCTGGGGGGTCTAAAAAGTGTACCTGTGAAGTTTCAGCTCTGTAGCATGTCCAGAACCAGAAAAAAATTACGAATTAGGGTTAGGGCTAGGGTTAGGGGGTTAAGTTTAAGGTTAGAGGGTTAGGGTTAGGGCTAGGGTTAGGTTTAGGGTTAGGGTTATTTTTATGGCTAGGCTTAGAGGGTTGGGGTTAAGGTAAGAGGGTTAGGGTTATGGTTAGAGGGTTAGGTTTAGTGTTAGGGGATAGGGTTAGGGTTACGGTGAGATACTTAGGGTTAGAGTTAGTAACCCTACCCCTACCCCTCTAACCCTAACCCTCTAACCCTAAGCACTAAAAATAACCCTAACCTTATCCCTGACCATAACCCTAGCCCTAACCCTAACCCTAGCCCTAACCCTAATTCTATTTTTTTTTCTGGTTCTGGACATGCTACAGAGCTGAAACTTCACAGGTACACTTTTTAGACCCCCCAGACAATAAATCCAAAGAATTTTTTTTTTTTTTTTATTTTTCCAATAAATTGGCTCTCTATCAAAAATGACAATTTTTAAGAACTTTTTTTTGTGTGATTTAGTGTCTGGGGGGTCTAAAAAGTGTACCTGTGAAGTTTCAGCTCTGTAGCATGTAAAGAACCAGAAAAAAGATCATTTTTCAGTAGAGCAGGGATGGTGGGACCCTCATTTTACACCTATATGATCTTTTTTTTTCTGGTTCTGGGCATGCTACAGAGCTGAAACTTCACCGGTACACTTTTTAGACCCCCCAGACACTAAATCCAAAGAATTTTTTATTTTTTTATTTGGTGGGATGGTGGGACCCTCCTTTTACACCTATATGATCTTTCCTTTCTGGTTCTGGGCATGCTACAGAGCTGAAACTTCACAGGTACACTTTTTAGACCCCCCCCCCCCGACACTAATCCCAAAAAAGTCATGCTTGCCTCCAAAAATGCTTGATAAATATATAGAAAAAAAAATACTCAAATACCAGCCTTAAAAATGGCTTTTGGGGACAATATATATATATATATATATATATATATATATATATATATCAAAAATAATTACACAAATACCACAAATAATATATATATCCAAAAAAGAAGGGCTTTTTGGGGTGCTGTCAGGATGCTGTCCTTACAGCAGGAGTGGACCAAGAACACTGACTAACAAGACCGGGAACACTGACTAACAACTGTCCCTAGCTATTAACAGCAGCAGCACTTTCCCTGCTCTCACTAACACACTGCTTCAGAAATGATCTAAGATGGATGCTGCCCTTGCTTATTTATAGGAGGTGGGAGGGTGTGGGAGGGAGGTATGCTGATTGGCCTGGAATTTGTCTGCTGACTGTGATGTTCAGTCAAAGTTTGCCTCAATGATGATGTATAGGAGGCGGACGAACATCGCATATGTGCGCCCACCGAGGCGAACGCGAACATGCAAAGTTCGCCGGGAACTGTTCGCCGGCGAACAGTTCGGGACATCTCTATAGTGCAGTAGTGATTTAAAATTTTTGCAGTGAGTGAGTACTACTGCAGCAGTAGTCCACTGACTCCCCACTGTCTAGCTTTTTTTCTAGCAGTTTTGCACTGACTGCAGTTAGTGATTTAAAATCATTGCAGTGAGGGCACTACTGCAGCGGTAGTCCACTGACTCCTCCAGTCCACTGTCTAGCTGTTTGTTTAGCTTTTTTTCTAGCAGCTTTGCACTGACTGCACTGCAGTAGATGATTTAAAATTATTGCAGTGAGTGAGTGCACTACTGCAGTAGTTTATTGATCATTCACAATCAGATAATGTGAAACTGATGTCCCTGCAAGTGCAGTTTTCCTATTAGTTTTCATGCAGTTAAGGTTTGAAGAATGAGCCCTTAATGATAAAAATGTTAATAAACAAACATTAACATGTTCAGTAACAGATTTGTGTTCAAAATATCGGCCCATATCAGCCAATACCAATATGCAATGGCCAAAATATCGGTATCGGCAACAAAAAACTGATATCGGTCGATCGCTACTTCAAAGGATTACTACTCTCTTCTTGATCGTTTCCTCTACCGGAGGGCGATCCTCATGAGCAACCCAGGGGTGGCCTTGAGATCACATAGTAGCTCTTTTTGTGGCACTTATCTGCTCACCACACTATTTGTACCCAGTTTTGCTTTATACTGGGCTGCACTATGTTTAACTAATTTGGTTGCCAACCTCCTGCTGGCCTATATGCTACACATGTTCAGCAATCAGCACCATTTGATAGCCTGATCCCCCTTGAATGGTCTTTCCTTCAAACATCCCAGTTAGTCTATACTCCCAATGACACATTCTTGTATTAAGAAATAATTCTGAGCTTCCTTCTCCCCTAATGAAGAAATTATCCAAGATGAGAACTGTATAATTTCTGTTCTGGACTGTTAGCACTAAAATTTCTACCAGTATTCTCACTTTTTTACTGTCTGGAGTGCTTGTTGTCATTCACTCCTTCTTAATATTTTGCTTAATAAATATTGTAATATTTTACTCCTTTTGTTACTTCCGTACTTCTTCCCTGTGTATGCCTGGCTCAAACCCCAGTGCAACTTTCTGTATTTTTGTTTGCACGGTATTTTTTTTTTTTGGGGGGGGGGGTATAACACTACCCTAGCCTCTTTTTTCCACCTTAACCTTTGAATCTATTCTAACAGGGACTTCCAACAGGTATTGCAATAGTCTTAAACATATTTTTATTTTAGGTAAGTTGCATTAAATACATTCTGATAATACAAGCAATTTCAAAAGCATATTATTTAGGATTATAAATCACATAGATTTGTGTTGAGCTGGAAATCCAAAGACAGAGAAAATACCCAGGCTGCCTTTGGTAGTAGCCTGCTAAATGCATTGAGATATGGCTTTGCTGCCATCTGGTGGTGATAATCAATGTTGCACAGGTAATCCAGATGCAACTATAACTAGTGGGCAAAACATGTTTAGAAATACAACTGGCATATAAAAAAAAATCACTGGGCATATGTATGCACTTTTTTTTCTGAAGCTGAATTAAGTCACTTTTTGTTTCTACAGAAGTGGTAGCTTTACAAAGTGCTTCTCTTTGCACTTAAAGGAAATTGGTATTGAGATGTTATAGAGGCTGCCACTGGAATGAAAATGCTAACAGTGGGGCTGTCAGGCTGATTTAATGGCTTTAGCACTTTCGGCATTACTACAAAAACCAAGTATGCAGATCAGGCATTCTGATTTCACTCAGAATTAACTTACCTATCGTGCTTTTTCCAACAACTCAGAAAGTACTAAAGCCATGGCTAGCTAGGAAAATAGCTTCCAAAGGAAGGCAGCAATGAGCAATGACAGCTTCTATATTGATCCTAGTATAGGTTTCCTTCGAGATCTGTCTGTTAAAAAAAAAATTAAATTATAAAACCTCTTGTAGCTTCAGGCATCAGAAAATATTTATCTGCCCTAGCCTATACCAAGCAAATGAACCAACGTTAAGGAAAAGGGACATGTGGTTGGTTCCCCTGACCTAATTCCCCTAGCAGAATCTCTCATTTTGTAAAAATGCAGAGAGTCAGCAAGAAAGGGGTATACATAAGATGTCGAACACAAAAGTAGGTAGGAATTTTAAAAATAGGAGTATAAACTTTCTCTTTTTAACTTCTTAAAAAAAAATGTATTCTCACATGCAGCATTTATCTGATTCTGCATCTGTCCTCTGCTGCCTCTGCAGTGAGAACTGAGTGATCAAACACCGCTGACCGCTCAGCTCTCCTCCATTCTGGGCAAAGAGAAAGTGACTGTCAGTCTGCTCTGCCCCTCCAGTGCTCACCGGGGCACTGGGCTGAAGAAGGGGTGGGGGGTTGGCGCTTAGGGAATCATTAAGAGGCTTAGCCAGGGATCCCGGGATCTTTCTCAAGCCTGGACCGGCTGAGTGACAGCTGACAGCAGACTTTAGCCCACTGTCAACTGAAAACAGGTAGCTTTGGCTATATTACTGGTAAAATGCTTTTAGTAGTATATATATAGTAGTATATCATTTTTTTTATTTTTTTTATATACTCTAATGTAGTAAAGGATTTTTTTTTAGCTGAGATTATTGGTCCTAACTGATGTTATCTCACAAAACATTATTTTAATCTTTTCAGTCTGTAGTGAAAAATAATAAAAATAGAAAACAAATAAATATTAATGTTAGAAAAACAGAAGTAGAGAAAAGCATAAGATAAATAACAGCTAGGGGAAGGGAGGAGTCAGGTAGTGTTTATTATGGTTAACTAAGGGGTAATAAGGGGTTAAACAAGAAAATATCTTAATCATAATGTTTTTTTTCTACCTGTAGGATTTTTTTTTAACTGATGTCATATGCCAGCCATTTTCAACCAGGGTGCCTTGAGGTTTCTTCTGGGGTGCCTAGTCAAAATGCCTAAAAATTGCCCCAAAATTAAATACAAGCTGGTGAGTGGGTAAAACTTGGCTTTTAGTTACACAAAGCCACAACTTTCTAGCTGCCAACCTCCTAACGACCAATGACATCATCTGTTGATAAGGAGGATGTCAATTGCCTACATCATCCTTGTTTAACCCTCCATTGCCTCTCTCCATTAGCTTTGGGGTCTCATGAGCTAAGTGATGGAGAGAAACTGAGGGAGAAGAGAAACACTTGAATACTAGTCAGTACCAGTTGAAAAAGTATATTTGCTTTAGAAGAATAAATCACCTTTAACGTTTGGTGTCCTATGTGTATTGATTGATGGTGCTGCATTATGTAAAAATATCAGAATAGTTTTTACATTTTAAAATGGGGCACCTCAAAACTGTCTATAATTTTGGAGGATGCATTGAGATTGTCAATAATTTTAAAGGCTGCATTGACTGAAAAGAGGTTGCGAAACATTGTCATATGCAGATAACAGATCATATCTTTGATACATGTCAATGAAATAGTAAACACATTGGAGCAATACATTTTTTTACATTGTTTTAACTTAGGTACACTTTCTGAATATCTGCAAGTCTCATTTGCAACTGCATTTTGCCTGATGAGGTTATCTCTATGCTATCTCCAACTGTGTGCATGGTCCTTGCCAGTACATGTGTATGCAGCTCATCTGATTGGTCCTACATACTGCCCCTCCCTCTCCCAGGCTACTGTTCAGAAGATTACAAAAAGCTGAAATCAGGTCAAATTCAGATATTTTTTTAAGTTTAAAATACAATATTTTTTAAATAAATACATAACTAAATTAACTGATGTTTCTTAATACCTACTTAGAATCCAGCTTTAAAGGGCAACTGCACCTGTTGCAATTGGTAGAATTGTTATATTAATTAATATAATATAGCTCACTTCCCAGCTTCACACTATAAGTGCTATATTTTCTAATCACAAAGTATCATTTAACTATACTGTGCCAACTGTGATATAGCTCTGGGGGATAATCTTAAAGTGTAACTAAAGGCCTAATTACTTAGTTCCAATGGTCCTGTGTGCTCCCTTGATGGCACTGGCATCTTCAGCTGTTGGATTGCATGCATGGGAGTGCAGTCATTCCGACACATTGGTAGTGTAGATTCCACGAAGGACTGTGATAGGCAGGTGAGTGTACTTTATTGCAGGATAGGCATTGCATGTCTCTTTTGCAATAAAAAGGCGGCATGCTCCTAATTATTTATAATTGGTCTTTAATTCCACTTTAAATGGAGGCTGCTTACATCATCTGTGATGCCTCCTGTGATTGCTACATCACACCTATCACAGGAGGCAGTGTGTTACCAACTACAACTTTTGCACATGCACTTACTGAGCATGTGCACAAATGCAGCCAGTGATATAGTGTTCGCCTGGCAGAAATTGCCACCAATTGTGTGCATGTACAAAAATCTGCCATGCGTACATAGATGCACTTCAAAAAACATACAGGAGGGTGCAACCACCTTGTGCTGTTAGTTTAGAGGACTTCCCGTTAGTGAAGGGCTACACCATTGATGGGCATTGTGGAAAGAAGTGTGATTGAAGATTCCCCTTGAGTTTAGGGATAAAGTGTTTTTTGGCCAGCATTGTGCATAGATGCACCACCAGTCTCTGCCAAGTCCTAAATACACAGAGATGTATAGTAACTAAGTAGAACTACTTCACTACTGTACTTAAGTACCGAAAGGCGGTATCTGTACTTTCCTGGAGTATAATTTTTTTCTCCTACTTCCACTTTTACTTCACTACATTTTTTCAATGATTTCAATACTTCTACTCCGATATTTTTTTTTTTGTACTGCATAGTTACTTGTTACAATTATAAAATTACCACTGCCAGAACAGTAGATGGCAGGTTTCATGAAGCTAAAAACGTGTATTATCAGCGCATACGAAAATAAATGCTAATGTAGTATAAATAAAAGCTGCATTTGAAATAATAAAAAACAATATGATGTTCAAACTTTTGACTTCTTTCTTTAGTAACTACATAACACAGTACTTGTACTTTTACTTTCAGTACTTGAGTAGCAATTTTTTTTTCAAAACTTCTGGTACTTTTACTTTCAGTACTTGAGTAGCAAAATTAAAAAAAAACTACTTGCAATACTTAAGTACAAAAAATGTTGAATACTTTAGTACTTCTACTCAAGTCACTTTTTGATCGAGCACTTCCACTTCTACTCAAGTCACTTTTTGATCGAGCACTTGTACTTTTACTCAAGTATGGGTTTCGAGTACTTTATACAACTCTGTAAATACAAGGGAGAAAGACTGGCAGCGCATCTGCACACGCACCAGATTTTTTAGATGTATGGTAGAGGAGTGGAGGGAGAGCAATCATTTTAGGTTCAGCTTTAATTGGCCATCCAGGGTCCATCAGTAAAACAGGTACAGTGGAAGTATTAAAGCATTGCTCTTCAAAGTCCTAGTTCTTTGTGTGCATCACTAAGGTCGCTTCTGTCAGCCTTCCTTTAGCAAAACCCATCAAACCTGTTTTCCTATTAGTTGGATCAGTGAAGATCAACCTGCTCAAAGAAGCACTTTCACTTACTTTACCCTTTTTCTGTGAAGTCTGATAGGAATGCTTTTTGGGTCATTGCAGCAATGCCCAAGAAAATAGACAGGTAGGAACTAAGCATGTCAGTCTACAACAATTCATTCAATGAGCAAGCAGGTGATCAGGCCTGCATTCCCTCAGCAGATTCTGCTCACCTGTTTGCCAATTGGTTGAATTCCTGGAGATAAGGGCCGTAGATACATTTTTGTTCTGGGGGGGGGGGGGGGGGGGGGTTCAGCAGTAGGTACTTAGTAAAAGTCTTTAAAAAAAAAAAATTGCGCCAAAATAAAAAAAGCTGGAAAAAGGAAAAAACTATGTGTTGCTCATAGTAAGCAGTCACATTCTTAATTCTATTTTCTCAGATTCTGTTGAAAATTGAGCCTGATTTCAGTTTTGCCTTCTTCTAGTTCTTATAAACATTGTCCAGTTTGGTTGGCTATTGTTCACCCTAAAGCTGGGTACTGGCTGAAGGAAAAAAACTGACAGATCACTTTACTAAAACTCGCTGTGTTAGTACAGCGATCTCCCCAGCTGTGCTATTGTATTCCCCCTCCCCTCACCAGAACACAGTGTACAATGCCCTCAGCCATTGGACTGCCCACAGGGTGGTGCACTGTAATAGCCAATCTTACTGGGCAGGTGCAAAGGGCACCATCTTGTGGGAGGAAGCACTAACTAATTTTTTTGTTAACCTGGCATACCAGACAAGAGAAGCGGCACTGTGCATTGTTCATACATACAGAACATACCTCACAACTTCCGAGCTTCCGAGAATGAGGGACATGACAGGGAGGAAGTGACTTGCGGCGCGCTGCAGCAAAGAAGTGGGTGTGGCAAAACACTAGAGTGGGAGGGTCAAAGAAACATGCTTAAACAAAACCTGGGCTTGCTTTTACCTATAAAATAAATTGAGGCCGGGGCCTCCATAATTGCTGTTGTGTTAGCCTGTTAGGCCCTGACTTTTCACATGAAGCAATTTGGGATCTTTACTGGGCAGATGCAAAGGGCACCATCTTGTGGAAGGAAGCAGCAAAGCACACACTGATGTTTTGTTAAACAGGCATACAGGACAAGAGAAGTGGTACTTTGCAGACACCACAGAGTCCATACATACAGAAAAAGAGAAGATACTTAGAATGCGGTACACCCGAGAAAAACACCAGTATCACAACAGCAATGAAAGACTCAGCCCAGCCTTAGTCAATGTCATTAAGACCCTGTTCACTTGTAGTGATTTGGGATCACGGGTTGGCAGTATCTCCGTGATTCTGCCTGCAATTCCAAATCACACTGCAATGTTGGCAAAACGCAGCACATGTGTTTGTGTTCTATTCATTTTTAGTTCACACTATGGCATTCCGGATTGCGAGAAGAATCACTGCGATTCTGCCCGCAATTCTGAATCCCTGAAAATCACGGGGTGAGCTTGCTATCCCCGTTACTTCCTATGGCACCCCAATAGTGGGACTTTTGCTACGATTGTCGCCCGACGAACCGTGGTAAAATAGCGCAAACAGTATCGCGGGACTTCTTTTGGGCGATAGGCGTACCGCGATTCTGTTTGCGTGTTTTACCGCAATTTGCAGCAATTCATAATCATGGGCAGAATCGCAGCGATTCAAACGCCATAGTGTGTTGATGTCTATAATGTAACCCATAGAAACCAATAACCGTCTATAACTGATTTCTGCAGTTCAAGTCTGAAACAAGTATTCTAATTGCTTGATATAGGCAACAAAAGGTTCCATTAGCACTCAACAGACTCGGGCTGTGTACTTCCTAACTACAGTCTATACACTAGGACCTGGCAATGCTTTCTTCTAGGGATGTTTGGTTCAATTTTAACTTGCCCAATAGCTTTTAAAAGGAGTTCTATAGTCACAGCATAAATTTTCATTTTATAACAACGGCATTGTAACTGCCAGTGGCTGCGGCCGGCCGATAGGGGGCGCAGGGGCGACGCCCCCCCACCCCCCCCCCCCCCTCCAAAAAAAGAAAGAAGAAAGATTTACAAAAAAAATGTCAATTTTTCGCCCACTAGGGGCGCCGGCCTGTGTGCTGGGTATGGGGGGGTGGGGTTTTTGACCCCACCCTCGGCCAGCAGAGGCGCCGATTGGCACTCTTCAGGGGGTCATTGGGGCGCACAGAAATGCGCCCCGACACTTCCCACTTTTCTGATGTCCGGGCTGTGATTGGTCCGGAAGAGAGAGACGAGTCCAGCCTGGTAAGTCCTCAGTCCTCCCCCTCAGGCCTCCGTCCACTCCACAAAAAAATGCACGCCTTGCCATTGCCAATGCCATTGCCTTCCATCCATGATGAAGCACAGCACACTAGTCTGGTCTGGGCCCGGCCTGGGTAACTTGATAAATCTTGCACCGTGACCTGCCTGTACCTACCTGTTCTGGCCTGGCCTGGGTCCATCCATCCATCCATTCATCCATGATGATGATATTTGCTGCAGATATCATTATCATCATGGATGGATGGATGGATGGATGGATGGATGGATGGATGGACCCAGGCCAGAACAGGTAGGTACAGGCAGGTCACGGTGCAAGATTTATCAAGTTACCCAGGCCAGGCCCAGACCAGAGTGTGCAGATATCATTATATATATCATCATGGATGGATGGATGATCCATCCATTCATGATATATATATAATGATATCTGCACACTCTGGTCTGGGCCTGGCCTGGGATATTATTCTTGCACCGTGACCTGCCTGTACCTACCTGTTCTGGCCTGGCCTGGGTCCATCCATCTATCCATCCATCCATGATGATAATGATATCTGCACACTCTGGTCTGGGCCCGGCCTGGGTAACTTGATAAATCTTGCACCGTGACCTGCCTGTTCCTACCTGTTCTGGCCTGGCCTTGGTCCACCCATCCATGATGGATGGATGGACCCAGGCCAGGCCAGAACAGGTAGGTACAGGCAGGTCACGGTGCAAGAATAATATCAAGTTACCCAGGCCGGCCCAGACCAGAGTGTGCAGATATCATTATATATATCATCATGGATGGATGGATGGATGGATAAAAGGGGCATGTACGCTGGTCACTACATTGAAAGGGGGCCTGTACGCTGGTCACTACATTGAAAGGGGCATGTACGCTTGTCACTACATTGAAAGGGGGCCTGTACACTTGTCACTGCATTGAAAGGGGGCCTGTACGCTTGTCACTGCATTGAAAGGGGGCATGTACGCTGGTCACTGCATTGAAAGGGGGCCTGTACGCTTGTCACTGCATTGAAAGGGGGCATGTACGCTTGTCACTACTTTGAAAGGGGGCCTGTACGCTTGTCACTGCATTGAAAGGGGGCCTGTACGCTTGTCACTGCATTGAAAGGGGGCATGTACACTGGTCACTACATTGAAAGGGGGCATGTACGCTGGTCAATGCATTGAAAGGGGGCATGTACGCTGGTCACTACGTTGAAAGGGGGTCTGTACTGTGGGATTAGTGCTAGGGGGTCTGTACTATGGGGTTTGTGCTAGGGGGCCTGTACTTTGGGGTTTGTGCTAGGGGATCTGTACTGTGGGATTAGTGCTAGGGGGCCTGTACTGTGGGATTAGTGCTAGGGGGCCTGTATTGTGGGGTTTGTGCTAGGGGGTCTGTACTGTGGGGTTTGTGCTAGGGGGTCTGTACTGTGGGGTTTGTGCTAGGGGGCCTGTACTGTGGGGTTTGTGCTAGGGGGTCTGTACTGTGGGATTAGTGCTAGGGGGCCTGCACTGTGGGGTTTGTGCTAGGGGGTCTGTACTGTGGGATTAGTGCTAGGGGGTCTGTACTGTGGGGTTTGTGCTAGGGGGTCTGTTGTGTGGGGTTTGTGCTACGGGGTTTGTGCTTGAGGGGTTTGTGTGGGGTTTGTGCTGGGGGGGGTCTGTACTGTGGGGTTTGTGCCACTCAGTCAGTGTATCCCATAATAGGGTGTCTCTCACAGTATATCCCATAATAGGGCCCCTGTTCCCTATTATGGGATATACTAGTACTGATGGACCCCTTAATATGTGATATATTGGGAGAATTTGTTTACGCAAGCAAAATACAGGGGGCAAATGGGTGGAGTCTATAAGGGGTGGGGCTTCTGAGAAATGGGAGGGGTCAAAATAGAAGGGCGGGGTCTTGCGCCCCCCCATCTTAAAACTTCACCAGCCGCCACTGGTAACAGCAATACAAACAATAGTTGATTTAAAATCCAAAATAAGCTCACTTAAAAAAACCTGTTTTCATCTTGAGATTTCTGAATTCTGTGACACAGCATTGTCTATCATTAAGGCATAATGAATACCTGTGACAGAATTCCAGGACGTAAACATTTGGGAATCATTGAAAAGTAAGTTTACAAACTTTAAGCTTGTTCAAATGAATAAGTAAGTAGAGTAAGCTAGAAATATTTGAAATACAAGGTAGAAATGAATATATGTGTAGCACCCTCCTAGGTAGGTGCTAGTGAGAAAGTATAGTTTTGAGCTGTGTCTGCTTACCAGAGGGGCTGCAGATAAATATTTATTGTTCTCTGCCTGTCAGAGAGCAGGATCTGTTAGTGAGGTCTGCTCATTATGCTCAGTATGCAATTCATTCAGTCTAGAGAGTGTTTCACACTGGTCCAATAGGGAGGCATATTGGACAGTGGGAGGCAAAACCTGACGAATGGGTGCATGAGCTTTTGATACAGCCCTTATGATTGGCAGATGGCAGGACGCCTCTGTGCATGTTGGGATAGTGATACTGTATAAAAGCCAGGAGCGGAGTCTCGGAGGAAGGGGGCTGCTGCCTCCTCTGTAGAGGTGTGATGCAGCCTCAGGAAGTCATCCTGAGGGCCAGAGGAGTAGCAGTGAGAAGCTGAACTTAGAGGTCCAGGGAGGCTGACTGAGAGGGGAGACACTGGAGGACCTTTTTCTACAGTATCGTGCGTACAGGGACTCGTGCCAAGGGGCCTGACCTGAGGGGGGCCACTCCTGCTCATAGGATAATCAGTGGACTAGTGTCAGCAGGAAGAGGATGCTAGTGAGAGTTTCCTGAAGATAGATTATCATCCATCAAGTCCCCTTGTTAGAGAGAGCAAAGAGAACAAGTGACTGAACCCCATTCATCTGAGTGGCAGGGTGAATTAACAGCCTGGCTGTTTCATATCTACCAGCAGAGATTTGAAGATAGAAGTCCTCACACGTTGTGAATAGTTCAATTGGAGCATCCCACTATTCCCTTCTCCTATCCCAAATTTTAAAATAAACAACAAAACCAAACAACACTTTAGACTGTTCATTCATGTGTCGAGCCATTGGAAATAAGGAGGGATTTAGAGATTGTCCCAAGTAAATATGTCCCAGTGGAGCCCGTAGAGACAGTATCCGGCAGTCCCTGCGGGGGCAGTGCTACATATGATTTTACAGTTTGACCATGGACACACATTACAACTTCTGGAAGATAAACAGTTCACATACAGTGCATCTGAAAAGTATTCACAGTGCTTAAATTTTTCTACATTTTGAGATGTTACAGCCTTATTCCAAAATTGATTAAATTCATTATTTTTTCAAAATTCTGAAAACAATACCCCATAATGTATACCTGAAATAAGTTTGCTTGAAATATTTGCAAATTTATTACAAATAAAAAATCACATGTACATGAGTATTCACAGCCTTTGCCATGACACTCAAATTTGAGCTCAGGTGCATCTTGTTTCCACTGATCATCCTTGAGATGTTTCCACAACTTGATTGGAGTCCACCTGTGGTAAATTCAGTTGATTGGACATGATTTAAAAAGGCACACACCTGTCTCTATAAGGTCCTAGAGTTAACAGTGCATGTAAGAGTGCAAACCAAGCCATGAGGTCCAAGGAATTGTCTGTAGACCTCTGAGACAGGATTGTATTGAAGAATAGATCTGGGGAAGGTTACAGAAAAATGTCTGCAGCATTGAAGGTTCCAATGAGCACAGTGGCCTCCATCATCTGTAAATGGAAGAAGTTTGGAACCACCAGGACTCTTCCTAGAGTGGGCCACCTGGCCAAACTGAGCAATCGGGGTAGAAGGGCCTTAGCCAGGGAGGTGACCAAGAACCCGATGGTGACTCTGACAGAGCTCCGCCGTTTCTCTGTGGAGAGGGGAGAATCTTCCAGAAGAACAACCATCTCTGCAGCACTCCATCAATTAAGCCTGAATGGTAGAGTAGCCAGATGGAAGCCACTCCTCAGTAAAAGGCACATGACAGCCTGCCTGGAGTTTGCCAAAAGGCACCTGAAGGACTCTCAGATCATGAGAAAAATTCTATGGTCAGATGAAACAGATTGAACTCTTTGGCCTGAATGGCAAACGCCATGTCTGAAGGAAACCAGGTACTGTTTATCACCTGGTCAATACCATCCCTACAGTGAAGCATGGTGGTGACAGCATCATGCTGTGGGGATGTTTTCCAGCAGCAGGAACTGGGAGATTAGTCAGGATCGAGGGAAAGATGTATGCAGCAATGTACAGAGACCTGCTCCAGAGCGCTCTGGACCTCAGACTGGGGCAAAGGTTCATCTTCCAACAGGACAACGACCCTAAATAGGTGTGCCAAGCTTGTAGCATCATACCCAAAAAGGCTTGAGGCTGTAATTGGTGCCAAAGGTGCTTCAACAAAGTATTGAGCAAAGGCTGTATATACTTATGTACATGTGAATTTTTTCATTTCTATTTTTAATAAATTTGCAAAGAGTTCAAATAATTTTTTTTCATGTTGTCATTATGGGGTAATGTTTTTAGAATTTTGAAAAAAATTTGAATTTTTGAAAAAAATAATGAATTTAATCAATTTTGGAAAAAGGGCTGTAACATAACAAAATGTGGAAAAAGTGAAGCGCTGTGAATACTTTCCAGATGCACTGTATATGTATTTCACCTGGCCTATAGCCCCTTGCCTGGAGTTCAGCTTTGAAGGATTTTTTTTTTTAATAATATATCATAAATGAAATTATCTTAAAAATTGAGTTTAAGAGTACTTTATAAAAATATATAAGAAGACCTAATTTGCTCACTACCCATGCAGACTAAGCTTCTGTTTCAGCAGCAGTCCTACATAGTTGTTGGTTTTATTACCTCTCAGTCTGAATACAAATCTATAAGCAGAACTTTACCCATAACAATTTGATTTAAATTAATGTTCCTTAACAAAAGAACATACATTCCACATTAGTAGAGTAATTCATTATGGTACCAAAACTAGGGTGTGCTGTAAATTTTCTCCAGCTTTGCTCCTGTTTTCCAGCTTTGCTCCTTTTTCTTCTTGCTGGAGGCCGCCATTTTGTTGAAGTCAAGAACAGACACTTCCTTGTTGTTAAAATCCCCCCTCTCTTTGGTCTAAATAATTTTATGTTACGTTCTGTAATTCAAATATGTTCATTTCCAACTTTGATTGTATGTCTTGGCTTAGCTAGAGAAGAAGGCTGACAGAAGCTTTAGGCCCCATTCACACTTTGCGATTTGGGTTGAATCGCTGTGATTCCATCGTGGGGCAATTTCTGCAAAACAAGTGATGCGCGCTTAAGTACCATTCGTTTTAAATGGCACCCCAAATGTGGTTAGATTTTGTCGCAATTGTTGCGTGAAAAAGTCAGAATCAACAAGCTCCTGCTCCTTTATGGGGGTGGCAAGCTTCACACAATTAGGCAAAGTAAATGGACTGTCCTATGTGCCACACATGAAATCACGTGAGAATTGTGCTTTGAAAACACAAGCAGGAACACTCACTCGTTCCCATAACAGTCTAATTAGGGCCTTACAGTGCTGAAGTTCACAGTGTGCAGATGAGGGAGAAAGGAGAGAATATCAATAAGATAAGATAAGAACCTTGGTGGCAAAACTCTTGTTGGAGGTCAGACGTTTCTTGTAGTTGACCATCAGGTTTGCACACATCTCAGGAGGAATTTTGTCCCACTCCTTTTTGCAGATCCTCTCCAAGTCATTAAGGTTTAGAGGCTGACATTTGGTAACTCGAACCTTCAGATCCTTCCACATATTTTATATGGGATTAGGGTCTAGAGAGTGGCTAGGCCACTCCAGGACCTTAATGTGCTTCTTCTTGAGCAACTCCTTTGTTGCTTTGGCCGTGTGTTTTTGGTCATTGTCATGCTGGAATGCCCATCCACGACCCAATTTAAATGTCCTGGCTGAGGGAAGGAGGTTCTCACCCAAGATTTGGGCCCTGTCCATCGTCCCTTTATTACGGTGAAGTTGTCCTGTACCCCAAAAAAAACACCCCAAAGCATAACCAAAAGTTTCCACCTCAGTGTTTGATGGTGGGGATGGTGTTCTTGGGGTCACAGGCAGCATTCCTCCTCTTACAAACACGGCAATTTAGGTTGATGCCAAAGAGCTTGATTTTGGTCTCATCTGACCACAACACTTTCACCAAGTTGTCCTCTGAATCATTCAGATGTTCATTAACAAACTTCAGACGGGCCTGTACGTGTGCTTTCTTGATCAGGGGGGCCTTGCGGGCGCTGCAGGATTTCAGTGTTACCAATTGTTTTCTTGGTGACTATGGTCCCAGCTGTCTTGAGGTCATTGACAGGATTCTCCCGTGTAGTTCTGGGCTGATTCCGCATCGTTCTCATGATCATTAAAACTCTGCGAGGTAAGATCATACATGGAGCCCCAGACCAAGGGAGATTGACAGTTATTTTGTGTTTCTTCCATTTGCGAATAATGGCACCAACTGTTGTCACTATCTCACCAAGCTGCTTGGAAATGGTCTGAAAACCCATTCCAGCCTTGTGTAAATCTCCAATCTTGCCCCTGACATCCTTTGACAGCTCTTTGGTCTTGGCCATGGTGGGGAGATTGGAATCTGATTGATTGATTGCTTCTGTGGAGCAGTGTCCTTTATACAGGTAACAAGCTGAGATTAGGAGCACTCCCTTTAAGTTCTTTACCTGTATACAAGACATCTGGGATTCCCTATTAATCAAATACCTATTTCACTCATTAAAATGCAAATCAATTATTGCATTTTTTTAAATGCGTTTTTCTGGATATTTTTGTTGTTATTCTGTCTCTCAGTGTTAAAATAGACCTACCATTAAAATTATAGACTGATTATATCATTGTCAGTGGGAAAACGTACAAAATCAGCAGGGGATCAAATACTTTTTTCCTTCACTGGAGGATTAAATCTTTTGTGTCTCCCAGGCAGCAGAGTTTGACACCTCCCCTGCTTTTCTTTTCTCCCTCCCTAATCTGTATTCTCTCGGCACAGTCTGTGTCATTCTTGTTGCTTTCTCACCCCTACCCTATTAAGGAGATTCACCCTCTCTATTTGTCCTGTCCACTATTATCATTAAAAGTAAAAGAAAATTGACACATTTTGGGTTGTCCCCAGAAAAGTTATAGTTTACTACAGGGGTTTCCTCTCACTTCCTGTTTGGCTATGGGACAGGAAGTGAAGGGAAATCTCCAAAAAAAAGGACATAGATAGTGAAAGAAAATCTGAGGTTATAACCCACCCTTGCTCTATCCAAAATGAAAACAAAAGGTTTTGTCTATAGTTCTACTTTAACTTTCTGACTAAAGTTCCATTTTAAATTCCAGCAGTTTTCAATGAGGTTGACTCACTATCTCACAGAGAAAGGGCCCTTCGTTGGGTAAGCTGTAACTCTGTTCATAAAATAGACAAGAAAATATTACGCAGCAAGCAAGTAAAAAATGTGAAACATTAAATTTGTTTCAGGTACACATTACAATAATAACTGTAATTACAGTAAGAGGCATTTCCATTTAGCTGTGTTATACAATGCAGAAATTGACCTTAAAAGTCTAATTAGTTTTCAGCTTTCATAAATGTACCCTGTTTTGTTTCATGGCCTGAAAATGTTATTTATGATGCCCATTTAAAGAAAAGAATATGATGGCAATACAAAATACTTTTTCCGCACAGTGAGAATCGAATGTTATTATTCAGCTTTCTTTCCCAGGTTTGAATATCTGAATGGCGCAGCGGGGGGCTGTTTTTTTTTTTTAGCCAGCAGCATATTGATATTTGTGACTAAGCGCTTTATGCTCCATGGTGAAGTCAATCATTACATACACGGTGAAATGCATTAGAGAACAATAAGGGAAATAGATATAGCCGCTCACTGTAGTTAGCTAGAGATTTAAAATCCATTCATCTCCAGTCCTACTCTACAGCATACAAACGATGTTTTCAGCATCATCCAAGACTTGAGTGTAGCTAAAATGCTGGACACAGTAAAGGCTTCCAATCCAACCTGTAATAAAATAGATTCATTAAATTCTGTTTTGTCTTTGTTATACATGAAGGGGTTGGACGCTTAAAAAAATGCTGTATCAAATGCCTCATATTGTAGTTAGTCTACTGAATTATATACAACTAGACATTAAGCCCATTAAATTAATGAGCGCTAGAACATATATGGTCAAACATTTGTAAAAACAGACTTGTTCCAGTACAAAAAAAAGTGGACAACCATGCAGTTGATTTCTATCTTATCGTATTTATTCTTTAGAAATATTAAAGAAGAATAATGTGAAAAATTTCACTTTTTTAATTTTTTTTATGTAGTAAACAAAAACAATTAAGGTATGGTAAATGTTTAAGTGCAAACCTTTTCAAACAATTGTAAATATACAAAATCAGTAGAGTTTTTTTTTTTTTTTTTAATATTTGTTCTTCTTGAATTTCTAACATAATTTTCCTGTTCTTCAATAGATCTTTTTTCTATTCTTTGTCTTTTGGCCTTTGTAATGTTTAACTCATCTTGCTAAGTTGAACACTCTTCTTCTGAATTTCTGAATTTCTGTATCTGTTTGGTTTAGTCCTATAGCCTCTGTCAGCTCTGCATCCGTGTTGCCCTAGCAACGTCGGGGACATGCGCAGAGCTGACTGAGCGGCTCTCGCTTATCTCTTTTTTTTTTCTAACAACGCGAGAGCTGCATGACGTAGCCAGCTCTGCGCATAGCGTCCCTGTTGCCCTAGCAACATCGGGGACACGCGCAGAGCTGACCGAGCGGCTCTCGCGTGCGAGCACGCACCCGCCGCATGCCCCCGCACACCCGCCGCTTCAACATTTTTGGCCGGCCGCCCGAAGTCTCTGCGCTCCAAGTCCCAACGTCTGCCCGTGGGGCACATGCGCAGTAGCGCAATCCCACGGACACAGGGACTGGACGCAGAGACATTTGTACTTTATATAGTAAGATAATTCTAATGATCAGAAATTGTGTCGTACCAACTGAAGTAGTTATTAAGTGCTTTTGGTTTTTAGGTTGGAAAAAAAGCATATATATCTAATATAAAAATCAGGCATTGTTGTACAGAAAAATGTTGCGTGCAAATTTGTAAAGATGCAGGGCCTGCAGGGTGGATGAGGTGGAAAACAGTGGCAATAAGTTCTTAAAGATGAATTCCAGGTATGGCAATCATTACAGTTTCATTAGTCCAGTTTGTATATGCACTGTAAGCATGTATGTGCCATACCTGCAGGTTCTATGGGATCCCTGTGGAAGCTGGAAATCCCTGTAGTAATCATCTCTACAGTGATCTCTATAGCTTCTGGGTCCTGTCTCCACCTTGTCTGATCGGAGAACAATTTGCATTTATTGAGATAATGGAAAGTGTTCTCTGAATGGCACTTGTGTTGTAGAACAGTGCGGCCATTCGGCATAAAAACCAGAAGCTAGCAGCAATACTTGTAACATTCCCTACTACAGTGATTTCCAGCTTCCACAGGGATCCCATAGCTATGGTATATGCATAGTTCTCTTGATCCATGCCAGACCAAGGTAACTATGTAAAAATTTCCATACATGGATCCAATCAAAAGTGACAATTAAAGTGATACAAAAGTCTCTTTTTTTTTGTTTAAAATAACAAACATGTTATACTTACCTGCTCTGTGGAGTGGTTTTGCACAGAGCAGCCCAGATCCTCCTTTTCTTGTGTCCCTCTTTGGCTCGCCTTGCCCCTCCCTCCTGTTCAGTGGCCCGACAGCAAGCAGCTTACTATTGAGGCACCCGAGACACAGCTCCCTGTGTCCATTCAGACACAGAGCCAAGGCCTGGCCCCTCCCCGCTCTCTTCTCATCAGCTCACTGACTTTGATTGACATCAGCAGGAGGCAATGGTGCCACGCTGCCGTCTCAGTCAATGAGGAGGGAGAGTCCCAGGCAGCCAAGACACTCCTGTAACATTGCTGGATCGAGATGGACTCAAGAAAGTATTGGGGGTAGAATAGAATGCATTAGAATAAAAATAAACTTCTGACTTTACAACCACTTTAGGTTGCAGGTGGAGCCTGGTGCATTGCGTTTGCCCCTGGCTTCTTCTACATCTTGGTCAAGCCAACAACTAGGTCTCCCTGCCATAGTTATCTTCTTTTTTCACCTATGCAGTTCAGAGTTTTGGATGTTTCTGCTCACTTTTTGATACTCTAGTAGCCTGTACTACAGTCCTCATAATAGAAAAATAAATAAAATATCCAGTAGGAAAAGCGGGACCATGTCATAAGGGATACTGCAGTGTGCAGACCTAGGGGTTCAAGCAAATAACTCACCAGCAGACTGATTGTCAGTGGTTTACCTCTCCAGCATCTACCAATAGTCTTGTACAGTATATAGTAGACAGGGGTTAGAACTCCAATCAGTTTTTTTTTTGCTGTCCTTGTCTCTTTTCCTGGTGACAGAAAGTGATGATGAGGATTTTTTTTTCTATATTACAAAACCAATTATCTCTCTGCCTTTTACAAGAACTCCAGAACTAGGGTTCCCTATCAGATTTTAAGATAAATCTTCAGAAATCAGAGGTCGTAACTGCTTCATTAGATACCACTACATTCGTTTTCCCTTTTGCTGGGCAGCTCATTCTCTCAAATATTTGGGTACTCACTTACCGGCTGACCGTAGTTTGATATTTAAATTAAACTGCCTCCCAAGCTTGCAGACTATCTATGTGCTGTTACACATGTTGTGAGAGTTTACATAGTTAATTTCTTTAGCTAATTTTTATTTGGCTTCTGTATAGTTGATTATTATACTGCTATCTTGTGGTTATTTTGGATCAGATACTGCACCTGCCCTTTCTGTCTTTCCCTTCTATGTTCCCTCCTTTTCCCTCCCATCTATGATGTACATCCTCTTTCTTTTCACATTGTATTTGTGGGGATGAAGATGGGCACTTGTCTCTAGGCTTATGCTATCTGCTCAAATCCAGAAACACATTACCATGTTTTGACCTGCAAATACCGTCTTTTCATTTATCTGCTACATCTTGATGTCTGCTATACCTCCTGCTTGCAATAAAGATCTACACTGATAAGAAAAAGGTGCTTGGTGAGTTCAGCTATCTGATAAAGTCTGTCTGCGGTGATTGCATTTGCTTATACGGGCCAGGCATAGGTCTCAGCAAGAGATAAGTCACTTTTGCAACAGTTGGAGTCAGAATAATCTAGAAAAATGTTGGTATGTCAGGTGCCCTTGCACTCTGCTGGTTCGTGAGCTCCAACGCCCTTAAAATGAACATTATGCCTTGATTACTTCACCTACTTCAAACAATCCACATCCCTTGTGCTTTCTTCTGTTCTCTGAGAGCGGAACTCATCCAATTTGTTTGGCAAGGCAAGGCCCCTTGCATTAGCAGGGATATTCTCATAAGTTGAAAGGTTAGAGGTGGGCGGGTTTACCAGACCCAGCAAATTATTACCCTTGCAAGACACATGGCACATGTAATAGACTGGTGCAAGCATGGTAAGTGTAACTTATGGGCCTCTTTAAAACAAGGCTGTTCACCAGTACCTTTAGCAGGATTAACATGGGAAGTACAGTCTATTCCTAACCCCTTGCAAAAACAACCACTAACTGGTCCCACGTTAGAGGAGATAGACAGATACTTTTCTATTGTTAGTCTCTGTAACTTTTACCTCTCCAATGACCTTAGTTCTGGGCCATCTCAATTTGCTCCAGGGCCACTTGGATGAGGATTTCTGTTTCAATATTTTTTATTAAATTATATTCCACAAAACAAAAGAGGAAAGACCACAACAGACTCTTAGTCATTGTGCAAGGACAGGTGAAAAGCCACAACGCAAGCGTAATATACTTCAGACAGACAATTGAGAACAACATTGACTACAAATGTTTGCACATTTTCATAAATTAAAATATGGGTTAGAAATATCACCAACCTCAAAGAGAGTGAAAATGGAATGTAAATTGTGGGCAATCCCAAGCAGATAGGGAAAAACCCTATGCATAACTTGCAAAAAGCCTGCTGAGGTGCAAAGAATGAAGAGAAGCAGTATACTAATTGATGATGATTTCGACTCTGAAGGGAGGAAGAGGAATAGAGGCATATGGTTATCCTACTGTGCTAAGTAAGTAGCTGTGATGGGGGTTTAGTGAAGACTGGTTCAAAAATGGTAGGAAAGGCGCGTTAGATTACTCCTATACTACCATAAATGCTTTTCCTGATGTCCTAAAGCTAGTGCCTATTAGCTAATAGTACTAATCCTTAGGCCAGAATTGTCCCTTGAGCTGGTGAGCTACCTCAAACAGTGGGCAGTTGCTTCATCTTCTTGGAAAATTAATAACAGCGATTGCTCTGATATATATAGATAAGAAATACTAAACCTAAACTGGTGACTGATAATATTATCTAACCTAATATATAAACTCAAAATAACAGTGCAAAGTTCATAGGGATATAAATACAATCCGGTGTATACACAAAAAGTGACATAAATATAAAAAAGTGACAAGTGCTTATTTAAATATCAACCACATTAAATAATATATGCAACTACATTGAATATATGGTTCGTCTTCTTATATGGCTAAAGCAACCCTCCTGACAGGTTAATGTAAAGTAAATCTTTTATGAGAAAAACATGGAGGCTGCGATTGCTGACCCATTAGCAAATGCTAGTTTCCATTCTTTATTGTAGAGCCTGTAATTTTAGTACTTTCGATTTTTTTATTTTATTTGTATGATATTCTTAATAAAGGGGCTGTCACTGATGCGCAACAATAACACTCTCAGCCTCACCCTGAATATAGATTCTCCAGCTGGCAAGACCACAATCTAGGTGCTAGCAGCCTGAGAGCGATTGTCACTGGCAACCCAATAAACTGCCATCACCAACTTTTACTGAAGTCGGAAACTTTCCCAAGATTAGCAATACAATCATGATTTTAAAATAAACTTCTGTAACGCGCACTGTCACCACAGACAAGTATATTCAGAGATTTATTCAAGGAACATGGATTCTTTAGGTTTGTGTTAGAGCAATGGAGACAGTTTTAACACTTTTCATGATATGGTTTAATAACGAAAAAGGTAAAAAATGGTGCAAAATAAACTATTTACAGAAAAGGGGTATTACAAAGAGACAATAGTGCAACAGAGAAATAAAAAGGAGTTGAAAATGGAAATACTTGAAATTCCGGGTTCCAGCAGAGTCCAATCAATGAGCAAGATGGTACATTGGCAGATGTTCCTTGGTTTGATGGTTAGACCATCTGACCAATTAAGCAGCTGAGGAGTCGCCCTGGGAGGTCACTGTGTTTATGACTGTATACCAGGTACAGTTTTCTATAAGTAATAGTATCTCCAAATACCTCCAGGTTATAGTCCGATAATCTGCATATTATTGTCCAGCATGAAATTAGCTTAAAAATGGATATAAATATGGCAGGTTTGGGATGTCTAATTTACCTATGAGGGGTAAGGTGTGCCAGTGGTTTCCCCTCTCCTCTAAAATAGGGGTGTTTGGACTTAAAAACCTACAAATCGCCTGACGGAGGTAAATATGTCCTTGTTCTGTCTGTGTTGTTATTATTGCATGAGTTATGAAATATCCTGAAGTTTTAGAGTCTTGGCTGCTAAACACAGTCTATCAGGAATGTTGAATGCTAAGGTATTTATGATAGGGGGGAGAGCTGGCAGGAATCTGTTAAAAACTCCAGTCACTCAAGCAGGCAAGTCAGACAACTTTTTGGGCACCGCAATGTGTATTGGCAGTTTTGATTCTGCTAGTTCTATCAACAGACCGATAACATCACTTCCTGAGCCACGTGCTCTCCCCCGTCGGCCATCTTGTGGCCCTCCAGTGCTCTCGAGGGCTCTCACCCACATCCATAGGCTCCAGTGACAGCTGAACCCCGCGTTGCTCTCCTACATCTGGATGATTAATGTACAATCAGACCCACATGAAGCCGAAGAGAAGACCCACATGTTATAAGGCTCTTAACCCTTTACTTCTGTGAGTTGCTATTTACATATATGCATTTTACATTTACATGTTTACTTTTTATTCACCAATTGCTACACGTAGTCTGCTGTCCCCCGGTGGTGTCTCTTTGTGTTACAGTTACAGTTGTTGCTATTTCCCCAAGGAAGTTCATTTTGTTCTACAAGGGTCCATCCCCGGAAGCTGACCCTGAATGACGTTTCTACATGTATATGCCTGATATCACTACATTGTCTTGTAGGTTGCCGATTATCATGTGAATACATTTTTATACTGCTACACTCAGGTACGCCCTCTGCTGTCCTTATCTATGATTTTCTTTTTTTTTAAATGTTAAAATCATGTACCAAAAATAACCTCTGTAAGCTTATCATCAAGGCACAAAAAAGCTAAATGCTTACTCATTCAAATGCATATATTCTTATCAGATGAAATAAAATTAATTATATAAACTCATAAGGTATCTGTTAGTACAACAGAACAAACATAAAAAACAGGCTTATCTATCTGACATCTTGTGCTTGGTTGATCAATTTCCACATAAATAAGCCTTCATTGGAGACTCCTAGAAATAATTTAACTAGAGTCATATTTAAAACCACAGATTTGTTTATGTAGGTGTTTACAGCTGACATTTGTATCTGTCACTTTGCACTGTCAGTTAACTATATTTGTATGCAAGCATCTGTGTTTAGTGCATCAACAGGCAATAATCTAAAGATTGTGATACTGTTAGTGCTGGCTGAGCTTGTATATCCTGTTCTTAAATAGCTTTGCTGTTGTTCGCACTCCCAATTTCTACAGGAAATATATATTTTTGTATAATATTTGAAGCTTTTCCTCATTTACTTTACGGTAAGGGCACAAAAGATACAAATAACTGTCCTGTCATAAGCGGCACAATTCAATAAAAGGTTATGATTCTTAAAATTTTGGATTTCTTTTTTTTTGGGGGGGGGGGAGGGGGCATCACCAAACACTTTATTTACGTGTACAACATTGCATTTTGGTATAAAGATGAGAGCCAGATAATCTGGGAGAAACCAGCCCAGTCTATATTTATAAGTTTGTGCAATATTGTGCAATATATACGTGGAAATATATGTAAGACTATTGTGTGTAGTGCCAAACGAGAGAGGCCCCACCTGGCCCTCTATAGGATCCCCCCCTTTTGGCTTTATAGGGGACTTTCCAGTGCTGGAGTGGTGGGGTCTCGGGGGGACCCAGACATCTTACTGCAGGTGCAGATGCTGTGGAGGTTACCTCATGTCTATGGAGGGGTTTCAAAAATCTTGTGATCTGTTTTTATCTCAGTCCATGGTAAGACATATTGGAGTGTTTGCCTTTGCCAGATGGATGGATTCCATCTTGAGATGTTTTAGTGATTTTCTAGGTTGAGAAAACTTTTTGATTTATATATATATATATATATATATATATATATATATATATATGTGTGTGTGTGTAATTTTTTTATTTTTTTTTCTCTTCTGCTTGTATATATGCAGTACAGTCAGGGATATAGCCTTTATCACAGATTGAAGTTATAGCCGACTCCATGGCCAGCGTCAAAATGTAAATATCTGCGCTTTCTGATCTGTATAGCTCTGGTCTCCCCCTAACTGGGACATATCCAATGCTATTTTTGTAAGGTTTATGATTCAATCCCTTCCCCCCTCTTTTTTGTTTTTCCTTTCTTTCTCATATAAATTTGATATGATGTGTAGATAAACTTATGGTCCATGTAGTTTTATATATATGTATGTGTTTTTCTTTTATATACATATTAGACATCTGTGGAATATATGCCAACAACAAAAAGCCCTGAAGAAGCAGGATGTGTATACCGCAAAACATGTTGGCATTTTTTGCATTAATAGTCGTCATACCACATTTGATGTCATTTTGTGTGTAATATATTAAAGGCTCTATTTGGCCCTTGGTTTATTGTGTCTGTGTTTGTAATATTGAATGTGATTTACTATAAATAAAAAATAGTTTTTTAGATTTTTTTAAAAAAATATTTGTGAGGTAATCTGATGCTTTATGGGAGTTACCGTCTAAAAAGGTAACTCCCATTTATTTCCATAAAGGATCCTTTTGCTTATACAATATTTATGTCCAGTGGTGTGTTTTTACCTATAAACTGCTTCTGGAGAAAATCATCCCCCTAGTCTTTCACAAGAGCCAGATATTGCCCAGAGTGGCTAACTTTTGGCGCTGTGTAGAGTAGAAGAGTGGCTAACTTTTGGCGCTGTGTAGAGTAAAAGCGACACTAAAGTCTATTTTTTTAACAGATTTAAATAACATTACTTCCATGTATTATCTTTTTTTTTTTTTTTATAAAATGTCCACCTCTGAGTTTTCTTTTGTAGCACCCTCTAGCTTAGTGTGCTAGCTATTAATAGGTATTTTCTGTTAGTGTAGGTAAATTCAGCTTGGTTGGCAGCAGAGCCTGGGTTGAATCTGGGTCAGGGTTGGGTGACTCAGGGAGGCTGGATGCAAGCAGCACTTCTGGTATCTCCCTCTACTTGCTGGAATCTTGGAGAAGCTTTTAGAAGAAGAGGTTAAGAGGAGCTGCATTGGAGTTTTGAGAAGGGCCCCAGCCAATCCCCAACAAGTGGGCTGGCATACTTTTGGGTCATGCCAGCAGGGGCAGTCAGGTGGAAGATGGAAAAGGAGTGCTGATGAGGCTGTTGGTGGCCCTTGAAGGTGCCCCCTAATCTGGGAGGGGGGGGTCTGACCTCAGGCCTGGAGTTTACAGTGCATCCGGAAAGTATTCACAGCGCTTAACTTTTTCCTCATATGTTACAGCCCTATTCCAAAATGGAATAAATTCATTATTTTCCTTAAAAATTCCACAAACAATACCCCATAATGACAATGTGAAAGTTTGTTTGACATCTTTGCAAGTTTATTTAAAATAAAAAAAACTTGAAAAAATCCCATGTACATAAGTATTCATAGCCTTTGCCATGACACTCAAAATTTAGCTCAGGTGCATCCTCATTCCACTGATCATCCTTAAGATGTTTCTACAATTTGATTGGAGTCCACCTGTGGTAAATTCAGTTGGTTGGAAAGGCACACACCTGTCTATTTAAGGTCCCACAGTTAACAGTGCCTTTCAGAGCACAAACCAGGCCATAAAGTCCAAGGAATCCGCAAACAGGATTGTATAGAGGCACAGATCTGGGGAAGGGTACAGAAACATTTCTGCAGCAATGAAGGTCCCAATGAGCACAGTGGCCTCCATCATCCATAAACGGAAGAAGTGTGAAACCACTGGGACTCTTCCTAGAGTGGGCCGCCCAGCCAAACTGAGTGATCGGGGGAGAAGGGCCTTAGTCAGGGATGTGACCAAGAACCCGATGGTCACTCTGACAGAGCTCCAGCCTTCTCTGTGGAGAGAGGAGAACCTTCCAGAAGAACAACCATCTCTGCAGCACTTCACCAATTAGGCCTGTATGGTAGAGTGGCCAGAGGAAAGCCACTCCTCAGTAAAAAGGAAAAATGACAGCCCGTCTGGAGTTTGCCAAAAGGCACCTGAAGGACTTTCAGACCATGAGAAACAAACTTCTCTGGTCCGATGAAACAAAAATTGAACTCTTTGGCCTGAATGGCAAGCTTCATGTCTGGAGGAAACCAGGCACCACTCATCGCCTGACTAATACCATTCCTACAGTGAAGCATGATGGTAGCAGCATCATGTTGTGGCGATGTGTTTCAGCGACAGGAACTGGGAAACTAGTCAGGATCGAGGGAAAGATGAATGCCGCAAGCTACAGAGACATCTCTGGTGAAAACCTGCTCCAGAGCGCTCTGGACCTCAGACTGGTGCGAAGGTTCATCTTCCAACAGGACAACGATCCTAAGCACACAGCCAAGATAACAAAGAAGTGACTATGGGAAAACTCTGTCAATGTTCTTAAGTGGCCCAGCCAGAGCCCACACTTGAACCCAATTGAACATCTCTGGAGAGATCTGCAAATGGCTGTGCACTGACGCTCCCCATCCAACCTGATGGTGCTTAAGAGGTCCTGCAAAGAAGAATGTGAGAAACTGCCCAAAAATAGGTGTGCCAAGCTTGTAGCATCATACTCAAAAAGACTTGAGGCTGTAATTGGTGCCAAAGGTGCTTCAGAGAAGTATTGAGCAAAGGCCGTGAATACTTATGTACTGTACATGGGATTTTTTTACATTTTCAAAGATTTAAAAAAAAAAAAACTTCTTTCGTGTTGTCTTCATGGGCTATTGTTTGTAGAATTTTGAGGAAAATAATGAGTTTAATCTATTTTGGAATAAGGTTGTAACATAACAAAATTTGGAAAAAGTGAAGCACCGTGAATACTGTAGGTGCAGGAGGGATCCTCCACAACACAAGGAAGAATTCTGTCCTGGAAGCACGGGAGCAGGTGTGAGGACAGCAGGACAGCGTCAGGACTTCCAGGAGTTCTCCAGGAGAAGTTATCCAGGTGGGCTGGTGAGTTTGCAGTCTTGGAGGACTGTAGGAAGTAGCCAGGAGGGCTAGCGAGAGACGAGGCTTCAGCCAGGTGGGCTGGCAGTGCCTGAGGAGTTAGTGCTGGAATCAGTAGCCATAGAGATGTAAGTTGGACACTGAACTTTGCTACACAACCAAGGGGGCCCGTGGTCCCTGCATGTAAAGGTCTTGTGCTTCAAAATCTGACTGTTGCCTTTTTGTCAGATTAACTATCAGTGTGCCAGCTGGGATATCTAAAAGGAAAAGTATGTTGGAGAAAGCAGTGGAGTGTATATAAACTGTTTATAGGAAAGATGTCCCTTCAAGTGGGCAACCCTTAATACCCCTATTCCCCATTTAATTTGTATCCCCTCAATAAAAATACAAAAACAAGCATTGGTCTGTTTTCTGACTCTGGGAGCCTGTGAAAATTCAGTGTGCCTGGCTGTGCCGGATGGGGGATCCCATTTCACTTGCGGCTCTTATATGGGCTGTGCAACACTTTTCAAGTTGTCTCCCGAGTGCGCTGACACACTCCCTGTCATATGTCTGCCCACTGTGCCCCTGGGATTTATGGAATTCTGTATGAGTTTTACTGTGGCAGGCAGCCCCTCCTGCGCGAACCGACATAGCTCTACGTCAGTTACGCGCCTGCAGCTAGGGGGCCAGCGTGCGCAGCCGGCGGCGCGTTCACGCCCACACTCGGCAGCGGGGACTCCGATGCACGGGGCAGGCGGCTCCGACTGCCACCTGACACCCACGATTGCTCCTCACTGAGAGAGAAGGATGGTCAGCTATTGTAAACACAGCTGACCGTTCTTCTCTCTGGAATGAACACAGAGCGCCTGTGATCCTTCTATAAGGGATCACAGGTCTCTGTGACGATTTCAAAAGCTCAACCCCTGTACAGTTATAAACACTCACCTAGGTACACATTTATCCCCTTGATCACCCACTGTGTTAACCCCTTCCCTGCCAGTGTCATTATTACAGTAACAGTGCATATTTTTAGCACTGATTACTGTAGTAATGTCACTGGTCCCTCATATGTGTCAGAAATGTCAGTTAGAGGTCCGATCTGTCCACCGCAATGTCGCTGTCCCGCTAAAAATCACAGATCGCCGCCATTACTAGTAAAAAAAAAAAAACAATAAAAATGACATAAATCTTTCCCTTAGTTAGTAGACGCGATAACGTTTGCGCAAACCAATCAAAATACGCTTACTGCGATTTTTTTTTTACCAAAAATATGTAGCAGAAAACAAATTGGCCTAAAATGTTAAAAAAAATATATTTTTAGAATTTTTTTCTTTTGCAAATGTTATATAGCAGAATGTGAAAATATTGTTTTTTTTTTTTTCAGAATTGTCGCTCTATTTTTGTTTATAGCGCAAAAAATAAAAATCACAGAGGTGATCAAATACCCCCAAAAGAAAGCTCTATTTATGGGGTAAAAAAAGACATCAATTTTATTTAGGTACAGCGTTGCATGACCACGCAATTGCCCGCTAAAATAACGCAGTGCTAAGTCGCAAAAAATGGCCTGGTCATTAAGGGGGCAAATCCTTCCGGTCCAGAAGTGGTTAATTAATGTTAATGTAATGTTATTTGTATCTGGAAAAAAAAATTGATTTTAATGTCACTTTAACAGCCTCAGCTGCTAGTCTGAAGATTTTGCTCGCCTCCCCTACTGCCTCTTTTCTATTCGCAGAATTTGTATCACTATTCTCCAACAATGCATTGCGTTCTGTTAATGGACGGACGAGATCCTGTCATTTAATTGCTCCATTTACAGTGGAGGTTGAGTGCCAGAAGATAGCTACTTGGGGTAATATTTGCCAACTATGATGGAGGCCCTGATGGGAATATTTTACAAGAAGCAGATGCCTGTAGGTAATTGGATATACCTACGCTCTTTTTAAGTGCAGTAACCCATAGCAAGGAATTGGAATTTTAGGCTCCTAAAGTTAGACCAGTTGAAGATTCGGACTGGTTGCTATGGTTTAACAAACTTCAGAATTTGCCTCCGAAATAAGAACTCCTTATTAAATAAATCCAAAATGTGTAACAGCACCCTCTGCAGCCAAAGACTTTAACCTGAAAAATGTTTGAAGTGGCTGCTAATATGAAGAAATCCAAAATGTAGCAGTTGTCTCTGGAGCAGGAGGTAAGGAGGATCCTTTTAATGAAGACACTTGTGTAAAGGCGGCCATACATAAATTGAAATTGGCCGGTTCAGCAGGAACCTTATGAATTTTGATCCATGTATGGGCACTGTGGTTGAATGGAAGTCGATCTACTGATCTCTGTAAAGCCGAGCCGACTCCAGAGGCAATCCCTGGCGGTTTTGGCAAAGCCTAACGCAAATACTAGCGTTGGTTAGAATACGTGTACAGAAAGAGATACACGTACATACTAGTATCGTATATGTCACAGTCCAATGTAAGTGCATGATTTAATATGATTTAATATTTTAATAAACTTAAATAGAAGATTTTACACAATGGATTTTTCCTTTTCCTTCCTCTATGGGTTTAATGGCGTGATGAGTATTGATTGTTGGTACCACTGGGATAGTAAAAGCCCTCTAGGAAACAATGGTGGTTTGAAAGTGGCACCCCTCTGCTACTTGAAAAAGTTTAATGCTGGTGTCTGTACCCTAGCATTAATGCAAAGCTTCACCCATAGACACATTCCTAAACCTTATGGAAAGCCTTCCCAGAAAAGTTGAAGCTGTTATAGCTGCAAAGGGGGGCAACTGAATATTTAGCCCTATGGACTAATACTGGAATGCCATTAAAGTTCATGTGCGTGTACAGGCAGGCGTTCCAATACTTTTGACAATATAGTGTATGTTATCCAGAAAACACAGAGCAGAATTCTACGATACATTCTTTCACCTATGCAGAGATCCATATGAGTCCTAACACAGGTGGAGACACCCTTTACATATATAGTAACCCATACAGATTCTTGTGCTCACATTTGCTTGTGAATGCCACAGATTTCCATGCAAATGAAAAACATCCCAGATAAATATACACCAGGTAAATACATATTAACGTGAGCATGTGTCATATCAAAGTAAATGTCAAAGAAGATAAATTAAACTTTGCAGACCTTTAAGCACCCTGAAATGAAAAGGAAGACACGAAAACATAAAACTAATAAAACCGGCGACCTTATTATCATAGCCCGTGACCACCGCTTTTATTGAAAAGCATCTATCTATTCTATAATTAAAAGGCTAATATTACTGCTAGGAGATGCTATCCTTAAGGCCCAACTCCAGGAAAAGTAAACATTCTTTCTTGCAGCCAGGCTGCAACCGCACTGCAAGAATTGAATGTTCATTTCTTTCTAGGACACAGAAAAGACAGTTGTACGTATACCCAATGATCTGCTCTCTCAGCAGACGGTGCTTTAGTATGATCTGCTGGGCTGTGGGTCCTGCATTGGTCTTAATGGCGTCAGAGAGCATTTGACCACTGAAGTGAAGGGGAGAAGATGCTGCAGGGACCAGTCTTATAATGCAGGGGACCCTGCGGGGGCAAAGGATCAGCTAAGTAAAACTACTTTTCCCTGCCCTTTAGACATAAATGAGCATTTAACTATTCCAGTGCGGGGGGGGGGGGGGGGGCAGCCAAGCTACAAGAGAAAGCTTTTACTTCTCCCGGAGTTCAGATTTGAAGTGCTGATAAAGCTTAAAGGGTAACTCCACTTTCGGGGGGGGGGGGGCAAATAAAGAAAAAATATTATAGCATTATTATATACAATAGTGACACAAATCATATTGTAATTGAATGTTATTAAAAATTACCTTTCCTTTTTAATCTGCAGCCACTGTAATTTACTGAAAATGCAATGCAATATGGCTACCAGGAGGTATTTTGTACACAGAATGTGTACTGACCTGACCACACCCCATAAACATAATTTCCTGCTTGTGTGATTGGCTCAGCAATTTTCCCAGAAGTCTACACTAAAATACAAGTCAGATTTCAGGCATCCCCTACAACAAAAATGTCATTTTTGGTGAGATACTCCCAGTAGGGATACATCTAAAGGGATGCAGGCCCAGCAGATTTCCTCATTAGAGCCCTGCAGGTGCACAGCTGATTGATAATTTTGAAACCGCTCCCTTTACACTCACTTTCCCACAAAGGCACAGAGAAACACACAGGGTTTTCTTCAGAATAACATAAAGTAGGAATCTACAATAAAGTTTGTTAAAATCCTTGCAATGTACATAGATTACCCAGAGGGGAATGTTTTTTTTCTCAACAAAAGTAGAGTTAAATACTGCTGAAGGGTGGAAAGTATAAAAAAACAATTTAGCCTTTTTTTTGCCAGCTAACTAGTATATGCTGTGGAATTGTTTTTTTTTCCTTGCTAGCTGGTAGGTGTGCTAGGAATTTTTTTGTATTATTGTACAGTCCTGTGAACTGCCCTGCCAATATTCAGTTTACTTTTTTAATTCTTTATTTCAGGCATATCACATATTCCCATTACTTTAAAAGATATTTATAAATTGATTAGGGCAAGTGCCACTTTAACTTTTCAAGCTCTCTGCAGGCTGGAAAGTCCACTATTCAACAATCTAATGCTAGAGCTTCACTGCCCACAAAAAGTTCCTGTGTACATTGGTAAATATTCTGTATTGAACAAAGAAATCCCAAAAGTCATAGTGCTCTAATAAGTAAATAGTGACTTTAAATTGTTACTAAACCCAGGAGCCTACATTTACTATATCTGGTCTCCCACAGTACACAGAACATGGAAATGCAATTATTTTAGTAAATATAAACTGTTAAATTTCTTTTCTCATCAGCAGTATATAGCAGTCTTGGGACTTCAATCAGTGTCTGGGTAAAGTTTGTAGGGGGAGTTTTTATCTGACCCTCTGTCTGGACAGTGCTAATTGGCCCTGTGTTGATCACATGCACTCTCCCAAGAAAAAAACAATTCTCTGGCAATTGCATGTGCAGCTTGTAATGTGGCTCCAGAGACCTTAAATTTGTCTCCCCATTGAACTCATTGTAGATGCAGACAGAGTCATTTAGCCTCATGCTATTGATTAGTAGCCTTAGATGGAAAGTACAACCTGGGAGCTGAGATGGAAGAGACGTCCCTACTCTATCCCTAATAACTTTCAAAATATTTTATACAATGTTGAACATGATTTCATATGAACAGGGCCAGCGCTACCTATAGGCAAGGTAGGCGCTGGCCTAGAGCGCACATCAGTCAGGAGAGCCACATGTCTGGGCCTCTTCTCCTGGCTCTCCCGCCCCACCAGTCAGACTGAGCTGGGGGGGCCGGGGGAAAACTGCCACACAGTTTTCTTGTGACATTAAAAACAGAGAGGAGGAAGGAGAATGCGGCCAGAGATTGCTGGATTTCGAGACCATGTAAAGTGGTTGGCAAGGAGGAGCTTGCTGGAAGGAAAATGAGGCCGACTGGTATAGCAGTAAGATCTGTATGGCTCTCTAGCTCTGGGGGTGATTGCAGTCGGCCAGCATTGTAACTCAGAATCAGCCTTGTGAGTGTGTGTGAACACACACACACACAGACGGGAGTCAGACTCGACTGTCCTGTGTGTGCCGGTTTCTGTGGAGGCGTACATTCATTCCTGCAGTTGTGGGCTCCCTCTCCATGGCCCAAGTGGCCTGACAGCAGTGCAGGGCCAACAGGCATTTGCCACATGCTAAGTTTGGCAGTGGGATGCACATGGGGTCGGGACTAATGCTTGGCTGGAACTGGTCGCTGAAAAGGTGGGGCTCCCCGGGAAAGGGGGACCCCGGGCAACTGTCCAGCGTGCCCATGCAGTAAGACGGCACTGCTGTTGTGGCTGGAATGGCAGGGTGCTGGGAGCAAATATTGCAGGGTACAGGATAAGCTTGATTTGTGGAGAAGAGCTGTAATCTGGTTTGTGCAGAAAGCAGCAACTTTGCAGGTATTTTTATTTTAAGCTTTCGAGAGGCCATTAAAAATGAAGGGGAAACATGGGCAGAGCAAAGGGGGTGGAGTCAGGGGCAGAGCCAATGGGCAGAAAAATAGGGTTTCATCTAGTGTCAAAAGTCCACACTATGCACATTTTTCCCTTTCCTGGACAACTGAGGCACAGCTCTTTATTGGGTGTCCTGGGTGGTAACACACATCTTCTATTCTTCTATGTTATTTTGTGAATTTACTTGAAACGATGTAACCTAGCCAGTTTATACGCTTGGATTAAGAGTATATATATATATATCAATTTTTGCTATAAGTAATGTTTCAATAAAAAGGCCTTTAAATCTTGCCTTGCATCTCCTAAATGTTTGAGATACATTGCTAAGTGGGCAGGCTTTATACATATTATTTGGTTTTGTCCAGTGATATCAAGATTCTGGCAGGAAAAAATTCAAATATTATCCTCTGTCTTGAATATGCCTGTACCTTTGACCCCAGAAACCTGTTTGCTGGGTATACTAGATGAAATAACATGGTCTAGATATCACAAGATAATGCTTAGAGAAAAGCTGTTTATGGCAAGGAAAACAATCAAAGTTAAGTGGATTCAGGTGAAGCCCCCTGCTGTTAAGAACTGGATTAGAGCGGTAAATCAGATTTTACCATTTAAAAAAGTATTGTATATGCATAGAGGATGCTCAACGAAATATTATAAAATTTGGGATCAATCAACATTAACCAATTTTTGAATATAAGGAGATAACCAAGAGGATATAGAAGGATGCACATAATATGATGAGGTAACAAATCTATGATTGTAATGGAGCAAGGGGTTGGGGCACACCAGGATAACGGCGATCAATTAAGTTAAATGGATATACATTAGTATAAAGAGATTATGAATCCTAAGTAAACAGATAATTATTTGGATATTTGGATAATTTTTTTATTATTTAATATTGCTTTGTCCTTTTGTTGAAAGGACGTTTGGAATGTTCGTTTTTTATGCACATATTGAAATAAAAAGAATAAAAAAAAAAAAATCTTGACTTGTACGTTTTGTGATGCATTTTCTAGTTTTCGCTGTAATTACAATGTTTTTCTGATGTGCATTTACTATCTTACGTTATTGTGTTTGTGTGAAGCAGTGTTTGGTAATCATCCATTTTCCTGATGATGATGTACACAAAATCAGTCTGGTCTTCAGATTGCCATCCAGTTTTTGCATGTTCTCAATAAAGATTATACTGGGCTCCATTCACTAAAGCATATTGTGTTCTTTAGGTGTCCAATTAGGTAGTGGTAAAGGTTAACCTCTTGCAGGCCGCCCCACGTACATTCACTGGGCGGCGGTGGCTCCTGTGCACAAAATCACGTACAGATACGTTATTCTGCACTTCCAGGTCTGCGGCATGCATGTGCGGCGCCGGCGACCTGCTCCCACTGTGATTGGACACAACAGGAGCCAATCAGCGGGTCTGAAAGACCTGACAGAGGCAGAACGGTGGTCCGCCTATGTAAACAAGGCATATCACTGTTCTGTTAGTGTGGAAGATAGAGATCCTGTGTTTCTGCTAAGCAGGAACACAGATCTCTGTCTTCCCACAGTTAAAGCACCCCCCCCCCAACCCAGTTAGCAAGCACTCCCAAGGGACACATTTGACCCTTTGATCACCCCTGATGTTAACCACTTTCCTGCCAGTGTCATTAGTACAATCACAGTGCACATTTTTTAGCACTGATCACTGTATTCGTTTCGCTGGTCCCCAAAAAAGTATCATGTATGTCAGTGTCTGATTTGTCCACCACAATGTCGCAGCCTGGCTATAAGTCACCGATTGCCGCCATTATTCGTTAAAAAACAAAAAAAAAGTAAATTCCATAAAAATATCCCATAGTTTTTTTTTTTCCATAAAGTTTTTATTAATCCCATAGTTTGTAGACGCTATAACTTTTGCGCAAACCAAATAATATATCCTTTTTGGGATTTTTATTACCAAAAACATGTAGCAGAATACATATTGACCTAAATTTATGAAGAAATTAGATTTTTAAAATTTTTTTATTGAATGTGTTTTATAACAGAAAGTCAAAAATATTTTTTTTTTCAAAATTGTCCACCTTTTATGTTTATAGCACAAAAAAAAAAAAACGCAGAGGTGATCAAATACCACCAAAAGAAGGCTCTATTTGTGGGGAAAAAAAGGACATCAATTTTATTTGGGTACAGTGTTGCATGACCGCGCGATTGTCAGTTAAACTAACGCAGTGCCGTATCGCATGGCCTGGTCGTGAAGAGGGAAAACTTTCTGGAGCTGAAGTGGTTAAAGAATGTACAAATATAACGCAATTTTGAGTAGTCTGACTTTTTGGATCAGTTTCTGAACAGTAATGCCAAGAAACCAAAATATGGAAATCATTGGAGTGGATTTAGGACATGTCATATGTAATGGAGATACTTTACTTTTCCGCAATCATTTTTAGAGATATCTTCCCACTGACATCATTGATCTTTTTAGCTATCTATAAGGGGTAATTCTTCACAATGACCACAAATTTAAGGAGTATTCTTCCCACTGACCATCACACTAAGGGGGGTCAGCAACCTTTTTTACCTACATTACACAGCCCCCAAACCTCTGGACCCCTTTACATTACACAGCCCCCACACCTCTGGACCCCTTTACATTACACAGCCCCTGCACCTCTGGCCCCCTTTACATTACACAGCCCCCACACCTCTGGATCCCTTTACATTACACAGCCCCTGCACCTCTGGACTCGTTTACATCACACAGCCCCTCCTGCACATCACACAGCCCCCCCTACACACACACCCTGCATATTACACAGCCCCCCCTACAGTTACCGAAGCTACTACTTAAGCCACTTTGTTATGTTTACACAAATGTCCCTTTTTGCTAATGACAAGTGTCCCAGTGCCTGTGCTTTACTATTAAGACGCCGCTATATTTCTGATTTCCGAGCGTTAGTTAGCCGGCCGGCTCTCTCCTCCTCTCCTCCCTGCTGACATCAGCGGGGGACTCTCAGCCCCTCCCGCTCTAGCTGTCAGATCGGGAGAGGGGAGAGCTGGCTAGTCACGTGAGTGCCGAGGGGCACTCGGAAATCAGGTATATAGCAGCATTTGTATTAATAAAGCACAGGCACTGGGACACTTTTCATTAGCAAACAGGGATATTTGTGTAAACATAACAAAGTGGCTTAACAACCACTTTCAAATGTCCGTGGGCCGGATGCACGTGAATTCATCACGTGCACTGATGGACCGGACATTTAGCGGCCATGGGGGGGATTTACCTTCACTTTCTGTCCCATTGCCAAAACAGAAGAAATCCCTGCAATTTAAGGGATTCCCATGTGGACCCCCAGGTCACCGGACCTAGTGTCCCCATTGGAAAATTTCCTTTCTATAACCTTTCAGGAGACAACCCAAAGTTTGCCATTTTCTTTTCATTTCACTTTCAATGATAATGGTAAACAGTACAAATAAAGAGGGTAATCTCCCTAACGGTGACGCAGACAGCAATAAAAACCTGACAGGTGTTCTAATCCCTCCCCACTCTGGCCAAAACTAAAAAAAAATGTTTGCCTTTAGTTCCTAAAAATAAGAAAAACTCATAAACAAGTTTCTCAGTGAACACACTTCACAGGGATCTTCAAATCTGTTGTGACGTTTACACACATAAAAATACAGGTTGTTGTGTGAACTGGATTGACTGGAATGTCCAGATTGGGCCAATTAGCCATTTTCCCTCTCGGTGTCATGTGGCTCGTTAGTGTTACAAGGTCTCAAATGTGAATGGGGAGCAGGTGTGTTAAATTTGGTGTTATAGCTCTCACTCTCTCATACTGGTCACTGGAAGTTCAACATGGCACCTCATGGCAAAGAACTCTGAGGATCTGAAAAAAAAGAATTGTTGCTCTACATAAAGATGGCCTAGGGCCTAGGCTATAGGAAGATTGCCAAGACCCTGAAACTGAGATACATCACAGTGGCCAAGACCATACAGCAGTTTAACAGGACAGGATCCACTTAGAACAGGCCTCGCCATGGTAGACCAAAGAGGTTGAGTGCACGTGCTCAGCGCCATACCCAGAGGTTGTCTTGGGGAAATAGATGTATAAGTGCTGCCAGCATTGCAGATGTTGAAGGGGTGGGGGGTCAGCCTGTCAGTGCTCAGACCATACACTGCATCAAATTGGTCTGCAGGGCTGTCGTCCCAGAAGGAAGCCTCTTCTAAAGATGATGCACAAGAAAGCCTGCAAACAGTTTGCTGAAGACAAGCAGACTAAGGACATGGGTTACTGGGACCATGCCCGGTGGTCTGATGAGACCAAGATAAACTTATTTGGTTCAGATGGTGTCAAGCGTGTGTGGCAGAAACCAGGTGAGGAGTACAAAGACGAGCGTGTCTTGCCTACAGTCAAGCATGGTGATGGGAGTGTCATGGTCTGGGGCTGCATGAGTGCTGCCGACACTGGAGAGCTACAGTTCATTGAGGGACCCATAAATGTCAACATGTACTGTGACAAACTGAAGCAGAGCATGATCCCGTCCATTCAGAGACTGGGCCGCAGGGCAGTATTCCAACATGATAACAGTTAAGGCAGTGCTGGAAATTAATGGTGGCCACACAAACTATTGACACTTTGGGCCCACTTTGGACATTGTCACTTAGGGGTGTACTCACTTTTGTTGCCATCAGTTTAGACATTAATGACTGTGTGTGGAGTTATTTTTTAGGGAACTGCAAATTTACACTGTTATACAAGCTGTACACTCACTACTTTACATTGTAAATTTTTATCTTTTCATGTGACAACATTGAAGAAATAACACTTTGCTACAAAAATGTGAGGGGTGTACTCACTTTTGTGAGATACTGTACAATAAGAAGACGGTATAATGGTGTGAACATTTTTTCAGCCTCATAGTTCAAATCGTCTTCTCCACTGCAGCGCCGTCTGAATGTTAGTTAATCATCGTGTTAGGTGGGTGGCTTTGAGTGCAGCTATTAGAGGCAGCTAGAGAGAAGACTATTAACATCCACAAATGTCTGGTTTGAAATCTTCCCCAGTGAAAATAGCAGAATTAAAAGCATTAGAAGATTCTCTACTGTAATCTGGTGGTTTCTTTTGGACAGACAGTCTAATTATCACCTTTTGAGATTTAATAGTTTATGTTTGGCTACACCAATCACATCCAGAGTACATGACATCACTTCTGCAGTCGGCTGTTGTTGGCCGACAAAATTCGTGTGCAGTCTTTAGCACTTTTCAACCTACACGACAGCAGCGGACAAAAGACGGCCGAACGGTCGGCCGACAATCGGTGCGTGTGTACGGGGCTTAAGGCTGTAACAACAAAATGTGGAAAAAAGGAAGCGATGTGAACACTTTCTGGATTCACTATATTCTCCTTGCTGCCAATGATCTTTGTAATTCTATTTTAGTCTTGTCTAAACTAACTATACTCTATGTCACAAAATCAATCAAGGTGAAACACTGCTTCTGTTGAGAAAAAAAGCTAAAATCCTCTCTTGGCCAATTATACAGCATACTTTATTGCAGATTTTCTTTGGTCTGTTCTCTGGAAACACGACAAGCTATTCACTAACCTTTGAAAAGAGACTGCTAAACAATCTGCCTGCTGTAATCAGACAATCAGTCCCAGTGGCAAATGGAGAAAACCTGCATGTTGGCATCCCATATACACTATACAAAAAAAAATAAAGGAACTTTGGATTCAGAGTATAGCATCAAGTCAATTACACTCCTGGGATATTGATCTAGTCAGTTAATAAGGAGAGGGGGTTAATTATTTTCAGCTGCTTTGGTGTTAATACAATTAACACCAGGTGCACTAGATGGGCAACAAAGAGACCACCTCCAAAATAGGAGTAGTTTTACAGGTTGAGGCCACTGACATTTTTTTACCTACTCATCTTTTCTGACTGTTTTTCACTAGTTTTGCATTTGGCTAGGGTTAATGTCACTACTGGTAGCATGCTATACCTGGATCCTAAAGAGGTTTCACAGGCAGTCCAACTCCTCCAGGATGGCACATCAATACTTACCATTGCCAGAAGGTTTGCTATGTCTCCCACCACAGTCTAAAGAGCATGGAGGAGATTCCAGGAGAAAGGCAGTTACTCTAGGAGAGCTGGACAGGGCCGTAGAAGGTCCCTAGCCCATCAGCAAGACCGGTATCTGCTCCTTTGTGCAAGGAGGAACAGGATGAGCACTGCCAGATCCCTACAAAATGACCTCCAGCAGGCTACTGGTATGAGAGTCTGACAAAACAACCAGAAACAGATTTCATGAAGGTGACCTGAGGGCCCGACGTCCTCTAGTGGGCCCTGTGCTCACTGCCCAGCACCATGGAGCTTGATAGGCATTTGCCATTGAAAACCAGATCTGGTAGATCTACCACTGGGTCCATGTGCTTTTCACAGATGAGAGCAGGTTCACCTTGAGCACATGACAGACGTTCAGCCTGACCGGTTTGGTGGTGGGTTAGTGATGGTCTGGGGAGGCATATCCATGGAGGGATGCACAGACCTCTACAGGCTAGACAATGGCACCCTGACTGCTATTATGTATCGGGATGAAATCCTTGGACCCATTGTCAGACCCCATTCTGGTGCAGTGGGTCCTGGGTTTCTCCTAGTGCATAACAATGCCTGGCCTCATGTGGAGAGAGTATGTAGCCAGTTCCTGGAAGATGAAGGAATTGATACCAGTGAATGGCCCCCACGCTCATCTTAATCCAATAGAACACCGCTGGGACACTATGTTTCGGTCCATCTGATGCCACCAGGTTGCACCAGTCTGTTCAGGAGCTCAGTGATGCCCTGGTCCAAATCTGAGAGGAAATACCCCAGGACACTATTCATCGTCCCACTAGGAGCATGCCCCAATGTTGTCAGGCATGTATACAAGCACGTGGGGGCCATACAAACTACTGAGTACCATTTTGAGTTGCTGCAATGAAATTTCATCAAAATGGACTAGCCTGCTGCATCATTTTTTCACTTTGAATTCAGCCCTCTGTAGTTTGATAATTTTCAATTCCATTAAACGATGTGGCATCCTTTCATTCCTAACACATTTTCCAGTCCAGATCAGTATAGATATCCAGCATCATATTTTTCCCCATTGCGATCTGATGTGTTTTCAAAGTGTTCCTTTAATTTTTTTGAGCAGTGTATAAATGCAGTACTCATGGCAGGTATCTCACCATAGATGAAAGGCACACTACAGAGGAAAGTGTTGCAGATGCTTGCAAGTCTGAACAAAAAAAGAAACACGCAGATGGTCATTGTCAACCTCACTCAAACTGCAAATGCTAGATGCCTGACTGTCATGTTGACTGTTGCTTTGAGTTTATAAATTAGGACAAGTATGCAGAGAAAGACTTTTGACTTTTTAAAGACTTTTCCTATATGCATACTTGTTGTGGGCCAGTGACGTACTTAGTATTGAAAGCAGAAGCTCACATACCAGCTAGGAAACTGCCATTTGCAGGAAGAGGTCAGCAATGGAGGCCCTCATATTTTTGTTATAAAGGGGTTCAATTAAAGTGCATCTACAGCCAAAACTTTTTTTTCATTATGGATACAGTAGGGAATGTTTAGAGCTCTAGCCCGATTTTTATTGCTATGATCCCGCTAGGAAGATTCACCACATCTATTTATGCGGAGGAAAATTATCACAGTCTGAATGTGATAGGGAAATCTAGCTGTCTCCAAAACTGAATAAAGTTGTGGCTTTAGACATACACTATATTATCAAAAGTACTGGGATGCCTGCCTTTACACGCATATGAACTTTAATGGCATCCCAGTCTTAGTCCGTAGGGTTCAATATTAAGTTGGCCCACCCTTTGCAGCTAGAACAGCTTCAACTCTTTTGGGAAGGCTGTCCACAAGGTTTAGGAGTGTGTCTATGGGAATGTTTGACCATTCTTCCAGAAGCGCATTTGTGAGGTCAGGTACTGATTTTGGAGAGAAGGCCTGGATCGCAGTCTCTGCTCTAACTCATCCCAAAGGTGTTCTATCGGGTTGAGGTCAGGACTGTGTGCTGGCCAGTCAAGTTATTCCACCCCAAACTCGCTCATCCATATCTTTATGGACCTTGCTTTGTGTACTGGTCCAAATCATTTTGGTGGAGGGAAGATTATGGTGTGGGGTTGTTTTGTCAGGGGTTAGGCTTGGCCCCTTAGTTCCAATGAAGAAAACTCTTAAGGCATCAGCATACCAAGACATTTTGGATAATTTCAAGCTACCAACATTGTGGGAACAGTTTGGGGATGGCCCCTTCATGTTCCAGCATGACTGCGCACCAGTGCACAAACAAGGTCCATAAAGACATGGATGAGCGATTTTGGGGAGGAGGAACTTGACTGGCCCGCATGGAGTCCTGACCTAAACCCCATAAAACACCTTTGGTATGAATTAGAGCGCAGACTGGGAGCCAGGCCTTCTCGTCCACATCAGTGCCTGACCTCATAAATGCGCTTCTGGAAGAATGGTCAAACATTACCATAGACACACTCCTAAACCTTGTGGACAGCCTTCCCAGAAGAGTTAAAGCTGTTATAGCTGCAAAGGGTGGGCCAACTCAATATTAAACCCTACGGACTAAGACTGGGATGCCATTAAAGTTCATGTGCGTGTAAAGGCAGGGGGTCCCAATACTTTTGGTAATATAGTGTATACTAAGCTCCCCGCAGAGGCCTTCTGCACACCGCCACCACAGCCCATTCTCGACATAAATTCCCACTGATTCCCCCCACCCATAGACTTGAATTACTGTAAATGGCTGTACAGCAGTACTCACTTAAATAAGAGTATAGTCTTCAGGCATATGCACATACAAGAAACATTTTTGTTTTTATTATGTTTATTGAATTTTGTAAAAAAAAAAAAAATAGATATAAATGGAGTGTTTATGATATCACTGCTGTATACCTGGAGTACAGCCATGCATAACCATTCATGACTATGGAGAGTTGTACGCAGCACCTGGACTTTCCGGGCAGGTGTGGGAAAAATGGATTTTGTAAGATCTTACCGTAAAATCCTTTTCTCTTAAGCTCATTGACAGACGTAGTCTTCTTGATTCTCAAGAGCTGGGTTATGTTGTCTCCGCAGGAGTAGGACTAGGCAGAAAGACAAAACGTTCTGGCTCCACCCTAGGGGCAGTCCCTGAGGGTATATCCTCCCTCTCTCTGCTACAGGGAATCAGTTCTGTTTTAAAGCAGTACAGAGAATTTAACCCAACCCAACTCAATGATAGAGGGGCGGGTACTACGTCTGTCAATGAGCTTAAGAGAAAAGGATTTTACGGTAAGATCTTACAAAAATCCATTTTTCTCTATCGCTCATTGACAGACGTAGTCTTCTTGATTCTCAAGAGCTGGGACATCCAGAAGCAGTGCCACAAAATGAGGGGTGGGATTGACAGAATCAAAATCCAATCTAGAAGGCCCAACCGGAGCCAACCAGAAGTATCATAGGACTCATCGAGTAAACAGATGGTCTACCTCGACGATTTGTGGGGTAGGTCTCAACAGTCTCCTCAAACAGTGGCCTGCAGGAACCTTGCAGCCAGAAGAGGCATCTGACGATGCCATCACATAAACCTTATACAATATTGTAAAGGTATGAACCGACTACTAAACAGTCGCCTTGAAAACCTGAACCACTGACGCCTGATGGCGGAAGGTCCAGGAAACTCTAAGCGCCCGAGTAGAATGCGCCTTAACAGGGAACGGGGGATCCCGACCCTTAGATAAAATAAGCCTATACCACCGTCTGTCTGATCCATCTAAAGATGGTCGCAGCAGAACAGGCAACACCTTCTTAGGGCCATCCGTGATCACAAACAGTGAATCCGTCTTACAAATTGAATCCGTAGTATTCAAGTATATCCTGATCGCCCGAACTACATCCAAGGAATGCCATGCAAATTCTCGAGGATGATTGGGCTAAGGACATAGGAAGGACAATACACTGTCCTTAATCAATGAAACTTTGAAACCACCTTAGAAGGAAGGATGGATTCGGATGAAGAACAACCTTATCCCTATGAACCACCAGATCTGGGGAACAACAGGATAATGCAGCCAGTTCTGACACCCTGCGTGCAGAAGTGATAGCCACCAAGAAGACCACCTTCTGGGATAAAGTAAGCAAGGGAATCTCCCTGATATTTTCAAAGGGAGGTGTCTGAAGAACCGACAGCACCAAATTAAGATCCCAGGATGGTAACGGCGCGTGCACTGGCAGAGCCAGGTGTCGCACCCCCTGGATGAAATTCCGCACCAAGGAATGAGTAGACAAAAGCTTCTGAAAGAAGATAGCAAATGCTGAAACCAGACCCTTGATAACACTCAAGGCCAGCTTCTGCTCAACTCCCTGTTGCAGAAAGCCAATATTCGGACTACCGAATAAAGATGTAGATGGAACCCAAGGGATTCACATCACACAATATAAGACTTCCATGTACGATGATAATCTTTCTGGAAGTCGCTTTCCTTGTTTTAACTAGAGTAGGAATAACTGAAGCTGACAATCCCTTGTCCTTCAGCACCTGGGTCTCAATAACCAGGCCGTTAAAAACCAGCGATCGTAAAGCAGGATGGAAGATCGGTCCCTGAGACAGTAGATCCTTCCTGAGAGGAAGTCTCCACGGGACGTCCGCCATCAGTCTGACCAAGTCGGCGTAACAAGCTCGACGAGGCCAATCCGGAGCTGCCAGGATTACTGGAATTCCTTCCTCCTCTATCCTGCGAAGAAGTCTTGGCAGTAACCCAAGAGGAGGGAAGGCATGCATTAGCTGGTATTGCCCCCACGGGGCAATCAGTGCGTCTGCGGTTTCTGCTAGAGGATCGCGGGAGCGAGCCACGAATCTCTGAACTTTCCTGTTGAATCGAGATGCCAACAGATCCATATCCGGGGTGCCCCATCGTAGGCACAACTGGTGGAAAACGTCTGGATGGAGGGACCATTCCCCCTGATCCAGAGTCTGACGGCTGAGATAATCTGCCTGCCAATTTTCCACCCCCGGAATGAACACCGCAGAGATTGCTGGAACAAATCGTTCCGCCCAGCGAAGAATGCAAGCCACTTCTTTGGCCGCTCGGACACTCTTGGTGCCCCCCTGGTGATTGACATAAGCCACGGCCGTGGCGTTGTCCGACTGGATCCGAACCGGGCTGCCCTGGAGCTGCTCGGTCCAGTGAATCAGACAAAGTCTGATCGCTCTCAGTTCCAATACATTTATCGGTAACCTGGATTCTTCCGGGGACCAAAGTCCCTGGACAGATAACTGACCGAGAATTCCTCCCCATCCGGATAGACTGGCATCCGTGGTCACTGTCGTCCAATATATTGGCAGAAATGACTTTCCCTGGCTGAGCATCGGAGACCGAAGCCACCAGACCAGAGACTCTCTGGTCTGTTTGCTCAATCGGATCTGATTGTCCAGGGATTCCGGATTCCGATTCCATCTGAGAGGAATCTCTTGCTGAAGAATTCGGGTATGGGACTGGGCAAATGGGACTGCTTCGAAGGAAGCCACCATCAACCCCAGACCCCTCATGCAAGTCCGAAGGGAAGACCAGCTGTTGGTGGACTGCTGATTGAATCTTTCGGAGTTTCCCTACCGGAAGAAAAACTCTTGTCCTGACTGTGTCTAGAATTAGACCCAGATATTCGAGCCTCTGGGTGGGAACCAGAAATGACTTTTGCTGGTTCACCAGCCACCCGAGTTCCTGTAAAGAAATCATAGTAATTTCTACGTCTTGTAGCAAGGTCTGAGGAGACTCTGCATGAAGCAGAAGATCGTCTAGGTAACCTAGAATCGATATGCCTCTTTGGCGCAGAAGTGCCAACATTGGGGCCAACACCTTCGTGAAGACCCGCTGAGCCGTGGCGAGACCGAAAGGTAACGCCACAAACTGATAGTGGTTCTCTTCTACGGAAAAACGTAGAAACCGCTGATGTCCTGCGAAAATGGGAATGTGAAGATATGCGTCCTAGATGTCTCTGGACGCTAGGACATCCCCTGGATGCAGAAAGGCTGCTACTGTGCGAATGGACTCCATTCTGAATCTTCTTATGAAGACAAAAGAATTGAGTGCCCTTAAGTCCAGATTTGGACGCACTTTGCCCTCTTATTGTAAATAGGTTTGAATAAAACCCTTGAAACCGTTCTGTCCAAGGAACGTGGACTACCACTACTTGTTGTAGTAAATCTGTGACTGCTCTCCGCAGATCTTCTAAACGATCTGAGGATAGTCGGATATTGGAAGGGAAGAATCGCGCCGGTGGGAGAGATCGAAACTCGATCTTGTACCCTGACCTTATGACTTCGCAGACCCATTTGTCCGGGATTCTTGAAAGCCATGGATCCGGGACCCGGCGAAGACGTCCCCCCACCCCAGTTATGGGTGGGGGCGCACCTTCAGGCTTTGGACGGTTTATCTTCAGGTCTGGAGGGGGCGGGCTTTTGCTTGCCCGACCAACGACCCCTGACGCCTCCTGCAGGAGCTTTGGAGGACTTAGTTTTTTCACCCGCGGGACGAAAAAACCTCTTGTGAGCAGAAAAGAAGGCCCTCGTCTTTGACGAGTTCCTCTACCTTTAAAATTTTGCGGTAAAAAGGTGCTCTTTCCACCCGTGAGATCCTTAATGATCTCATCTAAGTTGGCTCCAAATAGACGCTCTCCTAAAAAGGGGATATTAGCCAATGCTTTTTTGGAACCTTGGTCGGCTAACCAACCTTTTAGCCACAGTGTACGCCTGAGAACCACTGCTGAGACTGATGCTCGCGCCAATAATGGAGTGGCGTCTAACGCCGCATCACACACAAACTGTAACCCCTGTATCATTTGTTCCAACAAATCTGATACCGCCTGAGGGACCTCTTGTAAGTCCCGGCGTAACCACTAGGTCCATTCAGTTACAGCCTGCGAAAACAGACCAATAGCTATTATAGGTCTGAAAGCTGATCCAATCAAGGCAAACATGGTGCGAGACATAGCTTCTATCTTGCGATCCACTGGATCTTTAAAGACGGAGCGTCTTCTAAAGGAATAACCGTGGCTTTATTCAATCTAGCAATTGGTGAATCCACCACAGGTGGTTCTGTCCATTTCTTAATGAGGGTTTCCTCAAACGGATAACGCCTGTTAATGCGTTTAGAAATAGTAGAAATGCGTTTTGGCAGACTCCATTCTTCTTTGATTGGATTGCCAAAACATTTGGGCAATGGAAAAACCTTCGCCACTAGATGCGTTTTTAGACCCAAAAGGAATCTCAGTTTCAGCTATTTCTGACGGAATACCCTGTAATCTTAAGGTCTCTTGAACAGATACCATGAGTGCGTTTACCAACGCTTCCTCTCTGGCTATGGCTGATGCCGAAACATCCTCCTCACTGTCTGAAAAGACAGTACACGAGACACCAATACCAGATGAAGTACCTGCAACTGCAGAAATAGGCTCAGAGTCTGAATCCGAGGTTTCAGATAAAAAGGGGTTAGGCGGGGGTCGCTTACTTGCGCCCTGTCCCTGACAAGCCACTTCCACCCGGGACACAAGCTACCATAATAGCGGACAATGATTTAATCGTCAGTGGGGTGCTGGAGGATCCTGCAGACCCCTCGAGGGGATCCGGAGGAAATACATGAGTGGCAGGGTCCATGATAATTCAGGACACCTTTGCCAGAAAACACAAAAAAACTTTTTTTTTTTTTTAAATAAAAAATACCTCTTTTTTTTTTTTTTTATTTTTTTTTTTTTTTTTTTATGTGTCTCCCCCTAGCGCAATAGCGCCCCTCAGAGTACCTGCTTCTCGATCCCACAGAGAGAGAGAGGGACCCCCAAGGCTCACCAACCGATGCAGTGAAGTTTCCAACCAACTGCAGTCAGCGTCTGTCTTTACAGACTGGAAGGAGCTGTTGCTTTTTCCCGAGTAGAAGGACGTGGCTCCGCCCCCTGTGTACGCCTTCCGGGGTTTCCCAGCTCTCCACGAGGTAGCTGGGCTCACAAAACATGGCCGCCCCCATAGAAGAGACATAAGACTCCAAAAACATGGCGGCCGGCGTGACCTGAGGACATACATGCATTCGGTCTACGGCAAAATGGCGGCGGACCGCCGAAATCGTTTTCCCAGCACATCCAACCTGCATCTCTGCTAAGAGGCGATATATGGATCTACAGAAGATACACTACACATAAGGTAGGATTATACCTCCTATGTCTGCTGTAATGTTACAGTCTGCTGGGTAGAGTGTTAGCTCTTAAACCAAGTCCACTTCCCACAAACACATGCTGTATTACAAGGGGTACTTGTAAGTATCAGATATATACTGACCATATATGGAGGGGCCCATAATACATACTGCCTCATAACGAGGAAAAAAGGGAACGTTTACTCACCATACCGAACCGACAGGCACCCTCTCTTCACAATACCCTCTCCACCGGGGTGGGGGTTTGTGGACGCCTCGACTCTCTGGTACCTGGCGTCCAAGCGAGACTTTTAACTCGCAAAGTCAGTCCCTTCACTGGGACTCCGTCGCGGCCGACCCATCGCGGAGCTCTGGTCTGCACGCGCTCGTAGGCAGAAACCGGGGTGACCACTGGATCTCAACATCCAGCCCGTCGCCCGGCCCCGCATACTTACTTGAATATGTCGCGGCCGACCAAGCGCAATGCCATGGTCTGCGCGCGCTCGTAGGCCGGCTGGGGTGACCACAAGTGTCGCCCAGTCCGGCATTTTTGCTTGAAGATCTCACAGGAAAAAAACACTGGAGAAAACTACCTAAAAAATGTCTTTTTCTTAAAGAAAAAAAGTCTTGCCAGGACCAAAAGATCCCAGCAAGGAACTTAGGTCCTTACTCCTGACTAGACAGAAAAAAACGGATTCCCTGTAGCAGAGAGAGGGAGGATATACCCTCAGGGACTGCCCCTAGGGTGGAGCCAGAACGTTTTGTCTTTCTGCCTAGTCCTACTCCTGCGGAGACAACATAACCCAGCTCTTGAGAATCAAGAAGACTACGTCTGTCAATGAGCGATAGAGAAAGCCAGAATTTTTGTTAAACAGGCTTAGGTACCCGTGTTCAAGAGGCCTTAAGCTGGATACACACTATCCAACTTTTGTGGTTAGATTTCCTTCAGATTTACCTTTTCTATGTAGTGCAAGGGCCTGCCAGATTGCATACAAATTGAAAGTGTTTAGGTTTGACCTCATATTATATGGTTTTGGTAAGTCTAAGGGCTCTTTCACACGGCCGCTCCGCTGCTTTAGTCCGCTGCGGGACTTTTTCTTTCACGGAGCGGATGACATTTGTGTCATCCGCTCCGTATGTCCGCATATCATCCCATCCGTTTGCGGATGATATGCGGACATAATGTAAGTCTATGGGGATTGCGGATGTCAGCGGATGACACTGCTGACATCCGATTTTCCTTCCTTTCCATTTTTTGAACGGAGGAAAAATAGGGTTCTGTTCCGTTCCAAAAAAACGGAACAGAACTGAAAGGAGGAAAATCGGATGTCAGCGGATGGTATTCCGCTGACATCCGCAATGCCATTGACTTACATTATGTCCGCAAATCATCCGTAAAAAAATAGGATGATTTGCGGACACACGGGGCGGCCGTGTGAAAGAGCCCTAAAGGAAAAAAAGTCTTCAGAAAATCTTATAGTGTGTATGGCCCATTAGACTAAACGCAGAGAGAAAACCACATAACCTACTGATGATTTCCAGAGATGTTCTGTAATCAATGTAAAGAATTTCACGTGTCGTAGTTACATAGATGCATACAGTAGTTAAGGTTGAAAAAAAAAAAAAGACGGCAGTCAATCCAGTTCAACCTGTATTTGTATGTGTGACTGTGTACATGTCACTACAGATTTGAAAGTCATGTAAAGTGTGTTCACTGAGAAACTTGTCTATGAGGTTTCTTTTTTTTTTTTTTTTATTTCAATAATTTTTTAAAGATTTTGCAATAAAATACAACAATATAAGTAAGAAAAAGGGGAAGGGGGAACACAAAAAAAAAGGCAAGGGAAGGAGCCCAAATACAGGGAACAGTGATATAAACGGACAGTGTAAAAAAAAAAAAGTCCACAGTGATATGAACTATCCGCCATGCAAAGCATAATAATGCAATGGGGGGATAGGGGTAAGCAAAATCAGAAAATACTCCCCCCCCCACCCCAATCAACCCCAGCCTGACATGGTCCCAGAAAATCAAGGGGACCCATAAACTAAGGCAGGGTGGCCGCAGATGACCACCGTCCCAAGGAAAGGACAGGAAAGGAAAAACAGTAAGGGGGGAAAGGAGGAGAGGAAAAAGAAAGAGGAGAAGGTGAGAGAAAGGAAAAAGAGAGAAGAGGGAGAGGAGACATATAAACTTTGCATAAAGCCTTGACTGGTACAGCTAGGGGGCAACCCCCAAGGGGAGCAGGTGCAAAAACCTACTCTGAGGTTTTTTTTTTTTTTTTTAAAGCACAACTAAAGGCAAACCTTTTTTTTAAGTTTTGGACAAAGTGGAGAGTGATTAGAACACCTGTCAGATTTTATTGCTGTCTGTGCCCCTGTTAGAGAGATTCAACCTCTCTATTTATCCTGTTTACCAATAGTATTGAAAGTGAGTGAAAATCCCACATTTTGGGTTGTAATAGAGGGGAAATCTTCCAATGAGGACACTAGTTCTGGTGATCTGGGGGTCCCCCAGCGATATCCTTAATTTGCAGGGATTTCCTCTCACTTCCTGTTTGGCTATGGGACAGGAAGTGAAGGTAAATCTCCCCAATGGGACACAGATGGCAAAAAAATAAGCTGACAGGTGTTATGACCCTCCCTTACTCTATCTAGAATGACAAGAAAAAAGGTTTTGCCTATATTTCTACTTTAAGTTTACTTTGCTTTCATCTGACACCACTAACATTGGAAAGGAGTTCCACATTTTTTTTAGACTTTTTTACTGTTTTACCAAGACTTCCACTGTTGGTAAGTTTGTAACTTGTACAAAAACATACCTGGCTGGAGATTGCAGCGCAGAAAAGGATTAGGGGTGTGTCTGACCCGGTTTGTTAGACTACAGTACACTGGACAGGGTAGTCAAATATTGGTGTAAAAAGATGATATACTGGGCTAGCCAAACAAGGTAGAAAAGCCGCTAGCACAGACAACTGACAAAAAGGAGAAAAATAATGTATATAAAGTGCAGCGCTAAAATAGGTAAACCGTAACTGGCAATATCCTTTGAGAATGTCTTATATGACAAAACGTGTCAGAATCTCGCCATAGACAGCCTGATTTGCTTGCTTATTACTTTTGTCTGTACTGCTGGTTGTTTGTAAGTGCATTTCCGTCTAATTAATAAATTGTTTTTAGCGGTTTTACACTATGTTTGCCTTCTCTGGTTTGTAGCCTTATGTCATCGGTTGACTGAGAGCTTCTTTCTCCATTCACTGCACCTGATACTCACCATTTGGAGAATCCGGGGTTACAGCCTAATTCAGAGGAATCCAGGATCTACTGCGTGAGCCTCATGTGACCCATATACTGTATGGTAGTTTGGGTTTACATTATCCGGTGAGCGCATATTTATTTCCCCCTGATGGTGTTGGGATCTGACAACCACTGTGACCACATACATCACCTTGGATATTAACCTCACCTTTACTCACTTTGCTGTATTTTCATTTTCTTATCTTCCATTTGATTGTTTCCAGTGGACTGTTACGGTTCACTTATTATTTTAGCGCTGCACTTATATATATATGTATATATATATATACACATTTTTTCTAGTCAAATGTTGGTGCCTATTGGATTGTGCACTCATATTTAGACACACCTACTGTAAAGGAAAAGTGGGAGGTAAGCCTAAAAATGTAGACTTTTAGTACAATATCTTTCTGACGCTGGGATAGACAAATGTTGTCTAAATACATTCATCATACTTGAATCTTTGTGTGCTTTTGTATTTTTACTCATAGGTCTGGTTGAAGGCTGCTCTGTTTGACTTTTTATTATTGTATGGAATACATTTATATTGTTTTCCAGGTGTTTGTGTGGATGTAAAGGTATTAGAGTTTTGCACTTATATTATATCTGATTTATTAGCAGTGCTGTTAATGTTTGTTTTATTTTCACTATCTGACTTCAATATAACACAGTACAACAGTAGCTACCTAGAAACACAAGGTGTATTTTGGTTTCACCATAGATTCTACTTTTATGAACTTCCTTTTAAACAGTGTACTAATTATTAGTACATTGTGCAAAAGCAGGCTGAGGAAAGCAAAATCCCCTTCTTAGCAAGCCTTAACACTCTGTGACTTCATACTAGGCCTGGTGTCCAGATTCTCCAACGAGCACTTTTAACCATTTACATTTATTCTATTTAATTTTATTTTTACAAATAATTGTTGTAGCTGCAGTTCGCTGAACACGCTAAACCCACTATGTGCTGCAAATCTAAAAATGATTTCAGAGGTTCCCCGAAACCTTAAACTTTTTGCCAAGAGTTCCTTCAAAGGAAAACTGGTTGAGAAAGGATGCTTTAGAGTTAGACCACTGACCATTGCAAGCAAAGCACCCTTGGCATTGTTATAGTTTGTCCCAAAAAATTAGTGTAACTTTATTCAAAACTAAAAAAAAAAAAAAAAAAATAGTTTTGCCTTGAGTGGAGAGGGTTTAGAAAACCTAAAATTTTGTATTGTGGTCTGTGTCCCCCATTAGGGAGATTCACCCTTCCTAACGGTCATAATTACCGTTATCCTCAAGGTAAAAGAAAATCCCAAATTTTGGATTGACAGTGCAACATTAATGCCCCGTACACACGATCCGAAAATCGGGCAATGTTCCATCCGTTTTTTTTCGTATTCTAGCAGCTCTCAATAATATTCGCTAAACGGGAGAGGTTACTCACGATACGAATTTTCTCGGACGATAATTCTTAGCTTCCGGTATGCGTAACCACGCTGTAGCGTGTGAGGGGAAAATGATGTCTACTGCTCATGCGCTGTCTACTGCTCACCATTTTTTTCGGACGAACAACATACTGATAATACGATTATCGTACGATGTGTTATAATACGATCAAAATTTTTATGCTTGCACGACCGGATAATATCGGGCGTACTGTCGTGATCGCCTCTCGTAAGCTGTGTACTAACGATCAGATTATCGTCCGATCTTTTCACAAGCGTTTTTTTTCGCCCGATTTTCGGATCGTGTGTACGGGGCATAAGAGAGGGGAAGTTTTCCAATAGGGACACTAACTCTGGTGACACCCCGGTATTCCCTCACTTAGGAGGCATTTTCTCTCACCTCCTGTTTTGGCTAAGGGACATTTCCAATGGCACACAGATGGCATTTAACCCTCTCTTACTCTATGCAAAATATATTTAAAAAAAAAAAAGCTGCCTTTACTTACACTTTAATATGCATTTAGATGTATGCAGCAAATAAATAACAGTAATCAGAATGCAATTTTTTTGTGATCTTTTTAAAAATAAAGTGGAGCAATCAGTCAGTGGATAATTCCTTTGACAAACATGTTCTCACATGTTTGGTTATCACCTAAGATGATGTTCATATTACCGCTAAAAGTAAAAGCATGACAAACCCGTTTATATCCAAGATAACTTTTACCATAGTAAAAGTTCTACATTTTATTCAATGTTACACCAGAAATTGAAAGTTCTACCAATTTTGTGCATTTTGATCAGTAAAAAAGTCAAATACATGTGGTAGATAAAAATGTTAATTCTCAACTACTTCGAGATGCATTTTTTTTCCTGAAATAACAAGGCAGAAATTGATTTCCATATGTGTAAAATGATAATAGTCATGAAGAAAAACATTTTCTTTTTGGAAATATACAGCATGTAAGGCAAGAGGTTGCTCATTATTTAAACTAGAAATGACAGAGCACATTCTCTGTTTGGTAATGAAAACATTTTTCACAAGTCAGTAAAGTTATTACAAAAAAAAAAAGTTAATTTTTCCTTTTTTTTTTTTCCTTTACTCAGAAAAGTGCTTAATGCTCTTGTGACTTGCTGACAAAGGAGAATTCTAAAATGCAAGAGCTAGAAAATGGTGGAACTGTCTGTATGAGCAGTGATCATGCTAAGTATGCCATACGGGTTTTTAACCCCTCTCCTATTACAATTAGGCTCTGCAGGTGCAAACCTCATTCCCATTTTTAATAACCAGTGATTAATCAAGCAAAATATCAAAAATCCATCTTATTAAAAGGTCAGAGTATTCCTGTAGTTGATCCTGAATATTGTATATCATGTTGTTCTTCAGGCAGAGGTATAAATCAGGGATGATTGCAGGAATAACCGTTTGCTTGGAAAGATACATACGGATTGAAAAGCAGAAGTAATGGGAGATTTCAGGACATTATATCTACTGCTGCCTGCAGTCGGTAAATAGTCATCTCCTGAAAAGACTTTAGAAGGAATACAAAACTTAAACTGGGAGGATTGCCGCTCCGCAGTCTTCAGGTTCCGTGTAGTAAGAAGAGTTTGTGTCTGAGTGGTGGATTGCAAGAGCTTCTTTGCTCTCCAGATTTGGCTCAATTATTACAGTCTTCTCAAATATTTTCTTTTTACATGTTTCGGGACAGTTCTGCACATAGATGACTCTGTTGTAGGCTTTTAGTCTCTTCCATAACTGGATATACACTTTACATTGCACATACATAAACAAGAGTCCTCCAGTGAAGCCAATTGCTACCACGACTAATTTAGTCCAAAACGGCCATTCCAGGATACCTTTACAGACAGAAGAGACACAAAGTAAAAACATGCACTACACTTTTTTTTATGTTTTTAGAATAACAAGTAAATCCATATTACTACTAATCTTTTTAAAGCTATTTAAAGAAGGCAAACAAGCAATTACTAAAAGGCAAAGACAAACTCCTATTAAGCACTGTTATGCTATCAAAAGGATGGTACCCTAGGTGGAGGTTCACAGGGCGGTATATTACATACTGACAATTGTTTTGGCTGTTTTGGCAATTTTTTTACTATTAATTGAATGGCCACAGCCTTTACCAAAAAATATGGTTGCTTATTTGAACAGAGATGCCCCCCCCCCCCCACATACAGCTAAAACATTTCAAGATGAGGAGTAAAGGTTATCAATATGGAAGTGGAACAAGCTTGCCCATGCCAGGCACAATGTATCACTTCTGTATTCAGTGGTTTCTCGTGAAATGAAAGCAATAATCTTTCCAGAAATATATTTAGCTTTTTCTGTTTTTTATTTAAATATACAGTACACTTGTTCAGAATCCACCAAATTCTGCTGTATAGACAACAGCCCTGATACTGAAAGGTACTGCATTTTACAAAATATCAAAGAAGGGGGTGGTTAAGTTGGAATGGATGGGAAATCAAAAATTTTGAATGGTCACCACAGAAGGAATAGAGGAAAAATCTTCCAATGAGGACATCTGTTCTGATGATAATTGTCTAAGTATGGATTTCTTCAGAACTTTGTAGAGTTCTCCTACCACTACTTGTTTCTCTGGGAGAAGTACTAAAGTAGAATATCCCCCAATGGGATACAGACAAAACTCACAGGGGTTCCAATCATTCCCTACACTCTAAAACAAGAATGTAGCTTTATATATATCTAAATTTATATTATGAACAAAGTACCTTTTTAAACTCCAGGTATATCTTACTAATCTATATTTCATATTAGTGTCCCCTTTATGTCTTTGCAGTGCGCTACAATGTGTTATGCCAACACATGCCTGTGCACCAAAAACTATCCCTACCTTTTTACGGTTTGTTGCAGTGTGATGCATAAATGTCTTTATAGGTGTAAAGGGAGCCAAAATACTCTGGACCTGGAAGGGGAAGCAGTCATATCCTGGCTGACTTCAGGTTTTGTTGGCTCCTGGACTAGTTGTGATGTATACTGCTCACCACTATCAGGTATCTTCAGCAACATGGTGGCCAATCACAGTTGTGCAGGCTATAGTAAAGTCATGGTGAAGACCACATTGTTGTAATTTTTATAATATAGTGTTTATACTCTTCTATGCTCTTGAAACATTGAATATACAGTAAATCTAAGAAAATGTTGTTTACATGGTCCGGGATAACTGCTAACCCATTACCTGAGCTGTATCAGGTTCAGGTGTGGTCATTTTAACATAGAATTCAGAAGCCAGTCAGTCCAGGAAGCAGAGCACACTGAGTTCCAGTGAAAACAACAAAGCCTACCTAGTTATGGATTTGTGTCTTAAGATTATAGGTTGGCTATTACATCTAACAGCAAGAGAGTCGCAGAACAAGAGATCTGAATAATACTCCAGATGACCATGAAGAGGATTTGTATTCTGCATCATCTGCCTTTACAATAGAGCTAATGTGAAAATATGTAACTGAAAATTACAATAGTGCGCTAATTACAAACAACAAAATTGTCCGTGAATAACTAAATTGATTTGAAGAGGAGTCTATTCCATCTAGAAAAAAGGTGTTCCCAAACAAATACGTGCTGAACGAACTCTTGTGAAGTGATAGGTGAAGAGTTCGTTCAGCACGTATTTGTTTGGGAACACCTTTTTTCCAGATGGAATAGACTCCTCTTCAATCAATTTAGTTATTCACGGACAATTTTGTTTGTTTGATTATTTAGTAATTAGCGCACTATTGTAATTTTCAGTTACATATTTTCACATTATTCATCTATTTTTCACAGTGCTGCTTTTACACGTTCGCGCACCTTTTTTCATTTTTATTCAGTTTACAATAGAGCTGCAGTAGTACATGAAAAATAGCTACATAAAGGCTACTAAATGGGTCATATTGAGAGCTAACCTTTGCATGAAGCAAGACTGAGAATCAATACAAAAACAAGGGTATTGCATTCTAAAATACTAATACATAGAAATGTGTTTTGTGAAAACTGTGGTAAAACATCTGCAGCAAGCACAGTTGAAGTAAAAACACAACTCCAGTCAGAAAAAAAAAAATGTTTAACCACTTGAGTCCCAGCACCTTTAACCTATATAGTCCCCTAGTGTCCCAGTGATTTTTTTTCATGTTTTGGACATGAGACAGATTGTCTTACAATTGCTGCTATGTTTTGCAGTCAACCTAGCCAGTCTTGACATTTTGTTTGGGGGGACAGATAGTACTTTCTTTTGATATCATACTTTAAATAACATATTTTATTTTCTATTTAATCTAAGGATATTGGTGAATATTATGAAAAAAAGGTGATTTTCTGGTGATTCTGGCCACATAAAAATGTAAAATATAAGATACAGTGTTTTTTCTTTTTAGAAATAAATTTTTTTAATTGGTCTAAAATCAAATACCAAAGTTATGGGGTAAATACAGTATGTATGTTGTAGAAATAATGGTGTATATATTCAATTTTTTATGATGCTTTTTTCTCACACTTGATAACATAGGTCCTATCTTTGATTAAAAAGGGTTTCTTTCATTTTTTTGAGCAGTGTATTTTCAGAGTATAGCATCAAGTAAATTAGGCTCCTGGGATATCTGGTCAGTTAAGTAGCAGAGGGGTTGTTAATAGCAGAGGGGTTGAATTGATTAACAAAAGGTGCACTAGATGCACAAAAATGAACCGACATCCAAAACAGGAATGGTTTTACAGGTGGAGGCCACTGACTTTTTTTTCCTACTCATCTTTTCTGACTGTTTTGTTACATGTTTTGCATTTGGTTAGGGTCAGTGTCACTACTGGCAGTATGAGGCAATATCTGGCCCCTAAAAAGGTTGCACAGGCAGTTCAACTCCTCCAGGATGGCAGCCATTAGGTATTGGGATGAAATCCTTGGAACCTTCATCAGACCCTACGTTAGTGCAGCGGGTCCTGGGTTCCTCCTGGTGCACGACAATAACCGGCCTCATGTGGCGAGAGTATGCAGCCAGTTCCTGGAGGATGAAGGAATGGATACCAATGAATGACCCCCACGCTCGCCTGACCAAAAATCCAATAGAACACCTCTGAAACATTATTTTTTTCAGTCCATTTGATGCCGTCAGGTTGCACCTCAGACTTTTCATGAGCTCAGTGATGCCCTGGTCCAGATCTGGGAGGAAATACCCCAGGACACCATCCGTCATCTCATTAGAAGCATGCCCCAACATGCATACAAGCACATGGGGGCCATACAAACTACTAAGTACCATTTTGAGTTTCTGCAATGAAATTTCAGCAAAATGGATTAGCCTGCTGCATCATTTTTTTCACTTTGATTTTTAGGGTGTCTTTGAATTCAGACGTCTGTAAGTTGATAATATTTTTTTCCATCAAAAAGCGTGGCATCCTTTCATTCCTAACACATTACCCAGTCCATATCAGTATAGATATCCAGCACGATATTTTTCCCTATTAAGATCTGATGTGTTTTCAAAGTGTTCCTTTATTTTTTTTTTGAGCAGTATATATTGCATTTTTTGAACAGCAGTCTGAAATGTTGGACTGTTAATGTTTTGAACATTTGTAATTAATATATACTTTTTATATTGGGTTTACTTGAAATTAAAGCAAAGAAAACATTTCAAGTGGTTTTTTTATTTTTTCAGTTTCTTATGTATAGATAATGTGCAAAAAAAACAAACTTTATACTACTACTTCTATACAGAAGAACACAGTAGAATTAGGTCTAAATTAAATAGTATGAACATTGCAGGGCCCAGAAACAAGGGAGCACATTTTGTGGTAATAATTGAAAACTGGCATGTCTGTTTTTTTGGCACCAAACTGCACCTACAGGGGCTCAGGCATGGTATGACCCCATAAAATACCCCAAAAGTACTCTATTGGGAAAAGAAGAAGTTCAAGGTGTTTGAAAAATTGGGGTTCAAAGTCAAGTTATATCCCTTGTCAAACTGCAACTGGCAGCAAAATTAGGAAAAAAAATTTGATACAGAATTTTCAAGAAACTCACACTCTGGATGTGTTCAGGACTGTGCACCCTCATGGATGTCAGATTGAGAGCAGTGGCCATGTCCATACAGCAGTTGGGTACCAACTGACAGCAATGGGATTGCCTGCACAGGGATTCACAGAACATCTGTGCATCACAGTGCAGGAAAACATGGCCCTTACACAGAGTATGGAATTATACGCCTCACTATCTCTTATCTCACCAACCACTCTGAGGATTCAAGTGTTTAAATTATGTTTGATAGCATGGGGAAGGATTAGAACCTCTGTCTGTTTTTTTTTATGTCCTTGTCAACATCTGTAATATGTTGTTTTTTTTTGCTGGATGTCAGAGCAAAAACTGATCAGAAACTTCCTCAACCACAGAGACAACAATAAACCCAGTTTTCCTGGGAAAGGGTCAGAATCTCTGTTAAGTTTTGCTGCCAGGTTCCCCCACTCAGGAGATTTGCTCTCGCTTTCTGTTTAAAGACAAAACAGGAAGGATTTATTACTAATAAGATGTCATGGGGCCCTGTTTCTCATTTTACTAGGCCCTCAGAGGAACTAAGCTATGTGCATGGCAATTAACTCTAAGCACTTAGCCACCTTTAGGTTTATTCAATAAGACAAAAAGCAACACAATTGTTGATCTGACTTCATTAAATGGAAAACCGATTGGTTGGCTGTTCGCTCTGTTTTACTAAACAAACCTGCTTGGGAATTTCTCAGTGATTCCCTTATTCAGTCATAGCTATCTACTAGCTTAACTCACAAGCAAGCAGAGACTCATACATACCTGTGGTTTGGCCCAACTTGATCTCTTCAGCTGTTCGGTCAATAAGAACGTATAATGACCAGACAACACAGGTGATTGCAATGATGTGGAATGTTACAGAGCACATGATCTTCCTCCGTTCACTTGAGGTCATCTGCAGCTTTTCCCACTAGAAAAATAAGAAAGCTTTAAAGTTTCACAGGATCCTTAGGTTCAAGGCTTTACAAGATATATCGCAGCTGTGGTATTCCATAACTCCCATGACCCCCTGACTCTTGTACTTGGCTACTATAAAGTTTAGAGAGATTAAGGTCTTCCTAAAGTGGACCTTGCAGTACAAGCAAGGTCCACTTATTCAAAAAGGCCACCCTTTCCCCGCATTAGCAAATGCTATAATTACAAAAAAGTTAACATACATACCCTCCCATACAGCAGGGGGTTCGATCACCATCCACCTAAAAAAATCCTTGTGTATGCCCAGAGCCCAAATCTAACAAGATGACAGTCCTGAACAGTAGTGTGGCATCTTCTTATAAAATTTTGGGCTACTCAGTACTCTCTGGGATTTAAGGAAAGGATGGGGACATCACCCTTGCTTAAACATTGAAGGTAAGGTAATCTATTACGAGTGGGTGCTGGGTAAATAAATGGACTCTTCATTTTAAGTGAAATTTTCAGGCAAACAGCTACATACCCAATAGCGGTAATGACAGCTAAATACCCAATAGCTGTAATGACAGATTTCTTGAGGTAGTTTCCTTAGGAACGCCTAATTCGGGCAAACATTTGTGCGAATTTTGGTAAGATTACCGACACATGCAGCAAATTCAGGTAGTTCCTATCATTGGCACTTTAAAAACCTACCACTATGACAGTGACAAACTCTTAAAGAATTACCGCCAGTGCATAGATTAGGAAGCTGGCAATAATTTAGAGCAACTCTGAGCTGGAGTACAGAAGCTATGTTAGTACTCACAGCGAGCTGGGCTTATTCTGGGAGGCTGCCATATATGTGAGAGCTACCCACACAGGGCTGTATCCCCAGTCCCATTTAGCGGTCAAGCCAGGAAATTCCCTGGCAGAAAGCTAAATGTAAAAAAAGATGTTGTCATTACCTAAATATGACAATGCCTATATTTTGGAAATGACATGCCACTGGGTGGTTGCAGCCTGGTGGGGACCTGCGAGAGTAGTTCCCCGTCAAGTTAGCTTTACTTCTGATTGACTTTTAATTGACAGTGCACAGCAGTGTGTGGATTTGAAAGACACTATTGATTGGTCTACTGCTGTGCGCTGTAGACCAGGAGTAAAGTGGACCTGATGGGGAACCAGTATCTCAGTTCCCCATCAGGCTCTGCTCTCCCCTGTACAAAAATCCTTGGCCATACACCTGTCACTTTGACGGGCATAGTGACTGGGGAGGAAGGGGGTGGAAATAAGTGCACAGAGGAAGGAGTGTGTGAACCTCAATGCAAATACCAAAAGATTCATGTACCTGTCTCTGACAGGTACAAGAATCGTGCACAAGCACTGACCCTTTCGGTGCTGTGCTCTGATGGATCTCTGATGGAACTCTAAAGGGTCTTAACAAATAAATTCTCCTCTTTCCCGTCTTTGTTCTAGATTGTACATATTAAGTTCCTGAGAAATATATTTTGTCCCCCAGAACTTTCACCATTTCTTATTCACAATCCACACTGCACATTTAAGTAGGATGACTTCACTCTTTCCTGCACAAAATACAATGAAACTGCATTATCTCTCTGCTAATTCATGGTCAAATTAGCAGGTTGGTAACACAGGAAGCAGTAAAAGCTGAAACAGAAAACTGCCTGTGCTGGCTGGTAGAGAATTTATTTCAAAGAAAAGATTCAAAATCCCTTTGGAAAGCAAGTTCACATATATGCATATCAACTGTGCACTTAGCGGTTTGCCTGATAGTCAGCTTTAAAATAATAAATTAAAAAGGGACCCTTTATTAGTATGCAGATTGAAGATCGACTTAGCATGTCTGCTAAACCAAGGACAAACTCTAGAGAAAATCCATACAATTTTAAACTGGTACACACGTGTACAATTTAAGCATGCGTTTATAATGGGTCTACTTCTCCCCAACACCTATGACTTAAATTTAAGTCTGAGCTAAATGGCAATGGAAGCTATGAAAAACATTTGTTTAGCCTGGTGCTAAACTTCCCCAAAATAATTGTTACTTTGTCTGTTGGTAATACCATTGTTCTCTTCAATAACCTTTTGGGAAGTCCTAAAACATACATTTTACTACCACCAAAACATATTATTTTGGTTTTGGATAGAATGGGCAAAAGTTAACATTTTTTATTTTTTTCGTCTGTGGCCCTTTTGATGAGATTTTCCCTCCCCTTCTGGCCCAGTGACACCCGTGTTAGGGTATTAGGGGGGTAAGAGTGTCACTAAGAATGAAGGTACAGACCGCAATACAACAATTTTCAAAAGTTCAGACCCTTCTCCATTCGAATAAGCTATGTTTTTGTTTTTCTGTGTGACCTATTGAAGAGATTTCCCATCACATCCTGTTCTAACAGGAAGTGAGAGGAAATCTCCCAAAAGGACACAAAGTTATAAAATCTTGACATGGGTGGTGCCTTTTTTCTATTCTATCCAAAACAAAACATTTTGGCTAAAGTTGGGTTTAAAGAATATAGTTGCTATTTTGTGATTTTTCTATGAAATGTAGTACCAGAAAAATACTACAGCTATCTCAACAGCTTGAAAATTCAAATTTTTATTATGGTTGCATTTGCATGGGCAATGAGCCACGGTATGAATCCCAGCGGAGAGAATCTACTGATTCCTGCTGCTGGGATTGACAGCCTTGTGCAAATTGCCAAGTCTGTGCACTGCCATGTAGATTCCTGCCACTGGGATTCGCACTGTGGCTAAACACCTGTGTGAAGGCAGCCTTAGTCCATTTTTGTTTCTACTGAATGTTTTTGCTATGTTGTAAAACAGGATGTATATTGAAAATTGGTGTTAATTTTGTTTCCTGTACACTTAAAGCTGAACTCCAGGCAAACCGCTAAATATACAGATGAAATACATATATCGAAGTTGTTTTGGCAAAGGATTTGTGTATCTGTCCAACCAGTCCTGAGAATTACACAGATCACTCTCAACTTCAGGTCTCCTTTCCACCCTCACCGTGATTGGATAGTGAGAGAAAAGCAATAAACGGATGAGCTCATCTCTGCTCTCCCTTTCTATCAGAATTTTCTTTGCCCTTCAACAAACCCAGATGGCTCCTTGTGCTGCTTTTTCCTTTCCCTTGCTGTGCTTTATGGTGCAGGGACTCAGAAGGCTGATGCCAAGTCAAATTTAGGTACTTACAGGGTTTTCATTTAAAATATACATTCAATGATGTATAATAAAGAATAGATTATAGGTTTTTCATTTCTGCCTGGAGTTTAGCTTTAGACATCGACAGTTTTTTTATTTACTTCTGTCAACAGAGAGGGCCATATACTAATCTAAATTTGACCAGTCCCTGCAGACCAGGGTGAATTTTGAGGAGTCTATGTCCAGCTTTAATGGTATTGTAAAGGCAGAAGTTTTTTTTTTTTTTATCTTAATGCATTCTATGCATTAAAATAAAAAAAACAAAAAACCTTCTGTGTGCAGCAGCCCTCCTAATACTTATCTGAGCCCAACTTTATCCAGACATGTTGCAGGAGTTTCTCAGCTGCCCGGGACTCCCCTCCTCATTGGCTGAGACAGCAGCTTGGCACATATGTCAATCAAAGTCAGTCAGCCAATCAGAGGGGGCGGGGGCGTTGCTCCGTGTCTGAATGAGCACAGGGAGCGGTGATTTAGCTCAGGTGCCCCACAGCAAGCTGCTGGGGGAGAGCCACACAGGCAGGAAAGCAGAAGAGGGACCCGAGAAGAGGATCCGGGCCACTCTGTGCAAAACCACTGCACAGAACAGGTAAGTATAACATGTTTGGTATTACAAAAAATAAAACGAGACTTTACAATCACTTTAAGCCTAGTACGTACTATTTTTTTTTTTTTTTCGATCAACCTAGCAGGGCTGAATTAAAAAAAACGGACAGTTTCGGAGCTGCTGTGCTATTGCGTTCTGACAGGGGGACAGCCCCCAGCCAGAACAGCCCGTCCGTGAGAGCACTGACCGGGAGTCAGTCAGCAGACCTTATTCGGCCATGCCCCTTCGAAAAAAGCCAGCTGAACGGCCAGCTTCTGTCCGACCAGCTGCAGTACATGGGCCAAATGATGGCCGGTTTCTACTGAACCAGCTGATGGGGAGGAGGACCCTCACCTTGCCAACATCCAAAATTACAATAGAAAATGGAGTGAAACTAAACTAGCCGACATTCGGCTGGTGTGTACTAGGCTTTGGACCAAAGGCTGTCAATAGCGACTGTATTATTAACTCTTCCAGTAGGAGACCTTTATACCTTTATTCTCCTTCTTTCGCCTTCTGCAAAAAAACAAATCACACTTACTTTTCTTAAAGGCTTTAATTTGGTTTCCATAATAAACTCAAACTTGCAAAGTTCACAGCATCGTGTATCGGAGCTCTTGATCCATTGCTGGAGGCAAGCCTGGTGCACAAAGTGAAGACTTCCTGTACAGTGACAGGGTGTTATCAGAGGGCTTTCATCATCACCTTCACAGTGACATATCCTGAATTAAAAATAAGACACTCAGTGTAAAGGATTCTGTGGTAATGCTGTCGTTTTTCCAAGCCATGCCAGTGCAATAGAAATGTAAATATAAAAATAAAACATTTGCCCCCTCACCTTTTGCTATGGGGAATCTAACATTTTGGAATTCACCTTACTTTTTGCCTCTCTGATAATAGTTACTAGAACAAATAATTGGATGATTCTTCCCGGCATGAACACAGACCGCTATAAGAACTAGACAAAGGGTGCAACTATTCACTACTTTATTCAAAACACAAGTCTTAGAGAATAAGTTTCTAGACTATAAGGCAACATTTAGAGGGTGAAGATAAGTTATCTGTTTTTAATGTTGAGGGTGCAATGTGGTAGAATTAACATCGAATCATATCTTTATTTTCTTTGGGTACTAAGAACGATGTTTTGCATATTTCACCAGCATTAAATATATTAAACAATAGACCATTCTAGTGTTCTATATATTTATACCAAGAGATGTTCTTTTCTTATGGTTTCTACTTTTACAAAGACATTATTTCATATGTTCTCTGCCTTACAATATGATAAGCAATAACATTTGCCACAAAGACCATTATTTTCAGCAATGAGAGCCAATGAGACTTGAAAACAGTCACAATGCTGAAAATAAAGATTATTATGGCAGATAGCACGTATTATAGCTTAGTTACCGCATTCAATAGTTAAAGGATATCTAAACCTGGGAACAGTCATCCCCAAATTCCTTTCCCTTTTCCCCACTGACACCAAGGTCTGAAGGACAGCTGACCACCTAAGGTCTGAAAGAACGTGAATTGGCCTAATGTTTAGAAAGTTTGAATACGCTGTCTTAGATGTGGTGGCTGCATTCGTTTTAATTTCTCAGGATAATTTCAATTTCAGTAAAGACACATAATACCTATTGATCTTGCCAGAAATGCAGTCTTTGTTAGTTCCTGTAAGCTTTACTGAAGGTATAAAGTTATCTTCCCTCCAAGTTATCGTCTGTAGACTACCAATTTTAAATTGCCCCATGTAATAGAGATGAAGAGAGGAGGAATTGTTTGTAATTCATATTAGGAGAGCAGGATAATCTTTGCCTATGTTCCTGTTTAAGCTGGTGCCATACCCATGACCCCAGGTTTCCCGTTTCAGGGTTGCTCCTCTCTCTTGCAACATTTTATGGAGCACATGCACCCTTGCATGCAGGGATTAGAATTGTGTTTCCCTAAATTGTGTGCATCAACAGAAATACACAGCCCCATAGCTTAGGGTGGCAAGGCAATCTCCCCTACTCTTCCTGCACTGTCCTCTGTTAACTCTTTCCTAGTAAGACCAGAAGATTAGGGAAGCAGCACTGTAAGAGCAGGAACCAGCAGCACTGAAAGTTGTAAATTTTCCTAAAGAATGTTAATGGTATTGTGCTCAATTATAAACTAAAAACATGGAGGGTTTAATACTACTTTAAGCTACACATAATTCATCCTCCTTCGAATTCCCATTCTAAAAAGTTACAAAGTGCTGATCAGTGTGTTCTGGTGGGGTGGCAGTCCCCCTGTGAGAACACAATAGCCCAGCGGGGGAGATCGCTGTACTAATATCGCTTGTGTTAGGACGGTGATCTCTCGATGGGTTGAATGAAAAGAAAACTTCTAGTGTGTACCCAGCTTTATATTACCATTTTACATTTACATGTGTAGTTAACTACATTGTATTGTTTTAGGTTAGTTAAAAAAGGCTACAGCATACTCTTAGCTAGTTTAAAGGTGGGTACACACTGGCTGAATATTGTCTGTTCTCTGTTTAAGCGGCTGACATTTGGCCAGTGTGTACAGCAGCCTGTCCGGCTTCTGTTGAATGGGCATGCTGGAAAACCAGCAGCCGATTGGCATCAGATCAGCGGTGGCAGTCAATGGCTGCAAGTGGGGACCTGTGTGTTCCTGCGAGGGGGGGCTGTCCCCCTGTCAAAATACAATAGCTCAGCATGGAGACCGCTGTACTAACATTGCATGGTTAGTACAGCCAGCTCCTCCTTTACAGGCATTAGGAAAAAAATAAAAATAGAACAAGTCTACAAAAAGGCTGCCGCTACAGTTAACTGTTGGTGCCAGTTACTTTGATTTTAAACCACAAAAGTACTAAAAAATACTACTCTTTAATCTAGACAAGTTTGAATGGTATTAAGAATTATTTTATTTTATCCAAGTTGTATTTTTAAATGTATCAAAACCCAATAACAATATAGTAATATATTGCAGCCCACCAGTCCTCAGATGTGATACTGCATTCGTTTTCTTTTTGCTTTTTCACCTGGTGATCCTGCCAGTAACACTCCCAGTTCTAGGGTGCAATTTAATTACTGTATCATATGGAGAAGTAGAGTTGTCATCCCAGGGCAGGAAGAGTGGTCTTAAAAAGTTATCAACTCTTCTCAGTTCATTGCTAGGTCTTTAACATGGAGGGAGGTGATCGAAAGTTTACAGCAGTGAACTGGACAGCGATGATAGCAATGCTTAAGATTACGCTGCACAGTATGCAGAAACATACAAGTTCACTGGATTTCTAGCAGGATCAACAGATTTTTTTTAAATGTATCAAACAGGCAGTAAAATACTTTTAGGGCTCTTTGACATCTGGAGTAAGGTTTACTGCCCTAAGAAAAGCAGTCCACTTTTCGGAGAGCAGTATAGCACCAGCCAGCAGGGGTTCAGGAGGTGCTACTGCTCCCGCTTAAAGACTTTATTTATTTTTTTCATTTTCAAATGGCAATTTTACATTGCAGGACTGCACTGCAACTGTAAGCCAAGGGTTTGGCTTGCGGTGCAGCCCCATTGATCTCAATGGGCAAGTTTGACAGGTACTGCAGGCCAAGTTTTAAAATGCCAAGGCCACAAAGCAAAGTATTGCTGCTGTAGCATTTGCACAGTCATGTTAGACTGTAATGTTAGCATTCTGATGGGTAGCTGGGGGCTATAAGGGCTATTGTAAGGGATTTTCAGACACTTTAAGGTTACACACTCTCAATAGGAAACCTGTACGGATACACTTTTAGGCTTGTAATTTCTAATCTTTGTTTGAATATGCGGATTGCCTGGTTATCAAGCTGATCTGATTCAGGTAGGCTGAATGTCTGAACTCCAGACCTGCATACTTGTTTAGGTTCAATGACTCAAACTATTGAAGCCATTGGATCAGCATGCCAGCCAGACAACTAGCATTTATGAAAATAAAATGTCAGTGCAAGTGCAGCCTCCACGTTTCTCTAAGATCAGGTTGCAGAAATAGATAAAACACAGTTTATAGGTAATGGTACATGAAGCATAACATTTCTAGCATAGATAGTTGTAAATATCTGCAAACAAATATTGACAACTGAAAAATATGGTTTTGTTGTGAGCAATCCAGAAGTAATCTGAATATCTGTCAAATAACTTCTCTTTCATATGAGTGAATTTAAAATGAATATATGGAGTAAAGGGGAGATCAAGCAGCAAATGGAAACGATTCAGCCCTGTAGCAGATCTCTATTCAATAGCGCACATTCAAAATAGACATCTTAAAACCATATTATAAAGGTTCGTCTTGATATCCCCATTTATGCCTGATATTCAGATCAAGAGAGATTTAAATATTTCTATTATATCCCTTTAAGGGCTTGTGGTAACAGCCATTTAAAAAGCCATCCAAGCCCCTCCTACAGCGATTTCAGAGCTGAGCCGCCCCTCACCTGCTATTGATTTCCACAAACAGGGCTTCTCTGTGTGCACATGTGCATGCTTCCTTTCAACACCCTGAACACAGCACAACGCAGGTGGGGCTCAGGCGGCCTCTTAAAAGTCCATCTACATAACCCTAAAGAAAACAGCTTGCAGCAAATTTCTAAATATCTTCTAAATGCTACAAAGATGCAGTCCCAAAAAAAGAGGCCAAACATTTGACAGCTGCTTCCCTCTACCCGCATGATCAGCACAGTCTAAAGTATGTCCTTCCAACTGAGAAAAGACCCAAAGGGCAACATTTCAGCTAATGTGTTGGCTACTATCGGATTTCACCAACAGGTAGTCAAGCAGGAGTTGCTTGGGAATTGTGTGCATCCGGAAAAATGTCAACCTGGAAAAGTTAAGGGGAGAAACTAGGAGTCTATTTTAAATTTAGCCAGAAAAGATCCTTCAAAAAATCCAAATGAACTACCATCGTCCATATGTAAAATACAAATATGATCTTGATGTACTTTTAAGCAATGCAGTGTAGGCATTGCCAATTAAAGGTTGTGATATTTTTGGGATTCAAAGAGTAACTATTTTAAAACATACTTTTTTAGCTTGAAATATCAAGCAACTTTACAAATATAATCTACAACCTTTTCCCGTGCTTTGAGAACTGTCATCAATGGCCAGACCACTCTGTTTTTACTCAACCTGCCCATGCCTGCACCATACTACAGAGAAGGAGGGATACCATGAAAATAATATGCTCTAGATATAGGTTTTATTAAAAGTCTTTAATTCCAGGGGCCATCAATAATAAGTTCCAAGCTACAATGCAGTAATATATTCAGAGGAACTCCGAAACACCTCGAAGCAGTCAGCCCAGATGTAAGTTTATCTAAGCCCTGCCCATTTATCCATCACGTGATTCTAGACAGCCAATTGTGGAAAGCAGAATGCCTGCTTGTCCCGGTCTAGGAAACAGTGCTCTCTACATAGTAACTTATTTAGGGACTGGCTGCTTCTAGCAGTTTGTGGTCTCAAATGACAGCAGAAAAAAAATCATCATTGGTGGCTCATAGAATAAAATACAAATAATTAGAAATGTGTGTGGAGCAAATGTTTCCTTGTCCTCACTCCTTATTTGCAGTCACCCTACAGACACAGACTACCTAGATGTTCACAGTAACCTGGGTAGTGATGACCGCTCTTAAAGAACAGGGAAATAACAGAGAGATGTAATAGGTTGTGCTTGGACACATTAGAAAATCCAATTTGTTTTCATTATACAAAACTATGCAAAAAATGGAGATGGGCAAAGCTATGATACCAAGAACAAAAAATGCACAGATGTAACTATGGTAGTACATGTTAGCTAACATTCAGCAATTTATTCCCATCTGATGCCAATGATTCAGTATGACTTTGTTTGGGACTGCATCTTGGATAAGAATGTGGAGAGTGGCTCCTCTGTAAACCGACCTGCATAAATCCCCAGATGCCGACACAGGGGAAGCGGGGGGAAGCTTTTTTGAGGGGGAAGGACATTCAAGGTCGCTGTCCTCAACTGAACACAGCGGAGCTCTTGATTCATGTGGATCTTCTTTGACTGGGACATAGTCATCAAACACATCATCATCCCCCATATCGTCAGAACAAAAGTCGGTGCTTCCCAAAAGCATACTAGAGGAGGTACCAGCATGTAGACTTCTAGAATAGGCATCGTGCTCTTGGAACATGTGCAAGCTATGAGCACTTGAAGTAGGGGAAAAGGAAAATAAGTAGTGCAACAAAGTTTTGCTTTTTGAGGATTCACTGTCTGCCTTATCGTCCATAAGAGGTATGCATACAGATCCAAGGCTAGCATCCAGACTAGGAATATGCAATGGATTAGATGAGAGGGAGTGACCACAAATGACATTAGAGCTGTTTAAAGCAACAGGGCTAGGAATATTTGTTCCTTTTTCTAGAAACTGAAATTTGTTCTTTGAAAAATGATGATCTTCCACAGACAGCAATTTCCCCTCTGAGCTAGTTCTTTCCACAAAATCACACTTTCTGGCTGAATCCACTGCTTTCTGGTCCACATCATTCAGCGATTTTGAGAACGGAAAGGCAGATTTGGCCTTACAAGGCTTGATGATGTTGCCACAGCTCCTTGTATTGGCAGGGTCCTTCGTGGAACCATCTTGACAAATTATTGTCACAGTGACCCCTGGTGATCTAGAACTCTGGAATTTGGGGTTTTTCAACACAACAGCAGACTGCACTGGACTTTGATGACAACATTCAGAAAATACAGCACTGGAACTGCATGCAGAACAGTGAAAAAAGCATAGAAAGTAAAAAACGAAATGGCAAGAGAAGATTATTGTGTTAAAACATGACAGAAAAAACACAGAGACAACATGGTATGGAACAGGATGGACAACACATAACTAACTCTACCCACGTGGTGTTTTTTTATATACACGGTTTAAATTCAATTTTCTACTTTTTTTTTTTTTTTAAGGATAGTACAAATATTAACCAAGCTTTAGTACCTGCAAATATCTTGACTTGAGGGAGTCACTGATGTCCGAGGAAAGCTATTTGGTGCAGTAACTGAAGTTGGGCTTCCTGCCTGAAAAATTGTAAAGAAACCAAATTTAAAACAGGATTTTTTTATTCTCTACATTAAAAAAGCCTTATATAGAAAGTGATATTCTGAAGGCATAAGCTTCATTGTTTCTTCAGCTTTGCAAAGTAAAAGCAAAAACATTGTGTTATGTTCAAATATAAAAGGCAAGGCCCTTCCCATTGTATGTGAAAGGAAACTTAATATACAGTATATCTAGGTAAGACAGCCAAGACTTTTTAGTCTGATGTTCATGTAATATGCAATATTACAATCTTTCACCCAGAACCCCCTATGTGTCTGGGCAAAATCAAACATGGCACCTCAAAAATACACCGCGCACAGAGAATACACATGTACATGCAAAGCCGATATATAATATGTATGAAGGAAATCCATCAGCTGTTTTTTTTGGAAGGTGCAAGTTCCAAGGCCATTATCCTCATCCTTGCCTCACCACTCAGTGACTTATTGAGCATACATGCAGCCTGTGAAGTTTTGGGACAATTTCAGGTTGTGACCCACCAAGCAGTAAAGGATAAAGATGACGGTCCAAAAATAAGCACCTTCAAAATTAAGTCAGTAGTGGCAGCCTCTATATTGTTATCCTGAAAGATTCCTTTTCTTGTAAGTATAATGGAAAAGTTCTCTTTAAGGCTAAAGTTCAGATATATATAAACCACAAATGAATGGCCAGATGACAAGCAAATGAGCTGCAAGTTTGGAAATGACTTGCTAAGTGATTGCTAGACTTGCCAGGCTTCACAAGTTTGTTTCACAATTGCAGCAAGTCCACATTGCATGAATGACTCCAGATCAACTTTCTAAAGCAAACATTCTGAAAGTCTGCTTCAGTTATGTTGTGCAATAGTCATTCCCACCGCAGGGGTCACTGGGACTTGCAGAGCTCTTGTTGTAGGCTCACCACTCCAACTCTTGCTAGAGACTTGCCATGCAAATTTGCTACAAATTGGAAAAGTGTCAACTAGAACTTGTGCTTCAAGTGCTCTGCAAGTGTACAACTTGGCAGTGAAAATGTGCAGCAAGTTAACAAGACTTACAGACTTACAATTCAAAACTGCCACAATTGTGTGGCAAGTTATCCTTGCTATGTGGGTGTAGCTTTGCATTTACTACTAAATCATTACATATTTTTCCAAATACAACTAATGTACGCACATGAATTCGAGCAGAGTGAGCAGAAGTGATGACCTCATTGGCCAGTAGACTGGAGGAAGGAAGTCACCAGTGTAATCCTTACTAGGGACAGGGAAAGTAGTCACCTGCCTGTCTGGGGCAAAGATGTATCCCCACCCTCCTATAATGAAATGCTCCCTACCTAAGCATCCTATCATCACAGCAAATTGTCGTAACATTGAGGGGCAGGAGGTGAACCTAGCCCAGTGCAAAACCCAATTTTGAGAAAAGTCCTATTTACATAGGCTTCTTTTTAAGTGGTAAATCAGGGAGGAACACGGAAAAGCCCTGGAGCTTAATGTGACTCCAATTCAACACCTTATATTAGAGATGCACTGATACCAGTTTTGTAAGACCGAGTACTGAGTTTTTCAAGTACTTACCGATACCCATTTTTAATTTGACCAGTGCGACTACTTCAGCGTGATTTAGTAGCCAGAGATGCACTGTAAGCTCGGGTTCACACCAGTGGGCTTTAAATTGTGCTACTTCAGTCCTATTTTAAAATCACAGATCAGTGCGATTTAGACCTCCGAATGAATTGCGGCTTGCAACTTCATTTAACAGAAGTCAATGGAGGTATCGGTTTTAGTATCAGAGAATTTGCATGAGTACTAGATGCTTAGTATCGGCACCAATAGAGGTATCGGTGCAACGCTACTATATATGATAGTTGTGCATTAAACTTAAGAAAAAAAAAAAACACTACTTCACGTTTAATATTTAAATAAAACATACAGTACCCCATACAAAAACAAAAACGCCAGACCCGCCGAAGGCAATTTCTTAGTGGCTGCTTTGGCTTCTACACTTTATTCTGAACATTGTTGTACTGCCTGAGCTTGCAGATATTTTGACTGTCTCAGGTTGGAACTGTCCTAATCCCCACGAAGAAAAGAGTAGGGGTTCACAAGTGCAGGACTATGCTTGGTATTAATAAACATCCATGTTTCATTATTGTAATGGAACATAGTACCAGCATACAGCATTAAAAAGGTAAACAGGTTCTGTGGACAAGAGATAAACCTGGTGGAGAAAGAACAGAGAAGTGAGACAGTTTCCATTTCTGCTGGCACAGCTCTCAAAGAATGTCAATGAGAATTTAGAACTCACAAGATTTTGCATTTCTAATCAAGCTATTCATTCAGCTTTAAGATCTCTTTTTTACTCTTTATTAAAATGATGCGGTCTTGCACTGGCTTGATTTCAACATAAAATTTAAGAAAATATTTTCTGCCTGCTGACTCAATAAAAGTGAAGCTTCCTAGTACATCGGATATCCAATGACAACACCAAGTTCAAAACAATAGATCTGCTCCCTAAAAAAGACAATAATAATGATTTTAAGTAAAATATACCCTTGTGAAAATGTGATTTTAAACAGACAGTTAACCCAATAATGTCCATCTATATATATATATATATATAGTAGAGAACTGTGAAAGTGTCACTATCCCAATATATGCAGAACAATAAAATACCCATTTGGATCATCATGTAGCCTATGTCTAAGGTCTTCAGCAGCCCCATTTTTGTGCTGCCACCATATATGTGTATAAGCCATTCTTTTGACCATTTACACTATATTTTTTATCTTGATGTACAATAAAATGTATAGTTTTTTATTTTTATAATTGTGTCTTTAGAGATTTTGTCTAATGGGCCCAAAAAAGTCCCTTCCCATTGGAGGGTATTCTTTTGTTCTGTAAAAATGCAGTAGGTACTGGGCAGATCTAGAGGACCTAATTATTGAGGAACTCCCAACACAGAAACCTGGTCACTGCAGCCTTCGTGAAAAAAAAAAGGTTGTGATGTTCAGTCCAACAATAACTGCCCACAACTGAAATATTACTTTTGTGTGGATTTAGCATTTGAACAGGATTTGTCACTTTTCAGTTATCTTGCTGATCAACCTGTTTCCCTTTCCACACAAGAAAGTTTAAATGACCATCCACTCAATGGCTGGTCTACAGTAGCAATTTTAGATGATCCCTTCTCTGTACATTGTTTTACACAAATTGTCCTTTCGATGTCCCTAATCCATCCTAGCTAGGCCACCTTCCCCACTCCCCAACTGTATGTTGCTTAATTTAGGAGCAATTAAGAGGTTGATCATGAGTTACCGTTAGCAGCTAAACTGATGGCGACTGAAATGAAGACTGATAAAGTCAAGGTATATAAAGGATGTCCTAAAATGAACACCAAAAGCCAGACCTTCACACGAGTCAAGCCAACTAGTCCATGGAGAGAGGAAGCTCTGTAAACAGCCATCTCTGGCAATTGCAAAATGTCCTAACTAGCAACAAGCTGACTGATGAATAATTTACAGCACAAGAGCATTCTTCAGAAAAAAAGAAATGCTGTTATATTGTTTCTTTCATAATGGTGACAGAATTCCTGCAAAAAAAAGATATCATAAAAAATGTATTATATCTGGTACTACTTTTTTTCTAGCTAGAGCTAAAACTCCATTGCTTGCAGCATTTATGACTTATCACTATGTAGCGTACAAAAGATATGAACTTGTTCAGTAAATCAGCATGTTTACTCGACTCTCCGTCAAAGCCAAACCCAGACAGGGATTCACAGCTTCTTTTAATGTTAGGAGACAAGCAAATCGAGCAAGCAGAGTGACTCAGGACTGTATGTTAATGGGTTGTCATGGCAACGTATGATTTTAGTGAGGGCGGGAGCATGCAGCTATTTTTTTCCCCCTTTTTGACGGCTCTGGTATTCAGTTCTACCAACTGATGATTTTCTCCAGCATTTGCCAATATTGAATGTGCTAATTTTATTAAATGTCAAGACACAGTTTTTAGGTTACCATGCAAAAGATCACACTGCTCTTTTGTTGTTTCAAAGAACATTGTGTTCAAAATATATTTAAATTAAAAAAAAAAAAAAAAGGGTACCGTGTTATTTCAAATACAATAGCACAGAACTTGCTATGGTCTTATTTGCTAGTTTCATAAAGCTTTGTTTTGACCAATTTGCCAACGTTAAACTGGACCTTTTTAGCATGTCTAGCTCTAGCCATAAACATTATCTTAATTACAACATTCAGTAGAGGTTGTGAAAGCCATTGAAAGCATAACTGTGCCTGACACAAATTGAATGGCTGCAAGGTTATGAACAGTGCTAGAGGTTTAAAGTAAACATCTTTATTCCATCTTTAAGCCAAATGAATTCTTATTCACTGGAATATACTACCTAAACATTTAACAAACCACTCAACATAATGACCATTGCAGCAAATGTGCATCTATAAAAAAGGTGGAAAAATGTGTGGTCAAGGTCATAAAACCAAATACTCAATACATTTATTCTGCTAGTTTTTGCTAAGAGGCTCCTAGCATTAAAAAAAAAAAAAAAGCAAAAAATGATTCCCTTAACAGAACTCCAAACACAGAACTAAACAGTGCTAGTTCATACTTTTGTGGATTAGAGCGTTGAATGCCATTGAATTGTATTGCACTGCATTTCTATTGAACTCCATTTACCGTGTGTTTTGATAGAACCATATCAAAGATGCTGAATGCAGGATATGTTTTAGCACAACATAAGTACAGTGGTGTGAATGGCCTTTAAATCAAACCTATGCTTTGCTCATTCAAGTTTGCATTAATCCTCTCCACCCCCTGGTTCCTAGCAGCTAATACTTATACTTGGCCTTTGCTTCCCTGCCATTCCATTCAGTGACCGGAGGTTAAGGAAATACCCAGTACTTCCAGACATGGAGGAGCATGTGACAATTGGCATGGTCACACAGTTATAGAAGCCCTGTGCGGGCAACAACTCTGGCAGTTTATAGCTTACACAAGGTTTTCCTTTGATTACTGGCAGCTGAATGAAGCACCATGGTAGAGAAAGAAAGGCAAGTATGTGTATGCATCTGTGGTGGTCTACAATAAAGTCAACCAGATGCTTTGCATAAGGCTCCTTTCACACGGTCCGCATTCCGTTGTGGACCGTTCTCTGCTCAGCGAGGATCGATCAGTCTCCGCACTGTGTGCGGAGAAGGAGGTGTCAGAGCCCCATTTCTCTCTATGGGGAAACGGATGAGAGCAGACCGCTTGTCTGCTCTCATACGATCCCTTCTGATCCGATCCCCTGGACGGATGGAAAATAGGGTTTCCATCCGTCCGAATTTCACAGGCAGGATCGGATGCGGATGGCAGCGGGTGTCAGTGGACATGTCTCCGCTGACATCTACTGCCTCATAAGGATGCATGGGGGATCCAATCAGATCCGCCTAAAAAACTGACAGGTGGATCTGATCGGCTCGTTCGTGTGAAAGGACCCTAACAGGTGTAAAGCCCAGATTCACTTTAACCACTTAAGCCCCGGAGGATTTGGCTGCTAAACGACCAGAGGGTATTTTGCGATTCGGCACTGCGTGACTTTAACGGACAATTGCACGGTCGTGCGACGCTGTACCGAAACGAATTTGGCGTCCTTTTTTTCCCACAAACAGAGCTTTCTTTTGGCGGTATTTGATCACCTGTGCGATTTTTTGATCACGCGATTTTTTGATCACGCGCTATAAACAAAAAAAAGAGCGTAAATTTTGCAAAAATAGCAATATTTTTCCCTTTTTTTTATATGAAATTCCCCCCAAAAAAAATGTAAAAATCAAAATTTTTTAATATTTTCGGCCAATTTGTTTTATGCTACCTATGTTTGGTAAAAAAAAATCGCAAAAAGCGTATTTTGATTGGTTTGCGCAAAAGTTATTGCGTTTACTAACAAAAGGGAAAGATTTTTGTTGTTTTTTTTTTTTAACGCGTAATGGCGGCGATCTGCGATTTTTTTTGCGGTACTGCGACATTGCGGCGGACAGATCGGACCCTTGACTGACATTTTTGACACTTTTGGGGTTACCAGTGACATTTCTACAGTAATCAGTGCTATATATATGCACTGTTACTGTAAAAATACACTGGTAGTGAAGGGGTTAACTTTATTTGAGAGGGAGGGGCTGTGTGTGTCCCTAGGGGCGTGATTCTAACTGTGATTGGCTGTGGCTTCAACTGTATGCAGAGTGATCAACGGATCTACATAGTAGATCCATGTGATCATCTCTCATACAGAGAGGAGAATGACAGGCAGCTTGTTTACACAAGCTGCCTGACTTTCTCCCTCTCCCCCGCCGATCGCAGAGTGGCCGGCGATCGGGTCCGCCGGTCACACGCGCGGGGGGGTCCGTGACCACGCGGGAGCGCGCCTCCGGCGGCGCGCGCTCGCTCCCTAGACCCTCACAAGCTAGTGACGTAGCCCTACGTCACTTTGCCTGTGAGGGGCTGACCGCCCACGTAGATAGTCGTGCGGCGGTCGGCAAGTGGTTAAAACAAAGTCAGAGCCAGGAATTACCAATGCAGCTAAAATTAAAGTGTTACCAAACCCAGCACCCTGCATTCACTATATGAACATGGAAATGCAATAGTTTTCGTAAATATAAACTGCTAAATACCTTTTCTCATCAGCAGTTTATAGTAGTTTTGTGACTACTATCGGTGTCTGGTTAAAGCTTGTAGGAGGAGTTTTCATTCTACTCTGACTGCCCTATGAGGCTGCAGGACCCCTGACCCTCTGTCTGCACAGTGCTGATTGGCCTTGTGCTGATCACATGCACTCTACCAAAAAATAAAAATACAAAAAACTCTCTAGCAATACACACCAAACTGAGCATGTGCCGTTTGTCCCCTATCCTCTGTTCTGGTTTGGGGATGTTGGAAGAAGGGGAAGATCAGAGAAGACCGGATCAAACAGCCTTTTTACAGAATGTGGAGGATTAACCCCTTGAGTTCTACAGTGAGTATAACAAGCATGCTTTACTGCACATACAGACTGATTTTACTGTTGTGGGTTTAGTAACACCCTAAATGAAACTGGCCAAATTTACTTATATATATATATATATATATATATATATATATATATATATATATATACACACAGCATGCATGGTCTTTGCCATGCTGAATTCTGAAATTTTAGTATTCAATCCATTTTCAATTTTCTAGCTTGGTACATAAAACGTAAATTTGTGTTTACAAAATGTATTCATTTTCTTCTGAACTATCATATTGATGGGACTGATGTTTTTAAAGCAAGAATTTTATAGAAGATCCAAAATGTTAGGTCTGCTTTATTGCTCATTAACACTATATTATTATTTCTGGTAGTACTCTCCTCTTGGGAGAAGATAAGTGCTCAGGAATCTGTGATTTTTATTAGACAGGACACAGCTGTAAACAAGAAAGGGAAGAATGGCCATCTTGCACTGGAGCCACAGGCAGGCCTTTACTGCATTAGTAAATGCATTCAATATGACAAACAGCTCCAGCCGATATGTAATGACATATTGAGGTCTGAGCATTCAATACTTCACAGTGCTTTTCTTCCATCTCTATTTGTCTGTAAAAGGATGCACTCATGTCTGAAGCCGGATTTTCTTAAGGGGGTTCTTTATGTTATTGTCCCAGTATAAAGCCTTTACACATGTATTTTGCCGTATTGTGCCAGACCTGAGCCTTGATAGCTATACATTTCCTTCTTGTGCCAATACATTTGCCTCCCTCTTTCAACACTCTTGGTTAAAGATAATTGGTACTGTGACATTTGTCCTGCAGAAACTTGACAGTTTTTGATGGAGCGCAAGCTTTAGTCTGCCAAAGTGGCAGCAGAAATAGAAAATACTTACATAATCACTTGGGTCTCTGACCACCACAGGGCTTCCCTAGTGGCTGAAAATCATCAACAGAAGAAACCCCAGCTATGCCGGTCAGCCAAGCCTTCCAGTGAGGAGCTCCTGGTAACAAACCTGATGTCCATAGGTGCTACGATTCTGGCAAGCATGGACACCTCAGAAACACCTGCCCTGAGCAGAAAAGGCCAACATCACCTGGCCAGCCAGACAGTCTGTGTTTTTTTTTTTTTTTTATCAGTGAAAGAGCAAAGGGCGCCAATTACAACCTATAGCCTGTTAACATAGGCCATTAAACTGTTACGGGGTTCCGAGACACCTTTCCAGAAATCACACTAGTTTGCCTTCAGCTAGTGGACAAAAAGAGCATCATCCCAGAAAAAATGGATTTTTGTAAGATCTTACCGTAAAATCCTTTTCTCTTAAGCTCATTGACAGACGTAGTCTTCTTGATTCTCAAGAGCTGGGTTATGTTGTCTCCGCAGGAGTAGGACTAGGCAGAAAGACAAAACGTTCTGGCTCCACCTTAGGGGCAGTCCCTGAGGGTATATCCTCCCTCTCTCTGCTACAGGGAATCAGTTCTGTTTTAAAGCAGTACAGAGAATTTAACCCAACCCAACTCAATGATAGAGGGGCGGGTACTACGTCTGTCAATGAGCTTAAGAGAAAAGGATTTTACGGTAAGATCTTACAAAAATCCATTTTTCTCTATCGCTCATTGACAGACGTAGTCTTCTTGATTCTCAAGAGCTGGGACATCCAGAAGCAGTGCCACAAAATGAGGGGTGGGATTGACAGAATCAAAATCCAATCTAGAAGGCCCAACCGGAGCCAACCAGAAGTATCAAAGGACTCATCGAGAAAACAGATGAGACCTACCCCACAAATCCTCGAGGTAGACCAACAGTCTCCTCAAACAGTGGCCTGCAGGAACCTTGCGGCCAGAAGAGGCATCTGACGATGCCATCACATAAACCTTATACAATATTGTAAAGGTATGAACCGACTACTAAAACAGTCGCCTTGAAAACCTGAACCACTGACGCCTGATGGCGGAAGGTCCAGGAAACTCTAAGCGCCCGAGTAGAATGCGCCTTAACAGGGAACGGGGGATCCCGACCCTTAGATAAAATAAGCCTATACCACCGTCTGTCTGATCCATCTAAAGATGGTCGCAGCAGAACAGGCAACCCCTTCTTAGGGCCATCCGTGATCACAAACAGTGAATCCGTCTTACAAATTGAATCCGTAGTATTCAAGTATATCCTGATCGCCCGAACTACATCCACGGAATGCCATGCAAATTCTCGAGGATGATTGGGCTAAGGACATAGGAAGGACAATACACTGTCCTTATTCAATGAAACTTTGAAACCACCTTAGAAGGAAGGATGGATTCGGATGAAGAACAACCTTATCCCTATGAACCACCAGATCTGGGGAACAACAGGATAATGCAGCCAGTTCTGACACCCTGCGTGCAGAAGTGATAGCCACCAAGAAGACCACCTTCTGGGATAAAGCAAGGGAATCTCCCTGATATTTTCAAAGGGAGGTGTCTGAAGAACCGACAGCACCAAATTAAGATCCCAGGATGGTAACGGCGCGTGCATTGGCAGAGCCAGGTGTCGCACCCCCTGGATGAAATTCCGCACCAAGGAATGAGTAGACAAAAGCGTCTGAAAGAAGATCGCAAATGCTGAAACCAGACCCTTGATAACACTCAAGGCCAGCTTCTGCTCAACTCCCTGTTGCAGAAAGCCAATATTCGGACTACCGAATAAAGATGTAGATGGAACCCAAGGGATTCACATCACACAATATAAGACTTCCATGTACGATGATAATCTTTCTGGAAGTCGCTTTCCTTGTTTTAACTAGAGTAGGAATAACTGAAGCTGACAATCCCTTGTCCTTCAGCACCTGGGTCTCAATAACCAGGCCGTTTAAAACCAGCGATCGTAAAGCAGGATGGAAGATCGGTCCCTGAGACAGTAGATCCTCCCTGAGAGGAAGTCTCCACGGGACGTCCGCCATCAGTCTGACCAAGTCGGCGTAACAAGCTCGACGAGGCCAGTCCGGAGCTGCCAGGATTACTGGAATTCCTTCCTCCTCTATCTTGCGAAGAAGTCTTGGCAGTAACCCAAGAGGAGGGAAGGCATACATTAGCTGGTATTGCCCCCACGGGGCGATCAGTGCGTCTGCGGTTTCTGCTAGAGGATCGCGGGAGCGAGCCACGAATCTCTGAACTTTCCTGTTGAATCGAGATGCCAACAGATCCATATCCGGGGTGCCCCATCGTAGGCACAACTGGTGGAAAACGTCTGGATGGAGGGACCATTCCCCCTGATCCAGAGTCTGACGGCTGAGATAATCTGCCTGCCAATTCTCCACCCCCGGAATGAACACCGCAGAGATTGCTGGAACAAATCGTTCCGCCCAGCGAAGAATGCAAGCCACTTCTTTGGCCGCTCGGACACTCTTGGTGCCCCCCTGGTGATTGACATAAGCCACGGCCGTGGCGTTGTCCGACTGGATCCGAACCGGGCTGCCCTGGAGCTGCTCGGTCCAGTGAATCAGACAAAGTCTGATCACTCTCAGTTCCAATACATTTATCGGTAACCTGGATTCTTCCGGGGACCAAAGTCCCTGGACAGATAACTGACCGAGAATTCCTCCCCATCCGGATAGACTGGCATCCGTGGTCACTGTCGTCCAATATATTGGCAGAAATGACTTTCCCTGGCTGAGCATCGGAGACCGAAGCCACCAGACCAGAGACTCTCTGGTCTGTTTGCTCAATCGGATCTGATTGTCCAGGGATTCCGGATTCCGATTCCATCTGAGAGGAATCTCTTGCTGAAGAATTCGGGTATGGGACTGGGCAAATGGGACTGCTTCGAAGGAAGCCACCATCAACCCCAGACCCCTCATGCAAGTCCGAAGGGAAGACCAGCTGTTGGTGGACTGCTGATTGAATCTTTCGGAGTTTCCCTACCGGAAGAAAAAACTCTTGTCCTGACTGTCTAGAATTAGACCCAGATATTCGAGCCTCTGGGTGGGAACCAGAAATGACTTTTGCTGGTTCACCAGCCACCCGAATTCCTGTAAAGAAATCATAGTAATTTCTATGTTTTGTAGCAAGGTCTGAGGAGACTCTGCATGAAGCAGAAGATCGTCTAGGTAACCTAGAATCGATATGCCTCTTTGGCGCAGAAGTGCCAACATTGGGGCCAACACCTTCGTGAAGACCCGCGGAGCCGTGGCGAGACCGAGAGGTAACGCCACAAACTGATAGTGGTTCTCTTCTACGGAAAAACGTAGAAACCGCTGATGTCTTGCGAAAATGGGAATGTGAAGATATGCGTCCTAGATGTCTATGGACGCTAGGACATCCCCTGGATGCAGAAAGGCTGCTACTGTGCGAATGGACTCCATTCTGAATCTTCTTATGTAGACAAAAGAATTGAGTGCCCTTAAGTCCAGAATTGGACGCACTTTGCCCTCTTTCCTGGGTATTGTAAATAGGTTTGAATAAAAACCCCTGAAAGCGTTCTGTCCAAGGAACGTGGACTACCACTCCTTGTTGTAGTAAATCTGTGACTGCTCTCCACAGATCGTCTAAACGATCCGGGGATAGTCGGCTATTGGAAGGGAAGAATCGCGCCGGTGGGAGAGATCGAAACTCGATCTTGTACCCTGACCTTATGACTTTGCAAACCCATCTGTCCGGGATTCTGGAAAGCCATGGATCCGGGAACCGGCGAAGACGTCCCCCCACCCCAGTTATGGGTGGGGGGTGCACCTTCAGGCTTTGGACGGTTTATCTTCAGGTCTAGAGGGGGCGGGCTTTTGCTTGCCCGACCAACGACCCCTGACGCCTCCTGCAGGAGCTTTGGAGGACTTAATTTTTTCACCCGCGGGACGAAAAAAACCTCTTGTGAGCAGAAAAAGAAGGCCCTCGTCTTTGACGAGTTCCTTTACCTTTAAAATTTTGCGGTAAAAAGGTGCTCTTTCCACCCGTGAGATCCTTAATGATCTCATCTAAGTTGGCTCCAAATAGACGCTCTCCTAAAAAGGGGAAATTAGCCAATGCTTTTTTGGAACCTTGGTCGGCTAACCAACCTTTTAGCCACAGTGTACGCTTGAGAACCACCGCTGAGACAGATGCTCGCGCCAATAATGAAGTGGCGTCTAACGCCGCATCACACACAAACTGTAACCCCTGTATCATCTGTTCCAACAAATCTGATACCGCCTGAGGGACCTCTTCTAGGTCCCGGCGTAACCACTTGGTCCATACAGTTACAGCCTGCGAAACTAGACCAATAGCAATTATTGGTCTGAAAGCTGATCCAATCAAGGTAAACATGGTGCGAGACATAGCTTCTATCTTGCGATCCACTGGATCTTTAAAAGACGGAGCGTCTTCTAGAGGAATAACCGTGGCTTTATTCAATCTAGCAATTGGTGAATCCACCACAGGTGGTTCTGTCCATTTCTTAATGAGGGTTTCCTCAAACGGATAACGCCTGTTAATGCGTTTAGAAATAGTAGAAATGCGTTTTGGCAGACTCCATTCTTCTTTGATTGGATTGCCAAAACATTTGGGCAATGGAAAAAACCTTCGCCACTAGATGCGTTTTTAGTCCCAAAAGGGATTTCAGTTTCAGCTATTTCTGACGGAATACCCTGTAATCTTAAGGTCTCTTGAACAGATACCATGAGTGCGTTTACCAACGCTTCCTCTCTGGCTATGGCTGATGCCGAAACATCCTCCTCACTGTCTGAAAAGACAGTACACGAGACACCAATACCAGATGAAGTACCTGCAACTGCAGAAATAGGCTCAGAGTCTGAATCCGAGGTTTCAGATAATAAGGGGTTAGGCGGGGGTCGCTTACTTGCGCCCTGTCCCTGACAAGCCACTTCCACCCGGGACACAAGCTTCCATAATAGCGGACAATGATTTAATCGTCAGTGGGGTGCTGGAGGATCCCGCAGACCCCTCGAGGGGATCCGGAGGAGATACATGAGTGGCAGGGTCCATGATAATTCAGGACACCTTTGCCAGAAAACACCAAAAAACTTTTTTTTTTTTTTTTTTAAATAAAAAATACCTCTTTTTTTTTTTTAAATTTTTTTTTTATGTGTCTCCCCCTAGTGCAATAGCGCCCCTCAGAGTACCTGCTTCTCGATCCCACAGAGAGAGAGAGGGACCCCCAAGGCTCACCAACCGATGCAGTGAAGTTTCCAACCAACTGCAGTCAGCGTCTGTCTTTACAGACTGGAAGGAGCTGTTGCTTTTTCCCGGGTAGAAGGACGTGGCTCCGCCCCCTGTGTACGCCTTCCGGCGTTCCCAGCTCTCCACGAGGTAGCTGGGCTCATGAAACATGGCCGCCCCCATATAGGAGACATTAGACTCCAAAAACATGGCGGCCGGCGTGACCTGAGGACATGCATGCACCTGGTCTACGGCAAAATGGCGGCGGACCGCCGAAATCGTTTTTCCCAGCACATCCACCTGCATCTCTGCTGAGTGGCGATTGATAGATCTACAGGAGATACACTACAAATAAGGTAGGATTATACCTCCTATGTCTGCTGTAATGCTACAGTCTGCTGGGTAGAGTGTTAGCTCTCAAACCAAGTCCACTTCCCACAAACACATACTGTATTTACAAGGGGGACTTTTAGTGTCAGATATATACTGACCATGTATGGAGGGGCCCATAATTCATACTGCCTCATAACGAGGAAAGAAAAAAGGGAACGTTTACTCACCATACCGAACCGACAGGCACCCTCTCTTCACAATACCCTCTCCACCGGGGTGGGGGTTTGTGGACCACTCCGGACGCCTCGACTCTCAGGTTCCTGGCGTCCAAGCGAGACTTTTAACTCGCAAGGTCAGTCCCTCCACTGGGACTCTGTCGCGGCCGACCCAGCGCGGAGCTCTGGTCTGCACGCGCTCGTAGGCAGAAACCGGGGTGACCACTGGATCTCAACATCCAGCCCGTCGCCCGGCCCCGCATACTTACTTGAATGTGTCGCGGCCGACCAAGCGCAATGCAATGGTCTGTGCGCGCTCGTAGGCCGGCTGGGGTGACCACTAGTGTCACCCAGTCCGGCGTTTTTTGCTTGAAGATCTCACAGGAAAAACACTGGAGAAAAAACTACCTAAAAAATATTTCTTCTAAAGAAAAAATCTTGCCAGGACCAAAAAGATCCCAGCAAGGAGCTTAGGTCCTTACTCCTGACTAGACAGAAAAAAACTGATTCCCTGTAGCAGAGAGAGGGAGGATATACCCTCAGGGACTGCCCCTAAGGTGGAGCCAGAACGTTTTGTCTTTCTGCCTAGTCCTACTCCTGCGGAGACAACATAACCCAGCTCTTGAGAATCAAGAAGACTACGTCTGTCAATGAGCGATAGAGAAAGTTTCTTTCTCTTATTGGAGTTGGGGGCACAGAGTGCTTTTCACCTCTGTCTAGGTGGATTACAGGTCCTCAACTCAGAAGTGATGGACTGCTCAGATTTCTGCTCCCAGCATATCTTCTCGTGGAGGAGTCTGGCTCCCCTAGCTCTATGTCTCCCCACCTTGGCGCTGTCCATCTTCCCCTCTTCCCCCTCTCTCTTTTTTCTCTCGTTCTCTCTCCCTCTCTCTTTTATCCCCCCCCCCATCTTCTCTTTCTCTCTCCCCTAGTCTTTTCTCTCCCCCTTCACTCTCTCTCTCTCTCTCTCTCTTTTCCCCTCTTTCTATCCGCTGTTCTCACCAAATGCTAACCACTAGGGAACATTGATAACAAGGCTATATTGAAGTGAATTACAATGAGTTGCGTAAGCTGTGGATATGCTGTAAGCTTCCACAACACAATGCGCACCACCTCATGGTGGTGCGCCAATCACCACACCGCTGCTCTGCTGCTGTTCATATGAATAAATGAAATGTCAGCTGTGACATTTCACCAAAGTAAAAAATAAAAAGGTAAACACAGACTTGTGTTGTAATACACAAGGCACTGCCAGTACACAATGGACACCAGTCTGCATGATAGAATAGCCGTGTTCCCCTGTGTGATTCCTTAGTACTCCCACTGGGGGATTTAGAAAGAGGCATTACTACACTGTGTGATTGTGAGAGAACATAATGGGCGATCCAGAGAGAGAGAGAGAGAGAGAGAGAGAGAGAAAGAGGATCCTGGACTTGATGCTACAGTAGAAAGGGATCTAGATGTGATCTGAATAATCCAGTGACATAAGCTATGAGTTGTGGTTGTGAGGTGAGCTTAGAGACACAGGGTTGATTTACTAAAACAGGAGAGTGCAAAATTTGGTGCAGATCTGCATACATCAGCTTCCAGGTTTTATTGTCAAAGCTTATTTGAACAAGCTAAAGACAGAAGCTTTTGCACTCTCTCGTTTTAGTAAATTACCCCACAATCTCTTTAAATCTATTCCCGTGAAAGCTGCTTAAAACCTCATGTCAGGCACGGAGCTGTAGTAGCCCTACCAGACAGGGTTTGGCCATGAGGGGGTGCCATGGGTTCTCTGGTTGTAATCCCTCAGGTGCTTAGGACAGAAATTGCAATACTGTGGTATGAAAAAATGGATTGCTCTGACATATGCTGTGAAGAATTTTGACTACTTGAATATTTGTAAAAACTTTCAATAACTTTACAAAACCTCAACATCTGGACATCACTTTATGTATTTTAAGCATCATTAAAGAATCCTATAAAGATACAGGCAAAGAGAGGGCTAACAAAAGGATGCAGAGAGCAGAATGAATGCGTTAACCTGAGTCGGTTTCATAAACAGACAGGAGACAGCAGTGAAGGAGTCTGAATGTTTCACAGGAAAACAGCAGTTTTAGGTCCTCTGTGTCTGCTGACAGAATATGGATGTCAATAAGGTGAAGGAACTGGATAAAATGTAGAATCTATCTAGTTGAAATGTCTTATGGCAAGTAGAGAAAACATCCTGGTTTTTGGTTACAACAAGGTAGAGTGGCTCATGAAAAATGAACATAGAGTTTCTGGTAAAAAAAAGTGCAGACACGTTGACTGTATCAAGGAAAAGTCATTGTGCCCTACTAGTATGAAAGGTAGTCAGACAGTACTGTCATAAAAATTATTGCAGCGCTGTAGGTGCAATCTAATACAAACAAATGAAATTAATCTCTAACAAACAGTTCTATAAAGTGCATACAATAGTGAGAAGTGAATTAATCACCAACAAAAAAGTGTTCTTCATGAAGATATCCAATCCAGGTGCAGATAATTACCAATCTCAAGTGTCATCCATGGTGTCCTGCCTCCACCGTATAAACAAAGTGCAAACTCACCAGAGCCAAACGCCTTCAACTATCTTTGATCTTCCTCTGATCTTCCTTAGATGAGTGCCAAATCGATAGGATGTGATAGATCTCCCAATCTCTATGATGAAGCCCATCAGGGAAACTGTTTATTCTCATCCGACCAGACAAGAAATTCACCACCGCAAGAGAAAGTACTCATAGTGTAGTATTTATTAGACCATAAAAAGTTAACAACTACGATCCATAGACAATTGCCCTATGCCTTTCATGCACCTTTTGGACTACCTATAATTTAGACAGCAATTAGCTCTGATGAGTTTGCACTTCCTTTATACGGTGGAGGAAAGACACCATAGGTGACACTTGAGATTGTCAATTATCTGCACCTGGATTGGACATCTTTTAGAAAGGACACTTTTTTGGGGATTAATTCACTTATCACTATTGTATGCACTTTATAGAACTGTTTGTTAGAGATTCATTCCATTTATTTGTATTAGATTGCACCTACAGTGCTGCAATATTTTTTATGACATTTATGTGAGTGTTTGTATATCTGCACTGAATGCATGCAGCTGTTAACAGACCAATTTAGCACTGACACTACATTATTTCTCAGTCAGACAGTACTACCTTATTATATTTTGTCATAGTCGGCAAGATGGTAGTGATTGGAACATGTCCTGAGATACTGGATTGGCTGATATTTTTTAGCCCTTGCTATTGCTAGATCTGAGAGGAGGAGCTGGAAAGTTCTGGAAACATAAGCCCTGCCACACACATCTTGGAGGGGTCAGAAAGACTGTGTGCGGTAACAATACTACTGCCTCTCATGCAAAAATGAAACCAATTTTGACATCTGTCACCTAAAGTCTAGGTATAGTTGGGAGGCTTTATTTGATACTGTGTTGTGCTTCAAACTCCATGCAGAGAAGGCCTTGTATACTCCTAGGGCTTTAGAGATGTAGATACCAACCCGTTTTGTTTGTTGAAAGGTAACACCAGCCTTAAAGCCATGCAGAAAATTTACCCACTGTGGAGAAATCCGATCAAAATCGTTATTATTGCAGTCAGAATTAGTGGATCTACAGCTGGACTAGTTACTGGATATGGATTGGAAAAATAAGGAAAAAATAAAAAGATGGATTTTAGAGAACTTGGTGTACAGAAAAACAAGGGTGCCGTAAAGCAAAACTCAACTGAATTTACTTTTCGGAGCCTGGAGCAGAAAGACATTTAATGCCTGGGGCACTGCTTCAGTGTCAGAAATAATGTGGCATTGGTCACAAATTGAAAGGAATACAATTGCTAGCACAGTGGTGGTGAGATTGGACTATTGCAAGTTGTTTTCGTTAAAAAAAATCCTTTTACAGTGGAGGAAACAACACAGGACAAGGTAGGCATTTTGCCTGACTACAATATGTTCACTATGGCCTCGTTGTCTGATCCAGATGGCACTGGGGCTTGTGCACCTCCCAAACTAGGGCCTAAAATCAAGGCCTATCTGAGCTCTTTATTGCCAGGCACTTCCACTCAGGTTCACAGCAAGTGGAATAGAAGGGAGTAAACGGGAGGAATTTTCCTATTACTCCAATTTGCTTGAGCTAAAGATGAAACTATACTGCCTTATTTGCAAAAAAAAGAGTAGATGTTGAAATTTCCATATGTCCCTGAGGACCTTTTTGATGAACTAGAGAAATTTTGCCAAGAAATATATGACAAGGGCATATGGGAGCACCAAAGGAGACTGCCATCTTCAAATGTGTTATCCTAGGAGTCAAATTCCAGGACTGTTTCTGAGATTTCAGCTTTGGGAGACATATCTTGCAAAACGAGATACTTATAGTGAGACTATCGGGATCAAATTGAGCTCTTGAAATGTTGAGATGAAGGAAATTTAGTTTTTTCCCATGATAACAAAATGTTTAGCCAGACTGGACAGAAAGGATCCTCAGAGTTTTAATTGGTAGTTATTCGCCAAATTAAAGTGAGGCATTTTTTAAATTAAAATAAAAAGAGCTTTGTACTTACCTGCTCTATGCAACAGTATTGGCCCCTTACAGAGTGACCCCTTACCTCTTCTTCTGGGGTCCCCTGCCGGCGCTTTCAGCTCTACCTTTTCTGCATGTGCCACCAAAGCAAGCCACTTGCTAGGGGGGCACACATGCAGGCACACATTCTCGAGCTAGGCTGTGTGCATTCATTGTTTGCTAGATACTCTCTCTTTGTTGGTCAAGGGTTAGCACAAGGACACGCTAATGGGCCATACACACTATAAGATTTTCTGAAGACTTTTTCCTTTAGATTTACCAAAACCAGATAATATGAGGTCAAACCTAAACACTTTCAATTTGTATGCAATCTGGCAGGCCCTTGCACTACATAGAAAAGGTGAATCTGAAGGAAAAAGTCTTCAGAAAATCTTATAGTGTGTTTGGCCCTTAAGTTCAACCTAGGGTCCCTATAGTAAAGTTGTCCTCCTGGTGGCAACAAATGTATTTTCCCTTATAAGGAGAGATTTGCTGAGTCAGGGGGGAGAGTGGTTGTAAAACACCCAACTTTAGACCATTGTAGTCTGACAGCTGTCGGATGTGGACCAGGCAGAGGTAAAAGGAAGGAACTGCATTATACTACTCTGTGTGAAAGTAGAACTACACAACTAAGTGTGCCAGAGTTTGGGCATCCCCTATCCTGGGGTAGCATGATACCTTTGACTGTTTTCCCCAGGAGTTTTGTCAGTATTCACACTAAAGGATGACAAATTATGCATTTTTATAGGTGTACGATAGTATGGATCAGGAGGAAAGATGGTTGATTGTTCAAACAGGAAATGAAGATGGGCTCAGGATAACTGCTGCAGCTTCAATATATTGTGGAGATGCAAGTTTGCATGAAAGTAGCCAGTTTCAACAAATGAGAGGACTTGCTATACACGTGTGGTAAGGCTAAAATTTACCTTTAAATTGGCTTAAACATAACCTGAACACTTTGAGGTCTATTTATAAAATGAATCTGCATAGCCATTTATGCAATGAATTTGCATGTATTTCAGTGTTCTTCAGGCTATTTTCTCTTCTGGACAAACCAAAAGTAAAAAAAAAAAATTATGGCCACTATATGGAGTACAGAAGTATAGAAAATACATACATGAAGAGATACAATGTAAAAACTCTAGCGAACGCAAGAGGGAATTTTTTAATACAAATAGGTTCCTTAAGGGCCTTTTTGATACCGTCCATACGTTTAAAATGAACACTAAAAAGACACCTTCACCAACATGGCATGTGCCTGCTGCCAAACAAATTAAAAAAAAAAATGCATATCAGGTTCTGATGTAATCAAAGCAGGAATTATCTCCACATTTGCCATGGACAGCAAGACTTTTTTTCCATCTTTGGTCATTCCACAGAGAAAAACTACCAATAAAATGGCCATGTCATTAAGTATGCTAAGTGAGAAACTGAACATTGTTCAATTTTAGTGTTCCATGTCTGTATAAAACTTCAGAGGTATTTAGAGTCACTCAAGTTCAGTGAGCTTTTCAATGTCAAATTAAAATGTCAAAGTAAAGTAACCAGCTTCACTGGCTGCATGAGTCTCATGCGAACAGGTGTCTTGATTTCTGTGCCATGGTGTTTATTGGTTTTATATGTCAGTTTGTCAAGGCATGCAAAAGTTAATTTGACTAGCACTGGGCTGAAAATTGAATTTAGAGGTCTGTAGCCACTGCTATGTATGACTCCAGGTAACCAAATTCCAGGTGCTCAGGCACAGGGTGATGATCATACCATGCTATGATCATGCCATGGTAAGTCATTTTTGATCTAACTTTGAAACGCCGTATGGGTTAAATGATCTCTACGAAACAATCAGTCAAGATTAATTAAATTGAAACGTCAAAGTAACCAGCTGCATTAGCTGCATGAGGCTTGTGTGAACAGGTGTCTGGATATTTGTGCCTCAGTGTTGTTGATCAGTTTGACACAGGATGCAAAAGTCTATTTGACTAGCACAGAGCTAGCTGCACTTAAAAGAAAAGTCAAAGGTTTGCAGCAACCCAATTTACAAATTGTAAGGTGCTCAGGCATAGGGTGATGAAAAGTGGAAAAGTAATTTTAAACCCGACCCGTTGACCCTGTATGGGCTAAATGATCTCTCCTAAACAATAATCAGCTATGACTACACATCTTGGCTCAGTTGCCCATATACATAGTCCTATTACTACTATCAGCACAACCAGCAGCCTAAAACCCAACCTTTCATTTCAGCTAACTCTTCATATGTCTAGAACAGATCATCATGTTCAGTAGCAGACAGTTGGACTGAGCAGCTGGATAAGTTGCTGTATGGCCAACTTTATGTCAGAAAACCAGAAGATCAAATTAAAGTTTAAAAAGGAACAGAAGTGAAGCATGCAAGATGCCATGGCTGACCTTTCATTCTCTGGTTTCAATACTTTTGAGTCACTAACCCAAGAACAAATATGCAGACGAGGACTTCTGACTTTCTTTGACTTTCCCGATCAACAAACTTGTTCAAAGACAGTGACTGAAATGTGAAAGCTGAAAAACCCTCTACACCTCTAGAGCATAGTCCAGCGTCAGTTTATTTTCTTCTACCTTGTACCTGTGGAAAAGTACAGCTTTTATTAGTCCTTGTGACAAGATCACCAGACTTGGAAAATTCTTACAGAGGCAGCTGTTGGGTTGAAGGATCAGTAGGGTGCCCTATGTAAGTTCCAATTGACATGGTCTGGCCCATCCATAACTACATCTCCCAAGAGCTTTTTCTCTCCATATAGTATATAGACGGGCTCTTCAGTGTTCAAGGCAGCAGCACTGTTTTCCTGGGAATGGAATCAATGAATGTATATTGAAAGGGACAGAGAGGCAGCGATACAGGATGTTCTGTTGTCCAGCAGCTGTAAACTAGGGCAGAGTTTACAGCACTGCCTGGGATCTCTGTGCAGCAGAGGCACTGTGCTCCCAGCCCACAAAAGGAAGTTAGGAGTACAACGGGTTTCTGAAACAGTCAACACTTTATTCACTTTATGTACTGTACTTCATTTTTTTCTGCAGCATTTAGGAGGGGTAAAACACAGCCCAAATAAAACAGAACAGGTTTGCCTAATCTTCCAAAAATTACACTGTCAGCTTTTTTTGCTGACAGCATGTCAACAACTCTGCCGAGTGGTAAAATCGGGTCTTATATCAATACTGCAGAAAGTGCCTGTTTTTTTTCTATAGCAGCTAGTCAGGTGTTCACCGTTATCTTCCATCTGCTCGACATACGAAAGCTGATAAATGGTTTCTATTGCTATGAGTGGCATTCCTTCCATCTGCCAGCTATGAAAAATGAGGCCTAATATCCTCAGTAGACAAAGGATTTAGGGAAGGCTGGCAAGCTTTTCATAAGCCCAATAGAAGCTACAAATCATTTATTAAATCTGTGGAAACACAAGGTAAAGACGTTTGCAGAGTGTAGGCCTCATTTACAAATTATTACTTATTCCCAAGACAACTTGCCAGATTCTAACTTTTTTTCACTAAAAATTCTCTATGGCTGCTGTTGGGGGACTTCAGGGATGCATCTCCACTCAGGCATATGAGGTTGGGGGACACCTGCTAATTTCCCTAATCAGCTTCGTACTTCCTTCACATTCTATAGTAGTTCTCTGGCCACCACATCCCTTTCTCTGTTCTGTAGTTCTGTTCTAAGCAGGCTGACTGGCATTAAAAAAGCATAAGTTTTACTTATTTTGATTACATTTTAAGGACAGCTAAAACACATTTTTATATTTTGTGGTCAGGGTTTTATAGCTGACTTTGTCCATGTTGGACAGATTTCCCCTCATTTCTTGTTCTGGTGACCACAAAGACGTAGTCATGAGATCTCCCCAGTGGGAACACAGACAGCAAAAAAACTTGTCTGAGCTTTGCCTTTATTACGTCTTTACCCATGTTATAGAAATTATGTTCTCCATGTCCTGTCTTTGTGAATAGGTGAGAAAAAAATATCTCCAACATTTACACGATCAGCAATAAAAACCTAATAGAGCAGGTTGGCGGTCGCCAGATCATGGAGATCACCGACCATCACATTTGATCTTGTGAAGCATAAGCTAACTTGAATCATGCATAATGAACGCCTCTCGGCAACCCTCTTGGACAAAAGAGCCCAGTTTGACAAAACATGGGAACCCTGGATCCACTACCTGTCCGCTCCATTGTAGCTTGGCTGTTTTACTGGACCCTATAACATAGCAGTACAAGAGTGCGCTCATCTTCTCTTGGGATACTCTCCTCCTCTTCTTCTACTTCTTTCTGGCAAATTTCCTTTTCTACTGTCTTTCTCTGGTCTCCTTTTTTTCTCTCTCCGATGTTTAACCGTATTATGGTTGTTACACCCTTCCGTAATCTATGCTGCAGTGCCCACCTTCCTGTCCCTAGACCCTGTGTGTTTTTTTGTGGTCTGGTGGGGGGGGGGGGGCCTGTGCCCTTCCGGGGGGCGTCCAGGCTGCAACTGACAAAGTGATCGCCAGGCGTATCTGGTTCTTGAATCTCCATGACCAACTATGGTTGATTTACGTGAATATACAATGTCTTGCTTATATCATTTGCCAAGCTTCCTTGCCATGCAGTTTTGCTATCTGTATGTTATGCCCCGTTACATTTTATTACTGTTTGTTTCGGAAAACTCAATAAAAGTCATTGAAAACGAAAAACCTAATAGAGGTTCCAACTCTGTCCAAAACGAATGCTTAGTCTGAAGTTGGACATCGATCTATTACTAGTTGTATATGTATTAAGAATATCCCATTATGTAAAAAAAAAATGTAAAATAATTCTCTACTATCCTTGGATAGTATAGCCTTCATTGATATCAATTCTTCATGTGTCAGACACCAGCAAGGTATCACTTCCCCATTAACTATGCTTGGCCATTCACAAAATGCATTACCACAGTTTTATCACAAGATGTGTTGTGTAAATGGCCAAGGGTAGATCAGAGCTAAAAAATTTTGTTGCAGGACTTGAAGGACACTTGTCGTTAACAAAATTTGCAGGCACCCCAGGCATGCATTGTAGCATGACCACAGTACTCATTCTACTTAATGTTCCCCTTCAAAGTACATACACTGCAACACTTTGTACTGTACAGGCAATCCTTTTAGCCAAGATGTTTCCATCCTTTGTGTCATTGCTTGCCATTCCCATGGTGCTGTATTGTGTGTAAGCTCTAATGAGATGCCGAGGTTTAATTGCTCCACAGAGGAAAAGGACACACTTAATTGCATTCGGAACAATGCGGCACTGTACCGGTAACTCAAACTCTGTATTTGTTTAGTCATGTATGTGGCTGGGCGGCAATTATTGTCTATTTATGCTGATCATTTATGGCAGATATACTAGAAATATATAAACTGAAAAGCTGTGTTACACAGTTTCAGGCAAGCAAAGGACTTTAAAAGTCGTGACTGTGTCTACGAAAACATTCAAATGCACAATGAATGACTGCAGGCTGGTAATAAAAATACATTTATATCACTATTTTCAGCATGAAATACTACTGGGATGATTTCTGAAAACTGGAGCAAGAAAGAGAAGATGTGCCCAACAGCAACTATTCTGATTTAAAGAAAAATTAAAGCCTTGATTTTGTTTTAAAAAATAAAAACATGTTACACTTACCTGCTCTGTGCAATGGTTTTGCACAGAGCAGCCCGGATCCTCCTCTTCTCAGGTCCCCTGCCGCCACACCTGGCTCCTCCCTCCTGCTAGGTGCCCAAGCAGGCGCGCTTCTGACCATTGCGGTCCATTCATGCCACGGCTCGGCCTCACCCCCTCCATCTCTGCATTGGCTTACTGGCTGTAATTTAACAGCAGCGGGAACCGCTGCCAAAAGCCAATCAGGAGTGGGAGTCCCCGGAGAGGCAAGGCTCTTGTGGTGGCATAGGGAGGCCAGTAAAAGAACCTGTCACTTTAGCCTGCATAAGGAAAGTGTTGGATTCTCTTTAAACTTTATACACATATACACTGCCTAATGTTAAATTGCAAAGGTGCCGTTACCCTTTAATATTCCAAAGGCAGTTAAAAATATGAAATATCTGCTTGAATTACTAAAACAACCATTCTTGCTTTGCTTCAATTGTAAAAGACCATTTCCCATGTTTGCATTGTTTTTTCTCAATGTAACCAATAAAAAAGCAATAGAAAACAAATATTGTTACTGAAATATGACCGAATGTTTATCTGGTTTCTTCCTCCCAGCTGACTTCTCTTATTAATTACATTTACGTGAACTCTAACAATAAACTTGTCTTGAAAATGTTAAAAACCAAACAAATAGTTTTAAGTAATGCAGTAGCATCCACACATGTACTACACCCAGCGTTAGAGGTGATTTATTCTTCCAAAGCAAATACACTTTTGCACTCTGGTACTGACTAGTATTTCAGCGTTTCTATTTTACTTCAGTTTCTCTCCCTCACTCAGCTAATGTAAGCCCAGAGCTGACGGAGAGGGGGGCAAATGAGGATGCTTCGCAGGTGCCCAACGTCTCCCTGATCAACTGATAACCTAATTGGTTGTTAGTACGATGGTGGCTGGAAGGTAGTAATGGTGCACAATGAAAACCTGTAGCTTGGTGCAAATAAAAGCCAGGCTTCGTCCAACTAGTGGTTTATACATAATTTTTTGGGAAGTTTTAAGGCATTTTGCCTTAGCACCCCTCAAGAAACCTGAAGGCACCCTGGTTGAAAAAGGCTGCCCTAGGTTATGAAAATGAGAAGAGGAGTAGTAGTCCCAACATTTCCTGCGCTACGTGACAACGCTGCTCCTTCATAGATGTAGTACATGGAATGTGCGTTGTCCCTGTGGGGCAAGATATATGTTAATGGAAGGACTCCAACTCAAAATAAAGGGGAAAAAAGCCTGATAAAAAGAAAAAAATGAATGCAGCCACAATGTCTAAGTACTGGTAGGCTTAATTTATCCTGGATTTAGAATGGTCTTCAAGGAAACATGGTAGCTGCCACTGCTGATCTCTTTTCTGTAAAATCCCATGTTCCTGGCTATCATGATGACCTTGATGCTACAAAACTTGTGCAGAAGTTACTTGTGCAGAAGTATGCAAATAAAAGTACTGCATTCCCTTGCCTTTCTCCCCTCCTCTGCAATTTTTTAGGAAGCTACGGATTCTGTGCTGATCTACTGGTGCTAAAAAATAACATATCAAGCAAACCTAATGGCAAGGCAACTAACATTTATATATATAAAAAAAAAAATCCACCAATGGTAGTACATGTAATTTAAAAAAAAAAAACAGGTTTACTTTAAGTATAATGATGTTCCTGCTTGAGGTGGTTAAAATATTCCAAAAAGCATCCTGTTGCATTTTTCAGTTATAAAATGAATCCATTAGGTATGACATGTTATATATCCATTTAAATTTTCCGGGGGAAAAAAAAAGTCTGTATTTTTCGCTTAAAACGTAGATTTGGTCAAGGACATTGTTTTAGTGACTGCAGTAGGTGAAGGTTGACATCACTCACACAATAATGGTGTGTGGTTGGCAAGAGAACAAGACTGAAAATAGCAACAATTTAGCAGCAGAAATGCTTTCCTTCTAGGTTACTTCAAGAACTTAGACAAGAGTTTGAAGGAGGACTCTAGGCAAATGAAATAAAAAGAAAATCAATACATAGAAGAATTTAAAGTGAGATTAAAAGGCAGATTTTTTTTGAAAATAACAAACATGTCATACTTACCTGATCTGTTCAGTGGTTTTGCACAGCGCAGCCCTCATTCTTCTCTTCGTGGGTCCCCTGCCTGTGTTCCTGGCCCCTCCCTCCTGCTGAGTGCCTCCATAGCAAGCAGCTTACTATGGGGGCACCTGAGCCACTGCTCTGTGTGTCCATTCCAGCTCCCTCCTCATTGGCTCACTGGCTGTGATTGACAGTAGCAGAAGCTAATGGCTTCTGCTGCCTGTCTCAGCCAATCACGAGGAAGAGACCTGGGAGAGCGGCTGCTCTCGTGCACATCGCTGGACCTGGATGGGGCTCCGGTAAGTATTTGGGGGGGGCGTGCTGCTTATGCTGCATACAATGCATGAAGGTAAAAAACCTTGAACCTTTACAACCACTGTAAAAGAGCTCCTTCAGACGTTTGTTGCACAGTCCCCGTTAAAAAGGTTTTTCCTACAGAACAAGGGATATACATTCAAACAAACACAGGCAAAAAAATGATTTTATTTATTTGCTTTGTTTTATGGGAAAGAACTTCTGATTAATTTTTATTGTGTCAGATGTCACCAATTGAGAGATTTTCCGTGCCCCTTTTGTGTAGTCACAGACCCAGAGAGTGATGGGAAACCTCAACACTGGGGACACAGCAATTCAATCTGATCCTACCTCACTCTATCTACTGACTAGATTTAGAGTTTAAGCTCTAAATAATATGTTTTAGATATTTTAAATGACTGAATTTGACCACAATCTGCCATCCTGGTTAAACTATTACAGCAAAAGTTTAATGTACAATTTCACGTTGAAAACTGGCAGTGTTTACTTTACCTTGGAAATATTACTGGAACGGCTGACTGAACGCCCCAGAGTCTTCTCATTCTGAAACACAATGAAAACAGAAAATCATCAGATTTGGTAAAACATTATGTACAGACAACACATGAGAAAATAGATACCAGGAGCATGAGTTGATTTTGCTTTTTTTTTAACCTGGTAAATCATGTTCCAAGATAATATTGAACAATCGTCTTATGCAATATCAATCCTATTAGTCAAAATAAATTATGATCTCCTAACTCTGATGCTTGGTAAATGGTTGGAGACAACATGAAGAAATGTGTAATATTTCCATTCGTCTTGTGTCTGCTCCCAGGGTCTATGGGTCCAACACCTTTGTCAGTGCTGGATTATCAAATAGGCTGAATGGGCACCGGTATATTGGCCCCATGACAAAGGATCAATAGAATATTGATTTGATCTTGAAAAAAATGAAAATTAAGCTTTTCCAAATTGTTTTCAAAAGCTAAAAAGAAATGAATAAACTCAAACAATAACTTTACAAAGATTCTATAGAGAAAATACTGTATTAATGTAATGTACCCAGTAACAACCTAAAGTCCATAAACCATAGACATCAGGTTCACATTACAGTTTGTCTTTATGTAGTACTGACAAATGGGGTCCGCTAACCTATGTTGAGGTGGAAGAAAATTTGGGTTCTAGTGATCATCAAGGTCTTTGGTTTGATATTAAAAAAAAAAAAAAAGAACTGAAAAATCTTCTACAAAAACAAACCTTTTAGATTTCAAAAAGAGCAAATTTTGCTGAAATGGGAAAATTTCTATAAAATAAATTGATAGGTTGGAGTAAAATGACAGAAGCACGTAATCAGTGGGCACTGTTAAAGTGCTACCATCCTGGAGGCAACTAGATTATATGTCAGGCAATTTAGTAAGTATAAACTGAAGAAAAAACACAATATGCTTCACTAAAGAGGAGAGTAGGATAGTGAAAGGAAAAAAAGATTAGCATATAGAAGATTCAAGGAAACAGGAGTTGTAGTTGACAGAAAAGAGTATAAAAAGAAAAGGGGCCCAAAGACATTTTTAGTGCTGCCAAAGCACAGAAAGGGGAGGAAACTGCTAAACCTAACAGGGAAGGAGACAAAACTTTTTTTTTTTTTTTTAGGTACATTAGTGAGAGAAAGAAAAAATACAGTATAATCACTAAAATGCAAACTGGGCACAACACTTATGTTGAGCGAGACCTGGATGTAGCAAACCATTTAAACAATTACTTCCGTTTAGTCCTCTCAGAAATAAATTGCATTAACATTTGGGGAAGCTGGGGAATCATATTGGTTCTAGTAATGACGGTTCATTTTTAGGATTTCTGGAGACAGAGGTAGCAGAGGAACTGGCTCGGTTAAAGCTTAATAAAGCAATGGGCCCTGATTGTATTCATCCCAGAGTTCTAAGAGAACTTCGAGGTATAGTTGTTGGGCCATTAATGGATCGTTTTAATCAATCTCTTCTAACGGGAGAAGTTCCCCATGACTGGCGGACAGCTAATATTGTACCTACCCACAAGAAGAAGGGCAGCAAGGTAGAAGTTGGGAATTAGAGGCCAGTGAGTTTAACATCAGTTGTAATAAAGTTAATGGAATCACTCCAGAAAAGAAGCATCATTGATCACTTAAAAATACACAACTTGCTGGACCCAAAGCAGCATGGCTTTACTGAAGGCAGATCATGCCAGTCTTATTGAATTTTTTGACTATATGTATAATGTTTTGGACCAGGGTGGTGCTGTGGACATAGCATGTCTTGATTTCAGCAAAGCATTTGATAGAGTTTCACATAATGATCCAATATAAAAGTTGTACAAGCTAGGACTTAACCTTTGGGTGGTTCAGTGAATATGGAGTTGGCTAAAGGATAGATACCACAGTGTGGTTGTATATGGGGTTCATTTGGAACAGACACCAGTCACTAGTAGTGTACCACAAGGATCTGTACATGGTCCTGTTCTATTTTTTCTATACTATGGAAGTAATATAAGTAAAGGATTGTTGGGCAAGGTATATCTTTTTTGCTGATGATACAAAGGTATGTAATAGGGTTGATATCCCTGGAGGCGTCTGTAAGATAGAACATGATTTGGCATTGCTGGAAGATTGGTCAAAGCAATGGAAACTGCAGTTCAATGTTTCTAAAAGAAAGCCCTAAAAAGGAAAAGAATTTGGGGGTACTTATGATGATTGCAAAATACGCAAACACTGTGACCAGGCAGTGGGAAGTATGAATAGAATTCTAGGATGCATCACTAGAGAGATCACCAGCAGGAGGGAAAAGGTTCTGATTCCCCTATATAGATCTTTAGTTAAGGAAAGTTCAAAACGAATTTTAGTATTTAGTATTATTTTACTGAAAGGGTAGTTGATGCTTGAAATAGACTTTCAGCAGGGGTAACAGTAAATGGCTTCAAACATGCTTGGGACGAACATAGATCTATATTCAGACAATAAAGTTAATAAAAAAAAAACATAAAAACAAAAAAAAACGGGCAGACTCGTTGGACTACTCAGTCTTTTTTCTGCAGTCACATTTCTAGGTTTCTAAAACTCATCTTCTTTCAGCTGTCAGTTTGCAAAATATGTTGGTGCAACCTATGTAAATGTAATGTACAGTAGTGATGGTCATCTCCATCTAGTGGCCAACATCCACACTACTTAGTTCATGGGTGCTCAACCTGTGGCCCTCCAGCAGTTGCGAAACTACAAGTCCCATGAGGCATTGCAAGGCTGACAGTTACACACGACTCCCAAGAGCTGGAGGGCCACCTGTTGAGCACCCTTGACTTACTTCAATGTTATCCCACTAGATCGCGTGCACAAGAAACCTCCAGAAAACTGCAAGGGGCCCCAAGTTTTTGACTGCCTAGGGGCCTCCACAGAGTTTAATCCGGCACTGACCTTTGTTGAGGATACTGTAATAGGTGTAAAGGTTGGCCAGTGAAAAAAAGCCACCGTCAACTCTCAAAACCTTGGCCAGGCTGCAGATTAAAAATGGGATAATGGGGTTTGTAGTCCAGGCATCCCACTGTATGGCAGACACCCATGCTGCTAAATCCTGAAGGAATCCCTTTTCTGGCTTGTATCATTTGAAATAAAGACTCAGCAAATAGGAGCAAAATCTGAATAACCTTTATAGAGTGCTACAGTCTAAGTTTCACCTTTAGAGCTAATAATTAAAGTAGATTTTTTTTTATAAGGCTTGAATTTTGCTTTAAGAATGTCTGATGCACAGCGTTACCATAAATGGACAGATGTCTCATTAAAGATAGAGGACAGTGAGGCCTCTGCCTGCCCTTATGCCCACCACTGAACCACTGGGACACTGATCTCCATCGTGGCTGTGACTAGGACATATGTGACTGGGAACATTCAACACCCACACACAGATTTATCTTTTATCGCTGCATGCTGAAAATATGAGAATTGTACAGGCATACCCCGCTTTATGCATTTTTACAGTTTTTTGCAGTTTTACATTCATGTTCTGGTCCCATGGTGTACTTAAAATGTGGGGTATGCCCGTATAGTACAATATAGTGAGAAGGAAAGGGGGAGTGGAAAATCAGAATTTGATAAGGGCCTTTCACTGCCAAAACGTTTCTGTTTGACCCCCAAGAAAAGCCCTACACAGTGCATTTTCTAGCCAACAGCTGCAAGTGACGCATGAATCGGGCCAGAACCAGACCTCGTATGAGCATGACAGACCCACAATCATCAACCCAAACACACTGCTTTATTATTAATGAAGTGTCATGTACTTACTTTAATGTGGTTCACCTCAACTATCGGAGAATAATCATATTGGTTAACCACTAACATCTCCTTTACTGTAACCGTAAGAAATCATTTTAGAAGGAAATGCAGCTGGGGACAAATACTTGCAAATGAGTGTCACAAAAACCATCTCTCAGACTGGTAGGAACAATTCCTGTTCTTTTTAAACAGCTCTGCTCTACAGCAGGCCATACAGCAAGATATCTGACCATTCAGTTCAACTGTGGAGCAGACAGATCTTTTCCAGATTTTTAAGATCTGACCTGGCGCGCAAGAAAATAAACATTGATGTCATACACAACATTGCAGCAACATTCTGTGCAGCCAACCTTGTGATCCAGGCACCCCTGCCAGACAGGACAGCCAAGACCTCAACAGAATTGGCAATTCTTCATATTTATCCATCACCATTTGCCAACCTGTAGCTTTACTGCTACAGTGGGGGCTGGCTGCACAGAATCTGGAGTAGGTGGTTATCAGTTACAGCACAAGCTGATCAGCGGGTGCCAGCCAATGGATGACCGCCGGCACTCGCCGATCGGTGTGGAGGAAGACAGGACAGAGCTCGGTCAATGTAAACAATACAGAGCTCTGTTCTGTTAGGGAGGATGTGTTGGTTTTTGTGTGGGGAAAACCAACACATCCCTTAGTGAAAGCACTGGACAGTACACACAAACACTGGTTAGGCACCCATTTAACCCTTTGATTGCCCTAGATGTTTAACCCCCTTCCCAGCGAGTGTCATTGTATATTTTTAGCACTGATCACTGTATTAGTGTCACTGGTTCCCACAAAGTGTCAGACTGCCCGTTATACTATCACAGTCCCGCTATAAGTTGCTGATCACCGCCATTACTACTATAAAAAAAAAATTCCATGTATATACTAGTGATCAACCAATATCGTTTTTTTATTGCCGATACAGATATTTTGGTCATCGTATATCGGTATCGGCCAATATTTTCATGCATTAAAAATGTTTTTTGATTTTTTGACAGGTACTCTTGTGGAGGCATCTGGGGGCCTAAAAGACCTCAAACCCCTTCTCTGCACTTAAAAGCATTCAAAACGCCAAGTTTGGCCGTTTTGAATGCTGTCATTTTTTGAATTTGGCGCTGAGTACCCGGAGGTGATGTCATCACATCACTTCCGGGTTTTTGCATGGAGACCCGATCAGAAACAAATGCAGGTTTGATCGGGTCTACTCTTCGGCGGCCATGCAGGCTGGTTGCCTGGGTTTCCCGGTGGAACAGGAGACCCAGGCGAGCCACGGAAGGCGGCGAGAGGGGGGGCGTCCCTTCCCGCTCCTTGCAATGACAGCCGAGCGGCTTCTCAGCCGACCACCGGCTATGGACACCGGTAACGGGTTGATGCCTCTACTTTCCCGAAATATCACCAATATCGGTAACCTCAGGGGCCAATTCCGATATATCGGCTTTGCCGATAATCGGTTGATCCCTAATATATACACCATAGTTTGTAGACACAATAACTTTTGCCTAAACGGAGCAATATATGCCTATTGGGATTTATTTTAGCAAAAATATGCACCAGAATTTCATTTGTGTACAGCATTGCATGACCACGCAATTGGCCTGGTCATGAAGAGGGGTAAATCTTCTGGAGGTCAAATGGGTAAATAATTCACACAAATCCACTTGCATTTTCCAGTTAGTGGATTGATCCATAGATGTCAGGTAACTTCCCATTTCTGCTACATGCCTTAATTATACAACGCATGCTAACATGATAAATCTGAAGACTTACAGTCCAAGCCAATAGTTTTCTCTTACCTAAATTTCCTAATAACCATTTGATTGATCAACTTGGGTACAACCAGCCTGCGGGATTTGTTTTGGATTAGAGCAAGTAGTTGCTATAGCTGCAGGCGATAATCATTGTCTTCTTTGTCCTGACCCCCCCCCCCCCCCCACACACACACACTGGGAGAAGACAATTACTCGGCAGGAGAGATTCCCCTGTCAGCACATGCAAAAAATTATTCCTGCAACTAAGAAATCTGCACCATATATTATGGACTGCCTAAATTTACCAAGAAAAAAAGGGAAGTGTATAAAGTGAATGCTAAGAGGATCCCAAAATCCTTAAGACTCACACTAATTCAACAAACAAAATCATCCTCCTTTCTCTTGTTTGCTGGTCTGTTCACCTAATGAGTAGCTCTGCCAATAACAGACAGCATGCTTCTTTGAAGTCTAAAGTGGCAGTAAACACATGCATTTAATTTTTATCTACAAGTAAGCCTACCTGTAGGTAAACTAAATATCTCCTAAACGTGCACCATTTAGGAGATATTCCAGTGAGCAGCAGCCAGTGACATCACTAGCACATGTGCTCTGAAGAAATGGCATTACTCATGCCATTCCTTCAGAGTTCTGTGCCAGGGTTGTGACTCCCATGCATATGCGTGGGACTGACATCATCGCTGCTTGGCCATTCAAGCCTGTGAAACCGGAAGGAAGACTGGATGAAGATGTAAGCCACTGCAGCAGTGAAGAGCACCACTGTAGGGCTTCATTTCAAGGCAAGCCTTTCATAATGAACCCAAGAACAAAAATGCAATATATTGCAGTCTCTTTTTTTAGGCTAAGAATATTTTAGTAGCTACAAAAATGACCTGTTCATCTTGCCAGAAGCTCGGTTTTCTTGATACTTATGTGAGATGAACTGGAAACAGAAGCTTGTGTAAAGTACTAATCCCATCTTTTGCCATGTAATAAAAATAACCAAAGGCTGACATGTTCATAGTCCAGCCTTGGTGACAACCATGGCTCCTTCCATAGATACAGTGGTGGGGAAGTGGATAGATGGGATGTTTGTTATTTGAAGGATTACCAAGTGAAAATGAAAGAAAAAGCTTGAAAGTAAAGAAAACCAATGCAGCCACCCTCAGCTAAGAACTGACATGATGCAATATGTTAAAATGTTGTTTTGGAGTTTGGGTATGCTTTAAAATGGAAGTAAACCCATTGACTTAAAGGTTTCAGGAAACCGATACATTCCCGGCATGGCGTGATTTCTGGCTGCCACATTTCCTTGTGCTGTCAACCAAACTTTCAAACCACCCAATGGCTGGTGTCATAACTGATCACATGTGCTGCATCATGGCAGTTGAAGATTTAACAGAGGCCAAGATGGCAGCTTCCTTGGCTGAAAATGATAGGAGGCTTTACTTCCACTTTAAATAGCACATTCTACCATTCGAATAACAGCATGATGCAAAGGGTGGACCTTTCATAAAAGGACACTATTCAGCTGTGCCTAGGGCAGAATAATGTCTAAATATGGCCCTTCAAACCCCTTCAATAACATCCCTTTTATAATAATGCACAACTGAAACCATTAATCAAATAAGACCATTCACAATTACTTCCTGACAAAGATTACCATGTACATAGTAGAACAATTGTGCCTCTTGCTCTTTGTTAGCCATACAAAACCAGTCCATCACCACAAAGGACCAAGTAATTTAATTTTACTATTACTATGGAAATAACTACAATAATATCTCATCCTGATGCAACACAAATTACAGTTCAGACCCCGCAGTCTAAATTACTCAAAAACAGCCCCTTTACCTGTTTGTTCTTCTTAAAACAAAGCATGAATGGAACATTAAACATTCATGTAGGATCAAATGCAGATGTCGAATTATGAGCAATGCTTCCTCTAGGCCACACATGCAATTAACCTTCGTTAAGAACATCATTTTAATAGCCAAAGTTTGCATTTAAAAACCAGCTCTTGGGAATTTGCTGCTTCAAAAGCACACCATGTCTTCCTTTCATTTCCATATTTAAAACCTCCTATTAATTGTACATACTGCAGATAAAATAACAATCCTTAAACAACAGGTAGTTGTATTTAATCACTGCAGTGAGAAATATTATTTCCTATGCCAACTAATTAATTTAGTTGGCACGGCACATAGGAAAATAAGCATGCTGGGACATATAGGGGAAAATAAAGACAATTTAAAAAATTCCAAAAAGCCATTTTTCTGTAAGCCAAGCCATTTAGTCATTACGTTTGATAAAATCTGTCACTGCAACAATAATGAATTAATGTAGGTAAGTGGTTTTTACTAAAGGGGGTTATTACAGGAGCTCAACCCAGGAAAGACAGAAAGAGTCGCAAAAATGAAGTATGAATTATCGTTCACAAAGCATGTCTCCCTATATATTGTAACAAAGTAGAACCCAACCTGCCAAAAAAAGGAATACAAACAAAAAGGTAAGATTAGCTATAATAGCTAAAAACACTTGCAGTAAATGACGTGCTAATCAAAAGCATTCACAGCACAGGACCTGTTCTGAGTATTTTGTGTGCATTATAGATGATTTTGCCAACTGACAGTTCCAAGTCCGAGCCCTTCCACTGGTCAGAGATTGTTGGGCTCTTTACTGCTGCTGCAACCCAGATTGCCTTTTAATGAGGACTTCACTGATTACTTTACAGTAAGTATTTTTTGTTTAACTTACTATTAAAATCATATTTTAGTTAAAAAGATTTGCGACTTAATCTTTGTTTCAGAGCCAGATCTCCCCTGATTTTCAGGACCAAGTGCACCTTCCATCCTCCTCTCACCCCTGTATCGAATGTGGACTTTGATAAAGTGGCTGTTTGGCTACAAACACAGTACTGTGTGCTAATTACTTCTATTAAAAAAAACAGACCAGGACACAAGATGGTATTCTGGAACCAATGGGTTACAATGCCACCTTCAGGAGAATCAGGTACTAGCAAGCCAAGCAATTTAGTAGCAAGCATTGATAGGAGTAAATCATAAGAACGGAGGGGAGGGGTCTGTGTCCTGCAACATACTCCAAGAAAAGGATTTCAAAAGGTAAGGTAAAAATCCTTTTTTCATAATCACACATTACAGGACACAGGAAGGTATTCTGGAACCAATGGTAGGTCTAAAAGCAGTGGTGTAGAAGGCAGGAGAGACTGACCTGGGTCAGAAACCCAAATTTAGAAGAAAGCTGCACTGGCTCAATGGGCGCCCATGCGGAAGCCTGGAAAACAGCAAAAATGCCCATGTCAAATTAACATCACAAGCGATTCTCTGCCACCCGCCACTCTCCTGACCAACCCTTAAGAGACCCAGACTTAAAAGAAGGCTGCGCAGGCTCAGTAGGCACCCAGGGTGAAGCCTAGGAAACCAAAAATGCCAATGTCAAATTTATATCAAAAGTGATTCTCTCCTGACACCAACCTGCGTCGCAGCCCGTGCTGTGCTGACCAACCATTAAGAGACCAGAATGGCACCCAATTTAAAGGGCAACAGCTCTTATTCACCTCAGCTGTCTTCAAGATGGAGGCTCATCCCAGGCAGATAGGCAGGAAGTTAGGAACATGTCCCATCCATAGTCTTCATCTTTACAGTAGGCATACAACCAAAAGGGATTTTCAGGGGCTGATTTCCACCAGGTGGGTGGACCCTGGCCCTGTAAAGACTGTGGCCAAGTCCCACCACATGCCTAAATGAGGTCAAACACATGATCTAGTGCCTAAAGGGGCTACATTACAGACCAGCTCGTATATGTATATTCTTCTTGGTGGGGTCAACACCTGAAGAATCGTCAGACTAAAAAAATGTCAGAGTAGAGAGATTTTTATTCTTCTATGGACATTAGCAAAAAACTGAGGCATGCAGGGAGTAGGAGGGGTTGTAGTGGACTGTCCTTACAGCTTTGCTTACCAAAGTACAATTCTCCTGAGGGTGGCAGTATAACCTACTGATTCTAGAATACCATGCTGTGTCCTGTAATGTAAGAATAAAAAGCACATATGTTGGTTAACCAGCCCTTAGAACCAAGCATGATTCTCTTTAAAGTACAACCAATTCACTTTTGATTCACAGGTCAGAATTGGTGTATCAGCATCAAAATGAATTTGTACAAATTGTTTATTACCGCTAGCCAATGAGTGGAATAAGTCATTAGCAAAGAATCATATTTATATGCTATACTCAGTTCACTTTTATCCATGGAATTTACTTTTATAAACACTTTTGAATTTTTGCTTTAGGTTTGTTTTTTTGCACACAACTACCAGCAATCCTCACCGTAAAAACCCAAAAAATTCTCATTTAAAAAGGAAAAATTAATTTTCAGCAACTCATCCTGTGTTTATTTGAAAATAATGTTTCACATATATGTAAGACAGATCAATAAACATCACCACTGTAAGCAAATCAATATCAGGAAAAGTCACCCTCCCCGACAGTATGATTTTGTTAATGAAAATGACTGAGCTTTATCCACAGATCTACACAAAGTCAAGAAAAGCAGTAAATCATGGTCATTAAAAAGCGCTCTTCTTTTCTACATAGTTGCAAATTAGAAATAGAACCAAGGTTTACACAGAAAAATATGTTCATGAGGTTTATATTAAAATGTATAGTATACCAGAATATATGTTCAGCAACTCTATATCCTTTTACGGGCATATTACACCCATCAAAAGCTGTTTAAGATGGGAATCCTACCTGATCTACTATGCAGTAAGTGCTCTAGGGACCATGGAGGCCTAAAACACCAACTCTGGCGCCCTAAATTACATTTGTATTGGTCAGGAGTTCTTCAAACTCTGAACACGGTTCCATCTGACCCCCTAAGCATTGTAAACTTTAGCATTTTAGCTGTATTGCAGCTCCAGATATACCATAGAGAGGCCATAACCAGAGCTTTAATTCAGGCTGGAGACTGCTTATTCTTCATTGGAAGTCTGTGGATCCTTCTACCCATTCGGAATAGGTGCAGAGCATGGGAGACACCCTGGGGTTACAAAAGTATATCTATTAGCACAGGGGGTGCACAGACAAATTTCCCCAAAAAATTGGACACACCAGGTCTCAGTCCCTTAGAAATGGAAATATATGGGCTCATGTAACCACCTTACACATGTTGCCTTACACTTGGATATTTTGATCTGTAGTTATGGTCATTAACATCCTATTTTTTTTTACGTCTTGATATTGGTATGAGACATAGTTGTGGACTTGTAGCTATGTAATGTCCTCTAACTTGGGAATGTGGCTCATGCTTTGTACCTTCACGAATATGATCTTTCAGTTTTAATACTTTTTGTGTTTGTTCGGGAACTTTCTGCTATGCATGTGAGGTTAAAAAAAAAAAACGTCCTTATTATATCCTGTCTTTTGTACCCTGATAATATTATCTATTTGTAATACAATGCTTGTTGATATACAGTGTTCTTTTGTACCACAATTTTATCCCAAATAAAAAGCTTGTAAAAAAAAATTTTTTTTTTTTTTTTAAATCAGAAGGAAGAAAATGTATGTATATACACCACTCATGTTTTCCTATAGTAGAAGAGAGTTAAAACCCATCAATTTTTATTTTTTTTTGCCTGTATGTTGTTGGGGAGGTTTCCCCTTCACTTTCTGTTCTGGAGAGACAACAGGAGGTGAAAGTAAAAAAAAAAAAAAAAAAAAAAACCTCCCCTCAGACAGTTGTCACCCTAACCTGTGTCCTTATTGGAGGATTTAACTTCACTTCCTGCTCTCATGACAACTCAAAATTTTGGAATTATTATGCAACAATGGTTATCAGGAAACAGGTAGCATTAAACTCATAAAAATGATTCTAAATGTGTCCTATGCCACTCAAAGCTGAAAAATATTTTTTAAAGTACACTGGCAGTAAGGAAGACCGAATATATACCTATGACATTTACGTAAGCAGAGGAAAAAGACAGCAGTTTGGCACTGAAGAGGTTAAATAGTTACTGGATAGGTTGTTTATTTTTGTCTTTTGTTATGTCAGCCAGACCCTTTAAATGTGCTGATGAATGAATTTATACAAACTGTTTGTGCTTGAGTAAGTAAAAGATGAAATGACCTCAGATCTCTCCTTGGCTGCCATTAAACAACAACCTATGATTGAATTATGATATTCTGCTGCATTGTAATAAACAGGCATTACCTTGAACAAAACAACATATTTCTTTGAAGGTTTCTCCCATATAAAACTTATAAGTGTTACATTGTTCTCGGATCTGACCTTCTGACACTGCTCATTGTCATGCCGTGCAGCAGGGTTGATTTTGGCATCAATGAATGAGTAAGCAGTAAATCTGCTTTCATTCTCTGCTCCAATAGTGTTAAAGAGAAACACCAGGTGACAACTAAAGTCAGTCAATGAACTTCTATCCAGGAAACAATACAACTGTTCCCCTGCCAGGTCTCTAATGGGCAAATTCCATTCAGCCCCTGCAATAGAAGGCAGCAAATACTTACCTCCCTGGCAGCCCACCTCTTGGCTCTCCTCCACTCTAGCATTGCAGCTTCAGAGAGCCTCTGGCATTCTATACTTCCAGAAATGTTGGATGCGCGTGTACCCCCACAGCATGCTGGTTCCTTCCTCCAAACCCTTAAAGTGTCACTAAACCTGCATGATTAAAAACGATCGATAAATGCTGTATTACATGCTGTTCATACTCTGTCACTATGGGATTCCTTTTCTGTATTTTACAAAAAAACTGGTTGATCTTGCTGTTCTCTGTCTCCCCCTCCTGTTCATGTCCCCACTGCGGTTAGGGATTTTGCAGAGCAGTGTTGGCAGCTAGTGCACATGCTCAGCTTTCAGTGTATTTTCTACCCTCTGAGAAGCCCATATGACTATAGAGTCTTACATGTGGGCCTTTACACAGTGGTAAATGATCGCCCACTCTCCATCCTCCTCCATGCCCACTAACCAGCTAAACACAATGGGGTGGGATATTACATGTAGATTGATGAAGGCTTCCCATCTCTGTTATTCTAAGACAAAGGCTGGGGGGGCATGACAGAGCCTTTTATTGCCAAAAAAATAATAATGAAAATATAGCACAACTACACCATCACAGGGTGGTACTGTGGGTGTACAATATTTGAAGAAAAGTACCATGTCCTATTTGACAATGGAGAAAAAAATGCATAGAAAACAGACTTTGTCGGCACCAATAAATCATTTTATTAGATACCATAAATTCATGAAAAAACATTCATAAAAACATAAATAGAAATATATGATCAGATCAGGACTTCTAACATACTTGAATGACCCAGACCGATCCCGTGGGAAAGATGCAACACCAGCAGCCGTTTGCTTGGAGACTGTAGTCCAAGGGATATTGGCTTAGGTCAGAGTAGTCTTCTAGAGCTCAACTTGTTTCATTGAAATTTGCTTCCTCAGGAGCGAAGGTACTGTATTCTAGATAGATAACAATGTGCAAAAGAATCTCTAAACATACAAATAAACAATAATTCTATTTATTTGGAGACAGTATGTGTAATACCATAAATCAAAATAAGTTTAGGCTGTGTACAAGAATCAGGCCGGCACAGTGTAGCCACGCAAGGAGGATCACGAATGCGAATGTCCCCATATCTACTGTGATTCTTTTAGTATGACTATTCAGTGCCGGCCTGATTCATTTACACCACCCAAACTGATATTGATTCATGATAATATACATATGGTCTCCAAATAAATAGAACTATTGTTGATTTGTATAGGTTTAGGGATTCTTCTCACATATATTTATCTAGAATACTGCATCTTCGCTCCCGAGGAAGCAAAGTTTCGTGAAACATATTGAGCTCTAGCAGACTACTCTGACTTAAGCCAATATCCCTTGGTCTACAAGGCAAACGGCTGCTTGTGTTCAATTTTTTTCCACGGATTGGTCTGGATCGTTCGAGTATATTAGAAGTCTTGATCTGATCATATATTCCTTTTCATGTTTTTGAATGTTTTCTCATGAATTTAATTGTATCTAATAAAATTATTTATTTGAACTACCTGGTGCCGACCAAGTCCATGTTTTCTATGCATTTTTTTTTCCAAAAAATAATAAAGATTTAAATTAAAATATATATTTGTATAGGTTTGTTCTTTCTGAAGAGGAGGCAGCTCTTTTTTGACCATAATTACCTGACAGACAATCATGGAATTGGGTAACAAAGAAAATCTGAAAAATGTCCCAAAGCCAGCCACTGATGGTTCGAATCTCCACCGGTTTAGAAGGAAGCGGTCGAGCAGTTTTAATTTAGTTAGTGAAAATATTTTCTTCATGATTTTCGTCAGAGGCATGTTTTCAGTGCCGAAAATTAGAAAAATGTATTTGAATTTTCATCAATTGAGGAAAACGATGACAAAAATGAATGCCAATTTTCATCAACAAACTAAAAACAGAACAAAAACATGAGGGAGGGACGCGTTTTCTTTCATAGTAAGGGAAGGGGAGAGAGAGGCGCCAGGCCACCAATAGCACAGCAACATTTTATTCATATAAAATGTATAAAAACAATGGTATTGCACTCACAAGCTTCAGTGTGAAACAGGCATAGACTTAGCTCAATGTGAAGCCATCAGTAGTGGTAAAAGTCCCGAATGCAGCCACTGGGATCATGGAGAGGCAGTAGATGCTGGTGAGAAGATCCAGAGAAGCTGTCAGAAAGCCGCTGCGGTAACCTTAGAAGAACTGTCCGATGGAGCTGTCAAAAGCCTGGGTGCTGGTAGCTAATTAGGAACAGTTTCAGAGGCAAAACCATGCAAAACCATGCCTCCATCAGCTGATGAAGAAAGAAGCTGACAGAGGCGTAGATTTTGCCTGTTTGTCTTCTAGTTTCCAGGCCTTTGACAGCTCCATTTGACAGTTCTTCTGAGGTTCCAACGGTGGCTCTATGACAGCTTCTCTGGATCTGATCACTGGCATCTACGGCCTCTACATGATCCCAGCGGCTTCAGTTGTGACTATTACCACTACTGATGGCTTCACATTGAGATAATTCTATGCCTGTTTAACACTTAAAGCGGAAGTACAGCCTAATACCGAAATTCTCCCCTGCAATCATTAATGTGAGCAGAGTTCAGCCTTATGTGTCAAAATGAAAAAAATCAGAGTTTTTCTTGCTTTATTTTGCAGTATTCAGTGCTGTCACATGACTCTAATCTTGCTTCCTGCTGAGTCCAAGAACAGCAAGTGGGTGTGGTTACTGAAAGCTAGTGACATCACTTCCAGGGAGGGGCACTCTTCCTGTGTAGCCAACGGGCGTATACAGAATGGGAGGAGTTCCCGCCCAATGTTCTCTCATCAGTAAGGATGCATTGTACATCCTAATTCGTGAGAAAATGACTGTCAGTGTAGCTGGAAGTGATTGGGGGTCTCAGCTCAGTCTACAATGATCATAGCACAGGCAACCACAAAGTCTACGTTTCCACTAGTGCAACTTTAATGCGATTTTGGCCACACAGTCGCATGACTAGTCACAGCCTATTGATTTCAATGGCACCCGTTCCCATGTATGCGACTTTGAAAATCAGCGACCTTGAGGGTACCTGCACTACTTTAATGCAACTTTTGATGCAACTTTGATCCAGAGTGTAAAGTTGGATCAAAGTCGCACTCTAGCCTAGTGGCTACGTTTCCACTAGTGTGACTCTTAAGTTGTGTGATTTAGAGTGCGACTGAGTGCAATTTGATCCAACTTTACACTCTCTGGATCAAAGTCGCATCAAAAGTAGTGCAGGCACCTTTTCAAAGTCGCTAATTTTCAAAGTGGCATAGATGGGAATGGGTGCCTGTGAAATCAATGGGCATTGATTTGCCTTGCGACTATGTGTCTAAAGTTCCATGACAAGTCGCACTAGTGGAAACAAAGCCTAAAACTCATTACTCAATTGTAATAGGCAAAATAAATCAATCTGTATCCTTCTAAACATGTTCCTTTGTACCTTATTTCCTTTATGTATTGTGCCAATCATGTGCCCCTCCTCCTCCTCCCTCTCTCCTAGGAGAGGCTGCAAGCCTAAACGAGGCTATGAAGACAAGAGATCATGTTCTGTGAAGGATAGTAGCGAGGGGGGGGGGCAGGTCTAGGCATGTTTGTCTAAGAAAGACCAACAACCTTTTCAGAAAGTGAAATGCAGCTTAGCAAATTCAGATAAAGGGAGGTAGCGTTGTCGGTGAAAAACCAGAAGAAGCTGATTGTCTAGCTTAGATAAGACTTTCTAAGCTACACAAGCAGCTAGCCAGAAAATGACTACTATCAAAGATAAAGATATTTAACATAATAATAATGATAGGAAAAATTTAATTTTTGACTGGAGTTTCCCTTTAAGCTTGTACAGTAAAGGGCATTACTATTGTTTTGTTATTTCTGTTGGTTAATATTTTTAGCAAGTGAAGCTCTGATTTTTTGTTCTTTAACATATTTTAAAGTTGCACTTTTGTCAAAAAAGCAATATTCTTGTAACTAAACGCGGTTTTATTTCTAAAGACATTCTATGTCACAACGGCTAAATCTATGTCTGTAGTGTATGTACAAAAACCTTAATACCATAAATAATAACATGATATTAGATTTTTACTCCAGGAGTTTGGAAATTCTAGAGAAATGTGTTAATGCATTCCAATTTACCTAAACCCATTCGATTTTAGTCAACTAAAATGTACTGAGATTTTAGCTGACTAAAATATTAAAATACAACTAAAACAATTCAGCAGACTAAAATATGACTACAACGAAAATGGCATTTTAGTCAAAAGGCTATGACTAAAACGAAATCGAAATTTGACGTCAAAATGAACACGAGATTTGAACCATGTATGGGCAGGCTGAATGTACTCAAGTTGATAGATGGATCAACTTGGGTACAACCAGCCTGTTTTACCCAACAGGTTGATAGAGCGATCAACTTCGGTACAACCGCGGGAGGGATCCCCCCCCATCAACACAGACTGTGTTAATGGGGGAATTGAGTGAAAATCGCTCCATCTATGGCCAGCCTAATCCTTCTCCACTCTCATGTAAAATAAAAACATTGGCTTTAGTTACATCTCAAAACCCAACTCCAGCCAAAATGTTTAGATTTTCGATTTGTGGCTTTATTGGAGAGATTTTCCCTCTGTGTTGAAAAACGGCTCCAAGAAGTGCTTTTCTGTCCCAGTGGCAACGTCCCCTGGTTGTTCAAAATTGTACGGGTGTCAAAGGGACAGGAATGGGAGGAAAATCTCCCACTAGGGTCACAAAAAAAAAAAAAACAGAAATGTTGACCCTTCTCCAGTCTGTCAACCTTTCCACTTCATTTTGCCTATAAGCGTGGCTTCCAAAGCTTACTTCCCTTTCCTGAATGTATCTAATACCTTAAATATCCAAGTCAATAGGTTACCCTGCAGATCACCGGTAAGAAAGGTCCAATACAGATACTCCTACTGTCAAATAATACACTTTGTTTTAAATAAAATAAGGACAGGAACTGAAAGTTGGCTTACCATTAGGAAACTACAGTTTTTTTTTTCAAATTAAACAAATGTTGAACAATAGCATTTTCTTAGAACTGGACAAATGCCTATCTGAATTCCAGCTAAAAACAGCATAGAAATAATTTCCTCATTATTTCTTAATAAACTCAGCTTCTGCTATATTTTCATATTATTACTGATAAGTGTATTTTTATAGCATCCAAAGCAGTATACACTATAGTTCAATCAGAGCTTCTTGCTGCAGAGTACGGAAGTTTTCAGCATTAAAGTAATCATGCCTGATGCTAAAAGCAATGACGGATAGTTATGATAGCTGATAATAACAGATTTTAACAAACACAATTTTAATAGTGAATAGTAAATACTGTAGGAAGTTACAGTAAACCAACACTCAAATGTTAGTGACACTAAACTCTTGTTTAAAAAGGAAAATTCCAAAGAGGAGCTCCATCAGAACAACAAATTAAAGGTCAGCAGCTAATAGCGTAGCTGCTGACTTTCAATATTAGGACACTTACCTGTCCACAAATCCAGTGGTGTCTCTACCCAAGCAAATTTTTTAATTGGCTCTCAGATGCTGCTGCCACCATTTTGGGTAGGGAAAACCAACAGTGAAGTCTTGCAGCTTTACAGCCGGTTCCCTAATGCGCATGCGTGAAGCCTGCTGCGCTTTTGTGAATGGCCCAGCGGTGGGGGAAGGAGGAGGGGGGCTGAACTTCCAGGTGACTTTGCCGCGGGGAAGTTACCATGAAAAGGGAGGGGGTACCTGTCAAAATAAGCAGGAGGCAAGTAAGCAGGGCTTCCCCCTTTGGGTGGAGCTCCACTTTAAGCATGTATTAACTTAAAAAAGTAGCTTGTATTACTCTCAGCCTCCTTCGAATGTTCAAATTTTTTTTTTTTTTGCCATTGTCACCTTACTTCCTATTGGAGGAAGGCTACGATCATCCTCCATGATCCCACTCACAGAGGCTGTTACAAGGAGGTAGAAAAACACAGTAAGAAACAATCTCATGAGAAAGATTACAGGGCAATTAAATAGTGGATGTGTATGGATTATTTTTGGAATATAAAGATATCGTTTAGTGTCCCTTTTTTTTTTTTAAAGCCTAATATAGTTCAAATCAGCAAAATACTTTGCTGGTACTTCAAAATAAAAGGTAAAAGTCTTTGGGCTAGTTTACACTAGGGTTATCCCTATTTGAGAACAAATCAGGGAAAATTCACTGTATTTGTTGTGGTGACCCCTGCCAATTGGAAAGTAGAGGGGAAGACTTCAAATAGAAAAAGCTAACAGGGGTTACCTTCAACTTTAGAGCGATTTCTTCTCACTTTCAAGTATGAGGGGAAATCTCCCCATTAAGATACAGCAAAGAAAAAGAAAAAGGAAAAAAAAAAAAAAAAAAAAACTAAAAGGGTCTTAATAATGTTGCAAAAAAAAAAAAAAACAGTTTTGGCTTTAGATATTCGGAAACAATGCCATCCCCTTCACTGCATATATTTTGTCATCAAGCTGACCATATTTGCCTGTTTAAAGCCCACTCATTTTGGGAAGAAAAAAGCATATGGATATTGAGTTGTTGATATTTAGGAAGAAATCTCCCAAAGGCATTATCTTTACTTGGAATAAAACCATAACTTCATTACAAAGTGCAAAGTCTGCAGAGTGCAATTGATTACATCTACAATCTGGATACAGCAAGTTCTTCAGTTTCCGTCTATAGGTAGAACACTGTGTACCCAATGCATCAATTTACCAAAATGTAACCTTCATTAATCCTCATTATTTTTAGCAGAGATTCCTTTTCCTAAATAATAGTTGGTTGTGGTCTTTGAAATGCTATTCTCTTTTATTTTAATCAACCTACATTAGGATGCACTTAAGCTCAATAAATATGATCGCCCATTACTGGTCTTCCTATATGAAGTGCCTCAATAACATCTGTACATCCTATCATGGTTTAGCCTGAAAAGTATGGTTTTGTGAGGAGCTAGTGCTGACCCACCAGCTATTACTACATACAAAAGGAAATTTGCACAGTCCCTTCTGATATTTTCACAATTCTGGAGACCAAGTTTTACATTTACAAGCAGGGCCGCTGATAGGGGGGGACCACCAGCCCTCTTGTAGGGGACCCGAGCACACAGGGGGGCCCACACAGAGAGGGGGATTAGTGATGGACAACAATTACAGAAATCTTCCTCCAGCACCTGAATCTGATCTGTCCCTCTCCCTGCTATCAGCTTTTATCTGTTGAGAAAGAGACAGTTGTCCCTCACTAATCCCCCTCCCTTGTGTGGGCCCCCCTCCCAGCACTTATCTCTGCTCAGGAGTTTATTTGTAAATTGTAACTTTGTTTCTCTCTCTCTCTCTGTCTCTCTGATCCCGGAGCTCCAACTGCCCAGTCTGTATATTTTTCTCATCGCATCTTCTTTTTTATTTAACATAGTTTTTTCTTTTTAGATTTAGCAGGAATTATGCGAGTTATGTTATATCTGTGTCTGATAATAGTGATTTTGTTGTAATTTTAGCTAAATATATCTTTAATATTTTCTTGAGGGGGCCCTGCCAGGTAGTCTGTACGGGGCCCCGCGATTTCTAACAGCAGCCCTGTTTACAAGTGTGTAAAATTAATTATTATAACTGGGTTATCCGTGTTAAGCCTGTTTATAGCCATACAGAAAAAAGTGTATTTACTAAATTTTTTAATATTTGTGCTTATTAAGGCAGAAAAACTACCAGCCACTAAAACTGAAAAATAAAAAAAATCAGTAAACACCACTGAGGGAAGCCTAACATGAAAGAATTAAATGAGCTACCATTGCTGACCTCATTTAGAAAATAGTAGCTGTCTGTCCAATTGGTCCTCCCGCTTCCATTGCTGACATGGAATAAGTATGCAGATCAGGAGTTTTGACTTTACCTGGTAAATGTTTGTTCTGTTCAACCTTACTGTTTTTAGCTGGCATGGTGTCTAATGGGTCTTTTATATTACTCAATGCATCTATTAATATTTGTACTCATATGATCTATGACATCCTATGGCTTTATGGCCTATTCTTTCTGATACCCATCAGTGTTTGTGGTGATGACACCATTTCTCCAACTTAAAACAAAAACCCTGAGTGCTGTTAATTATTTATGGCATACTTTCCTATAGACCAGGGATGTCTGGGTTGTAGTTTGGTTGTACATATGTCATTATTTGTCACCCTCCCACCGACATGCTATGGCCATGGTAAAAAACCTGTAAAAACCCTTAACATCCAACTTCTCTCATCTTCTCCTTTTGGTCTGTTAAATATACCATTGGAAGTGTTTCATTATACAGTAGCTGTTCGATTAGTGCAAAAAAAAAAAAAAAAAAAGATTCCTTTTGATCCTCTTAGAAATTCAAAGCGGTCCTGTGCAAGCTTCCAATGTGATCTCAAGGAGCATAATCAACCCTCCTAGTTTTTATGCTCGACTACAACATACTTCGATATTGTTTAGCTGAGGAGAAGGGTAAGGGCATTTAGTAAAAGAGGAACTTCACACACCCCCCCCCCCCCCTTACTGGGGTTAATTTTGATCTGAACCCTCTTTTACCTTGTTCACTGAAGCTTATTGAGCTGAAATAAACTCAACTGCCCAGCGATTCAACTGTTGTACTGCCAAGATCTGCCAAAAGCCATTGAATGCCAAGTCCTGCACTGCCATTATCAGAGGGCCGGCCAGTTGTGTCTTCTGGGTCCCAGTAGCTTGCCCTCTGTTGGCAATCTACTGCACTGCAGTGTCCACTACATAATCCCCAAGCCTCCTGGGATGCTTGAGGTGGGTATCCTCAGAGCCTTTGGGCAGGGGTAGACATCATTCTCGCCTAAGCAAAAAAGGTGAAAGCACAGATTGCACTCCACAAAAAAAGGCATTCCCACCCCCTCAAAAAAAAAAAAAAAAAAAAAAAAAAAAAAGATGTGTGACCTGTAATGATATCTTACATATATGTTCTAGACCTAGAACAGTTTGTTATACATTATATTACAAATATTTTAAATTTTTGTAATTTCAAGGTAGCAAGTCTGCTTACTTGCATAAAGATGCCACAAAAATATCAAAAAATTGTAAACCCCTAGATATTCTCGATTTCTATATAAAAGACTTCTAAAACATAATCTGACGGTCCTATTGAAAAGTGAAGACAATCTTATTTAACAAACTTAAATAAAAGTTCACTTTACCTTGGGAAGTGTATGTCAAGCCTTTATACCTATTGCCTAATTATTAAACCCGCCGCCACCCCCTTCTATATCATATTCAAACTCTAAAAGGAAGATGCTTATACTTACCTATTCTGAAGGTGCCCAGTCATGTGATTGGCTCCCAGCAGTGGCTTCAACGGAGAGGAGGGACAGCCGTCAACAGATGCCCCGTTGTAAGCCTAAGGGTAATCTCACTGCCCAGGCATGTCAGCCATTGATCTCTCCTCTCCCCTGAAGCCGGCCGCTGGGCCGCTGCAGTCATGTGACTGCACCAGAGCATCCTGAAAATAGGCAAGTAAAAACATCTTCCTTAGCAAAGTTAGGCAACCGTTGAGAGGTGGACATCTACCTGAACAACATGAAAGATCAAAAATCACCAAGGTTCTGCAACTCTTTTTTTTTTTTTTTAAGAAATTAACTAGCAAGGCCTTACTAAATAAAACGGAAAACTTAGAAAAAATTTAACAAATGCCACCGTAGCAATATAAACTTAGCCTACCTTAAAAGTGGAATGTGTCAGTAGACCAGTAGACAGTGTCAGTAGGGCAATGGACGGTGTCATCAGGGTAGAAAATGGTGTCAGTGGGGCAGTGGACGGTGTCAGTAGGGCACAGGATGAGGATGGTGTCAGTAGAGCAGTGGACGGTATCAGGGTTTTCTTTTCCTTTCTTCTTCTTTTTTTTTAAATTATCTTTTACAATTTTACAATTTTTTTCGCAGCCCTGTTGGGGTCTTTGGTTAAATATCAGCGGTCTAAACAGACCCCCTGAAATCTCACTTTTGAGACAGAGAAAGTAATTGAGGGCTGCAGAGAATGAACAGAAGGTCTCCCTGTTCATTCACAAACTGAAACATAGTAAACACAGTTCGCTATGATTTAGTTATGAATGAACACAGAGAGTGATCGGTACTAATCATTTGCTATGTTCATTCAGAAAAGGAAAGGGTCGGTTAATTACATATTTAATCGGCTCCCTTCCCCAGGTCTCCATCCTGAAACAGGGGGCCATGGGAGCATACAGGGGGGTTCGGGCAGCAGAAGGAAGGGTAACCTGGACAGGATGGGGTGGGCATGGGCAGCATTTACTGGAACCAATCGCCTGTATTTTCCCTCTGTACCAGCTGAAAGCCACTAGGAGGGAGATGAGGAAAAGACAGCTTTCAGCTGATGCAGTGTAAAAATACAGGGGATCAGTTCCAGTAAATATCACCCCCGCCAACCCTTCTGTCCAGGTTCCCATTCCTTCTGCTGTTTACCCCCTTCCCCCCTCCAGGGCTGCTGGCTTCCCTGTGCCACTTTGCATATGTGAGAGGAGTCTGGGGGTGCACAATCTACCCCCAACCTGCCTGCGATTGATGGGTAGATTGTGATCGATGGGTTGCCAACCCCCATTCTACAGGGTAGTTAGAATAGGATTTAGAAGGGGGTTGGGAGCAGGTTTAGGCATCGATATTGAAAAGCCTGAAATTCCACTTTAACTGCTTATGATTTACATTTTTTATTGCAAGATTTGTTTGTTAACACATCTTACAATAATGAGTATCTGGGCTTCCAAAGCATAGGTTTAGAAAACAAAGGCAATGTTTTTACCAAATATGTTTTGCATGAGGGGCTTACTGTAAATGTCCAGTGCAATTTTTTTTAAGGTATACTATAACCCCAAACCACAATACAGTTTAAGCTCAAATTCTATATTGTTGCTATACTTATAGGTGGCGGCTCCTTGGCAATAAATAGGAACTAAACTCTTGATGCTGTGCCCAGCTCTTGAAGCCATTGGCTCCTGTTACTGTCAATAAAATTCTGTGAGGTGAGAGCACTGTGTGTGTCAATACATGCACACAGTGCATCTCTGGTTTGAGCCCGCATGGGTGCCGCCATAGCAAGTGGCTTGCTATGGGGGCACTCAGAGAAGAGGAGAAGCAAACACTAGTGACGGGGGACCCCAGAAGTGGAGAATCAGAGCTGCTCTGTGCAATACTATTGCACAGAGCAGGTAAGTATACAATGTTAATTTTAGAAAAAAAATTCAACCTTTACAACCACTTTAAGGAAATAGGGACTTTTATAATTTTTTTTGTTTATTTGTGTATGATTGTTTACAAAAACTTTTTTGCACACTTATTTTTGATTGTAATAATATATGCATTGGATTTGGGTTAAGGATGATAGAGAGTGATAAATGCAACACATTCGTTTAGATGCATGAACGTTCAATATCTATAACTCCTTGATAGGAATTTAGGTCTACTAAAGAAAAAAAAAAAAAGAAGAAGAATAGCGCAGTTTTTTCTGCTGCTGATTTTACATAAAAGTAATAAGAATTATGATTCAGTTGTTGAAGGAATGTCTATATTTTATGACACCTTAGAGCGTATCCACATATCACAGGCTGCGGAGCCGAACTCCTACGAGATTTCATGCCTTCATAGCTGACAGCTGCTACATCTAAGGTGCACATGTGAGATCTTGTGTGGATGTATTTAGTGGGCCGGCTCAGAGAATCGGGATGAAGAGGCTGGCCACCAATGACAAAAAATTAAAAATGGAGACATAGAATTGTAGAGAACAGAGTGGACAAAGCAATGGTATCTGGAATTGTATCTAGTAGAACAGAGTAGAAAAAGCAATGGTATCTGGAATTGTATCTAGTAGTATTTAGTCCCATTGAACTGGACTATATTGATGACAAATAACGTTGATGTTTTAGGAAAATACCCCAGCAATTACAGTATATCCACACGGGCAGAACCGCATCTTAATCTATAAACAATGAAAAGGCAGATGCTATTGTCGAAGAACAGGATGTGGGGGAGTTTTGGAACTAACTTGTTATAATTACATAATCCTATCCTTGGTGTAAAGAACACTGCACGTGTCAATCCTTGGATTTACATGGCTAAAAGGTGTAAATTGCTTTCAAAATACCCCTATTTAGTGATTGTTGCTCCAGTTTGACATCTATATCATTGTTCATGCCTTTTCCCCTCCTATGTCCCCATTCATTTGTTGAGAGGTTGCTTTGTCAGCCTTTAGTACAGGTGTCTGCATTCCTCATTACACTGGACTGCATATACCAGGTTACTTTGCTTGTTAGAGACGGTTAGAGTTTTTCCCACACTCCAGCTGCATATGGGAGGACTATATTACTCTACTTGTTTTGCTTCCCCCCTCTGTTTGATGGCCCTGTGTTTTTTGCTTGCCCTTGTGGATGCTTTAAAGTGGTTCTAAAGGCAGAAGATTTTATACCTTAATGCATTCTATCCCATCTCGATCCAGTGATGTGCATGAGAGCAGCGGCCCTCCTGGGTCCCTCTCTCCTCACACAACAGCAGGAGCCATTGACTCCTGCTGCTGTTGATAACAGCCAGTCAGTCAATGAGAAGAGAGTGGTGAGCGTGGGCCAGGCTGTGCTCTGTGTGTGAATGGAGCGAGCCGTCTCGGGTGCCCTCATAACAAGAGGGATGCTATTAGGGGCACTCAGCAGGGGGGGGGGGGCAAGGACTGCCAGCGGGTTACCCAAAAAGAAGATCAAGTCTGCTCTGTGCAAAACCCCTGCACAGAGCCGGTAAGAATAACACGCTATTTGTTTTTAAATGTATACCTTTAGAAACACTTTAATGAAAGCCAAGTCTGGGAGGCCACAAACTTTCAAAGCACTCCTGATTGGCCTGTGTTCTTTGCCCTTAGCCTCTGTTTACAGTGGGGTGTAATTCCTAGAAACTTTCAATGTGTAGGGATTCAGGTCGGTAAGTGAAGTCGAATTCCTTTCATTTAAATAATTTCCTCAAAAGCCAGTAAGGATATAAGTCCACTTTGTGTGTACCACATGCTATTGAAAACTGAGAAATTGCCTTGTTATAGTAATACTGGCATCAACCCTATGCTGCACATAGACAGTAGCGCTCTTGGGAGGGACCAAGCAGGTCCACTTACTACAGGCTGTTTGCAGAAAATTACAAGAGGGGAAAAAAAGACCAGTCACCTTGCACAAGCAGAGAGAAGAGCAGTGACCGGTCTTTGTTAAGTTTCTGCACAGAGGTGACGTTTCACAATAGATTACTGCACAGATCTGGAAGCAATAGACAAAGCACAACAGGATTCAAGTAAGAATACACACAGCTCAAGTATTTACAGAATATTTGCTTTTAGTGAATTTCAGCCTTAAATCTGCTTTACTTGTTGGGGGGGGGGGGGGGGGCCTTCGAAAGGTACCATAGGCAAAAAAAGATGAGGGGCACCAGAAAGAATGTGAAAGGCGTGTTTTCGGGAATAATTCATTTCTTCGTAGAAAATGGAGAGAAGCCATCACTTTTCAGAAGTTTAACAGGCTCACCCTTCACCAGGGCTAGACAAAATCATAAACACAACAAGGAGTTCAAAGTTGCCTACTCCATCAAAAGTCGCAACATTGATTGAAAATACAAAAACAGAAATGTAACAATGAATATTTTCTACACTAGAAAAAGACAATACTAAAAGCGCAGAATTAAAAGCAAATACACACAAGTACATACATTTTGCAAGATTATATGAATAGAAAATAATTTACAAGGTAAGTAAAAATAAGATACATCAAATAACCACCACATGTAGTGGATATGCAGAGTAAAGAAGAAAAAAAAAAAGACACAATTCTGAAGTCTCTGCTGTTTTTAGTAACTGGTGTGGGTTCACACTTGGAATCTTGCATTTTAAAAGCCTAGATACTTATGTTCGGCTCAGATGATACAGCTTTTGCATAAGGAGAGTTAGAAAAGGAATGAGAAGTGGTGTGATAGTTTAAAGGTACGGTAGTGTGACTGGAAAGTGGGTAAAGGAGCTTTGAAATGGCAAAAGATATGAGCACCTGTGAAATCCTAAAGGCTGTGATCTTGCATTCAGGCGGCCAATGTGTGTTTAAGGCTTTGTTAACGACTTATGGTGTGATTTTGCCAAGAGACTTGCTGGTCACTTATGTACTACTTTGATGCGACTTTTGGGAATGCCTGGGTAATCTTCATGTTGGAACCAAATCACATCAATCTAGACGACAATCCGACTTGGAGGTGACCTCCATTCAAGTCTATGGGCACAAGTCCGATGGAAGTCGCCTTAATGTAGTACAGGAACCTTTTCTAAAGGCAGAGCAACTTCAGTAGCGCTAATTAAGACAGCTCTCACTGACTAACATGGGATTTCATATGTCATGCGACTTGGGGTCTCACAAGTCAGATCCCAAGTCGCGGCAGTGTGAACCAAGCCTAATAGCCCGTACCCAAATCTTGGAAGTCCCATTTTTTCCTCTTCATGATGAGAGAAAACACTTTCCCTTGGTAACGTGCATTTATCATCTGTGTGGTTCTAATCCATCCTGAATTAAAACCCTCAGCCAGACCAAAACAGCATTGCCAGAAGCTAGACAATGGTTCCTGCAACCGGCACAGTGCAAAGCAAAAGTGAATGTTTCACTAAAAAGGCCACATGTATTGAGCCATTCATCTCAATATGCCATTTCAAGCTTAGCCAGTCTGGGGGGAAAAGCAGTACCCATTATGTATAAAGAATGTGTGCCAAATGCTCCTTTTACTGTACACAAGGCTTAAAAGTGTCTTACAATTCCTTTAATTATATTTCTGCCTTTAGATAACTGCCAGAATTTGCCCACTTATGCTCACGGGCATGGATCTACACATGGGCATCCAACGATGTCAAAGCAACCAAGCTTGATAAACTGTGTACACATGGGGGTTCATTTACTAAAACTGGAGAGTGCAAAATCTGGTGCAGCTGTGAATGGTAGTCAATCAGCTTCTAATGTCAGCTTGTTCAATTAGGTTTTGACAAAATAAAAAATATGGAAGCTTATTGGCTCCAATGCAGAACTGCAGCATATTTAGCACTCTCCAGTTTTAGTTAATCAACCCCAGTGTCTGGTTAAATGCATAAGTTTGTGAGAAATACTATAGAAAACAAAGTTAGGATGATACTTTGCTGCATGTGATGTTGTTGAACATCTGCAAATCATGGACTGAAATGGCTTGTAACTAAAGACAACAGTATGCACTCTAAATCCTTCTCTTTTACTGGCATGTATTTCAATGTATTGCTTTTTATACAGAGGCAAGTGTACCTCATCAGCAGTCTCATGGATAGATGGATGGATGGTTTGGTAGATGCTCAAGTTATTAAATGCACTCACACATTTTTGGATTTGAAGCTCAATTAAAGCTTTTGATGGCCAAATACAGTACTATCTTTACAAGCGGTGCACACAATTTTGCACTGCTTGAGGCGGTCAGATGGGCTCAGGCCATGTAGGACTTCTGAAGGGCAATAATATGTATTTCTGAATGCTGAAAACCCTTACTGTAACAGATATCTTTCAGCTGGTTGTAAAATCTCTGATTGAGATTTGAATAAAAAAAGGGAAATCCCAACTTGCATTGCATTCACATCTCAGCAAATATGAACTGACCACAGCATGTCCTGGTGGCATGATGCGGAGTTTGGAAACTGATAAAAGTCCCACTGCCTGTTATTCATTTTGAGACAGATGACAGTGCATGGTTAAACCTTAGTTTAGCAAGAGTAGGACCCGTTTAAACCTACATGAATACAGTTAGTAGGAAAGTCAAATGAAAGACCACTCCAAAAATCTTTGATGTGCAGCACTAAGCACTTCTTGGCTAAAACATCATTCAAACAAGCATAGGGTTTTTTTTCTCACTAACATTGAAATCCATCACATTTTTTGCACATTGGCAACCTAGTACACAGGGAAACTAGGACCACTTATAACTGATCTTTTATCAGTTGAGGAGCGTGTTATTACCCCTTATGGAGGCCACAGGTCATCTAAATATCATAATTGATATGTCCCCTAGGTCCACTGCTGTTAAAGCAATGCCACCTATGATCCTCTTTAGACTAGATGTTTACATCTCTGTTCCGGTAAAAGGAGAAGAGTGACCACACACCTCTAATGCAGGTTTATCTCAGATTCTAAAATACAAGATCAGTCTCAGTTACCGAAGGCAACCTACTACTATATTTTCAATGTTTGCTTGCTGCAAGGGGTCTCTATAAATTGGATGGATTGGGAAGAGGATCATCTAATATCCATGGGTCAATATATTCAAAATTCTGAAGGCTCACTTAAACATACAAAATGTAATAATGCCGCTGCAAGCTGTGATACTCCACGGTAAAAACCTGCTTTTCTATATAATTTTGATCTATAAAATAAAAGAGGTGGCACCACGCTCAAATACACCCTTTTATAAACATATAAACTCAAAGTGCTTCAGTGCATGAAATCAAGCTAATTAACAAGATGTATATTAACACATTAGTAATTGTGAAATAATGTCCATAATTCCAAGTCAAACAAATAATTTCACCACCACAATTATCTACTTTAAAAATGCTTAAAAGATGAATCAGTGTGAAAAACCATCACCACTACTCTTGTGGGTTTACGCTCACCTTATTAGTTGCATCTTTAAGTCATAAAAGGTCAGCCACGCTAAGTCCCCTTTCGTGGATTTATTCCACTAAATCTTTCAACACAGATAATTCAAAGATATGGCTCAAAAAGAAGAAAACAATCTATAGTGCTCTCTATTTATATAGAGCACTAAAATACGCTCACAATTGTAAACACAAAATCTCCCTGCTTAGCGTTAATTATGCCCAAGTGTAGGGAAAGCTCTCACTGCTTCTCTTTAGACAATGCCCAGGATAAAGGGTCAGTGGACCTGTAGCTGCTGCTGCTCTCCCAAGAGAACTGACAGGTCTTGGTCTTTGGGCAAAGCGCCGCTACATGTCATTTCAGGCGAAGAGCCAAGACCGTCAGTTCGCTTGCAAACAAGGGAGGGAGAACAGCAACAGCTGCTGGTCTACTGACACTATATCATGGGCAGGTGTCTCTAAACAGAAGGGGAGATTGGTGAGAGCTGTCCTTGCTCTAGGGCAGTGATGGTGAACCTTGGCACCCCAGATGTTTTGGAAATACATTTCCCATGATGCTCAACTACACTGCAGCGTGCATGAGCATCATGGGAAATGGAGTTCCAAAACCGCTGGGGTGCCAAGGTTTGCCATCACTGCTCTAGGGCATAATCAATGCTAAGCGAGATTTTGTGCTTATAACAGTGTATTTTAAAAATAAGTTCTATGGGTACTATATATAAATAGAGAGCACTATGAATTTTTATTTTCTTCTTTTCGAGCCATATCTGTGAATTATCTGTGGTGAACGACTTAGTGGAGTAAATTGCCATTTTTCGCTAAAGTCTGTACCGGCCCTAAAGGGGACTATGCATGCCTGACCTTTTATGATATAAAGGTGCAGCTATTAGGGTGAGCGTAGACCCACAAGAATGGTTGTGTTGGTTTTTCACACCGATTCATCATTTAGAAATTTCTAAAGAAGAGAATTGTGGTGGTGGAATAATTCGTTTGATTTGGGTAACAAGCACAAATATGTTAATAATCTTTAATTTTTATACGCTGGAGTTCTTTGGGTTTATATATTTTTATAAGTGTATTTGTGCACTGTTCTCCCTCTTTTTTTAAACTAATATCCAAAAGGTAGGTACCTAATATGGACCTGATCCTAACTGTTGTTATAAAAAATGTACAGTCTAGATGGGTGAAAAAAAGTGAACTATGTACTATTTCTAGAGAAAAATGTTCCTCTAGGTCCTGTTTCAGTGCAGGCCTTATTGATAAAGATTTAGGTGCTTGATCTATGCAAAAATGGGGGACCAAATTTTGGACTGGATGCTTCTCCATGTAAGCAAAAATTACGTGATCATATAAAAATTTATTCTCTTTGCTTCACAGAAAAAGAAACAGGTCTTTGCTCCACAGTAAGAGGAACAAGTAGTTACAGTGCCTTGCGAAAGTATTCGGCCCCCTTGAACTTTGCGACCTTTTGCCACATTTCAGGCTTCAAACATAAAGATATAAAACTGTAATTTTTTGTGAAGAATCAACAACAAGTGGGACACAATCATGAAGTGGAACTAAATTTATTGGATATTTCAAACTTTGTTAACAAATAAAAAACTGAAAAATTGGGCGTGCAAAATTATTCAGCCCCTTTACTTTCAGTGCAGCAAACTCTCTCCAGAAGTTCAGTGAGGATCTCTGAATGATCCAATGTTGACCTAAATGACTAATGATGATAAATAGAATCCACCTGTGTGTAATCAAGTCTCCGTATAAATGCACCTGCACTGTGATAGTCTCAGAGGTCCGTTTAAAGCGCAGAGAGCATCATGAAGAACAAGGAACACACCAGGCAGGTCCGAGATACTGTTGTGGAAAAGTTTAACGCCGGATTTGGATACAAAAAGATTTCCTAAGCTTTAAACATCCCAAGGAGCACTGCGCAAGCGATAATATTGAAATGGAAGGAGTATCAGACCACTGCAAATCTACGAAGACCTGGCCGTCCCTCTAAACTTTCAGCTCATACAAGGAGAAGACTGATCAGAGATGCAGCCAAGAGGCCCATGATCACTCTGGATGAACTGCAGAGATCTACAGCTGAGGTGGGAGACTCTGTCCATAGGACAACAATCAGTCGTATACTGTACAAATCTGGCCTTTATGGAAGAGTGGCAAGAAGAAAACCATTTCTTAAGGATATTCATAAAAAGTGTCGTTTAAAGTTTGCCACAAGCCACCTGGGAGACACCAAACATGTGGAAGAAGGTGCTCTGGTCAGATGTAACCAAAATCGAATTTTGGCAACAATGCAAAACGTTATGTTTGGCGTAAAAGCAACACAGCTCATCGCCCTGAACACACCATCCCCACTGTCAAACATGGTGGTGGCAGCATCATGGTTTGGGCCTGTTTTTCTTCAGCAGGGACAGGGAAGATGGTTAAAATTGATGGGAAGATGGATGGAGCCAAATACAGGACCATTCTGGAAGAAAACCTGATGGAGTCTGCAAAAGACCTGAGACTGGGACGGAGATTTGTCTTCCAACAAGACAATGATCCAAAACATAAAGCAAAATCTACAATGGAATGGTTCACAAATAAACATATCCAGGTGTTAGAATGGCCAAGTCCAGACCTGAATCCAATCGAGAATCTGTGGAAAAAACTGAAAACTGCTGTTCACAAACGCTCTCCATCCAACCTCACTGAGCTCGAGCTGTTTTGCAAGGAGGAATGGGCAAAAATTTCAGTCCCTCGATGTGCAAAACTGATAGAGACATACCCCAAGCGACTTACAGCTGTAATCGCAGCAAAAGGTGGCGCTACAAAGTATTAACTTAAGGGGGCTGTATAATTTTGCACGCCCAATTTTTCAGTTTTTTATTTGTTAAAAAAGTTTGAAATATCCAATAAATTTTGTTCCACTTCATGATTGTGTCCCACTTGTTGTTGATTCTTCACAAAAAATTACAGTTTTATATCTTTATTTTTGAAGCCTGAAATGTGGCAAAAGGTCGCAAAGTTCAAGGGGGCCGAATACTTTTGCAAGGCACTGTATCAGTTGCTTAATTATTTCACAAAAAGCTGGAAAATTTCTTGTGTGATAACGAGAGATCATGAAAACTGGAAGTGCTTATTATTTCCTTCTAGTACACCTTGAATCAATGACCACTGTAAGGGACGCTGAATCTTCTTTTATGGGCTATGGCAATCCTAATTACTGAGAAAACCTTGGAATTATGAACTATGATTAGATGTCAGATTCTGTCTGTGCCTTGCAGATAAATCCCTCCTTAAAGTTTAACAAAAATTAAATTATGAACGGAACAATACTATACAATACAAAACTAGTGCTGTAAACATGGCTTATATTTTGAATTCCTGAATTTTGGAAAAAAACATTTTCAGTCCAAATCGAAAATATCAAAGTCAATTTATAGGCTAACATGTTCAGAATTTTAAATTGGTTTCCATGTTGGCAAATTTCAGTTCTATTTTTAAGTGCCTTCTACCTGCTTCCTAATTAAGGAAGACTAGGATGTGCTATTTTTTGTGCTATTTTTTTTTTTTTTTTTACAGTAAGGATGATTTTACCACCTATGATCCTCTTCAGACTAGATGTTTACATCTCTATTCCGGTAAAGGAGAAGAGTGACCACACACCTCTAATTCTGGTTTATCTCAGGTTATAAAATACAAGATCATTCTCAGTTACCGAAGGCAACCTGCTACTAAATTTTCAATGTTTACTTGCTGCAAGGGGTCTCTATAAATTGGATGGATTGGGATAAGGATCATGTAATATCCATGGGTCAATATATTCAAAATTCTCATGGCTCGCTTAAAATACAAAATGTGATAATGTTGCTGCAAGCTGCGATTCTCCAGGGTAAAAACCTGCTTGAATTTCTATATAATAAAAGAGGTGGCACCACCTCTTCAGACTAGATGTAAACATCTAAGTCTTAAGAGGATCATAGGTGGTAAAATCATCCTTACTGTAAAAAAAAAAAAAATAGCACATCATATTCTTCCTTCATTTAGAAGCAGGTAGAAGGCACTTAAAAACAGAACTGAAATTTGCCAACATTTTGGAGAAAAACATTTTCAGTCCAAATCGAAAACATCAAAGTCAATTTATAGACTAACATTTTCAGAATTTGAAATTGGTTTCCATGTTGGCAAATTTCAGTTCTATTTTTGTCTATAAATTGACTTTGATGTTTTTGATGTGGACTGAAAATGTTTTTCTCCAAAATATTGGCCAATTTCAGTTCTATTTTTAAGTTCCTTCTACCTGCTTCTAAATGAAGGAAGAATATGATGTGCTATTTTTTGAATTATTTTTTTTTTTTTTTTACAATAAGGATGATTTTAGCTTGAATTCCCAGTGCTGAGGTTAAGTGGATGTTTCCCTAGAGCACAGTTTGCCCATATGGTTGCCACGGTAACATTAGACACCAGAGATTTAGAAAAGAACAGTAAAAATATACATTATAAAGAGAACAAAAGGCTTATAGGAAGATGTGCTCATTAACCACTTCTGGACTGGAAGGTGTTACCCCCTTAATGACCAGGCCATTTTTTGCAATACGGCACTGCATTACTTTAACTGAAAATCGCGTGGTCATGCGATGCTGTACCCAAATAAAATTGATGTCCTTTTTTTTCCCCACAAATAGAGTTTTCTTTTGGTGGTATTTGATCACCTCTGCGATTTTTATTTTTTGCGCTATAAACAAAAAAAAAAAAAAAAAAAAGCAACAATTCTGGGGAAAAAAAACAAAACAATATTTTTTACTTTCTGCTATAGGACAGCGCCAATAAAAAAAAAAAATCAAAAACCACATTTTTTTCATCAATTTAGGCCAATATGTATTCTGTCACTTTTTTGTTAAAAAAAAAATCCCAATAAGTGTATATTGATTGGTTTTCGGCAAAGTTATCGCATCTACAATCTAGCGGATAGATTTATGTCATTTTATTTTTATTTTACTAGTAATGGTGGCGATGAGCAATTTTTAGCGGGGCTGTGACATTGCGGAGGACAGATCAGACACCTAACTGACACTTTTGAGGGGACCAGTGACATTATTACAGTAATCCGTGCTAAAAATATGCACGGTTACTGTACTGACACTGACAGGGAAGAAGTTAACACCAGGGGCATCAAAGGGTTAAGTGTGTCCCTAGGTGATGCTTTCTAACTGTGTGGGGGATGTATTTACTAGATGAACACAGAGATCTGTGTTCCTAAATAGCAGGAACACAAGATCCCGGTTTTCATTTCTGACAGAACGGCGGTTTGCCTTGCTTACATAGGCAGACCACCGTTCTGTCTCTATGGGGAGCGTGACAGCTGACTGGTGCCCCCACTGGCTATTACACAAAATGACCTACAGGCACGTCGTTTCGCGAAATAGAGCCAACTTGCCGCAGTAAAAGTGAGGGGGCTGGTTGGCAAGTGGTAAAATGCTCAGTTATACCCAAAGCTGGCCTTGTGTAGCACCCCCTGTGTAGAATTTTAGTATAGCGCACCACTCAACAAAGAAAATAAAAATTTCCTTCACTCTCTTTGTAACCAATTTCAGAGTAGAAGCCAACCCAAAAAAATGGTATTGTGTATGGACCTTCATTCTCACCTCCCATATCATCATTACAAGTTTTTAGGACTAATACAAGTATACTACTACAGTATGTTGTCATAGTGATGCAAAAGTATCACAGTCACTGAATCCATGCTGCATTCTGCATGATTTATATGAGTAAAAACGGAGTGCCAGTGTTTGAGGGCCATCTGCTCCCGGCTTCCTCTCATCCTCCTGTAAAAGTCAACATAATGCCCTGAAGTTTTTTTTTTTTTTTTAAAGTATTGAATATCTAAAGCGATTAAAGTTCAGTTAATTAAGTTTTTATTTTTGCCTTTTCTTTTTCTTCCAAGACTCAAAAGTGGGGGTAGGTGGGTGACCAAGTTGTATTGTTCAACTGCCCAAAACTGTGAGGCCAGCACCTTAACTATGCTGTTGGCAGGGTGTCTGGATCAGAAGAGTGGCTGAACAGAATTATAAATCCTCTTTCACATAAAACAGCTTATACATACGTCAGCTGTTTGATATCTGATAATGATAGCATTACAGTGCAGAGGCATAACCAGAACCTTCAGGGCCCCGGTGCAAGAAACCATGAAGGGCCCCCCGGACCCCTGGTCGGGGCCCTTCCTTTCAAGCCTGGGGCTCTTTCCATTGATCCTGGGGCCCTTTACTCTCATTGCGGAGCCCTTTATTACGGTCTCGCAGCAGGACCCTTTCACAAGTTCTGCAGTGGGCCCCCTTCCCGCCATCTTAGGGCCTCCTCAAGGTGGTGGAATGCCAGGGCCCAGTTGCAAGTGTGACCTTTGCGATCCTGGAAGTTCACCCACTGGTGTCAGTAGTTTTTATTTTTTGGTATTTTAATTGTATTATTTTTTATCATTTTATTTTTTTTACAATGTCACTGACTAGGACTCTGTCCATTCAGAAAAGGAAGAAGCTGGTAAATTGCATATTTATCGACCCTTCCTGGTTCTCTATTGTGACACATCCCCTGCAGCAGCCGACAGGAGAGGGGAGTGAGCACAGTGGGGGGGGGGGGGGGTTGGGGAACCAGGGGAGCACACAGGGGCCCAGAGACAGAAGAACACAAGTGAACTGGATAGAAGGAGTGGCGGGGCAGCATACAGAGGAACCAATCTCCTCTATTTTCCTCCTGCAGCTACAGGAGGAAAAAGGAAGACAGCGATTTTTCTACATGCTGCCCCCGCCGTCCCTCCTATCCAGATGTACAGGGGAGCTGCACAGACCCTCTGGAGCATGGGGCCCCGGTTGCAATTGCAACCCCTGTAGTTACACCCCTGTTACAGTGGTTGGTTCTAAAGGCAGAAGGGATTTTTTTTAATTCTTATGCATTTCAATGCATGAAAACCTGTGCAACAGCCTCCCTCATACTTACCTTTGCCCCATCTCAATCCAGGGACAAGAGCCTCGGCTGTCCAGGATTCTCCTTCCTGATTGGCTGATGGCGGATTGAATGAATACACGCACAGAGCAGTGGCTCGGCTCAGGTGCCCCCATAGCAAGCTGCTTGCTGTAGGGGCACTGAGCAGGAGGGAGAGGCCAGGAGCGAAACGAGGGGCCCAAGAAGAGGAGTATCTGGGCTGCTCTCTGCAAAAGCACTGCACAGAGCAAGTAACACGTTTGTTATTTTTACCCCCCACCCAAAAAAGTATTTTAGATCACCTTAAACATATACTCCAAAGGGCAGCTGTTTCCTGGCTGAGTTTTCAAGTTGTCTATATTGTAGAAAGGGGAGAAGTCAAGAGAAAACACAATATGAAGCATCCATATGCTCCTTTCTGTGCATAGTCTTTTTATGGATGGATAAGAAAAAAATCTCAATCAAAAGCAGAGGGTAGAATCTCTATACTCTGAATTCTTCTCCAGTGTTCTTGTTTCAGCATCAGGCTCAATGTTGTAAATCCTAACCCCTTCCTACCACTGCGGCCATTTCGATTACGTGACCGGTGTGATTGGCTGTCACATGATCAGAAAGCTCCCAATCACAAGTATGAATCGGAAGTTTTCCAGTACCCTCCAGTCTCTGTGCTGGGAGCATGCTATCAGCACAGAAAGATGTTTACATCGGCCTGCATATGTGTGGCCCCTTGGCGTTAAATACAGAAAAAACGTATCAGCGCAAAACTTGTAAGCCTAGAATAATTATGGTAAAGCAGCTGAACACTGAAGGTCAAAATACAAAAAAAACCCAGCAGTAAATAATATGAAAAAGTGCAGCACTAAAATAAATTCACAGTCTCTAGAATAAATAAGAATAAATATTCAAGTAAAGTCCATGCAAGAAAGGCCCGTGGCTGAAGAGTGCTCAGACCCTACACTTCTAAGGATAAGGTGATGCACTGTGTAAATCCTCCACCACATAGATTAGCCTCTCACCTCATGGATACATGAACTGCGTTTAATACAGTAGCATATATGGATCCAGCTTCTTAGCCCCAGGATATAAAGCAACCAATCTCGTTTAAAATGCCAGATAAAAGCAAACTCCGCTTGAAGGTGATGACATAAACGGATCCAGCTTCTAATTTTCAAGTAAATAAGTAATCCCCTCTCATAGGACCGGATAACTCACATATAAAGAAGCAGAGAAAAAGACCATAGTGCGTACCAGATAAAACACCATTTATTAGAAAATAGCAAAGCCTCTTACTTCAGTATGAACGGTAAAAGCTCTCACATCATTCCGTTTCTGGATAGCAGCTGGTGACATCAACAGCTCCTCTCTTCCCTCCGCACGTGTTACGTCCCAAGGGGAGGGACTTCGTCAGCGGTATGCTTGGCGTTTAAGCCCAACTGCTGAGAGACTGCATATATGCATAGGCCAGCGGAAGAGCTTAAACATTCAGTTCCTGGAGGTGTCTTAACATGAAGTTGCCTGCATTGCCCACCACACAACCAGACATGCCAAGGACTTACCCCCAAGCTGTATATTTTGGCAGAACTACACTGCATCTGAGCACCAGAAAACAAGAATGCTATTTAATTTATCTTTAATATTTAACGCAAACTCGTCCACCCAAGTCTCCATGCTTTTTTTTTTTTTGCTGAGAAATTAATTTGATAAACACCTGCCATCTTGAATAAGGGCAGATGATTCATGTAGCATTTACTTTCTGGAGTCCATCTGCCTTTAGCTCAGGCATGCAGGCAGGAGGGTGTGTTTAGCTGGGAAAACCCCTCTTCCCCTCCTGAAGACTCTTAGGATGTATGACATAATTTGCCTAGGCCTGGAAACCAGGAAGTAACTGAATGTAAAAAAAAAAAAAAAAGTTTAAAACCTGTAAATATGATATACTTTCATATCTATTTACTAACGCTAACAACAAAAGGACAATGTTGATTGGGAGAGTAAGGTTTAATTTTAAACAGGATATATTTTTTTGTAGAATAGCCTTAAAATTGTTTTCACAAGTCTACCATTACAGTGGAAAATATTGGAAATGTATCCCAAATTTCTGTATATTGGCACTTAGTATTGCTTGGTAACTGTGGCACTACTTGAGAATCACTTACTGGTAATATTGGTAGCAAACCAGATCAAGCACTGTATGGACAGCCTTTTGATACCCTAAACTGGTAGTAACCTGCATCGTGGCCATCTTGAGTAAGGGCAGATGATTCATGTAGCATTTACTTCCTGGAATCTATCTCAGGCATTGGCTGAGCTGAGAACCCTCCCTCCCCACCTCAAGACTCCTGGGATGTATGACATCATTTGCCTAGGCATGGAAACCAAGAAGTAACTGAAGAAATACAAAAGAAAAGTGTAAAAAAATAAATACGATATACCGTACTTTCCTATCTATTTATTAATACTTGCAGCATAAGGATTAGAAAAAGTCCATGTTGATTGAAAGAGTGAAGTTCCACTTTAAAGAGTAGGTTGATTCTGGTGAGCAAAGCTGATTCTGTGTTATTTCTTAGGAATTATAGTAATTGGCCAGGAAAGTCATTTTCAGGCACTTGATTGGCTCCTGTGAACTAGAGAGTGTATGAAGAGGACACTTGGCGTCCATGAACTTATACAATCATCTATCAATCTTTTCATAACATGGCTGATCAGACAATGATAATCTAAAGTTTCTTAGTAGTTTTATAAAGATGTTTCCTTCATGACAATTCTCTTCTTACACTTTCTAACTGTTCATGAACAAAGGGGCACACTTTAATCAATTCCCACAGATAAGAAGGCAGCCCAAAAGTGCCAATTTTTACTGTTCCAATAACAGTCCACAGACTGTGTAATTGTAGTTATTATCTCAGTAGCTTTCATCCCCAAGTCTTGATGGTTTGTCATTCTTTTTTTTTTTCCTTTTTCCCAGTGCTGTAAAACAATGGGTAGATAATATAACTAATTAGCTGCTGCTGTTGTGCATAGATCAGTGTCAGATTGCTCGATTAAACAATGCAAGAATTTTCACAATGTGAAACTGATTGCTGTGCAAGGCCCAAGCAGAGACACAATTGGAATGGTGATGTAAGGATTTTAAACCGATAAACTGCAGAAAGATGTAATGCCAGCATTTTACCTAAGTGAAGGTGCGCTAAAACAGGCCTATTCTTGCTTTTTCTTGAACACGCTTCAACGTTAATTTGCAGCTCAGGTCAGCTACACAATGGGGTTGAATTACTAAATGCAAATAAGCTGTTTACTTTGCAAGGGAATATTCCACAGAGCTTCGCGAATGTGGTGAAATTTCACTTTGCAAAAAATACCCAATCACATGCAAGGAAAAAAAAAAAAAAACAGCAATTTTTTTCTTGTAACTGGGTGATGGAACACAGGAGAGCTTCACCACCACTCAATTCTCTTCCATTGCCACTTCTCTGGAGAAGTGAAGATTATTTGCCTTTGGTAGATCAACCTCAACGCAGTGGCGCATACATGATTTACAGGTTTCAGAAAAGTTATTATTGCCCATTGAGATTCTCAATCTAAAACAATTGATGCTTACGTGATCCTCACGATTATACCCACATGGTGCAATTAACGCTAGCAACACTCTGATGGGTCAGTTGTGCTAGCACATAAATCCCAACATTTCCTTGCATGCAGTGGTTCCTTCTGTTCTACCAGCACTGGTAGTTTGTTATGAAGGATCATACCCCATACATTATTCAGTTACTGAACAAATGTTTGGGTTCAGTTTCAGAGACCCTAATATCTATGGATACATCCAAGTGTAAATACAAATGGGTTGATTTTTACAAGCAATGCATTGGATTCAAGCATCACTTACGATAGTGAGCACTTGTGAGCCCTCATAACGGTTTCAGAAAATTTTCAATATGCTGGAAAGACTTTATGATCTATAAAGAACTCCTTCTATTAGAAGAAAAATAATGAATTCTTTATGAATGCACCCAACCATTCTGGTGGCTTCAGCAATGCACCATTTGCTATTATAATGAGTACATCATACGACTGCTAAAAGAGAAATCTGCTAATTTAGGTATAAACTTTGAAAATGTGCAGTTTTTCCAACAACATACCTTGAAAATGCCAGAAATTATACTAGTTAAAGTGGTTGTTACCCCGCTTGGTTATTTTCAGGCACTCCCCTAATGCTATGTGCTAAGTTTATGTTTTATAAACAAAAAAGTCGTGCTATAATGCTCGGCGCTCACGTGACCGGCCGCTGCTCCCTCTCCAGATCTGACAGCTACAGCAGGAGGGTCTGAATTCTCTGCTGACGTCAGTCGGGAGGAGGAGAGGAGAGAAGGAGAGAGGCGACTGATCACGTGAGTGCCGAACAGCGCTCAGAAATACAGTATAGAACGGCATTTTATTAATAAAACAGATACACTGGGGACATAGCATTAAGGAAGACAGGTGAGTGCCTGAAAAGAACAGTTATTTCTGCAGGAGGGGAGGGGCAGGCAATGACACAGCTAACAGGCATGGGGGGGGGGGGGAGGACAGAGAAGAGCTGCGGGTGATGGAGGCACATACACTGACCACGGTGTCAGGGCTCAGCAGCCATGATAAACCGTGGTCATTTTACAGGGGAAGGGCAGAACCAGGCAGGATCAGCCAGGTATTTTAGGTGATAGAGAGGACCAAATTACGCAGCACAAGCACTGTGCGGTTATTCATGCTTTAAGGGAACAGGATCCATTTTTTTTTTTTTAGGGTAACAGACGCTTTAAATAACGGAATTATAAAAATAATGCAAGAATCGAAGATTCTTTTAGGAGGCCAGTGAGCAAAAACAAGGCAAAGCTGCATCCCCCTAAACCCCTCGTGCCCAACCTGTGGCCCTTTGGTTGATGATGTGCGGCCCTCAGACCTGAGCATTGATCGCTTGTAGCCTCAAGCAACTTGTTCCCAGTTTCATATTGTCTTCTGCAGCTCATCCCCAGCCAAAAATGTAGCCTGTCTACACTTTCTGACCCTCATTTCCTCTTAGATCGATACAATTTTAATAAAACCCAGCCCAACAAACATGATTTTAACATGTGAGCGGCCCTAGTTGAGATGTAAAAAATGGTTTGGTCCTACTGCACTTGAGGTACTTTTCCTCTTTCTTTCTTTCCCTTTGTTGTGTACACAGAGCCTTCTTCTGCACTTGGATCAGCTTGCCCATGTGGATGGACTTTTTCTTGATTGGATTTTTTTGTGTCCTCTCAAGCATTACATATATTGAACTTTATGTGCAGGCCCTTTGTGGATGTCAGGGGCCGCATTTGAGACCCCCTTTAGCTGAGGAGTTGACAACCACTGCCCTAAACTTTACCCCTGGTATTTTAAAACTTTTTTTTTTGTGCTGTGGTAGAGGGTTCAAAGGACTTTTGTAGCAGTTCATGGGGTATGGGTACTAGTCTCTTTCCTTACCAAGGGGCACTTAAGTTGCACATCCATCTAATCCCTCAAACTTTTCGCTCTTTGATGACTAATGCAGTGTTACCACATAATGTATTCATTAACACTTGAGGTTACGCTTTTTGCTAGCATGGTTACTAACCTATAACAATCATGTAAAGTCTATACGAAACGAAGAAAGAATGTTGTGAAGTCACAGAGCAATGCTGAGTAAAGTACATTTAAATAGGCATCTAAATACCTTTTTAGCACCTTTTTGTGGTAGCCACGTGATTGCTCCGTTATTTGCAGGCCAAGGGGCGAGGAAGGAATGAATCATTATTGGCTCATCATTTCTGCCATACAGGGCAAATAAAGGAATGATGGCAGGCTTTTTAGTGGGGCCAACAGTGGTACTTGCTGGCACTGTGTGCGTTGGCATCGTTCTAGTCCATCTGTAGAATTGTTTAGACTGCAGGCAGTACAGTGAGTATTGTCATCTTGAAAAAGGAGGTGGCATTCTTACAACGATAACTTGGTAAAATCCACAGAATATATTGAATACATTGTAATGTGAAACAAAAGGTTATACTTTACTGGTTTAAACGACAACCCCCTCCAATTTAGATCATTTTTTATTTTTAGATTTAAACACATTTTAATGCATTACGTCCATTGTTTACATGTCTCCTGACTGCCTTTATAGAGATCATATAGACTATTTTAAAGTCCCAAAATGTACCACTTTGTGGTATAATCAATAAAACGCCCAGAATAAAAACTTTTGCTGTTAAATGTTGGACCTTAGTTCACATTTTTTACAATTTCTAACCCGTTTTAAATACAAGAAAGCCAAACTCTTCTGAAACAGGGCGTAACTGTTTACATTAACTATCATGGAGGGAGAGTTGGTTTACTGAGGGTTTCAACAACTTTTTTTTTTTTTTTGTACAGTACTAGCATTACTAATGCAACAATATCTGAAAGTTGCAAAAAATGTAATACTGACAAAGGTCCTGAAAATGTTTTTTAATGTTTTTTTTTTTTTTTATAGAAAATGATGCAGGAAAGCATAGCCTTTATGTAATATAGAACAGCCTAGTTAGTACCTAATAGGCCACATGTGTATGAAAGTCAACCATACAAACAGGAGTCGCCATCATGAATACTTCATTATTAAAAAGCTCACATAATACCCACTGGTCCAGCTTTAAAGCATCAACATGAAAAACAAGAAGAAAGAAAAAAAAGGAGAAATTGTCTATTCATTCATATTAATTCTCAGAATTACAGAAATCAAGTTTTGAAAAGATATAATGGCCGCAATTATTTTAATTACTGCAATGAGTACACTTAGAGGTAAATATAATTGTCAATAATGTGACAGTTTTCAATGATCACGCCACAAGGCCAACAAGGTTAAATGGAATGACAGTAGTGACAGCTCTCAGAGACTCAGCTGCTCCCGAGTCTCGAGGCATCTCAGCAAGGTGGACACTGCGGTGAGGAAATGGTAGGTGCAATTACACTGATGGGCACAGATGGCCTGGAGTGCTACACAGTAACGTCATAAGGGACATAACAGGACTGGGCATGTTGAGGTCATTTTAAGGACAGGCAGTGATTGGGTCAGGAGGATAACCATGTATAAAAATGAAAGGAATTAATGTTATTTGTTTAAGTTAATGAAAATATAACAAATTATTTTGACCAGATTGGTTGGCAGTATTGTGTGTGGGTAGAGCCATAAATCCCCAAAGAAATTATTTTCAGTGGAACTATTGATTGGCTAGTTTAGATTTATTACCTTATCATTGTTGGTCCCCTGATATAATACCAGTGTCGGTAATGTCTGGCCATGCCACCCTCAGGCAATCGGAGATCGTTATCATTCCGAGAAAAAGCATCTGACTGCCATCTGAGGTCTATAGTTCACTAAAAGTAAATTAAACCCTATGTTTTTGTCAGAATCAATGTTTTTGGCAGAATTATTAGGTGAAAATAAGGATAGGGGGAAGGAACTAAAGACCAATGCAGCCACCACAACGAAGGACTAATAAGCTCTACTAAATTTAAAGTGGTTGTAAAGGCTTTAACTTTTTTCTAAAATGACAAACATCTTATACTTAACTTCTCTGTGAGTGGCCCCGAACCTCCTCTTCTGGGGTCCACCACTGGTGCCCTGGGCTCCAACTCTTTTGTGTGCACTACCATAGCACGGCTCTTGCTATGGGGGTGCATACGCTGGTTCGCTCCCGAGCCAGGCTGTGTGCATCTATAGACTTGGCCACACCCCGATTCCTTCCTCACAGGATTTGACTGACAGCAGCCAGAGCCAATGGCTCCTGCTGCTGTTTATGTGTCTTGTTCTGCCTTTAGAACCACTTTAGAGCAGGTGTTTCACCATAAGAAATGATGCTCCACCTCAGCATGAGATCACCCTTGTCTGTATAACTTTTTCCACTGTAACATTGCATAAACACAGGCTTTTCAGCAGGCTTCCATCACAAAATGACTAAAGACATCAAACACTAATGCCTTTTTCACATTGGTGAGACAAGCCCTTCGACTTTCAGAGCACGTGTCGCATGACAAGTTGTGCCCTATTAGTTGTGTCCTATTAAGTGCAATTGAACCGTTCAAATAGGAACGACTTGAGTTGCTCCTACTTAGAAAAAGGTTCCTGCACTACTTTTGGTGCGACTTCAGCACAACTTGATTTGACTCCTGTCAAAGAAGTCATATGCAAATTGTACCAAAGTCACTCTGGGAAGCGGAAGCCGCAGCAGTGTGGACCGGGGCTTAAAGCGATATTAAAGCCTTTATTTGTGTTGAATTTTTTACTGCTGAGGTAAAAATTTACAATGAATGCTGCTGCTTCTTGATGTGTTAAAGTTGCACCCCCCCCCCCCCCCCACACACACACACACACACACACACCTTTTCAGCTAGTGCTGGCCCTGCTTTTCTGATTCAGAGTTCCTCCGTTCCTATAGAGCTATGTTTTCATACGTCCTGGAATTGAACTACTGTACAGGGAAATATGTGAATGCTGCATGTATCAACATTCACAGACAACCCGGGAGGACAACGCACAGAAGGTATTCCTCTACTCCTCCTCCAGCGACTGTCAGCAACTTCTGAGACAATGCCTCAAGAGCCATTGTCAATCGCTTCCCTTGGAGAAGAAACAGAGGCATGCCTTGTGTATGTAGTCCTAAAAGTCCTGGGCCAAAAAGCACAGGCATCGTCCCCACGTTGGACAAATTTTATGAATGCATGGACACCCATGAGCGCTAGCACAAAGAATATTGGAATATGCAGTTCCGAGATTTGTGACAGGGGACGTTAAATTGGTGTGCTTCCCCAGATGGAAATTCAGGGAAGCGAGCAAAGAAAGCAAGGGGATGCCAATGTAGGCACACAAAAAATGTGTATGAGTGCTGCGGGAAGCTATAGTTTATTCTCTTGTATACCTAAACTAAGTGTTTCTGTTAAAAAAAAAAATATGAGGCTTTAATACTACTAGAATACAAGGTTGACCAGTTGACATTAATATTTTTAACAAACAATATTTCCTTGAAGAGTATAGTGTGTTAATGTAAAATGAATATATCACAACTCTGACATTCGGAAAGCATTTCATGCTTGAAATACATTTACCTGTTAATAATTCAGAGATCTAAATTATGATACTGGGAAAATAAGTAAACACATAAAAAAAAAAGATTTACAATGAAAGAAGGCCATAAATCGCAGTCACCTATGTATTAAAATACTGGACAATGATAAAGCATTTGGGTTTAGATTGGCTGTATGTACAAAGCGAATTATGTAAATGACAAAGGATAAAAAGTCTTGCTATCTTTACAAACAATGCATTAGGAAGCGACTCATGTTATATTGACACCATCCAAATGCCATTCTGCCAGGACGTCTATACCACGATGATTCAACAAGCCTCTCAGCTTTGCCATAGGGACTGTAAATAGAAGGATTGACAGGCAAAGTGCTCACCTCCACGCCAACACTTTCAGCCAAGAAATTTGAGAACAGAAGCACGAGTTGGCAAGAAGTGCCTGAACGGAGGCACGGCTTACGTAGGAGAAAGTACTCTACCATCTGCACAGCATGCTTATTATAATCTCACTTACTTTACAACACGCACTAAAATACATATCCAGTTAATTGATCTGTTTAGTATTAATATGTTTCATACTATTCATGTTCAAATAAAAATTATTGCAAAATTTAGCCCAAGAATTAGCACAAGTTTTTATCTAGTCACTAATATCACATTCAAGGTTTTACAAAAGCTTATGCCCAGACCGCCTGCTCATATAATTTAACAATTTGGAGAATATGAATGATAAAAAGGTACAAAACTGACTGCTTGTGCCCAAACCTAATAGGGAAAATTGATCAAAATGATTTTTCTTGATGGTGTAAAATAAAATTTTCTGACGACCATACTCAATTATCAATTAAAACTTTTTGTTGCCAGTTGGGCAGGTTGTCAATCTGAGTGTATCCAAACCTTACCATGTAGAAATGATGAATGACAAACTATTTAGCATTATTTATAGTACACTTACAATCATTTTGAAATCAGGAAGGTATGAAATTATTTGGTCAAAAACCCAAGCGCATCCTCTAACTGGCCATCCAAATGCCAAAATTGTATGCAGTGGCAGGCATCAGACAACAGAACTGCATAAGACTCATCAGATGTTCACCAGTGACAATCATGGTACATGGATTAAAGTGTTGGTGCACATTAACTCTGTAGCCAGCTATAGAGTCTGAATAGCAGACCAATCATACACAAGACTATATCATCTCTCCATTCAAAAAAAAAAAAAAAAAAAAAAAAAAAATCGCACTTGTCAAGAAAACTAGCTGGAGAAATCACATATCCATGTTCCATTACCTTATTCTGTACACTTGCAAGATCTGCAAGAATGCAGGATCATATGAATGCTCATTAAGACCTCACTGTCTAGTCAAGCCATGTTGGGCTGAAATGATCACTAACTCCGTGTCCGTGTTGATATATAATAATCCAAGAACAACAAAACATTTACTGTAAAGTCACAGACTATGAAACTGGAAACTCCCTTTCCCAGCCATATGACTATGTTTAGAAAGTAGCAGGAACATCATTTCCACTACGCTATGTAAACTACATTGTACTTAGAGCCTATTTCATACAATTGGGATCACTTTCTGCAATTCATAAGTGAAGTAAAGTTTCAGCTGTTATTGAGGGCATACTCACACAAGAACGCATGCATTAAAGCATGTTGTGTTGATGTGCATTGACATGCTTTTAGGTGCTTTTGAAACTCTACTTTTTAATAAAGGAAGTATGGGATTTCCTTTTTTGTTGGAATCATACTTACCTAGGGGGATGCAACAATGGTCCAATACTGCATCTGTCCCCTGCCAGATCTAACACTGAGAACCAAGAGATCAAACATCACTGATCGCTCGGTTCTCAGTGCTCCCTGAGCAGAGAGTTAGTGACTGTCAGTATAAAAAGAAACGGCTGCACATCACGCATGTTCCAAATGCCTTTTATTTAGATACCCAAGGTGCCACCGCAGGACACCAACAAATAGTCCAGGTAGACGCATTTTACACAATAAAGTTGTGCTTAATCATTACACAGACAGACAAACTGATACATCTTAAATAGACCCACCCACAGTATGTACAGGTGTCAAAGAGGTGGGAATCAGTGGCAGGTAACTGCCTCAACCAACCATTAGACTAAAACAAACATACAAGTAAAAAACATGAAAACAGATCATGCTGAATACTACTAATGATACAGTTTTTATTACTAAAAACTTGTATATAGTCCCTTATCCTCCCCTCCAAAACCTTGCAGACTATTGAGGTTAGGCTAACCGGCCTGTAGTTCCCAGGGATATATCTTGGCCCTTTTTTTAAATATTGGTGCCACGTTGGCTTTTTTCCAATCAGCTGGTACCATTCCCGTCAGTAGACTGTCCTTAAAAATTAGAAACAATAGTCTAGCTAGACCGATGGTGATGGGATTTTCACGTCACGTTCGTTAATTTGCAGCAGTACCTGGTTTTCTCACGGCCACCAGTGATTATTTTTGGAATTGACATGAACACTGGACTTCATTTGCACATTCATCTATTTAGCTTTTTTCTGGTGGAGTTGTTCACAGAAAACACATTATATTGATTTGCAAGAGTAACCAGAGACTTTGTTCACTCACATTTTCATTTGTTTCAAATTGTTTGTACACTATTTTGTATGCATGATTGACATTGTTCATTTTATTGCCATTTAGTAGCGCACCAGACTTTCATGCATTCTATGCATGAAGGTTAAAAACCTTCTCTGTGCAGAAGCCACTCAGACGCTCCTAATACCTACCTGAGCCTGATCCTGTTCCAGCGATGTGCACGAGAGCCTCGGCTCTCCGGGTACTTTCCCTCCTCACTGGCAGCAGTGGGAGCCATTGGCAAGGTCAATGAGAGAGAGAGGGGGTGGGGCCAAGCCACGGCTGTGTGTGTAAATGAGCACGCAGGGCCGCGGCTTGGGAACTAACCTGCTTAGGCGCCCCCATTGCAATCTGCTTGCTCTAGGGGCACTCTGCATAAGGGAGAAAGAAAGCCTTTAATATGTCCTTAAGCTTACACCCATGTGAGGGCAGTGTTTTACCTGCACTGAATGCACAGGTGTTCCATGCATCTTCATGCAAACAGTACCATTCATGTCAATTGGGATGCAGGGGCTGCACTGACATCTGCTGCTCCCAGGATGTTATGGCTATTTGATTGTTTACAGATTCAATCATTTTGATCGAATTGCACACTGTGGATAATAAAGTCAAAGCATGTGTGGCTACCATAAGGATGGACACTACATATTGTAAGGTTGAACCAGGGTCACCATACACCTAAACAAGTTTCTCTAAACTAAAGCCTGGTAAACATGGGCCGAACATCGGCCGGCATCGGCCAGTTCAACAGAAACCGGCCAACATTCAGCCCGTGTGTGCAGCAGTTTGGCCGGCTTCTGTCAAACGGGCATGCTGGAAAAACAGCAGCCGATCAGCGTTCACAGCCAATGGCTGCAAGCACGTACCAGCGTCTTCTGGCGGTGGCAGAACACAATAGCTCAGTGGGGAGATCGCTGTACTAACATCGCATTGTTAGTACAGAGAGCTCCAGTTTTTTTTTTTCCATTCAGCCCTTGGAGTTGAACGAAAAAAATCAATGTGTACCGGGTTTCAGGACATGTTAGATAGAGAGATCAGTGCATTCCCATTCTGCCTGTACATTCATGCATACTACATTTTTATTTGGAGTAATTGACATAAACCCCCACCTTTATTCCTAGATACAATCCGAGCAGGAGGCACTATAACAAATACTAGTGATACACATAACAGCTGGAAACAGACACAAGGTGATTAGTGATACCAGACTTGTGTTTTTCTTCTTTTGTCCATTGTCCTCTGACACAATGATTCGTTCTATCAATGGGAGAGTGGCTGTATTGTGTGTTTATCCTTGGTAGGATTCCTGGGTGCTTCTATTCATAGGAAGTACTTTACGTATTTACATATATATACAGTCTAAATGAGTGCCGAGCAATTCCACCTATGACCTATCCTCACTATCCACAGGTTAAAAAACAAAAAAAAATTCTAATCACAATCGGCTAGAAAAATAAAAAAAACTATAAAAAGGAGAAGAAAGATAATAATATAAAATGGCTGCTGGATACAAATAGAACTGTTGTCAATACCAACCAATCAAAACCTTTCTTTTGTGAGAAAATGTACAGTTGGAATCATATTGGTTGCGATGGGAAGCAACTTCTTTCCAGGCATGACAGATGGAAACGTACTGGTTGCCACACTGGGCAGCACAGTGCCTAATGCTGGCCATACACTATACGAAAAATCGTTCAAACTTATTTTGGAAAAACGGCCGTGAGAGCAAACGATCGTGCCATCATGTAATGACCGATAAATTGTTTAATGGACATAAATTATTCTATTTTTGTTCATTTTTTCACATATATCCACATATACACAGTGTGGACGAGACACATTATAACCTTTCAGTTTATCAATCGTTCGGCAGAAAACGTGTGCCCATTAACTGGCCGAGAAATGAACGAACTGTCCAAATGACCGAATTTTGGCTGATTTTTCGTATAGTGTATGGTTAGTAGTGGTTAGCCCTTTTGCACTGAGTCCTGTGTAAAGCTGGCCATGTAGTGCAAGGGCCTGCCTGACTGCATAAAAATTGAAATTGTTTAGGTTTGACCTTATATGGTTTTGGTAAATCTAAAGGAAAATTGTATAATGTAAGGCCAGCATAATCCTGGCCATACACGCACAGAATTTCAGCAGAAAATGGCAGTTTTCGTAAAGATCGTTCAACATTCGTGCCAATGGGGTGGGGGAGGAGGTCTCCAATTTTCACCTAGGGGAGGAGAAGTCGCAGATGCATATTTAATATATGAATATATATGTGTGTATATATATATATATGTAAATCCTTTGATGTATATGAAACTTATATTTTGTTGTACTTTTTTAGGAGTGGATTCAAAATCCCTGAAGAAGATTCTTTTGTTACTAAACACATTATCGAAACGCGTTGGACTATGTACCACTCCCCAAGTATCACTTTGTTTTCTGTATATTTATGTATTTGATGGACCAATTATGTATGGTCATATGTTACACCACTGTATTGAATCTTGAATAATGAGATCACAATTGAGAGAATTCATTAATAAATATTTTAGAAAATCAACTCTTTATATATAATTTATTGTTACCCTTAAAGTCCCACTGAGAAGGGGGTTTTTGTTTCAAAAGCATAAGGACCCAGTGCTGCAAGGCAGAAGGGCCAACTAAGCCACGGTGCTGCCCAGTGTGGCAACCAGTAAGTTTCCATCTGTCATGCCTGGAGAGAAGTTGCTACCCATAACAACCAATCAGATTCCAACTGTACATTTTCCCACAAAAGAAAGGTCTTGATTGGTTGGTATTGACAACAATGCTGTTTGTATCCAGCAGTGGTTTATATTTTTATCTTTCTTCTCCTTTTATAGTTTTTTTTTTAACAAAAAACTATTGTGATTACAATTTTTTTTTTTTTTTTTAACCAGAGATTTCTTGTATGTTTGCCCAGCCTAAACTAGCCCTGTGTGTATGCATGCATGTACTAAGGACCTTAGATTGCAAGCTCCTGGAGGACAGTGACTAGTGTGAATGTACAGTATGTAGAGCCCGGTGTGACTTTCCAGTGCGATATATATAACGACTGATGCACAGCTAGACACAAAAGATACCAAGATACCCTGTACTATATACATGCTGTAATAAAGACGGACTCTGCGTTTCATAGCTTAGAGACAGACGTACAGCTAGTGTTTCATAGCTTAGAGACAGACGTACAGCTAGACACAAAGGTACCCTATAGCAAGTTCATACTGGTGGCCAAAGTAACTAGATTTCAAAGCTCCAGTTATGTTCCAGTATTCAGAAATCAGCCTCCTAGATATCAGGCACTGAACATAGTTTTCTTCTATTAAAGTGGATACCACTGAAGTCCCAATATTTATTTCCTAACAGGTGACATGACTGAACCCTGCTAAACCCAACTCCCAGTTGTCCATGAGTGGTGACAACCACAGCTATATTCCTAGTCATTTAGTAGGCAGCTATACATCGCTTAGATTCTGCAATAGAAAGCTGAAGTGAACTGTGTTGGCCTCGGTTATCAGAAGTCCTCCAGAGCCGATAACGGTGTCAGTTCTGGGCCTGCGTCCTGGCATATACACGAATTCTGCACATACACTAATCCCCAGCGAAGCATGTGATCGTTCTGCTTCTCTCCGAGGATTTCACACAAAGCCAACAGTTTCTCCGTGCTGCAGTGATGTCATTATTTTCCTCCAGGTTACTAGCATCTCCAGCACAAACAACAAGTCCAGGTCCCACCGGGCAACCACGGTGCACCTTTGCATCATCTCAACTATCACCGATGCCTTTTGTCACCTGTGCCACTCCAAGTGCTAGCACTCACCTTAATTAGGACAATAAAAACAAAGAAAACAGAAATATTCTCTACTGCCAACAACATTTCATGTTTTCATGTCTGTTCCGGGCCAAAGTAGGCAGCGCAAAGCGATGGGAACAAAGAGCCTTTGTTTATGTTAGGGGATGCTCTAGGAATCCCCAGGGACCGACAGTGTTAACGCTGAACTCGACTGCTTTCAATTACCGTACAGTGACAAAAATATTGTGCAAGTCTATTGTACACACCGCAAAAAAACACTAGATACCTGTATTCTCCGAGAGTCAGGTGACTACGGTGTTCACCAACACAACTTTAAAATATAAACAAGTTCTATTGGACTAGATGTGCTACTAAAAACACAATTAAAATAAAATATAATACACCTGAATAATAAAACAAGGAAGCACAATTGCACAAGTCCTCAGCAATATTGCAGATAAACAGCAACAGCATGCAACGTGCTAGTAATAACAGGCCAACCACTTGGGTAAGTGGCAGCGTTCGACGGTTGTATCCTTGTATACAATTGATAGCAGTTAAATAATAAAACCGAGATTTCCCTGCTGACAAAGCATTCCCTTACCTGAAGCTTCATTTTCCAGCATGAATGCATCAGTGTATCCTTATTAGAGCTTCCTCCTCTTGCATGACTCCAGTAATCCCGACTAAAAGGATGAGGACGGAGCACATCTGCTGTCTGCCCTACATTTTCCTGGAGAGGGAGAGGAGGGGGGTGGGAAAGTTGACTTGCCCGGGCTTGTTGCAATCTAGCAAGGCTAGTGGAGAGGAGAGTGGTCCTAGCTCACTTCCTCCAGCTGATTCTTGTGAGACCAGGCGATGGATGAATAATGTATGTGCTTCTCTTTATCCTCCTTCAAGGCCTGCTGCCCCCGCCTCCAACTGGAGATTTCAAATACTACACGGTGCTTTCGTGAGCTGTGAGGTTACAGCCAGTCCTGTGCTGGCAACAGCATTAAAAATGCAGCATCCAAAAAAACGAGACCGAGGATAGCTACCGCGTGCTGAGGAGAAAGCAAAATACCCAGCACAGCTGCTATTGTGTCACAAGCGTTGTGTTCAATAAAACGTATTGTGACACGAGGATACAATGCAAAGCAGGGGTCGTGTGTCAACACGCTGAGGCAATAGCTGGGCTCTGCTAAAAACATCAAACACGCGACCACATATCGCCTAAACATGCCTATAAATGGCATGCAAAAAATATGCAGGGCCCGGACAGAGATTTTTTACATGCTTTGTTTACATTTGCATCAGAAATGCATTATTTTTACATAAGGAACCAACTATAAAAACAACAAGGATAAGGGCTCATGCACATAGGACGTTTTTATAGCTGCTGTAAGGCTACGTTCACATGTCAGCGTAGGGATCGCGGGCAGAATCACCGCGATTCTGCCCGCGATACGGAAATCATTGCAAGACGCCTGTGCGTTGCCACTGATTTGCAATGGCACCGCAAACGCTGTGCGATGTTGCAGCAATTTCCGCCTGCCGAATCGCGGTAACATCGCGCAAACAAAATCGCGGGTCGCACGACGCCCAAAAAAGGTACAAGAGCGTCTTTGGGGCGTCATGCGACCCGCGATTTTGTTTGCGCGATGTTACCGCGATTCGGCAGGCGGAAATCGCTGCAACATCGCACAGCGTTTGGGGTGCCATTGCAAATCAACGGCAACGCACAGGCGCCCCGCGATTTGCAATGATTTCTGGATCGCGGGCAGAATCGCAGTGATTCTGCCGCGGTCCGCTACGCTAACGTGAACGTAGCCTTAGGGCGTCTGACGTTTTTATTTTTACGTTTTTTACAGCCTGTAAACGCCCCTCCAGGTTAGCCTACGTGTCTACGCACACATACATTTTCAGAGGTGTTTGGAGGCATATGCGTTTAGGGGCAGTAGAAAGAAACGACAGCCTGTGCGTCCAGGAGCAGAGGCTGTTGAGCTGTAAAAAAGGCCAAAAAAAATGCTGCTAAACGCTGTTTAGCCGCTTTTAGATGTTTTACGTTATAGAGCGTGTTTTTACTGTAGCAGCGCTGGCTTTTTTTTTATACATCCTGTGTGCATGAGGCTGAATGCAATAGTATCAAACGTGAAAATTTGACAGAATAAAAAAAAAAATTAATAAATAAGTACATTTAAGGCCCCTTTCACACTTGTGCGACCTGAAAGTCGCGTGATTTTTGCATGATTTTTTTGCCGCGATTTTGAGTGGACTTGAGGTAATGCCTGCTTAATCTTGAGGTCTAAGGACCTCAAGTCGCATCAAAGTTGGACCAAAGTAGTGCAGGGACTACTTTGAAGTCGCACAGATATGAACGGTACTCATTGGAAATCATGGGGTACGACTTGACATGCGACTTTGCAGTCCCATGTCGCAGGACAGGTCGCACAAGTGTGAAAGGGGCTAAAGGTGTGCGTGGTGACCTGCATTTTTCTGGACTGCATAAACATAGGTTAGCGCTGGTCTTGATACTGCGATGTACATGTCTGCATTTTTCTGCACCACATTGGACGCAACCACATTTCAACACACAACTGCGCAATGCACTGTGCTGCTGCTGGGCAGTGGCTTGAATGAAGTGTCACTATGGGTTTAATTTACTGGAAAGGGGTTAACATCTTTTACAATAGAGTGTACAATAAAACTAGAGAGTAAAATCTGGTGCAGCTGTGCTCAGAAACCAATCAGCTTCCAGATTTTTTTTGTCAATGGCCACTCACTAAAACTAGAGGAAAGGTGGTTTAACCTTAAAGTACGTAGGGGGTTCTTTACTGTCAGAGCAGTAAGGATGTGGAATTCTCTTCCGCAAACAGTGGTATCAGCAGGGAGCATCGATAGTTTCAAAAAACTATTGGATGGGCCCCTTGGAGACCACAACATACAGGGGTATACAATGTACGGTTAACAGCAAACACACACACACATCATAGGTTGAACTGGATGGACTGATGTCTTTTTTCAACCTCACTAACTGTAACTATGTAATAAGTAAACTTCCATCTTTATATCTATTTTACATATAGGTAAGTCTATATTAAGGCTTACCTATAGGTAGTGTAAATATCTCCTAAACGTGCACAGTTTAGGAGATATTTACTGATCTAGCAGTCAGTTACATCACTGGCGCATGCGCTCTAAAGGAGCAGTTTCTTCAGAGCAGTGTGCCATGACTGGCGGCTCCTGCATACAAACGTAAGAGTGACGTCATCGTGGCTCCGGCCAGTCACAGAGCCGAAGCCGCAAACCCAGAAGGAAGACTGGGTAGAGATGAACGCTGCCTCCAGCGATGGCATTGCATAGCTAGAACGCTTTTTTTTTTTTTTTTCAGGTTAGTGTAACAGAATGTGCTAGTATGCAGTGCATACTAGCAGATTATGCCTTTGACTTGTAGGTAAGAAAAATAAATAGTGCGTTCTGAAGGTCCGGCCGTACCGTGCCGTAGACAGCAGCTCCGCACGAGAGCCCAGGATGACGTAATTGCGGTTTTCGACCACTCACAGCGCCGGAGTTCGCAAACTAGGTAGAAACCCCAGGGAAGAGGTCAGCTGTCTCAGTGGTGTGGGCGCTGCTGGAGGGCTTTGTTCTAAGGCACATGTGTCAAACACAAGGCCCACGAGCCGAATCCGGCCCTCCAGGCCATTTCATGTGGCCCTTGCACCTCTTCTGCAGCTGCAGGAGAGCTCCGGACCTCCGTTGGGTCTCTTCCAGACCCTGTACTTTTTGCTTTCCGGCAACGCCTACAGCTTCTTCCCAGAATCAGCACAAGATAAGGGAGGTGCACTGTGATGTAAGGGAGGGTGGGAGACTCAATTTCTGATGGTGGAGAGGCTCTTGACGTCTGATGTAAGGGTAGGGGATTCGCTGGACATCTAGTATTACAGATACAATCGGCCCTTTTGAGGGCAATCATGATGCTGATGCGGCCCGCAATTAAATTGAGTTGGACACCCCTGTTCTAAGGTAAGTATTTTTTTCTTTTTGTCTTTTTCGGGGGTTTACAACCTCTAAAGTGGGGAGGGGGGGGGGGTCTCAAACTGGTGGCCCTACAATTCCCATAACGCATTGCAAGGCTTACAGTTACAAGCATGACTCCCATTGGCAGAGGCATGATGGGACTTGTAGTTCCGCCTTTAAAGGGCTTGTCACTCCAACACTTCATATTCCTGATATGTTCCTGCTGTACCATGTACTTGTATGAGAAAGTCTCCTGTTCTCTTTGAATTGCTTCATTTGTGTGAAATCTCTGGTCTTCCTGCCGGTCCCTCTGCTTTCCTATTATAAACTGACCACACTAAGCAGAAAAACACAGTCTAGTCAGTTGCCTAACTGTGGAAAAAACTAAACACATAAGTCACCCAAAGAAGTCACATTGTGGAATGCTCGGTTGAATAAAAACACAGTTTTATTGCAAAATTATTGCATATTACAGACACAAAACCCAGAGGTTATTGATTGCCTTCACCCAAGTAAAAATTAAATAGAGACAACATTATCTATTGATGGATACTAGCAGCTGCACCAGATTTTCTCCAACTAAGCTGGGTACTTAGTGTGTTCTCCAATTATCAGACTTGTCCTGACATGCCCCCTCTGCACAGCCATTCACTGGGAAGCTCAGTGTACTGCTGCCTCTCCTACCCCCCCCCCTCTTATGCAGCTGAGAACAGAGGGAATGTGATCACTTATAAAAAAAGGGAAAAAGGTATTTATAATGATTTTTTTATATCTATACAAAAATGCTTTACCTTTCATTTAAATTTTAAGCTGAATGGGTTATTTTACAAGGTGATCGCTTACAATCATTTTAATTAAACAAGCTAAAGTTAGAAGCCGATTGGCTACCATACACAGCTGCATCAGATTTTGCACTCTCCTGTTTTAGTAAATTAAAGCCTATGTGACACTTCAAATAAAGCTCAAACCCCAGAACAAAAATGTAATATTTTTCCGCTTGCCAATCCCTAAATGTGGTGGCTGCATTTGCTTTCTTTTCTTCAGCTTCATTTTTATTTATCACCTAGTGATCCGGCCAGTAACACTTCCTGCCTTAGGGTTTCTACACCATGGGGGGAGCAACAGAGACACCTTTAACAGTAGCACTGTCAACCTGTGAAGAGAATAGTGTTACACTGGCCACACATGGACTGAAATTCAGCCAGTTACGCAGGGACCAGACAAATTTTGATCCAATAATGTTGTGATACAATAGCTTTTAAGTACTAGTCACTGAATTCAGAGGACCTCTAAAATCTTTCTCACTCCACTGATGAGATGGCACTTATGGACACAGATAGGTGGCACTGAGAGGCAGCACTGATAATTGACATTGATGATGAGGCAGTGATAGGCACTGATAGGTGGCAGTGGGGCTCACTAATGAGCAGTACTGATGGGCACTGATAGATGGCACCGGGGGCTCACTAATGAGCAGTACTGATAGATGGCACGGGGGCTCACTAATGAGCAGTACTGATGGGCACTGATAGATGGCATTGATTAGGAGCAGTGGAGGGCACTACGTCGACCGATGTTCCTCTAACAAAAGCCGGTTAACGGCTTTCTTCTTTTCTTCACGCTTTTCTTCTGTTTACCACCTGATCAGCTGTCAGCCAATGACAGCTAATCGCGGAAGTAAAGGGCCAGCTGTGATTGACCATTTACCCCAATCAGCGATCAGCTGAGTCCCAAGGACTTGGCGATCAAAGGGTGCACTTCCCGCACGTCTGAGAACAGGAGGACATCCTTGTACGCCCTCCCGGCATTTTAAGCCCGTGCTGTAGCGTCTTTCCGCTATAGAGCGGGCACCAAGTGGTTAATTATATCTTAAAAACCACAATTGCTCTTTATAGGACTTTGATGGCAACTTCTAATCAAATAATACGATTGAAATAATACAATTTACTTTCTCATTTTCTAGATTTACAAGGTTTGAACCACATATATTCCATCACATATTACTTAGTATAAAATATTGTAGATAATTGGGTTATAACATCAAAAAGTGTAATCCAAATGGTACCCCCCACAGCTAATGATTTGGATTATTGGTTGGCCCACTCAGCTTTGGGACTCCAACGCGTTTCAAAATATTTAGAACAATTTTCTTCTTCAGGGATAAGATACCACTATAATTTGTTGGACCAGTCTTACATGGAAAAGGAAAGTCGCGATCCGTGTAAGTAGACTCCCAAGTCACTGGGACCCCCATAAGTGCATTCAGAGGCTACAACTCATATTGCAGGATAAAAGCATGAAATACTGGGATTACAGCATGGTTCCATTTGTGTTGGACATCCATCTACCAGTATGTCAGATATCATCTGCCCTTACTCAAGATGGCTGCGGCCATAAAGTATATGCTAGGACTTGTTTTTTAAAGTGATTTCTCAACAAAATAAAGCATGGAGACATGGATATGGGGGAGTTTGGTTTAAATATTAAATATGAATTAAATACCATGTTTGGTCTGTGGTGCTCAGTAGCAGTAAAGTTCCGCTTTAGGATCAGTTTGGGACACAGTTGAGATTAATTAACATGTATGGGGGTATAACAGAAAAGCATTATGGGGCATGGAAAAAGCAAAAATAATCAAAAGTGTAATCTGCTGTGAGGTCAGTACTGTGAAATCTTCCACCTGTAAGATGGCCAGGGACCTGGACAATTGTTTGCATATCCAGCCAGATAGCGTAGAGATCATAATTCCCATAGAAAACAAAGACCCTTTAGATGGTAAGGTGGGTTTAATATTTTGCAGTGGTTGTTGCTCCAAAATAAGGTTTGTGCTGAAGGTGTCTGGCCACGCATCTTCTGCTCTTCCCGGTTCCGTTAAAATGCACGCATGGGCAATTTGTGTATGACTGTGTGTGTCACTCATTCTTAAGTATATGTGTCAGTATTGCAATGGTACAGAACATTACAGGTGCCATCACAAACTTGAAGATGTCCTCTTATTGGTGTCCTGGGTGCTGCAAATCAAAGGTGCCCTGTAGCATCTAGATCCTAACACTTTGTGGTAGTGTTGCAAGCTTTCCCACTTTTTTTTTTTATTTTCCTACTACTATGATGGGTGACTGTTATCTAATAGATATGAGTGGAATAGGAGATGATTGGGCAAGCTCTCGACACTACCAGGAACTGTCAAAATAATCAGGTTAGGGGCCCTTGCTTTTGGGCACCTGAGGTGCTAAAGAGAGCATCTAAAAGGAAAGTGTGGGCACTAGTACGTACCTATATTGTGTTGCTGTAGCCTGTTGAGTATCACTGGGATATTGCCAAGTTAGGCCAGCCATACACAGTTTGAAACTCGGACGGTTCAGCAGGAACTGGCCAAGATTCAAACCGTTAATTGGCAGGCTGAATGTACCAAGTTAATCGATCAAGCAACTTGGGTAAAACCAGCTTGCTGGATTCTCTTCCGATTATCGCTAGCAGCTTCTATCGATATTCACCAACTTCTTCCGGCGGGGACGGCTTCCCCCGTCGGGAGCAAACAATGTATTGGCAAGAGGGATTCTCCAGTCAGCACATTCTGTGTTGATGGGGGGATTGTGTGAATTTCTGTGGTTGCAGGAAAGAAATGTGCACCGTATATGGCCAGGCTTATTAATTAAATGCACATTGGTCAAATCTTGCCCACCTTTTCAACCAACATTTTTGTAATTATTTCTTGCTCTTTTCACATTAGAACAATTACTTCTGCTGTCCAGGCACCAGAAACTGATCTCTACTTGCTGCTCTACCTACCCTGATAAACTTAAATACCAAAAAGATTAACCCTAGTCTTTGGCAGACTAATAGGGTGGATCTAGAAAAATGTATTGTTACCCATAACTACTAATCAGCCTTCTTTATTTACTTACAAACCTATACAGTACAACGATGAGGAGGCATTGATAGCTCAGTGCCACCCATCAGTGCCACCCACCAGTGCAGCCTCATCAGTGCCTCCTGATCAGTGCCCACCATTGCCACCTATCAGTGCCACCATTAGTGCAGCCTATCAGTGCCGGAGAAAAATGACCGGTTTGCAAGATATGAAAAACTTTTTTTTTCTAAAATTTGGTCTTTTTTTGTTTGTTTTGTTTTGCACCACTGGGTTTTGAGCCTGAGCAGGAAGGGCGTATAAATGCCCAATAATCAAGTGGTGAATAAGGATGGTGGCAACCACCCAGAGTCATACATAATAATTGTAGGTATCCCAATATTTTATTTCACCAATTTTACAAAGATGAGACCATACTCATCTATTATCTTTGGGTACCTGTAGCAAAATGATAAGTCAGTTGATGTGAAATATTCTCCAATCTCACTAAACCGCATCCTCAATATGTATATAAAACAGGTTCGCTTTGAGAAAACATGCAAAGTTACTAGAGATGTTATTTTGTTATCAACTGGATTTCTCCTTGCTGGGGAGGTTGGGGGGAGAGCAAAATTCTGAATAATGTATGCAGGAGTATCAAACACAAACAGCATTGTGTACCAGGAACAGATTGTGATTCTAAACTCCCTTTCAAACCTCCTAATGAGCCTTATTAAAATGACTATGGCAAGATGACCCGCTATATTCTAATCATCATTTTGTTATGGTTTTAATTTAAATGTCTAATGAGCACTCTTCAAATGCTTAAAAACATCGTAGCATAAACCTGGGCTCTAATGCATAATATCATGTCAATGTTCCCGGCATAGCGTGTTTTAAGAGAACATTTCCATTTTAAATCTAAATAAACATGCAGCAGCTCATTACATGCTATGATTAGATAAATGGGAGATGTCATTTTAGGAATCTCTTTGTGGATGTTTAAACAACCATTTAACAATGTATTAGAAAATGTTGACAACAGATGACTGATGTGTGGCAAACCTTATATTTGAAAGTGATGCAGGCATGTTCATTGATTGTGCAGGTTAAAGGTTGACTCCTGAATGGCCCTGCATGGTATCACATGCAGAGATTTTCCAGCATGTTGGCAGATTTAGTAACCAGTTCTTTCACCAGAGTGAGAGGGAAGGGTCTACTCTCAAAGAGCATGCTTATATTCATGGCATACCCTCTTAAGTACAACCTGTGTTCATGGTGAGAGACCATGTACACACATACACTTGTAGTATCCTCCTAGGTAGGTACTAGTGAGAAAGTATAGTTTTGAGCCTTGTCTGCTTACCAGAGGGCCTGCAGGTAAATCTATATTGTTCTCTACCTACCAGACAACAGGAACTGTTAGTGAGGTCTGCTCATTGTGCTCAGTATGCAATTCATTATGTCTAGAGGAGTGTTTCACACTGGTCCAATAGGGAGGCGTGTTGGACAGTGGGAGGAAACCTGACAAATGGATGCATAGGATTTGATACAGTCCTGGTGATTGGCCGGGGGCATGTTGCCTCTGTGCATTCTGGGATACTGTATAAAAGCCAGGAGCACATGTGCTGCGGGGTCTTTGGCTGGAGAGCAGAGTCCTGGAGGGAAGGCACGGCTGCCTCCTCCTCCAGTGGCATGTGGTCGCAGTAGGTCGTCCTGAGGGCCTGAGGAATGGATGAGAGGAGCGGACCCCAGAGATCCAGGAGAGCTGACTGAGGGGGGAGACACTGGAGTCCCTGGGACCACAGTATCGTGAGTACAGGGTTTTGTGTCAAGGGGCCGGACCTGAGGGGGCCAATTTATTATTGGAGCGAGCCAAGGAAGGAGAATGTAAGGACTTGGAACTGTCATTTCTTTATGCTGGAAACTCAGGGGGTCCAGAAAGTGTGAAATCTGGTAGTCCTTACAGGGGCAGTGCTACATACTATACTGTCAAAAGTTTTGGGACATCTGCCTTTACACACGTGAACTTTAATGGCATCCAGTCTTAGTCTGTAGGGTTTAATATTGAGTTGGCCCACCCTTTGCAGATATAACAGCTTCAACTTTTCTCTACAAGTTTTAGAAGTGTGTCCATGGGAATGTGTGACCATTCTTCCAGAAGCGCATTTGTGAGGTCAGGCACTGATGTTGGAGAGAAGGCCTGGCTTGCAGTCTCTGCTTTATAGCACCAAAGGTGTTCTATCAGGTTAAAGTCAAGTTCCTCCACCCCAAACTCGCTCATCCAGGTCTTTCTGAACCTTGCTTTGTACACTGGTGCTCAGTCATGTTGGAACAGGAAGGGACCATCCTAAAACTGTTCCCACAAAGTTGGGAGCATGAAATTGTCTTGGTATGCGGACACCTTAAGAGTTACCTTCACTGGAACTGAGGGGCCAAGCCCAACCACTGAAAAACAACCCCACACCATAATCCGCCTCCACCAAATAATTTGGACCAGTGCACCTCAACCCGATAGAACACCTTTTGGATGAATTACAGCGGAGACGGCGAGCCAGGTCTTTCCGTCCCATCAGTGCCTGACCTCAAATGCGCTTCTGGAAGAATGGTCAAACATTCCCATACACACACTTCTAAACCTTGTGGACAGCCTTCCCAGAAGAGTTGAAGCTGTTATAGCTGCAAAGGGTAGACTAACTCAATATTGAACCCTACGGACTAAGACTGGGATGCCATTAAGGTTCACACGTGTTTATAAGGCAGGCGTCTCAATACTTTTGACAATATAATGTAAACCATACAAGAGAAGATCTTTCTAATGAAAGTTTATGAAGGGCTAGAGAAGGGGTCTCCAAACTTTTGAAACAAAGGGCTGTTTTACTGACCTTCAAACTTTGGGGGGCTGGACTATGGCCAGTGGGAGTAGAAAGTTGCCTGGCATTGGTGGGAGTAAACAATGCCATAGGCCTGGTGGTCAGTGGGAGTAAAAAAATAAAATTACATCATTAGTGTCAGTGGGAGGAATATTGCCCCATTATTGGAATCAGTGGGAGAAATAGTTCCCCATCTCTGGCGTCAGTAGCAGGAATAGTGCCCCATGATCGGTGTCAGTAGGAGGAATAGTGCCCCGTCATTGGTGCCAGTGGGAGGAATAGTGCCCCATCATTGGTGCCAGTGGGAGGAATAGTGCCCCATCATTGGTGCCAGTGGGATAATTAATTCCCAATCTATGTTATTAGAGGGAGGGGAGGGTTAGTGCCCCGTCTTTGGTGTCAGTGGAAAGAATAGTGTCCCAAGGTCCAGATAAAGGCAAGCAAAGGGCCACATCCAGCTCACATGCCACAGTTTGGAGACCTCTGGGCTAGAGGCTCACTAGTTTTGCCGTGCAGGGCACACAACTGATATTCCAGTTCCTGTGAGTTCAGAAGTTCAACAGTACCAATCTGCACCCGAGTTTTACTGTTGCACATTGTATTGACCATTATATTAATCAATACTTTAGGATTGATGTATTGTGTGGCTCTAAACCACTTCATATAAAAAAATGAAATCTTAAAAAAAAAAAAGTAGTATATCTACACAGAAGAAGCAGAAAATACAGTATGCATTTTGTTGACCTGTTTAGTGGAAAAGGGAGCCCAGATCTGTTCAAATGATTTTTGCCCTAATCATAATTTCAATGAAACACAAAGCATTCTGGCAGTTTTTATGAATCTGTACATTTTGAGCGATCTACTGTGAAAACAATTTAGTGGACGGTGGCCTAACACTTGATGTAAGACATGGCAAAAGGATATGATCCCGAAAGGTTGATGTAACCTCTAATTGGAGTAGTAGGTATACTATACGATTGACATTTTTTATTTTAACAGAACACTTGTTTTCACTTCTTGTATCCTTCGTTGCATCTCAGCACTGCTGTTCCTTTGCATCCACTTCCAGCCTACAAGATGCATGGATTCCAATGATGGTAGCATGGCATTGTTTAGGTGGGGTTTCCTGATAAAAACAGTGGACCAGGACAATGAAAAGATGACCCTTAGCTGCAGAAAATACAAGGGGGTCTCTTAACACATACATAGCAATGCCCTAAATATATTCAGGCAACAAGTTGTGACATGTATGGTTGCCTTGGCATGGGAAAATTAGATTAGCCTATAATTATCTGATAACATCCAATTAGGAGACAGAGTTAGCCTATTGTTCAGAGCATGTTATGTGCCGATGCAGATGAAATTTACATACATAGAATAATGTGCTGAATAACACCAGAGTATGATAAGCAAAGCAAAACACAGACACACATTTGACAAACATGGAATTAGCTAATGCAGTCACTTTTCCACTAAATCCATTTCCTGCAGTTTTCACGGATTGCACCAAGATGCTAAAACGGTTTTAAGTTAATTTTATTTCGGGAAAATAGAAACAGTAATATTAGCCTTTACCCTAGCAGGTTTTAGACCCAGGCAGATACATGTAATTCGGTGCATTTATGCAAGTTCATCAAAAGAGCAATGAGTCATTCCAAAGTCAGCAGTATTCACAACAGTATGAAAATCATAGGCGTTGTATGGCCATAGGTGTCATTAATTAATGCTTAAACACAGCATATTTGGCCACAAGCACCTCAATAAATAGTAATATTTAGAATCTGCTTATACTGCTTTTGGCAATCTCTGCAGACCTGCATTATAAAGCAGAATTCTAAATAATATTGTTTTACCACTTATTGTGAAACTTGTGGCTAAGCATTCTGTACAGGAGGGTTAATTGATGATGCTTATGAAGGTAAAATGTCTAAAATTTTCAAAATGTTGCAAATCTCCTAATGAGGGCACAGACAGCTATTAGTACAAAATTTCTAGTACAGTGGGGAATGGTTAAAACCGGAGTCAGATTTTAAATGCAATACTAGAAATTACAAGTGAATCTCAAAAATTTGATCATCAAAAAGTTAATTTATTTCAGTAATTCAATTCAAAAAGTGAAACTCATATTTTATATAAATGCGTTACACACAGAGTAATATATTTCAAGCATTTCTTTCTTTTATTTTGATGATTATGGCTTACAGCTAGTGAAAACCCCCCAAAAAAAAAAAAAAAAAAAAGGATTTTTTAATACAGAAACATATGTCCAGTATAGTATGCACTCAATACTTGGTCGGGGCTCCTTTAGCATAAATTATAGCATCAATGTGGCGTGGCACAGAGGTGAACAGCCTGCGGCACTGCTGAGGTGTTTTGGAAGCCCAGGTTGCTTTGATAGCGGCCTTTAGCTCTTCTGCATTGTATGGCCTTATGTCTCTCATCTTCCTCTTGACAATACCCCACAGATTCTCTATGGGGTGTAGGTAAGGCAAGTTTGCTGGCCAATAAAGCACAGTAAAACCACAATCATTAAGCGAGGTATTGGTACTTTTGGCAGTGTGGGCAGGTGCAAAATCTTGCTGGAAAATAAAATCAGCATCTTCATAAAGCTGGTCAGCAGAAGGAAGCATGAAGTGCTCTAGAATTTCCTGGTCGAGGGCTGTGCTGACTATGGACTTGAAAAAACACAGTGGACCAACTCCAGCAGATGACATGGCTCCCCAAATCATCACGGACTGTGGAAACCTCACACTGGACCTCATGCAATTTGGACTCTGTGCCATTCTTCCTCCAGACTATGGGACCTGGATTTCCAAATGAAAGTCAAAATGTACTTTCATCCGAAAAGAGGACTTTGGACCACTTAGCAACAGTCCAGTCCTTTTTCTCCGTTGCCCAGATAAGACGCTTCTGACGTTGTCTCTGGCTCAGGAGTGGTTTGACACAAGGAATGAGACAGTTGTAGCCCATGTCCTGGATACGTCTTTAGTGGCTCTCGAAGCACTGACACCAGATGCAGTCCACTCCTTATGAATCTCCCTTAAATTCTTGAATGGTGTTTGCTTCACAATCCTCTCAAGGCTGCGGTTATCCCTGTTTGTGCACCTTTGTCTACCACACTTTTTCCTTCCACTTAACTTTCCATTAATATGCTCGGATACAGCACTCTGTGAACAGCCAGCTTCTTTAGCAAAGACCTTTTGTGACTTACTCTCATTGGTGAGGGTGTCAATCACTGTCTTTTGAACAGCTTTCATATCAGCAGTTTTCCCCATGATTGTGTAACCTACTGAACCTGAATGACAAAACATTTAAAGGCTCAGGAAACCTTTACAGGTGTTTTGAGTTAATAATATTGAACTTTTTCACAATATACTTAATTTTGGGTTTTCACTAGCTGTAAGCCATAATCATCAAAATGAAAAAAAGAAAGAAATGCTTGAAAATATATCACTCTGTGTGTGATGAATCTATATAATATATGAATTTTACTGTTTGAATTGAAAAAACTTAACCACTTCAATACAGGGCACTTTCCTCCCTTCCTGCCCAGGCCAATTTTCCCCTTTTAGCGCTGTTGCATTTTGAATGACAATTGCGCGGTCATGCAACACTGTACCTACACCAAATTTATGTCATTTTCCCCCCACAAATAGAGCTTTCTTTTGGTGGTATTTGATCATCTCTGGGTTTTTTCCTTTTTGCTAAACAAATAAAAAAAGACCGAAAAGTTTGAAAAAAAAAAAAATTTTTTTGTTTATGTTATACAATTTTGTAAATAAATAAGTTTTTTCCTGCACTGATGACCACTGATGAGACTGCACTGACAGGCACTGATGAGGTGGCACTGATAGGCGGCACTGATAGGTAGCACAGATATGCAGCATTGGTGGGCACTGATAGGCGGCACTGCTAGGCACTGATAGGCGGCATTGATGGGCACTAATGGGCACTGATAGGCGGCACTGGTGGGCACTGATGGGGACGGCACTGATGGGCAATAATGGGCACTGGTGGATGACACTGAAATCTGGCAATGATGGGCACTTGTGGGCAGCACTGATAGGGAGGGCATTGGCGGGCAGCACTGATGGGGAGGGCAATGGGGAAGCTCCCTGAGCCCTGATTGCCATCCCTGGTGGCCATAGTGGGCATCCCTGGGGTTATAGGTGGGCATCCCTGGGGTCATGGGTGGGCATCCCTGGCGGTTCTAGTGGCATCCCCCCCGAGGGTCTGCACTGGTAATCAATGATCTGATTACCAGTGCCGACCCCCCCCCTGTCAGGGGAGCCGCCGATCGGCGCTCCTTTACTCGTGCCTGTCAGGCACGAACTAAGGAAAGCCGATCAACGGCTGTTCCTGTTTACTATGTGACCAGCCGTGATTGGACATGGCTGATCACATGGTAAAGAGCCTACTTCAGAGGCTCTTTACCGAGATCGGAGATGCAGGGTGTCAGGCTGACACCTCGCATTACCGATCACCGCTCGGCCCCCGGGGGGCGCGCAGAGCTGTATTATCCTGCCGCCGTCATATGACGTCCGGTCAGGATAATACAACCACATTCCCGCCGTCAATCTGTTATAGGGCGGGCGGGAAGTGGTTAAATAAATTAAACTTTATGATATTCTAATTTTTCGAGATGCACCTGTAAATTCCCAACTATATATTTATTCTAATATAAATTGGGTTAAAGGATGGAGCCAACACGTTTTGGAGGTCTCAGAAAATGCCCCCTTCATCAGGGTATAAAGATGTTTACTGGACAAAACAGCTGGACAGCTCCAACCAGCTGCTGACAACTTTTCACTCATCCTGTTGAAATGCTGTATAATTTACATCTGCTCTATGCCAGGTTGTTTTTCTGATTGTTTAATTGAAAGTGTGAAAAATAAAGACCAGGGAATAAGATTCACAGAAAAATAAACCGTATGGAAAAAAAACAGTCCCAGATCGCCAGGAAAAACGTCTAGGTTTTTTATGTTTTCCTCCATAAAATGCCACCTCAGCACAAGAGGAAACACCTAGCTAGAGACTGGATTGAAGGGGCCAATTAATATTTATCACTAAAATTAATTGAACTTCATGCTCAGCTGCAATTCTTGGAATATATTCTTAAGGGAAAAACAACTGGGGCTATTTTTTCCTCCAAACCTCTTAACAGAGAAAGAGGACAGAGACAGACTATGCAGCAAGCATATATAACAGAAAAGCCTGATGCATAATTAGATATACGGTAGTCTTTTTTTTTTTTTTTTTAGATACTGTATAGAAAAGTGGCAAAAAAGGTAGAATCTTACAACTTTGCCTTTTCCTTCAATCAAGGCACAACTTGCAAAGCATCTGTTTGCTAAATCAGCAAAATGATCATCAAAGGGGTGTGAGTTGTGTGGGGCTCTACTGAGGGCTGGAGATCACTTCCCAGCAGATGTACAGGACTTCCAGAGTTAGTAGGAGTCAGGTAGGCCAGTAGAGGAATCAGATAGGTCAGTATAGTGGCCAGTTAGATCAGAGTAGGAATCAGGTAGGTCAGTGCCTGTGTAGTGGCCAGGCAAGTCACTGAAGTGGACAGGCAAGTCAGTGTAGGAATCAGGTAGGTCAGTACTACTGTACTAGTGGAAGGGACTCAAACAATGCAAAAAGTCAATGGGTTAGGGGGCACTAATTACTTGCGTCACCCCAGGTGCTGACAACCTATGCTACACCACTGCTGGCGGTACCTGCCCCCCTTCTGTTCTTACATCTAGGCACAGGTGTTAAGCTATGGGACAAACCTTAAGGTTACACAACAATCAAAGTAGGTGAGATCTTCTAGGTTCCCTTAGTGATAGTCAGAAAAGTTTGTTTCTCTGTAGAGGTTTGTTAAAATGGTCAGATGAAGATTGCACACCGACAATTGACCAGTACACACAAAAATAAGACTGCATTGGTTTCCCATTTTGCCAATATGTAAAATGGTAGTATACAGTACAATGTACAATTTTTATTTTCCATTTTTATTTTCTATTGTCATGTTGGTTTAACCTAACTATTAACATGATATAAATGTACACACTCAAAGCTGACTCAAACCGGATTTACTATGCCCACTTCTTAAACTACAGTTAGCTTGGGTTCACACTTATGCGTTGCCGGACACCACATGTGATTTGTACAGGAATTGCACCACATTTGTATTGCTCAAATCTCATCGCACCTGCACCATCCCTTTTTATTTCCGCACCCGAATCACATTGCATGGGTTTTTACACCCATGCGATGTGATTCTGGCAATCGCACTGCGTTTTACAATCCGTTTTGGGGTGTCGATATCAAACAAGGTCATCCCTAGCAGATTGCATGAACACCGTGTGATTGCTATGAAGTGCGATGCGGGGAAACAGCAAATATTGTGCGTTTCCTGCATCGCATCAGTGTGAGCTTAAAACATCTACGCCATTAGAAACTAGAAAAATCCAATTTACAGGCCCACACCACCCAAAATAAAAAGAAGGAACTTTATACTAATTTTATTTTGGGTGGAACTTTTTATTACAATACACTACAAAGGATACAATGTTCTCTGTATACTGACATTGTAACTTACATATAATAGACACATGTATTGTATTCATTGAGTTAACTTTTTCTTAAATTTCAAAAAACAACATTACTGTACATGGAGCACAAGTGAAGTAACTGAATGTATATATTAACATTATTAATCGGAAAAAGATGAAGCAAGAAAAAAAAATATATACATCATTGAAGGCTGTATGTTCCACTTCACTGTACACATTATTACTATGCGTTCAAAAGTTCCATTCTCGTAAATGAAAACTCAGTGCTACACTCCATTATGTACAAATTGGCATGGCGTGCTATGATCCTTAACACAAGAAACCACAACTGTTTTTTGAAAACTGGACTTTGTGGATCCAATACTGCATACTGAATTCCAAAGGAGTGATGGAAAAAAAACAGCAGCAATGCAAGGTCTCTATACAGTTTAGATTACATACCTACTGATCCTTGTATTTCCACATCTACCAGACCCATCAACCTGAGCCAAAACTTGGCCATATAGCCATTTGTTTGATGACTTCAATTTGCTAAATGAGGAGTCATTTTCTGCCTAGTTAAAATGAATATTGGGGAATATTCAATAAAGCAAGAGAGAAAAAATGAGAAAAAAATGTGGAGTTATTGCCGATAGCTAACATTCATAATTTTTGTTTATTTTTAAAAAAAAAATGAAAGGTGGAACTTGGTTGTTGTGTTTAACAACTTCCCTTTTGTTCTGGTTTTCTTTTCTAGATTTTATGAGCACCATAGTGATAAAATAATAAAACTCTAAAGTTATACATATGCACAAAAAATAAACAAATGTGACAATGAAAGAATGGTGGCCGAATCAAGTGATATAAGCTACATCACTAACCTAGTCTCAAAATACCAACCAAATCGTTATCATCGTTCCTGCCAAGACCTCACACTCTCTAGATCCTTTGTCACCTCCTCCCATGCTCGCCTCCAGGACTTCTCCCGAGCCTCTCCCATCCTTGGGAATTCCCTACACCAATCTGTCTGACTATCTCCAACTCTATCCACGTTTAGGCAATCCCTGAAATCTTCTCTGTTTAGATACCCTCACGTTTTAAAGCACTGCACAAAGTGTTGGCGCTATATAAATCCTGCATAATATTAATGATATAAGAGTCCATACATATGTGTACTCGAGTGCTCAAAAAAGGATTACACAATATGCAAAAGGATTCTTTTCAGAGAATCCCTGAGGTGTCCAGTAAGGGCAGAAAACATGCAACGCTTACCAGACATCCATGGCCCTCCTATTTAATGAGTGGCCAAAAGCGTTGAGGGATTCATCTCTATAGAGCCCCAAGGAAAGGTGTGTTCCAGCTTCCTTTCCTACTCCGCTCATGCAGTAAAGGAATAAAAGAACAGACCAAACCTCATAGTAGGACAGTCACATTAAATTGAATCAATAGCATCATGTCACAAAAAGCTGCAGTGTTAAGAAATTCCACACACAATCCTTCCGGCCGGCAGCCACTATGCGTAATGACGTCATGTTAGGGTGGATCCTTACTGGATACCTTGGGGATTCTCTGGTAAGTCAATCCATCCTTTTGCACAGTGTGGACTTTAAATTAAGCACGAGTACACATTTATAGGGACTGTTATATCACTTGATTTGGTCACTATTCTTTCATGGTCATGATTGTTTATGTAGCACTGCACCCGTAAGGACTGCCAGTTATTCACTCTACGGGCCTCCCTGACCTGAGTTTATGCGCATATGCACTTTATATGCAATTTATATTCTATTTCATCACAGAGAGTACACGCGTCTAATATCTTTTTAGGTAAGCACCGAAGGTAGCTGTTCCATGTAGAGGCTAAAATATTTTTTTCATACATTCTTTGACTTCAACTGCTGCATATACATATGAATATTTATATAGGGGATCACTTTTTGGTTTTTATTGGTTACTTTCTAGTGGCGCAAGGGATAGACTTCGTTTACCGTAGGTATATTTATATATCTTATATAAGTAGTTGTGCTTCTGTGTACTTTACTGTATACAGTACTGTATTTTTTTTTCAACCTTTTTGTTCATGTATTATTGGTGTGAAATGTGTTATAAACATATTACAGTAATTTATTGGGTAGATTGTGTTGGGCACTTTGTTGGACTTCCGAACGTGCTCTCGGAACACAGCTCGTTCGTATGTAGGAGACTTACTGTACATGGGGTGGTCGGATCTAATCTGATAACTACAAAACAAAAGCTGCCTTAGGTGGTGTACTGTATATGATGGCTGCATCTTACGGTCTTTACAGCCAACACAAGGCCTTATATTGCTCCTTGTGCATTCCCGAAGTTCAGCATAAAGCTGGATCTGAGGTTTTAATGGAATTTTGTATGTTTAATGAACACTTAGAACTTCAGCTGCAAAATTCATTAGGCATTTTCTGTATATGTACACTGTTATATCATGGCGGGGTACATGTAAGATACTTATTGGTGACAATGCCAGTCCTAGGGCTTGACCCACATGCAATGTCTGAGCATAGGAAAGATGACTGTATGAAATGTTGTATCTCTTTTTGTTGTATACTCCTTTGTGGTTTCGAACATGTGCCAAAAAAAGCAATAATATTTTAAAGCTTTTAGCAAAAAAACCATAAAGAACTATGTGACACTTAATTTTTGTCCATTAGTCACAAGTGTTCTCTGAAACGAAAGCCAGAGCTTTGTAACATAAACCTTTCATGTAAGAAGGCCATAATGATCGGCTCTTATTAGAATCGTTGCCGTTTATGCCAAGCTTTTGGTTGAGGTTTTTACCCTAGCCACTTTTGACCAGTTTAAAAATGGCTTATGCAGCATTCACTGCAATAACATATTTTGTAACCACAAGTCTAAGGCTTGGCTGAGTACAGGAATTCTAAACAATTGCTATGGAATTCCCCCACATTACACTGATACAGCTGTTGTTACTGAATCCAAGAGGAGACTGTATCTGGTTACCAGATACTACATTACAGAGAGAATACGTAGAGACGAATAACTCCCAGTAGACCTTGTTAACTGTAGCATGACCGCTAAAAAAAAAAAAAATCTATGAAAATATTACACTGGGGGTGTCATAGTTCAGGCACATCTCCGTAAGGGGTTAATAATGCATTCTGCACATGAAAGAAAAACTGCTACGCACAAACAAGGCAAAGGCAGCTAAAGGAAATCAAATCAAATATGAAAATGATAAATTCATGTCTACATGCTAGGTGGTTCTCATTTTTATCCAGAAATAAATCACTTCTGGACCAGAAGGATTTTCCCGCTTAATGATCAGGCCATTTTTTTGCGATGTTACTGTAATAATGCCATTGGCAGGGAAGGGGTTAACCCAGGTGCGGTCAAATGGTTAAATGTGTACCTAGGGGCGTGTTTCTAACTGTATGGGGGTTGGGTTTGTGAAATGATCACAGAGACCTGTGATCCTATATAGAAGGATCACAGGAGCTCTGTGATAATTCCAGAGAGAAGAACGGTCAGCTGTGTTTACAATCAGAGCCGCCTGCCCGTGCATCGGAGTCCCCACTGCCGAGTTGGTGAGGGAGAGCGCCAACGGCGGCGTGCGCCCACTAGCTGCAGGCGCGCGACCGACGTATACCTACGGCGGTTCGCGCAGCAGGGCGGTCCGAAAGCGGTTAATATAGAGCAGTGGCCTCTATATTAGTGCATTATTCCTGCCACTAACACCAATAATGGGCTGTAGCGTGATGCTCCTCTAAGTTAGGCAGACCATGGCAAATTCGTAGTTTATGTGTAAAATAGAAAGTTTATTTACATTGCCAATTTAATAAGTGTTTCAAACTCATAAAAATATAGATTTTTTAAACAAACATGCAGTTGTCCTTTAATGCAAATGGCTGGCCTTCCAGCAACAGTTTTTTTTTTTTTATACATATTCACATACCAACAAAGCTGAACATTTTATTTTTCCAGATTTTTCAAATAAACATTCAAAAACACAACACTAAAGTCACAGAGCATTATGGGTTTTCTAACAGTACAACAGAGGCTGTTTGCCTTCTGGCTCTCTCTAAAACAAGTACATGGTGAGGGGATGACAGCAGGCTCGGGCTCATTCTTTCAATGTATAAATGTCAGCATGAGCTGACAGCAGATCGCTGATGCCATGGAAGACTCCTGCCGATCTATCAATGTATCTGCTAGCTCGTACCTAGTACAGGCAAGCCAATACACTCTGATAGGAAGAATCAATGAACTACCACGGCCCTCACAGTGCTGTGGTAGTTCACTGAAAACTACAAGCTGATTGTAGTTTGTAGTTTTCCATTCACAAAACACTATAGATGAGTGACACAGCCGGTCCTTTCATAACATGTTACATCTTAAGCCTCGTACACACCAGCAGTTTTTTTCATTCAACCCAGCAGGACTGAACGAAAAAAAAACCTGACAGCTCAGGAGGAGCTGCTGAACTATCTGACGTTAGTACAGCAATCTCTGCCAGAACACTCCGGGAACACTGACCGGGAGCCAATTGGCAGACTTTTCGATCACGACCACGACCCTTCGACAGAAACCAACCAATGCTGTCTGATATTCGGCCTGTGTACTAGGTTTTACACCCGCAATATGGGGGTAACATGTTATGAGAGGTAAGCTTATCCTTTAAATGCTTTTTAACTCTAGAGGAAGAAGATTAAGATACAATACGTACCTTACTCCTTGCTCCAGCAGGCTCCAATGCTCCCTGGTCCAGCTTGTAGGCAGTCTCTCACCATCCTCATGTACAAAGCAGAGCTGTTGGCTGATTGACTGCCAGAAGGAGAGTCTTATAGTAGATTGTTTGGGGGACCAGTTGTACAGACAGAAGGAGCCTGCCAGAACAAGGGGTTAGGGTGAAGATTACATCTCAGTATAGAGCAAAACACGGGATTGAGGCACTTAGGACTTTCATGGTACGATATGAACCACAATACAAAACATTTCTAAAAAACATTAAAAAAGAAAGAATATACATAAGTTTATTATACCAAATACAGCTTAAAAATCACCCCTTTTTACATAGGGGATACATCTTAGGACAGTACATCAAAGAGAGCTCATAGGGACATTACAGTTTGAACAAAATCACACTTCCTCAATGAGAAATTGGTTAACGAGTGGGGTATCCTCCAAGGCTGGGGCCGAAATTAATAGATTTCCAATCTCATATCTTACACTCTACATGTTTTGTGGGATACTCCTTTTCGGGAGTAGTATTGATGAAAGGTGTGACATAAATCGGATCACAAAATTGATAGTGGACAGTCATGAAGTGATGGAGGTACCCCATGCACCAAAGGACAAAATTTCATGAGTGGTATTTATGGAAACTGAACCTTCTTGTTAATTCGAAATAGCACGGACTAATCCCCACAATGCATGCAAAATAACCAATGGGTAGGCTGGTTCTTAAAACAGCTAGACAATTGGGAGGCCAATGGGATTATTATCAACGTCCACCTGTATCTAGACAGTCAGCAGAAAAACTTTTGTAGGATAGTGACGTCCAAGGGTGGTAACTGGCCAGAAACTGTCCCTGTGCGGTGCAAACAATATCACTGCATGCTGTCCAATGAACCACCCTTGGACTTTTTAACATTATCCTACAAATTTTTTTCTGCTGATTGTCTTGATACAGGTGGACACTGATAATCCTCCCACTGGCCACCTCTCATCGCAGTTGTCCCGTGAAAAATGTAGAGTGTAAGATATGAGATTGGAAATCTATTGATTGAGGGCCCCCACCTTGGAGGATACCCCACTCATTATCCAATTTCTCATTGAGAAAGTGTGATTTTATTCAAACTATAATGCCCCTATGGGCTCTCTTTGATGTACTGTCCTAAGATGTATCCCCTATGTACAAAGGGGTGATTTTTAAGCTGTATTTGGTATAATAAACCTATGTATATTCATTCTTTTTTTTTAAACTTTTTGTATTGTGCGTCATACTGTACCATGAAAGTCCTAAGTGCTTCAATCCCATGTTTTGCTCAATACTTGTTATTCTAGGACGTAGGTACAATCATCCTTTTTTTATGCATGTAGCACACACTCTATACTAAGTATTATACCTCATTCTTCAATATCTAGAGTTATTAAGCCTTTAACCCTTGCAGTACTAAAAGGGCTCAGTGCAAGAGTAATTTTTTTTATTTTTTTTGGTAATTTCCCGAGATGGCTTTACATTTTTCTACACTTTGTATAATATTTAACTAAGCGATATAGCTAAAATATATTACAATTTTTTATTCTTTAGTCCTCAAAGAAGTTGTAAAGGCAGAATGTTTTAATCCTAATGCATTCACAAATGTGGGAGATTGGACCGTTCCTCTTGACAGTCTCTAAAACCGGGGAAAGCTGGACTTTCTCGGTACCTCATACTTAAATACACATGGGGTAAAGTTCCCCTTTCCTCCCCCTTTCCCTCTCCCCCCTTTATCCTTTCTTTTTTCCCTTGTTATCCTCTTATCCCCCCTCCCCTTCTTTCTATCCTTTTCCCCTCCCCCCTCTCTCTCTTTCTCCTTTTCCCTCACTTTTTCCTGCTCTCCCCCCTCGTTTCTCCCCTTTTTCTTTTCTCCTCCTGTTTTTACCCCCATGTGTTTCGAGTCTAAAGGTACAGAGAAAGTCCAACTTTCCCTGTTTTAGAGACTGTCAGGGTGAACGGTCTCTTCTCCCACGTTTGTAGTTATTTGGATGATGGTACCTCCAATTGGCATTCTACTTAAGCTTGTTCCTAGTATTCTATGCATCAAGATAAAAAGCCTTCTGTGTGTAGCAGCTGCCCCAGCACCCCCTAAAACTTACCTGAGCCTGATCTCTATCCAGTGATGTCCACGAGTCATTCGACTGTCCA